>NC_073313.1:207584065-208256565 GCF_027595985.1 Sorex araneus | reverse complement strand
GTGATAGCACAGCGGGTAGGGCATTTGCCTTGCATGCGGCAGACCTAGGTTCAATCCCTGGGCATCCCATATGGTCCCCCAAGCACCGCCAGGAGTAATTCCTGAGTGCAAAGCCAGGAGGAGTAACTCCTGTGCATCGCTGGGTGTGACCCAAAAAACAAAACAAAACAAAGAATGAAAAAGACAAAGAAAGAAAAAACAAGAAACATTCACTCTGTAGAACTTACTTTGGGCAAATGTTACAAGTAAAAAGTAAATTTCTAAAATTCTTAGCTGCATAATTATTTTTTGGACAAAATTCTAGTTGGAGATATGTATGTATGTATGTATATACATATATATACACATATATATTTTTTCACAATGATCTAAAACTGCTTTCTCTAAAATACTCGGTTTATTAACTATTCCCTAGTTGATCTACATAATAGTAAATATAAATCACACATTTTAAGAGTTGACCAAAAACAATTTCAGCTGCTTTATTTTGTACTCAAGATATACACAAAATTTCATAAAATGTTAGATTAAAGCTTATACTTAGTATACAATAATAATTACTCATATAAGTTCCAAAGCCTAAGTAGCTTATTAGATTTGTAGACTAGAAGAATCTCCTAGACCATTTCATTGATTAATTCACATCTCTATAATAACCCTTGCCTCAGCTGGGGAGTTCATTTTGAATAAAACATGTTGACCTCAGACATATGACTATCAAGTGATAGAGATAAATTGTCCAGCTGATTTTCTCAAAGCCTGAAGACCTCAAAAGCAAAGAAGAGGCATGAATGTTCATTTAACAAATGTTTGTTGAATACCTATAGCTGTGAGAGACCCAGTGTTGAACACCAAGCACAATGGCAGAATCAAATATGGTTTCTAGCCTCAGAAAGCTGTTCTGAGCACAGTTTGTTTTTCAAGTAAAAAATTGTAATTCTGGATCAGTCTGAAAGTGAGCAATTATGATGTATAGAGTGGATTCCATCACCTTTAAACAGAGCGTGCGTGTACTGTGTCCCTCCCTCCAGGTTCTTGGTCCACAGCCCGCTGTGCCTCTGGTCGCCCGGGCCTGGCTGTCACCCTTCACTGCCACTGTCCCTCAGCACAGGCAAACCTGAGGTCCTCTTGGCCTCTCTGTTCCTTTTTATTGTGATTGAGGTTGCCAGGGTCTGTAGCTAACCAACCCCACTTGTAGGAAAATATATAATTTGTGGTAAAAAAGAAAATACACCAAGTATGGTGTGTATCTAAGTTCTTGTATTTAAATCTGAATTTCTTTCTTTTAATAATGTCACTGTCATTCTCTCTAAACTCTGATGATTCAAATAAGTCCCTGGGCATTGTTAAAGATTAGCTCTAAACTGTGTAACATGAACTTGATTAAAGATCACAAAGTCATGTTCATTTATTCCGTATAATAGCACTAATATTTATTCACTTCTCATGTTGCAGGTGTAGGGTTTTTATTCTTTTTAACAGTGTCTAATATGTATTCAATAAATTAAAATACTTGTGAAAAAAAAAAAAGAAAGCTGTTCTGTGAGCAAGAAATGTGAAATACTGCTGCTACACTGTTATCAGGACAAATGTGGTTCTGAGAGTAGCAAGAAAATTCACTTTGCATGTAGGGAAAACTAGGAGGAGGAAAACAAGTTTCTGCAAAACTCTGAAAGATGGGAAGAACTACTAATGTCAAGTGAGTGGTACAAGCAGAGGTTAAGGCTAAGACAAACACACTGGGCACTTTTAAGGGTTTAGATGTAGGCAGATTAACAGGATTTTGTTGGTAATTACAAAGGAGTGGGAATTTATCTTAAGAATAATGAGTCTTTAAAAGAGATCTCAATTCAACAAAAAAGAAAATAACCTGATTTCTAAAACAAGGAATGCTCTGAACAGATGCCTCACTAGAGAAAATATCCAGATGGCAAATAAGCATATGAAAAAAAGATATTTTACCTCATATGTTGTCAGGTAAATGCAGATTGAAGAAAAATACCACTACACACCTGCTAGAATGTTCAAAATTTCTAACAAGGGCAATACCAGAGGAAGGCAGGGATGTGAAGGAACAGACACTCTCATTAATGGCTGATGGGAATGCAAAATGACAGTCACTTTGGAAGAGACTGGCAGTTCCTGACAAAACTAAGCATATTCCTACCATACCATGGGACAATTTTCAACATTGAAAACATGTCCACACAAAAACCCTGCTCAAGTTTATTTAAAGTCAATTATAAAATTGCCAAAACTTGGAAGCAACCAAGATGCAACTCTAGGTAAATAGATCAATAAACTGGTAAATTGAGAAAATGTATTATTCAGTACAGAAAAAGAAATGAAGAGCTGGAGAGACAGTACAGCAAGTAGGGCACTTGATTTTCTCATGGCACTGACATCCCATATGGTCCCCCAAGCACTGTCAGGAGTAGATCCTGAGTGCAGAGCCAGGAGTAACCCCTGAGCATCGCCAAGTGTGGCCCCAAAACAAAAAATAAAACAAAGGAAAGAAATAAGCTGTCAAGTAATAAAAAGATATGAAGGAACCTTAAATGCACATTATAAAGTTAAAGAGCCAATATAAAAAGTTACATTCTGTACAATTCCAGCTATGTGATATTTTAGAAAATACAAAATTATGGAAACAAAAATATTAGTTGTTGTCAGGATTTTAAAAAGGAAAAGAGGGCTAGAGAGATAGTAGAGAGGGTAGGGTGCTTTCCGTGCATGTTGCCAACCCTAGTTTGATCCCTGGCATCCCAGATGGTCCCTGGTGCACCCAAACCAGGAGTGATGTCTGAGGACAAAGCCATGATACATGATGGCCCCCTCCCCTTCCCCCACAAAAAAGGGAAAAAAGCAGACCAGGGAGAGAGCTTAAGGGGTGGAGATCATGTTTTGCAGTTTGTTCCACAACACTGACTGGGAACAGCCCCACATCCATAACTCAATAAATAAAATGAGGAGGGGTGAAAAAGGAAGACACAGGGGATTTTTTAAAGCATTTAAAGTGCCCTGCATAATAGTATAATTGTGATTACATTCATTATTCATTTGTCCAACCCATAGTGTAGATAAGACCAAGGATGAACCTTACAGAATATGAACTATAATCCGTCAATATAGGTTCCTCAAATACAGCTAAAGTAGCACTGTGATGAGGGATTTTGCTAGCAGAGAAGGATTGGAAGGGAGGGGGCAGGGAGAGGAGTTACTGGGAACTCTGGTACTTTCTCTTCAGTTTTTCTCTAAACCTAAAACTGCTTTTTTAATTTTTCCCTACATTCATCAGTAAACTACGTATCCTCAGTTCCCTCATACCAGAGAGACAGAGAGACAAACAGGCTCACTGGTCAGCCAAGTCTTGATAAAAGCATCCTGCACCTTGATAATAGCAATAGAAGTGCATTCACAGAATTGATACACTATAATAGCTGCATAAATGTAAAACCTTTTGATAGATTAATATTTATGTAGAACACAAAAAACCTCACTTAAGACGGTATCTTTATTACTGAGGAAATCTGCCTATTGTAACTGAGAAAATTACTTGAGGATACTATATAATTATAATAAACATAATTTATATATTTTAATATTTTATACTTTATGTACTAGTGAGTAATTGTGTGATTTTCAAAAGTACATGGCTAAAAAAATAACACAAGTCTGTTACCTAAAGTAATACCTGATTACCCCAAATGTCTAATTCTAATGTTATTTTCAGCAAGGCTATACATGTAGTTTTTTAATAGTCAAAATATAGCTAGATGATCTTAAAGAATAATTGTATCTCTCAAATGGCATTTTGTCATTCTGTCATTTCATATATATAAACCACTAAGAATTAATATTTGACCTATAAATTCTAATTTCATCTTTTGTACACTGAGAAAAAAGATTAACAATTTTATTCACATCAAGATGCTTGCTTTGAAGAATTGATTCCATCTCTTTGAATAGTTCTTTCTCCATTTTCTTCATGTTTTCTAACACTGTTTGGGCTTTTTCCTGAACAACAACAAAAAAAATTAATACATCCACACATAAACACACATAAGTTTAAACCAAATTCCAACCCAACTCTAGAGACAAGGTTTGTTTATTCTGGTTTCTACTTTTCATTTGGTTCCCCTCCTCCTAAACCTTATAGAAAAATGAAATCCCTTAGGAAAAACCATCATCCTAGATTGCTTTAATTGTATTGATCTCAAATAATCAGTTATTTTTCATAGAAAAACATGAACAATTATGTACTCTGAGCAAAAAGCCGAAAAGATGTTTTATAGGGGGAAGCTGGAAACTGAGGTCCATTCGCTGTTAGAGTGTGCTAAGTTTGGAGGACCAGACGGGACTGTGAAGGGATGAACACTGCGCCTGGTCTCTGGAGTGGGCCTGCCAGTGGGCTTAAGGGGTGCCCAGAACAGACACATGACTTTCACTCCAGGCCAGTAGGTTACAAAAGAATATGTTTACACTGTATCTCAGAACTAAAAACACACAGGTGCAGATGAAGCAGGAAGCAGGGGTGGTGGCTGGGGGGGTTGGTGAGGGGGGGATGGCACATGGGACTCTACTACAGACAAAATTAAATAATAGTTATATTGACAAATTCAATGTAGAAAGAATCACTGTATCACTGTCGTCCAGCTGCTCATTGATTTGCTCGACGGGCACCAGTAACGTCTCCATTGTGAGACTTGTTACTGTTTTTGGCATATTAAATATACCACGGTAGCTTGCCAGGCTCTGCAATGCAAGAGAGATACTCTTGGTAGCTTGCCGGCCTGTCCCAGAGGGACGGAGGGATCAAACCCGGGTCGGCTGCGTGCAAGGCAAACGCCCTACCCACTGTGCTATCACTCCAGCCTGTAGAAAGAATAAAAAATGTATATATTCTGATGAAGTAAAAGGAGTAACAGGCAAAAAAAATAACCACCACATTTTAAACCTCAAATAGTTGGCACCTTAATGCAGATCATACTACATGTGAACTACAACTTAGTAGATGTTTGACTTTGAATCAGAAGCTAGAAACTCATGGGAAAGGTTATAAAACGGCCAAACTTTTTCTTTATTGCAGAAGATCAATGATGCTTCTGTAAAAAACTTTTATTAAGCACTTCTATTCCATCTAATCTATTTGCTATACCTGTGGCAGAGAAGGAAAATATAGGAAAGCTGACTAGGCATGGAATGGATATTATACCTTTGTCTATACACCCATCTGGCAAATATATGTAACTATACATGTACATATATGTATACACACATGCACATACTTGGTTTCAGAGATGAGATTTGGGGTATATTAATCTTCATTTACATTTAAAATAATAGACATTTATATTTTGCAGGCCTGGATTTGAGGCCACACCCTGCAGTGCTTTCGACTCGGGTTTCTCCCAGCAGTACTCAGGGGACCAGCAGTTTCAGGAATTGAACCAGGCAGCCTCATACAATATAAGCCCCCTAGCCCTTATATTATCTCTCCAGCTATAGCATTTTTCACTTTTGTAAAACTCATTCATTATTTTAAGTCTATGGGATGCAAAGTCACTTTCAATAAAAATTAATCAAGGGTGGCAGAGAGTCTCTTGCCCGCATGCCTGGCTGTCTTCCCTGGGGCCCCTTGGGGTGGGGGGATGGGCTCCAGCTTCTCTCCCCACCCCGAGCAGAGCTCCCAGCGGCCAAAGACCACCGGAACCTAGCTACAGCCATGCCTGAGGCCCCTCTCCACACGTTCGGACAGGCCTCATGCATGAAGGTACCGGCAGAGGAACCCAGGTGTGTGTAATTCCATCAATGGCCAATATCCAGAGACTTAAAAGAAAGCTCCCAGAAGCGATATCTTGTAGCCTCCTTCTCCCTCTGGGAGAAACTGGCAAGCTTCTGAGAGTTTCCTGCCCACGTGGGACAGCCTTGCAAGCTTCCCATGGTGTATTCATATGCTAAATCCAGTAACAAGCTGGATCTCATTCCCCTGACCCTGAAAGAGTCTCCAATGCGACATCGACATCGTTGGGAGGGCCAAGTCGAGAGAGATTTCTAAGATCTCAGGGAAAGAACGAATGGAGAGGTTACTGAGCCCGCTCGAGAAATCAACAATTAACGATTAACGGGGATTTCGTGATTTGTGAATCAAGGGCATGCCGCAGAGGCAGGGTGGGGTGGTGGGAGATGGGGTGGGGGTGGTGAGAGGGACACTGGGATCATTGGTGGAGGAGAATGGGCACTGATGGAGGGATGGATAAACGATCACCATATAGGTGAAATGCAAACACAAAAGTTCATAAGTTTGTAACTGTACATCACAGTGATTTTCTAATAAAAAATTTTTTAAAAAATCAAGGGCTAAGGAGACAATACAGGGGCTAAGGTATTTGTCTTGCATGCTATTGACCTGGGTTTGATCCTGGGCACCACCAGCAGTGATCCCTGAGCAGAGAGACACAAGTAAGCACTGAGCACCACAAAGTGTGGTCAAAAAAACCCAAAATATAAATTAATCTGAGGTTGTACAGTCAAGAATATCATATAACAGACCAGGTTAGCTGTTCTGTAGGTTTGGAATTTTGTTTGCTGGGACCATTTATATTAAGCAATCTACTTAAGTGCTTATACTAAGCATTTAACATATGTATATATGTAATATATATGCATCATTATATTATATATGGCAATATATAAATGTTAATACTATGTATTCCACTTAAACTCTTGTAGTATCAGATTCAGTAAAATGCAAATAATTGTCTATTCATAAATATGCTGTAAAATTAAATGAAATATTCCATGTGATAGTACCACGGTACCTGATGCATACAAATGTATGTGTTAGCTATTGTTATTATGCTTAATTTATTATATTTCTCTCAAATGGTTGAGTGGTTGCTTTTTTCTTATTGGGTTGCAAAGGACTCCTACATGCAGAGGATATGGTCTAACTTTAAGTTCCATCCCTGGCCCCTTAACCATATATATATATATATATATATATATATATATATATATATATATATATATATATATATATATTCTTAATCAAAAGTCAAAAATAATCCATTTCTACTTAGTCTAAGCATCTAATACACACACATATAAATCGATTTTATAAGATAGAAAGAAAGCTGAAATCACTAAATTAAAAAATGTGAATTGAATAACATTTCAATGCTTAATAATAAAGGAGAGCACATAATCATACCTTATTTTTTTCTAGTATTTCCAATGTCTGTTGATGTTGTTGGTAGAGTGGGTGTCTCCTGTCAGGCTTAATCTTAAAATTAGGCTTTTTTTTAGTTGGCTCTTCAAGCTCTAATGTTGGTGAACTAGTGTCCAATAATTGTGAGATATTTGGCACAAATATGAAAGGCTTAAAAATAGATCTAAAAGAAAAAGATCTTTATTAAGTTAGCACATGGGAATATAATGCATTATTATCCTAAGTCTTCTAAGATTTCAACTTGTTAGAGGTATCTATTAAATCACTGCCTACTAACATTTTTTGGACACACTAGTTACACCTGTCCCATCATCCCTACTACACTGGGATCTTCTCTGAGGTGAGAACCATGGGATCCTTAGCTTTACATTCACTTGAACAACCTGGCACACATGAAAATAGCAGACTATGGGGTATGGTGCCGCCAACAGGTCAACCTATACCTACAGGGTGAGTGCATCAGCAGCCTAATTGTACCTTCAGGCTTCCTAATACCCCAAAATTGCCACTGTGCCTTTGGCCAGACCCAAACAACTTGGGGCCAAGTTTGCCAAGAAATTAAACAGCCAGAAGTTAGGTATGTGGGAGTCACACCCACAAACCACCTCCAGCTCAGCTATATAAGTTCATTTATTGGCCGTATTTCAGAGACTATAAATAAATCTCGAAAGAGATCAAAAGCCACAGTGAATCTCAGACCTGTGCATGGCTAAACAGGCCAGGGTAAATCGGAAGGGGGAGAGTTAGTCTGGTACCCACTCAAGCAGAACCCCCAGCAACCACTTGCTTTCATAATCCAAAATCGCTGCCATACCCCCAGCCTGACTCCACTGTCTCAGGACAGACCTCACCAAGATATAGTCTGCTGAAAACTCGGGTATACAGGTTTTGTGACTAAAATCTCCAGGTTTTCTGAGTTGGGATGGGCTACTTCCCCCCACTTCCCAATATACCAGGAAGCACTGGCAATCACCCTGCAAACCAACTCCAGCACCACCATGTAAACTCTACTACCAGCCTTGCGTCAGAGACCCATAAATAAATCTCAAATGAGATCAAAAGCCGCAGTTAATCTTGGATCCGGCATGGCCGAATAGACCTGGGTAAATCAGAGGAGGGCAGGTTGGCCTGTGCTTGCCCAAGCAGAGCCCTTGGCAGCCATTTGCTTCCACAATCCAAAATCACCGCCATGCCCCCAGCCTGACTCCGCCATCTCAGGAAAGACCTCACCAAGATATAGTCTTGCTGAAAATTCAGGTATGCAGGTTTTGTGACCGAAATCTCCAGGCTTTCTGGGGTCAGGCTGGGCTACCTCCCCCACCTCCCTGTACTTCCAGAAGCCTCGGTAGTCACATCCACACCTCCAAAGCGGCCACCAAATTGAAAAGCTATTCCAGCCTTACTATCCCGATAAAAATACTGAAAAAACACTATGACTTCTTAGCACCTGTACTGAAAATCATAATGCACAAAGGGAAAGGAGAGAAAGAGCAAGAAGAAAAATGCCTCCAATAGAGGGAGGCTAAGAGTGGGGGATGTTGTGTTGGGGGATGGTGGTAGGAAACAGGCGACAACAGTGGTGGGAAATGTACACTGGTAGAGGGAGGGGTGCTGGATCATTATATGACTGAAACCCAATTATGAACAGCTTTGTAAAGATCTATATTCAATTAAAAAATTTTTTAAAGTAATGTGGAGTTAATGCCCAACTCAATCAGCTTAATCAATGACTAAATAAATAGCAGTACTCATACATTAAAGTAAAAAAAGAAAGTAAGAAAAAAAGAGGATGAAAGAAAGAAAGAAAGAAAGAAAAAGAAGGAAAGACAGAAATGAAGGAAAGAAAGGAAGAAGAAAGAAAGAAAGAAAGAAAGAAAGAAAGAAAGAAAGAAAGAAAGAAAGAAAGAAAGAAAGAAAGAAAGAAAGAAAGAAAGAAAGAAAGAAAGAAAGAAAGAAAGAAAGAAAGAAGAGAGAGAGAGAAAGGAAGAGAGAAAGAAAGAAAGAAAGGAAGGAAGGAAGGAAGAGAGAGAGAAAGGAAGAGAGAAAGAAAGAAAGGAAGGAAGAGAGAGAAAGGAAGAGAGAAAGAAAGGAGAAAAGAAAGATAAAGGAAGAAAAGAAAGAGAAAGTAGGAGAAAGAAAGAGAGAAAGAAGGAAAAAAGACAGGGAAGGAAGGAAGGAAGGAAGGAAGGAAGGAAGGAAGGAAGGAAGGAAGGAAGGAAGGAAGGAAGGAAGGAAGGAAGGGAAGGAAGGAAGGAAGGAAGGAAGGAAGGAAGGAAGGAAGGAAGGAAGGAAGGAAGGAAGGAAGGAAGGAAGGAAGGAAGGAAGGAAGGAAGGAAGGGTGGGTCAGACTAGGAGCCAGACAGATACCACAGTGGGTAGGGCACTTGCCTTGGACATGTCTGACCTGAGTTTGATCCCCAGAATCTCATATGTCCCCCAAGCACCATCAGGAGTGATCCCTGAGTGCAGAGCCAAGAGCAAGCTCTGAGCACCACGAGTGTGCCCAACTCCCCCCTACCCCCACCAAAAAAATAGGCTAAACCTGAATGGAAAGTCTATCTGAAAACTATTATCACCTCTGTGAAACAAAATCTTAGCTTCACAAAATCATCAACAGATTAATGAAAACCCTCTTCCAGGTCTTTGCCAGGTTAGGAGGTTCTGTGATTTTACCTTTCAGGATCAGGAGTGCCTGTAAAGAAGTGAATGCAAGGTAGTGTTGAGTCTTGAGGTAAAATAGAGACCATGCTTGCAGTTGTCTGAAATTCTCCTTCCATATTAATACCACTTGGCTTATCTCGGAGAATTTCCATCATCGTTTCAAATGTTATGTTTCCTAAGGAAGTAATTTTTAAAATCATCAGGTTGATATCTACAAATAAAAACTATATTCTTTATTGATAGTATGTAATATAATATTCTAGGTATAAATAGTACTTATAATAAACTATAAACTAATTCCTGTTACAAGATGTTTATATAAAATATACAAAGTATCAAAACATGATGTGTGACCCTATTATGCACCAGAGTTAAACGTGGGAGCACCAGAGTAGAATTGTATGTAATCAGGACACATAAAAGAATTTTTGAACCAAGCAGCTCACTGAAGAGATGCCTCCAGACTTTAAGCCAGGACAACTTCACTGGGGTGCCTCAGACAGGGTCAGGCGTCATCCCTCCACCTGCCCCTTAAAAACCCCGGCGGCCGCCAACTTCCAGAACCCAGTGAAAAGTGCAGGTACACAGGATCAGTGACGACAAACTCCAGGCCTCAAAAGATAGGGGATGGACCGGTCCCTCTCATCTCCCCCACCCCCCGTCCCCATGGGACCCTGGAGGTCATACCCACAAACTACCTCTGGCTGCTACTTAAACTCCTTGATGGCCAGGATCCAGAGACACAAAAAAGAATCTCCAAACTGAGCAGCTTGCTGCAGAGATTTCTCCAGACCCTAGTTATCTAAAATTTTAGAATTCCAGGACATCTTATGCTATTCATAACAAGCAATACAAAAGAGACTACGGGGGAGATTGTCTGCCATAGACAGGGGGAGGGGTGGGATGGGGGAGATACTGGGGACCTTGGTGGTAAAAGATGTGCACTGGTGGAGGGTTGGGTGATCAATCATTGTATGATTGAAACTCAAACAAGAAAGTTTTGTAACTGTATTTCACGGTTATTAAATAATAATAATAAAATTAAAAATAAATAAATAAATAAAATTAGAAGTGTATGCGATCCTTGGATAAACAGGTGGAAAATGCACAAATAAATCAAAGAACATGTAAAAAGAATGTTATGCCATAATGTTTACTTCAGTGATACAGGTTTAATATTTAAAGACTGAAGTAAGAAGTAGAGAGATAGTACCATTAGTAGGGTGCTTGCCGTGCATACAGTAACCAGGGTTCAATCCCCAACATTCTATATGGTTCCCTAGAAAAAGAAGTGATTCCCCAAACAAAGAGTCAGGAGTAAGTCTTGAGCACCACTGGGTGTGCACCCAACCCCCAAAAAAGAGAAAAAAAAAGAAACATTCTTACTCTTTTTTTTTTCTTTTTGGGTCATACCTGGTGATGCACAGGGGTCACTCCTGGCTCTACACTCAGGAATTACCCCTGGTGGTGCTCAGGGGACCATATGGGATGCTGGAATTCAAACCCAGGTTGTCCATGTGCAAGGCAAACGCCCTACCCACTGTGCTACTTCTCCAGCCCCAACATTCTTAATTATCTGATGAACCCCCTATTTTCATTTCCAAAGGGAATAAATCTGGGCTGTTTGGTAGAAATCAACTGCATTGATCTGTGTATCTTGACTGCCCTTTGTCATATGAATAGCATCTTAAAAGACTTATTCCCTAGAGTATGATACAAAAACAAGTAATGTACTTGAAAAGAGAGGGAAAAAAACTCGTAACAACGCTGCACCCAAATTATGGTTTGGTGACATTTCTAATTAAAATAAAATTAACTTCCATACAAAACAATCTAATGTTCAGCCCTAATGCAAGCTACCAACCATTTTATTTTAACTCCTGTTCTTCCCAGTGTAGCCATGACTTCAATTTAAAAAAATAATTTAGAATTTAGGGGTGGAGCGATAGCACAGCAGTTGGGCATTCACCTTTCACCCAGCCGACCCGAGTTCGATTCCTCTGCCCCTCTCAGAGAGCCCGGCAAGCTACCGAGAGTATCGAGCCCGCACGGCAGAGCCTGGCAAGCTACTTGTGCATATTGGATATGCCAAAAACAGTAACAATAAGTCTCTCAACGAGAGATGTTACTGGTGCCCGCTTGAACAAATTGATGAGCAACAGGATGACAGTGACAATGAGAATTTAGAATTGGAGGAAGTACAGGGGTTAAGGTACTTGCCCTGTGTGTGACCAAACCCCAAAGCACATACAGTTCCCTGAGCATAGCCAGGAGTGACCCCTGAGCACAGAGCCAGGAATAGCCACTGAGCCAAAAAAATCCAACCCCCCCAAAAAATAGAAAACAAAAGGTATATAATTTTATAGAAGTATCTTCCTGTTAACTTTATTTAAATGCAAGGGAAAAATGGTACACCTAAAATTAGCACTTAATATAAAAACTAAATAATAACGCAAAGGCCTACAGCCCATACCTATTTATCAGGCACATAGCTTCAACACCTAGTGAGATTTTAAAATGATTCAAATCTCAATTCCTATAAATGGTAAGTTTTAATGAAAACAGTGTCAGAACCGTAACACTGCAATAATAAAGGTATCGTGAAAATGTTTTCTATATTCAAAACCTACAATTCTCAAAATGAAAGGAGGATTTACATGATCACTTGAGGAGGATGGCTATAAGTAATCCACTAGCAAGCATTGAATAAGTACTAAGACTGCAGTGGCAGGGTTCACGAAAATGAATGCAAAACACAGGGTGCAATTTCACAGCAATTTAAACTAGTTATTTAAAATACATGAGTGAATATAGATACAATTTGGATATACATGCAGCACAGTTAATAGCTATCAGACAGGAATAGGTGGAAAGAAGAGAGGCAACTCTTCCATCTAGAAAAATAACAGGAAAAATTAACCATAATGTACTAGCCAGCAATTTCTTATGAAAGTATCAAAAAGACATTTACTCTTTTGGCTAAGCACAGAAAAACTGGATGAACTATACTTTACATTTGGGGGGAAATGTTCCATGCTACATGCATCTATAACTATAATCTTGTGTGCATTTCAAATCCACTTATTTATAGTTAACAATTATTGCATGATAGCTAATTTGTAATTGTCTTTTTTCTTTCTATTGCCCAATTTCCATAAATCTTCAGATTCTAATATTTTTCTCTCCACCTTCATTATGAGTAGTTGTTTTACTTTTTCAAGAACATTTACTGGGGCTGGAGCAATAGTGGGTAGGGCATTTGCCTTTCACACAGCCGACCCAAGTTCAATTCCCAGCATCCCATATGGTCCCCCAAGAACCGCCAGGAGTAATTCCTGAGTGCAGAGTCAGGAGTAACCCCTGAGTATCGCTGGATGTGACACAAAAAAGAAAAAAAAGAATATTTACTAATTTTATGTCCTGAATCTTTAAGTGCAGTGTCAGGTGGGAATGCACAGAATAGTGACCTTAAATAGTGCAAACAGTGTAAATAGTTACATTATTTACAAGTTGTTCACTGAAAATTTAGCCAAAAAATTCTTTGTTACTATATTCAACAAACATAAGCACATACACACATTAGTGTAAAACACTGAATAAGGTGCTAAGAAATATAAGGATAAACAAAAGTTCATTCTTTTTCAGTTTCACTGAAGACATAAGTGAAGAGCACAAACAGTTTCTTTACTTGTAAAATAATATGCTACTTTACATGGTTGTTTAAAAAGGACAACAATCACAGTTAGCACAGTGTCTAGCTCTTGAGATGCTTTAATAAAGGAGAATAGATGTGGAAATTGCAACTCCTAGCATTATAACAAATATAAGCCTAAAATTTAAATTCTTAAAATAACATAGGAGCATTTTGTACATACTAATTTGATTTAAAAATATAGTTTAAATTAAAAAAACCAAAAATGATGACTGGGATGGAGAGTTGTACAGGTAACGGCCCTTGCCTGGCATGCAGCCATCCTTGGTACCCAAGTACCACATATGGTTCCGCAAGTATCATCAGGAACGATCCGTGAGCACAGCATCAGAAATATGCTCTGAGCACTCCTGGTGTGCCCCCATAAAAACTATAAATAGTAGCCGAAGTAATAGTATAGTGGGTAGGGCGCTTGCCTTGCATGCAGTTGACCTGGGTTCAATCCCCAGCATTCCATATGGTACCTTAAGCAGAGCCACAAGTAAACTCTGAGCGCTGTCTAGTATGGCCCCAAACTAACAACAATTAAAATGACAATTAAAAAAACTATAAGTAAATTAAAATGATGAACTAACATTAGGAACTATAGAAAACTTAAGGGGCTGACAGATGACACAGGAGTTAATATACTTGCCTTGCATGCAGCTGACCTCAGAACCATGTATGGTTCCATGGCCCTGCCAGGAGTGATCCCTGAGCATAATGCCAGGAGTAGCCACTGAGCACCACTAGGTATACCTTGCACCCCCCCACCCCACCACCAAAAAACTAAAAGGAAGAAAGAAACTAAATCTTTCATTATTCTGGAAACATATTAAGATTTTTAGAACATTAAAAACAAAAATGTTCAAGCATTCTAAAAACATTCTGTCACAAACATTTTTCTGCCCTACCACATAACTAACAATAATTTGTTTATTGAATGAATAAAAAGCAACCTGGAAAGCAACTATCAATCATTTACTGGTCTATCTCTGAGTAGCTGTTTTCTAACTGATTTATAATGCCATTTTACCCTTCAAGTAAGGGAGAACATGTCTATCATAAATTTATTGGAGGATAACCCTAGTAGCAATTATCTGGGATAGTAACTGCCTAAACAAAATCATTTTTTTGTATAATAACAATTAACTTTTCTTTTTTGGATGGAGGGTAGGGGGCCACCACTGGCGATGTTAAGGATGTCCTGGCTCTGTGCTCAGGAATCACTTCTGGTGGGGCTCGGGAGACCATATGTGGTGCCAGGGATCAAACCTGGGTCAGCCGTGTGCAAGGCAAGTGCGTGACTCACTGTACTACCTCTCCAGACCCTAATAGTTATTTTTCTGTCATTATCTGTTAGTAGGAGACAAAAGCCTACTAGAAGATTTTGGGGGATATTCCCAACAGCAGAGCTTATGGGGCTACCAGCATCACCCTAGCAGGGTGCTGGGGGATATGCGGTACTGAGACAGAACTCAGGGCTCATTTATGCTACACAGGCCCCCAGCCCTCTGTGGCCTATCTTTTTAAGTTTTAGGGTGACACCCGGTGGTGCTCAGGAACTAGCACCTGCTTTGTACTCAGAGGTCGCCCCTGGGTGCCTGAGGGATCAGGCAGTGCTGGGGATCAAGCCAGGGTCTCCTGCATGCATATACATCACTAAAGAAATTAACAGTATGTTAGACAATGCAGAAAGAATGAACAGTGAACTTGAGAACAGAATAGAAGAAACTATCCGTTATAAACACAGAAGCAATCATGCATCACTGAGTGATGTATTATGTTCTGAGAAAATGCATGATGGGCTGATTTCCGCATTGTCTGATCATCACAGAATGTAACTACAAAAGCCCAGATGTAGACAGCCCACTACATACCTAGGCTGTAAGCGACAGCCTTCTGGGACGAATGTCAATTGCATCAAGTCTACATGTCCCAAAATGACTTTAAGCGACATATGTATCTGAACACCCATATAATTTAAACGTTTTCAATGGCATTTATGTTGCTTAAAGCATAATTCCCATGTGGCTGGGAAATTTGAATAAAAATCTAATTTTTGTCAGGTCAAATATTCACATATGGGTGTGTATAGAAAGAGGTATGCCACGGTTCTGTGAGGTTTACTACTTCTAAATTAGCATTTGTTTCTCAGTACAGCACAGGTAACCTCATCTACATCTACGAAATACTTGTAGTTCAGAGTTCAGTTGCTCACAATAGTGTTGTATACTGATCCACAGACTGAGATAGCAAATCTTCAATTTCACATTAGGACTCTAAATAGGGAGAAAGTAGCTTTTTTTTTTTTAATACCAGATCTTACTAAGGAGCCCAGTTCTTACTCCAAAATGGGTCCTTCACCTAGATACCTACCCATGCTTTTTTTTTTTTTTCTTTTTGAGTCACACCCGGCAATGCACAGGGGTTACTCCTGGCTGGCTCATGCACTCAGGAATTACTCCTGGCGGTGCTCGGGGAACCATACGGGATGCTGGGGAATCGAACCCAGGTCGGCCGCATGCAAGGCAAACGCCCTACCCGCTGTGCTATTGCTCCAGCCCCCCTACCCATGCTTTAAATCACCTCAACCCACACCCACTTTTGACACAAAAGAGGAAAATTTCAAGGGGAGAAAACATCATGAACACCTACATTTCCTCTGTTCATTTCTAGTATGTGGTGATTTCTTCTTTTGCATCAGAAACTAGCTATACTTGTCACATAATGTTTATCTATTTTGTTGAAATATGTTACTCAATATTTCTGGAGATTTGGAATGAAAAGGGAAGTTCATATTATCTTCAGTGTGTCTTTTTTGAAATAAGAAAATTAAAAGATAAATGAATGAAAGCTGCAGCAATAGTCAGAGAAGTCTGTCTCCATGTTTCAGTGAATTCTGAGAAGTAATCCCAATGAAGTTTTAAGAATATCAAGAAGAATTGGAAGAGGGATTCTGAACTTGTCCTTCAAAAGGATCATTACCCTCTCATAACTAAGTAGCATTTGACTAGAAATATAGTTACAATATCACATTTTCAGTTTTAATAAAATAATATCTTGGGGCTGGAGTGATAGCATAGCGGGTAGGGCATTTGCCTTGCACGCGGCCGACCCAGGTTCAAATCCCAGCATCCCATATGGTCCCCTGAGCACCGCCAGGGGTGATTCCTGAGTGCATGAGCCAGGAGTGACCCCTGTGCATTGCTGGGTGTGACCCAAAAAGCTAAATAATAATAATAATAATAATAATAATATCTTTACTAAGAATGATTCCTTATTATATATCTATGCAAAATAAACTGGGTTTCATTGTTATTATCTAAATGTTAAAATTACCTTTGTGTTTATTTAGCAGCTTGTAGCCTTCACAGTATCTGCCTGATGAAATCAGCATCTTGGTTGTATCAAGATAAGAGTATGCTGCAGCAAAATCGAATTCCTTTTTGCCATCCCACCAACCTTTCTGCTTGGCATAGTTTCTCATATCTGGGTGTTCCCGGTCAATCTTGGTTGTTATAGAGAGCTGATTTGAAATGTTACGAACTCCTTCTGTTTTCAAAGATGAGGGGTAGAAAGGGGGAAAAGTATTCTTAGTCACTATTAAAATGTAAATATACATTTCTATAATTATGTATTTTTAATTACTTTTAAAAAATCAAATATGTTATTTTAAGATAATTGTAGATTACAGTTGCAAAAGTTCAATAGAGATCCTTGGCACCTTTTACTCTCCCCCAAATAGCCACATCTGGTACACTATCATAACCAAGGGGCCAGAAATAGTAAAGCAGGTAGGGTACTTGCTTTGCACACAATCAAACCAGATTATATCCCTGGCATCACCAGGAGGCAGCCCCTCAACACTACAGGTTATGGCCCCAAAACAAAAAAAAATATCAATAATAAAGTAAAAATAGTATCATAACCAAAATACTGGAACTGATTTAGCCAAGATAAAAATATATTTCTATCAACTTTGGTACATCTATACAATGGAATACTATGCAGCTGTTAGGAGAGATGAAGTCATGAAATTTGCATACAAGTGGATGGTCATGGAGAGTATCATGTTAAGTAAAATTAATCAGAAAGACAGGGATAGATATAGAAGGACTGCACTCATTTGTGGAATATAAAACAACATAACACGAGACCGACACCCAAGAACATAGATATAAGAGTCAGGAAGATTGCTCCATAGTTAGAAGCCTGCCTCAGGAGTGGGTGGGGAGAGGACAGCTGGAACAGAGAAGGGGTCACTAAGAAAATGATGGTTGGAGGAATCATTCAGAATGGGAGATGTGTGCCGAAAGAAGATAAAGGACCAAAAATGATGACCTCTCAGTATCTGCATTGCAAACCATAATGCCGAAAAGTATGGGGAATACTGTCTGCCATGGAGGCAGTGAGAGGTGGGAAAGGCGGGGGTATACTAGAGATATTGGTGGTGGGGAATGTGCACTGGTGGAGGGATGGGTGTTTGATCATTGTGTGATTGTAACTCAAACGCGACAGCTTGTAACTATATCTCACGGTGAATCAATAAAATTAAAAATAAAAAAAAATTTTAATATTTCTATCACCACAAGAATCATCCATGCCACCCTTTTAAAGCCAGGTCTACTTTTCTCCCACCTCCAAACTCCCATGAGCCACAGGCAACCACCAATCCATTATCTGTTATTTCTATAACTATAATTTCAACAATATTAAATGAATGAAATCATGATATAAAACTTTTTGTTTTTAATTTTTAATATTTTCATTAAATTTGTTCATAATATTTTACTACACTTAATATTAAAACACCAATTCCATGGGCTGGAACGATAGCATAGCGGGTAGGCCATTTGCCTTGCACGCAGCCGACCCGGGTTCAATCCCCAGTATCCCATATGGTCCCCCAAGCAATGCCAGGAGTAATTCCTGAGTGCAGAGCCAGGAGTAACCTCTGAGCATAGCCGGGTGTGACCCAAAAAGCCAAAAAAAAAAAAAAGACAGCTTCATATGGGCTGGAGCAATGGCACAGCGGGTAGGGTGTTTGCCTTGCACACGGCCGACCCGGGTTCGATTCCCAGCATCCCATATGGTCCCCCAAGCACTGGCAGGAGTAATTCTGAGTGCATGACCCAGGAGTAACCCTTGTGCATTGCTGGGTGTGACCCAAAAAGAAAAAAAAAAAGACAGCCTGTTAGCCAGAGTGGCTGTATATTCTTACTAGCAAAGTTCCTTGTGCCAATATCCAAACGCTCCCCAGAATTTAGTATCATTTTTCATTCTAGCCAATATAATAGAGGAATTTCCCTAATGGCTAGCATATTGATCCTTTCATATATGGTTTGGTTTGGGGTTTTTTGGTTGGTTGGTTGGTTTTGTTTTCTTTGGCGGGGAAAGGGGAATCTGACATCCCCTTAGATGAAATATCTTAAGATATTTTGCTATTTTTTTTAATTAAGAAAAAAATATTTTTGGTTTTTGGACCATACTGAGGTTAGTCCTCAGAGGTTAGTCCTGGCTTAGTGATTCTCAGGGAACCGAGCATACTGCTGGGTACCAAACCTGGGCCTCCCACATACAAAGTATGCACTCAGTCCATTAAACTATCTTCCCTCTACCCATTTTTAAAATTTTTTTAAATTGAATCACCGTGATACACAGTTACAAAGTTGTTCATGACTGGATTTCAGTAATGTAATGTCCCAACACTCCTCCCTTCACCAGTGTACATTTCCCACCACCAATCACCAATGTCCCCTCCCGCCACACCCCTCTTCAGCTGTCTGTCTCTATGGTAGTATTCTCCCTCCCTCTCTCTCTCCTCTCTCTTTCTCTCTCTCTCCCTCCTTCTCTCTCTCTCTCTCTCTCTCTATCTATCTATCTCTCTCTATCTCTCACGCGCCCTCCCCCTCTCCACCTTCACCAACCCTCCCGCTTTGGGGCTTTATGGTCTGCAATACAGTTACTAAAAGTTTACCCAAATTTCTGAATTAGTTTGTTTTTACTTTTGGATTTTGGTTGCAGTGCTCATCAGTCTCACACACTTAGTTGCAGTGCTCACATGCATCATCTCCATCTATTTAGAATTCTGTATAGCTTCATGCTCTTTACTGAACTCCCGTGATGCCTACATTTCTTTCATTTCATTAACATTTCATCCTATGTTCACATTACTTGATGTATCTTACAGATTTTCTTCATTATAATTATTCTATTTGTCAGTTACACTCCCCATTTCTATTATTATTGGTTTCTGAGAAATATTTTCCCCTCATCTGTTCTGTTGGCAGTCACCCTCTATTTTGGCACTTGCTTTGCTTTTCCAGTAGGGGCTTTGTAGCTATTGACTTGAACATGACTTGAATATTTGATTTTCCTTTTCTCCAGGCTCTTGGATGTGTGGAGGTGTGAGAGATCTTCTAGGGATTTCCTCCAATAATTTACCTGGTTGGAGAGGACCAGCCTAGGTATGAAACCAACACTGTTCACTCCTTTTGTGACCATACCTATTATCTATCTGAGCTCAATGGCAGTGGTCCTAGAGCCTTCTCCGCTCATCTGTATGCATCTGCTGCTGTGAGTGGCTCAGTCTGGAGAGTCTGGCCCAGATTCCGAGTAAAGGGGAAGAGGTCTCACACTCCTAAACCATACCAACTCTCCCTCTTAATGGCCTGAGCTGCAGGTTAGGATTTTTAGCCTGCAGTTATGAGGACTGCAGGAAACTTATCATTGAAGAGGGGGTGGACATGTCACACTTCTCTGGCCACTCTCTGTCTGCTAAAATTACTGGGACTTTTCTCTAGCCGCAATTCCCTGTCTAGGACAGTCACTTGCATCATTTTCTCCCTCCTTAAGGAGACTGCTAGTGCCCTAAAGACCTGCTTGTCATCAATACTCTTCCCTCTCCTGCACTGGACCACAACCCATACCACTGCGTCCCCTCCACCCCCCAGGCCATGGTACAGGGGAGACTTGTAGCCTAAAGCCCGGGGTACTGGGGCTGGAGAGATAGTACAGTGAATAGGACTCTTGCTTTATACACGGATAATCCGGCTTCAATCCCCATCACCCCATACAATCCCCCAAACCATCCAGGAGTGACATTGGAGGTTTCATACTAATATTTGGCAGAGCAGGGACCCACCTGCCACAGCAAGTCTTCCACAGTCACTGGACTGCAGATTTATAGCGCCACATGATCAGAGGCCCTTCCCTCTTCAGAGTCCCAGTGGACCCTGAAGAATGAGGTGCCCCCAGTGTTTCATCCCTCCCTGGCTTGGTCAGAAGTTCACAGCTTGGGCCTATTGTCTAAGCAAAAGCAGAATCTTGCCTTAGCATAGTCTACTTCTTATCTTCATGGCCCTCCTCTAAAGTTCTTTATAGCACTCTATCCCTGTATGTTCTTTCAATGCTTTCATTTCCCCTGCAACACAAACTTTCACTGCATGGGATTATAAATGCTGAAAGACAATTAAATGCAATGTCTACAATAAAAGGGATATTTTATTCATTCTAAAACAAGTCATGAGAAGTTGTCCATACCTTGTACTTTTTCTGCTGCCCAGTACTTCCCTGCAGTCTCCAGAATCCAGGCTTCATTTCTATCAGCTATCAGGAAACTGTTGTGATAGCTAAATAGAAGTGTACCCTCTGAACAATTGCCACCCTGACCATATTTTTCTAATAAATCGACAATGACATTGAGGGCTTTTTCAGCTGTTTCAGCTCTTTCAAGGCCAAGTCTAAAATAAAAATAATAAAGTGCTCAGTTTCAAGTAAATTTCCTTTATTTTTTGTAAATAACTACATGGACATAACATTTACGGTTATAGTCAAAGTAAATATGCTTTCAAATTAAAATAAACTGAAACCTAACTTTGTACATTATCCCTTTTGAAGTCAGTTTGAGATCATGAAAACAAAGTTTTTGGAGCCAAAACAGATCAATGTTCAAATTCCAACTTTGTAATTTATTGGCAAGTTAGTTGCTTTATCTCTGAACTTTGTGTGTGCCATCTATGAAATAAAGACAAAAATTACAACCCATGGTGGAGCAACAATACAGGTGTTAAGGTACTTGCCTTACATATGGCCAACTTAGGTTCAATCCCCAGCATCATATATGGTGCCCTGAGCCCTGTCAGAAACGATCTCTGAACATAAGCCAGAAATAAGCCCTGAGTACCAAGAGGTATAGCTCCCAAAAAATATATAAATAGCATTGATATCTTTGCTTATATTGATAACATATATTTAGTTATATTGACAATTCCATTAAGTTACTGTGAGTTAGTCAAGCTGTGATAAAGTCTTGTCAGTACCTAAAATACATAATTTTCAACTCCTTCCCTTTTCACAATTAATATTTGAGTCTTGATAATGCATGCCTATGTTATGAATAATTTTTCACACAAACGATCAAGTATCAAAGACCCAAAACAAGCAAAAAAAAATGAAATGTGGAATAGTTACAACAAAATTAAAAATCAATTGTTGAGGCTGGAGAGATAGCTCAACAGGCCAAGCATGTACTTCATGTGCAGGAGACCTGAGTTTAGGCCCTGGCACCACTTGGCCCTCCAAGCATTGCCATGAATGACTACCCACTGCCCCAAGCACAGAGTCAGGGCTAGTCCTGAGGAACACTAAAACAATTAGAAAAACTCTATAATAAAAATATCTAACAGAAAAATAACCTGACAAGGTCCATGCCAAGTAGTGCTTCTTCATTAGAAACTTCTTCTCGTCCCCACACAGCTTCATTTCCAATGCAGACTCCATGCTCATTGGCTCCCATTTCTGCTCCCCATAACCAAGCTGGGCGACTAAGAACAACAGCGTATGTCTCAGGAACTTGGTCAATTTCTATGTAAGTACACTGTAAGAAAGTCATACACCGACAATAAAACCAAGAAAGAAAAGTTACACGGCCCAGATTTTAAAAATCAATCCGAAAATGTAACCATCACGAAAGAAATTAAGCACGACTACATTTAATTTTTTAATCCAATTATTAGTGTTTATTTTATTCATGATGAAGCATTTTTATTTAGTTAAGTGTTTTCTGAGCATCTTCTATAACAAAACACGATGCTGAGAGTGACAGCAGAAAGATGAAACAAATACAGATCTTAATTTCAATAAATTTAAATGTGTAGAGGCCATGACAGTTCAGGTGGGGTGCTTGCCTGGCATGTGGCTGACTCAAGTGCCATCCCCAGCACCACCCCTGAACCCCACCAGAACTGACTCCTGAGCATAAAGCCAGGAGTAAGTCCTGAGCACTCTGAGTGTGGCCCAAATACAAAAAAGAAGAAAGAAACTAAAATATATGTACTACTTTACAATCCAAAAAGTGAGGTTTAATAGTCATGAAGGAAAATGAAGAAGAGGAGCTAATAAAAGCTTAATAGCTTCTAGCTGTGTACTCTGGAATCATCATGTACAAAAAGGTACAAAATAAAATGTACTGAAGCAATTCTCAATCCCAATGAGAAATGTTTATTGATTAATTAGATAAGTATTTCATGAGATCCCATCTGGGACTTATATCAGGGTCCAGAGAAGCCCGTGTCACATGGGGAAGTAATCCATCTGGTATGTGCACATCAATGAAAAGAATGAGAACGATGGGTTTATGGAGAGGCTAGGTGTAAATATGAAGAGTTAAAGTAGAAATGGATCCAAGATTATTAGTCTTAATGAAAAACAATGGCCTAAAGAAAACATCTGATATTTAACAATAACAGTAAAGGGCCGGAGCGATAGCACAGCGGGTAGGGCGTTTGCCTTGCACGCGGCCGACCTGGGTTCGATCCCCGGCATCCCATATGGTCCCCCAAGCACTGCCAGGAGCAATTCCTGAGTGCAAAGCCAGGAGTAACCCCTGAGCATCGCTGGGTGTGACCCAAAAAGCAAAAAAAAAAAAAAAAAAAAAAAAACAATAACAGTAAAATCTTAAATATCCATAATAGCAATACAAGCATAATATAAAACTTTTACTTTAAGTTCCCTGTTTTGACCATTGTTTGACTTCTGATTTTGGGCCACACCTGGAGGTGCTCAGGGGTCAGGGGACTGAATCAGTATTCCTGCATACAAAGCAGACACCCTTTGCGCTATCTCCCTGACCTCTTTTAAGTTCCATGATAAATGGATTTTAAAATTAAAATGGCAATAAATACTAAAATCGTATAAATACAATTCTATCATGTGCATGCCAATAGTGAGATCACTGGGCTTGATTAACATTTCCTTTTGGTGATGAAACTATTAAGTCACAGATCCTGGAATGACTTTTTCTTAGAATAGCTTCTGTCCATTAAACTTCAAGTGAAACCAAAACTCCAGTGAACCTTCCTTAGTCTCTGGTCTGAATGGATTACTTCTACTGCTGTTTCCACTTGCTGCTTCTACTTAAGTTTAGTATTTCAATCATCCTTCTTTATAACGGTGTAGTGCTTAGGGTCTCCAGGATTTCCCCTTGCAATGCTGGAGGTCTACCTGATGCTGGAATAGAACCAGGATTAGGCACACTCCATTTCAGACATGCACCCCAAACTATCTCCCTTGCTGTAGATTCTTGAAATTTGAGGGGTGGGGATATTTGGTACTCAGAGATAATCCTGGCTCTATGCTCAGAAGTCACTCCTGGTGGTATTCAAGGAACCATATGCAGTGCAGGGGCTTGAACCAAATTGGCTATGTGCAAAGCAAGTACCTTACTCCTGTACTCTCCCTCTAGTCCCAGATCCTTGCATTTTCAACTTCTATAGCCTCTGCCAAATAACCGATGATAAAATTTTAAAAACACATTACTAACATAATATGTATTTCACTTACCTTAAGACGTTCTCTCTGGTGATCATGAGTTGCTGCAGGAAAATAAACTACCTCTTGTACTTCATCACAAAGTCTGTCTGAATTTTTTCCAAAAATAATCCTGTTGCCAACTGTTGCTGGAGGTAGTCCCACAAAAGTGTCACAAGAACAAGGTTCCATTTTTATAAACTAAAAAAATCACATACAAGATTCAAAATTAAAATACTGAAACGTCTTAAGTATACAAGTCAAATAGTTATACTTGATGACCAAGAAATGATTGTCATTGGGGAGCCGGAGTGATAGCACAGTGGGTAGGGCATTTGCCTTGCATGCGGCCGACACAGGTTCGATTCCCAGCATCCCATATAGTCCCCCAAGCATCTCCAGGAGTGATTCCTGAGTGCAAAGCCAGGAGTAACCCCTGAGCATTGCTGGGTGTAACTCAAAAAGAAAAAAAAATGATTGTCCTATCTGATAGTGTTCAGTAAAGTTTTAAACATCATAGTGAAATGAACTTTACATATTAATAAGAAAATGGAGATGATAAGCACCTTTTTCTAGTCTGCAAGTCAGCTTTGTTTTATTTTGTTTTGGTTTGGGGCCACACCCAGGGGTGCTCAAGGCTTACTCCTGACTCTGTGTTCAGGGAACACTCCTGGTGAAAAATATGCACACAGATTATAATATAATAGGACCAAGTCTTTGAAACAGGCTGAATCAAATACAAAAAAAAAGTCAAATTCCAAATTGTTGATATTCCCAGGAGAAAGTTAACATATACAACCTGTAAATCTTAGTGGGAGGGTGAATATCAAATTTTATCTTCATTTGTGATAGGCAAGCTAGAGTGTTGGAATTAAATTCATCTAGACTGGGGCATTGTGAGTAAGCTACATTCACAAGGTCTCTTGAAGAAACATTTGGCAACAAAACATACTGTGACTATGGTCTGTGCTCAGAGCTCCAAATGATTCTGCAGACTTAGCAGTGTTTCAGACCAGCTTTATGCCAGTCACCAAAGAAAAGGCCTTGATAGAAGAAACTGAGTTTCTTCTATATTTCTAATGATTTCCTTTATTTTGTTTGAACGAATCCGTATAAACCTGCTTTCTCTTATTATGGGCTAGAGAATTGTCTTGGTTCTCTTATATGCTCTGTGTCTATTGCAGAAGTAAAACTTTATCTCTGAATAATTATTTCACTGCTTACATGCTTGATTTCTCATCCATTTTATGTCTGTAATTTGTAAAATCTCAAATCTTCACTTCTAGTAAAACACTTATGTATCTTCAACTTCTATTTTTCCAGAATATAGACATTACTTGTAGCTTATGTCTTCATTTTGTGAAGACTCAACCTTGGAATCGCTTTCCACAAGCAGTTATTAATCTTTTAAAGTGAATTTAAATCTAATAAACATTTCATTAAAAAAAAATCAAAACGGCTCCAAAAAGAAACTTTAGTCTGAAATTCCCAGAGTCATTTTCTCCTTTCTTCAGTGCTGGGATGAAGGAGTGGGGGGAAGGGTTCACAACTGCTCCTTATCTTTCCCATGTGGATTTCCCTCTTTATGTCCTGGATTGCCTTCTATGTGTCTCACAGTCAATTCCACCGTGAAATAACCATGGCAGGTTACTAGTTTCTCTAGAACTCCCTGCCTGATGAGGAAATGTCTCGTGAAGTTGCTAAAGGATCTTATAATCCATTTTTGCACAATTCATGGAACATGGTAGACACTCAGATGATGCTATTATGGATATTACTTGACAGAAGAGTAACTCTCTTTAAAAAAACAAACAAAAAAGCTTTATTTTCATTTCTTCCAATGGCTATCTATTCATACACATCAGCTTCCTAGCAGGGCCTAGGGTTTTAACTACTGTTTATGGAACATCTCAAGGAGTTTCCATATAGTTTCATTGACTCATTACAAACCGCAAGGCTAGATTAGAAAGAGATTATTATTAAATGAGCTTGTGCCTAAAAGTGCTTTTAAGAGGTGCTTAACACTGGACAAGAACTAAGTGTTAAAAGTAGGTAAAGGGATATTCTTGATAATCTTTCAGTATCAATATTGCAAACCACAATGCCCAAAAGTAGAGAGACAGAGAGAGATAGAGACAGAAAGGGGGGCGGGGGAGGAGGAGGAGGAGGAGCAGGACAACAACTGCCTGCCATAGAGGCAGAGGTAGGCAAGGGGTGAGGGAACCTGGGACACTACTGGGAGTTGTATGCTGACGGAGGGATGGGTGTTGGAATACTGTATAGACTGAAATCCAATATGCACAGCTTTGTAAGGGTCTATCTCACAGTTCTTGAATAAAAAAGTTAAAAAATAAAGAGGTGCTTAAGCTGAATCACAGCATCTCACGCATTTGGAAGAGGCTTGGTGGGTGGTCTAGCTGCAGTAACAGCCGCCAAGGCCACTGGAGAGCCCAGAATACCAGGGGCGACTTAAGCTGCACCAGTTGTGACCTGAACTTCTCTAGCTAAAGAGGGTCGAATGCAAGCGGGATCATGGTCGGGGAAGGGCTCCCCCAGCCCGATCAGAAGGCGAAGCAGCCAGAGCCCCGACCAACTCCCATGCAAGGGGCAGCGGCGGGCACATCACCAATTCCCTGCGTCTCGGGGACTTAACCTTCTGCTTTTTCAGAGGCTTTACAGAGCGCTCTTCGTTTCACGCTCACTCACCTACTGCTGTCGGGGCGAGAATTTTCCAACACACAGAGGTGAACGTCGGTGCAGTCAAGGCTACGCAAATCGAGCTGCGTTCAGAGAGTAAAGGGCACCGTTAGCGGCACAGCTGCCCGACCCGCCCATCTGCCGGGACTGGGGGGGACCAAGCCCGCTCCGCTGCTCGGCACGCCCTTTCCCCTTGCCACGCCCCTCACCTGTGCGCCCAGGTATCTCACGTGAAAGGGTGGGGAAAGGGACGCTGCGAGAACAGGTCAAGAAGGAGACACCGGAAATTGTCCCCTTTGACCCCGGAAGTTCTCGCCCCACCGGCGGTGCAGTTCCGGTTGGGCGGCAGAGTTTGTTTATGCCTCTCACGATTCTAAGAGCTCTTTTCCCAGCCGCTCCGGATCCAAGATGGGGAAATCTTTCGCAAATTTCATGTGCAAGAAGGACTTTCACCCCGCCTCCAAATCAAATATCAAAAAAGTGAGTTAAGGGGAGTCTGGGAGGGGGCTGTCCCCCCTGGCCTGGGGGGCCGCTGCGTGCGAGTAGTGGGCATAGCCGAGGTTCCTCTATTTGCGACCCAGGCCCCGCAGCCTGGGTTTTCTTGCCTCTCCTTCTCCACTGAGAAATTCACGGGGAGAGTGACCTTTATTCTACAACGTCCAGGAGGTTGGCGGTTCACGTCGCCTCGGACTCCGCGCATCTGTAAGAAGCGGAAAAACAAAAAAAATGTATGGATCGGACCAGAAGTCACATTAGGACAGTGAGGGAGGGTCGTGGGCACTTTCGTGATGATGATGGTGGGTGCAGTAACTTTGTAAATCAATACTGTAAAGTTAAATGCAGTTGCAGCTATGCTACCTAAACTTTAGGATTTTTGGTTTGAGGGTTTTTTTTGTTTGTTTGTTTCGTTTTTAAGAAGAAAAAATATAATCTAGACGACCTCCTTGCCTCCCTGACAGCTACTAGTCACTGAAGTGGTGTGGGAGGGTTGGTAGAAGCTTGAAGAATTTTAGAACAGGGGAAAGCAGAGTTGAAAGAGTCTGACTTGTGGAATGGACCTGGATTCTAGTCATTCTTTCTTTCTTTTTTTTTTTTTTGGGGGGGGTCACACTCAACAGTGCTCAGGGGTTACTTCTGACTCTGCACTCAGGAATTACTCCTGACTGTGTTTGGGGGACCATATAGGTAGGATGCCAGGGATTGAACCCAGGACTGCATGCTGGGCAGTTGCCCTCCCCACTGTACTAGCTCTCGACCCTGGATTCTGGTTATTCTAAAAG
The DNA here is from genome assembly GCF_027595985.1 of Sorex araneus. NCBI lineage: Eukaryota > Metazoa > Chordata > Mammalia > Eulipotyphla > Soricidae > Sorex > Sorex araneus. The sequence goes on along the minus strand of NC_073313.1, from coordinate 208,228,193 downwards.
TCATTCTTTCTTTTTTTTTTTTTTTTTTTGGCGGGGATCACACCTGGCGATGCAGAGGTTACTCCTGGCTCTGCATTCAGGAATTACTCCTGGTGGGTGCTCAGGGGACCATATGGGATGCTGGGAATCAAACCCGGGTCAGCTGGGTGCAAGATAAACACCCTACTGGCTGTGCTATTGCTCCAACCCCTCTAAGAGTCATTCTTTGCTCTGAGGTTGTTCACAAACATGTTTCAGATTTCCCTATCCTCAGTCTCCTAATTTGTAAGTTAAGAGCCATCCCTGTTAGTTGTTTTGTGAAATTCTGAAGGCATCAGAGTTAATGGAAAGGAAACAAAGCACTTGAGCCTGGTTGCTCACCGTGATGAAGGCATGCTGCGGAGGGTGTGGGTCAAGTTTCACTGCCACTCCACTACTAATTCTCAACCTGCTTCTGAAATAAATGTTGCCCAGAGTGTCCTCAGTAGGCCACATGTTGCTTACTTTTTGCCCTTCCCAGAGCAGTTGGGCTGGTTTTAATTGTGTTCCCTTTGCTCATCACTTTTCTAGACTCCTTACAACTCCCCAACCCAAGGCCCCTCAAAGACAACTCATATGCTAGACTACTAGACAGCTTAAGCATGTTGTCCTATGGCAGCTGAAACACTACATATAATAGTATCTTTTGCTCTTAGTCTGTTGTTCTATTTTCAGTTTGTCTCAGTTAAGAAGAAAGGAGTAATGATTCTTCAACTAGTCACCCAGATCAGAAATTCCAAGATCTGTCCCTTTCCTACATACTCCTTTTTGCTTGCATAATTGATTTATTGTTATATACAGATGAAAAAAACATTAAGTAGTTCAGGTCAGTCAATTTCTGCACCTAATTGGAAAATTGTGCAGACACTGTTTTTCTTGTGAGAGAAGAGGCATTCCTACATTTTATCTAGCCAGCTACTAAATTCTATTGCTCTTTCCTTCCAAGTAGTCCATCTCTACTGCTTGTCCCTGTTCCCTGGTCTTTGCTTAAAGTTAGACCCTCATCATCTTATGATTTGGCTTTGGTGCCACACTGGCAATATTCAGGAATTATGCCTGACTCTCCACTTAGGAATCACTCCTGAAAGTGCTCCAGAGACCATATAGGATACCAGGATCAAACCCCATCAGTCACATGCTGTACCTGCTGTACTATCACTCCGGCCCCACCCTCATCTCTAACCTAGATTGTTCCCTAATTAATTTTTCTATCTCTTTTGTTTATTTTTCCTTTTTGGGTCACACCCAGCAGTGCTTAGGGATTACTCCTGGCTCTGTGCTCAGGAATTACTCCTGGCTGGCAGTGCTCAGGGGACCATATGGGATGCCAGGGATCAAACCCAGGTCAGGTGTGTGCAAGGCCCGACCAGCTGTACTATCACTCCAGCCCCTACCTCTGTTATTGACATCTCTCAGTCCCTTTTCTCTGTAGCCATTAGTCTTTTTCTTTTTCAGTTTGCTTTTAGCAATACTCATGGATTTGTACAATTGTTATCGCAATTTTAGAATACTCTTCACCACCCCCACAAAAAACTTTTATCTGGTAGCAATCACTCCCAATTTGTCCTTAATTCGCCTACTCCTCCTTTCAGGTACTCACCAGGCTGCTTTCTGCTTCTGTGACTTTGCCTATTCTGGACATTTCATATAAATGGAATCATGCAACGTGTCATCTTTTGTAACTGTTTTCTCTCATACAACTGTTTTATAACTGTTTTCAAGGTCATTCGTGTTACTTCATTCCTGGTTACTACTAATCCCATTGTGTGAATATAGCACATCTTATTTATGTTCTCATCATTTGATGATGTTTAAGATGTTTGCACAAACTTTTAAAAGTACAAATTTGATTTTTTTTTAAGTTTGCACAAGCTTTTAAAAGTACAAATTTGATTTTTTTTTTCTTACTAAAAGTACTATCAGGGGCTGGAGTGATAGCACAGCATGAGGGCGTTTGCCTTGCACCCGGCCGACCCGAGTTCAATTCCCAGCATCCTATATGGTCCCCTGAGCATGGCCAGGGATAATTTCTGAGTGCAGAGCCAGAAGTGACCCCTGAGCATCGCTGGGTGTGACCCAAAAAGAAAAAATAATGAAAGTACTATTGGATTATGTACAAGTAATCTGATTCTAGTTTGATTTTCCCTTCATTATCTGGCACCATTGTTCTCATACCTTAGATTTTATTACATTGTACTACTTTCTGTTTTATACCTTTGGGGCTTGTCTGAGTTGTACCCTCTGCCAGTAATGTGCTGTTTTGTTTTATTTTTTTCTTAATAAAACTTTGATCCTCTTCAAAACCCTGTGTAATGTATATGAAAATATTTTTGTGCAGTTTTTTGTTGCAGCGATTTGTAGTGGCAAAAGAAAGGAAATTTCTTAAATGCACACCATTAGAGTAGGGAACTGTTTAATTGAGTGACATATGGTGCCACAATAGAATATGGCATGTATCTTCTCCCCATGCAAAACAAGGAAGTTTTTGTTTCTGATCTGGGAATGATCGCCAATACTTGGTGTGTATTATATAGTTTATAAATGTGAGCCTACAGAACGTTACCATTATGAAGAGTGAGAAAAAATTGCACATGTGGTTTTTTTGAAAGAATACATTATTTTCTACATATGTGCTTTTGATCTTTAGAATACAAGAAATAGATAGTCTTGACTACCTATGATATATTTACTTAATTTTTATGTGTTTGGGGCCCATGCCCAACAGTGCTCAGGGATTACTCTTGGCTCTGCACTCAGGAATTACTCCGAGTGGTACTTGGAGAACCAAATGGGATGTGGAGAATCAAAACCAGGTCAGACGTATGCAAAGCAAACACCCTACCCACTGTACTATCACTCCAGCCCCTGTAGTTATTTAATTTTAAAGATAACTTAAAAATCAAAACTTGCTTGATCAGAAACATAGTACAGGGCTTAAGGTGCCCACCTTAATTGCAGCTGACCCCATTTGATCCCTGCCACTACTTGGACCCCCAAATCATTGGGAAGGATCCCCCAGACTTTGGAAACAGAGAGAGAGAGAGAGAGAGAGAGAGAGAGAGAAATCTTTGTATACGTAAGTTTCTTGGGCATTTTGCTACACCACATTAATGATCTTGACCTGCTGTTGGTGCCACTGAGCTTCCAATACACCTCTATCTCATCTCTGCTTCCTCTCTAATATACCTCTGTCTCATCTCTGCTTCCTCTCTGGTACACCTCTATCTTGTGTATGCTTCTTCTCTTCTTTTATTTGCAACCACCTTTTATTTACTTTGCCTTTTTCCTACCCCTAAGTGTTTGTTAGCAAACCCCTAAGTGTTTGTTTCTCTTCTCAAGATGTCAGGTGACACCCTGTGGCATCTGCGAGCATTGTTTAACCTTGGTGATTATGCCCTGTGCTCAGGTGTTTTGGATTGGACAAATTCCCTGTAGAGGGATGGTTCGTGTCTTCTTGTGATCTGTCTGGAACTCAGTTCGAGAAGGTATTATACCAAAGAGTCCCAGGGGGCTTCTCAATTTTGATGTTTTTGCCTGAAAGATTAGCAGTCTTTTAGTGGTTGTCTTTACCGACTTCTGTCGAAACACAAATCAGATTTTCCAGCTGTTATTTGATGTTGCTAGTATTATGATCAAAATTGATTATGCCGTCACAAAGTTCCAATTTAAATTTTTTACTTCATTGATTTAGGTATGGATGGCAGAACAGAAAATATCGTATGACAAGAAGAAACAGGAAGAATTAATGCAGCAGTACCTTAAAGAACAAGAATCATATGATAATAGGTAAGAACTTCCACTCCTCTGATATTTGAAGTTGATTGTGTGAGAATGATCCCTTTCATAATTAAATTAGCTCTCTTCCACCCACCCTTTTTTGAGTCATACCCAACAGTGCTCAGGGGCTATTCCTGGCAGTGGTTGGGAGACCACATGCAGTGCTGGTGATCAGAACAGATTCTTCCGGACAGGCCCGTTAACTCTAGTACTATCTCTCTGGGGCCCATAAGTTAGCTTTTCATAAGTGCCCCAGTGGTAGGATTCTGTTCTTTTCTGGTAAACCAACTGATTCTCATGTCCGTAAACATCCTCTTTTTCCAACCTTCCCTGTAATTGACATAAAGTGTAAATTGATATGACTGTTTGCACAGTTGGTGAGCAAGTTGCAAATTAGGCAAAACTAGAACAACAATAAATATACACTTTTGAGGGCCAAAGCACTACTACAGTAGATGGGGTGCTTACCTTACACACAGCCAACCCAGGTTCGATCCCTGGCACACCATATGGACCCTTGAGCCCCACCAGGAGAGTCCTTGTGTGTCGAGCCAAGAGTAAACGCTGAGCACTGCAGGTATGGCCCAAAGAAAACAAAGATAAAATTGAAACCAGCATCCTTCCACCTTTTTACACCTGAAGATCAGTACCTGTCCTGCGTTACCAGATCACAACCACCCGTTATATCCATGGCAATAAACTGGTAGATTTTGATCTTCCTGCACCTCAGACTGATACTGGTCCACAGAGCCATAGTAGAAGAAGGCTGATTTAAACACCTGTTTGAAGTGCTGGTTTTATGTTTATTTACAAAATTTTGGAGTACACTGTGAAGTTTAGATCTCAGCATGTTAAGTCCTTCCCCTCCCCGACCTTCTCGGTGAAAATACTTCACTTGTGACTCAAGCCAGCCAACATATAATTACAGTATGGCTTACTGAAGGAAATCCAAAATATCATAATCTAAGCATGTGATTCAACTGGCAATAAATGGGAAGGTTACGGATGTCTTAAGACAAGGTTCATGAGACCAGCTGGAAAAGAGTGGCTTCTTTGGGGTATAGAAACTTGCTGCATCAGGTCCAGAGGAACGGAGGGAGCTTGGGGAGTGCCACTTCTCTCAGTACAGCCTCTGGGAACTGATGCCAAATCCTGGCAAGGCTCCCGAGACCCCACGGGCATGGATTCCAAAGTGTCTCAGATGGCCTGTTTGAGCTCCTGTTTGAATGGTGTATAGTCAGAGATGCTGGTTAGTGTTTCAGACTTGGCCTCATGGAGGAGCAAGACCATCCTTCCCTAGTGTGAGTGCTTGTCAGGGTCCAACCATTAAACAGATGGTTGCTTTCATTCTGAATTGTTAGCAGGAGCCACTCCATTTTAACTGCCTGTTTCCTGATAAGAATCAACAAACTGTACAGGTAATACGAAGCCATGGCTATAATGTAATTTCAGGAAATTTTTGGCATTTGAAAACAAAACATTGTCTCCACTAGTAGCACTTCTCATTCAATCCTTATTCTACCTCTAAACTTGAAGCAACTACTAGTTTACATTTGGTCTATCATTTGCCTATTCTGGACTTGTCATATAATAGGATCATATAATATGTGGTCTTTATGACTGGCACTTAGTATAACCTTCTTTGTATTTTGTTCTGGGATCACACGATAATGCTCAGGGGTCACTATTAACTCTGTGCTCAGGAATCACTCCTGGCAGTTTCATATGTGATGTACAGATTGAACTGGGTTGGGTGCAAGCAAGGCAGGCCCCCTAACCACTTTGCTCTCTCTCCAGCCCCAGATGTTTTTAAAGCTTATCAACACTATAGCATGTTGTTAGTTAATGCCTTAATGTAGATTCCTTCATCCTGTTGCATTTTTCTTTTCTACAGTTCTTTATAAACTCTAGTGGAAATAAGAAAGGAATTACATCCTTTATGATGACCTTTCCCATGTATGAGGAAATTCTATTTCCTCTTTAGCCTTCATCTTTGTAATCAGTACTTGACTTTGATCTTATAAATTAAAACTTTAATTCAACCCATCACTTGATTTGTTGCAGTTCTTTTATTTAAGATGTGAGTGTATTTCTCTCAATGGGATCCAAACAGGGAACATCGAGTGTTATAATTTTTGACGTGTAGTAGATGTTGACTTCATTATGATAGTTAATCTGTTGTAGACTGTCTTTCAACTGTTTTTTCTTCGTTGACCCCACTTAAGAATTTGTGATGTTCTCTCATTGACTTTGACTCTTTCGAGCATTAATTGAGTTTGACTTCCTAAAGAAATTCCAGAAAGATTCATTTTTCCAAAACCATTTGATCCCTCCCAATTAAGAAAAAATGTTGGCACTCTTGAGCTTAATTCCACATTTGTGCTGGTATATAAGATTTCAAAGATCCACTGTTTCCACATTGCAGAGTTTAAGAAAAGCATGTGAGAGTGCCCATGGATATTTCTTCCCCCTTTCTGTTGGCTAAGTCAAGATCTCCCAGGTTATGAGAAAGTCTCTGAACTTCAAGCCAGTTACTAAAAAAGATGGCACTATTTTCCACTCAGTATTTCAGATGTAATCTATAGTGGGTAAGATTTTGTAGCTTTATTACTAACAGAAATCATTTATCTTAATTCCCTTTGGGGTTTTTTTGAGAGAAAGGAAAAGGAAGGAGCGTTACTTTGTATTTTTACCTCCTACATAAAATTGGTTTTTTTATACCTTATTTAGATTGCTTATGGGAGATGAACGTGTGAAGAATGGCCTTAATTTCATGTATGAGGCACCACCAGGAGCTAAAAAAGGTACTTACCCTCATTTCCTCTTTTTTTTTTAAGTCTTTGATGTGTTTGCAATTAAAAATTAAAAACTGCTATGACACGTAAGTTGCTCTTCATCTTCTGAAATTGCTATTATTCTGTAAAGACTTTAAAAAAAAAAAAAAAAAAAACCTTTCCCAAGCACCTCTGGGTAGCTTGGTGGCCCTTGCAGTATTGCGCTGGAGCAGCCGAGCATTCCAGCCTTGAACTACCCACCCTGTTGGCCAAATGTTCCAGGAGTAGCCCCTGGGGCCTCTACGCAAAGCTTGGGAAGCACCCCTCCCCCCAAATAAATGTATATTTTATTTAACAAAAGAACTAAAAATTGTCAGTCCTAAAAAATGCTATATCCTTTGAGGAAGAAAATATCAACATTAACAAATGTATTTATTCTTTTGTAATTTATGTATTTATCTTTTACCTATAATTTTGTAATTAGTACAGCAAAAATGTAAAAAATGTAAAAGTATGAAAATTAAAAATTGACATGCTTAGGGGCTGGAGCAATAGCACAGAGGATAGGTCGTTTGCCTTGCACTAGGCCAACCCGGGTTCGATTCCCAGCATCCCATATGGTCCCCTAGCACTGCCAGGAGTAATTCCTGAGTGCAGAGCCAAGAGTAACCCCTGTGCATCGCCAGGTGTGACCCAAAAAGCAAAAAAAAAAAAATTGACATGCTTAGTAAAGACTTTTTTCAGGACCAGAGAGCTAATCCAGAGATTAAGGCACTTGCCGGGCATGCTGCTGACCCCAGTTCTATCCTCAGCACTGTGTATGGTCTCCTGAGCTAAGCGAGGAATATCCCCTGACCATCAATTGTGTGGCCCCCAAAAACAAGCAAAAAGCTTTCATATTCATTATGATCATTTCACTGATTTTGGTTTTATCTTTTGAAAGCAGAAGAAAGTCAAAACAGCTCTTTGAGGGCTGTGTGCTCAGAGGTCACTCCTGGGGATGCTGGTTGTTCCTGGGGATCCCTGTGCTGTACTGGAGAGCAACTGTGGTTGGCCACATGCTTGGCAAGCACCTTAACCCCTAGATTGTTTCCCCAGCCCAAAAGAACAAATTCTTAAAAGTTACAATTAAATTATGTCATATATTTTCGTGTCGAAGGTTTTAACTTAAATATGCCCTTTTTTCCCCTGTATGTTGATACACAATCAAGAAAATAAAGAGGTAAAGTATTATTTTCTATATTTGAATATACTTGCTTGCAATAGATTATAATTTTACGGAAAAAAAAATAGCTGAAAGACTTAATGAATGTTTTCAGAAAGAAGAAACAGAAGGAGAGACTGAATACAAATTTGAATGGCAGAAAGGAGCCCCACGAGAAAAGTAAGAACTGGCTTTCTTTAAAAAAAATTTTTTTTTTGGTTTGAGGTAACAGTTGGTTTACAAGACTATGTTAAGGGTACAATTTTATACTCTTCAGAATATACTGTCACAGCCATACCCATCACCAAAGTACCAGTATGCCTTTACAGTCTGATGGGCCCCTATCCTCTCCCTTCCAGTAACTTAAGTTCTGGGGTCCAACAGTGATTTTGTTTGACTTTGAAGAACCTCTTTTTTTTTTTTAATTGCATCCTGAGCTTCATATATGCAAGACAAGAACGGATTTTCTTTTTAGAGAAATTATTTGACTATCATTTTGGTTTGGTGAGCTGAAACTCAGCAGTATTCAGGGACTGGAGTCATTCCTGGCAGACCACAGGGACCATGGAGTACTTCTGTGGAACTCAGGGCTCCTGCATGCAAAATGAACTCTCTCCGTGACTTGTTCCCTTTTGTTTTTTATTTGTTTGTGGGCCATTCCCTGCAATGCTAAGGGATAACTCCTTAATATGGTTCTGGGCACCATACAGGGTGCTGGGAATTGTACCCATATCAGCCATGTGCAAAGCAAGCACCCTACCCACTGTACTCTCTCCTGCTCCTGGCCCTATGTCTTAGATCCTATCTTACATTGCCTTTTTCCTTCATTAGAGAAGGCAACTAGAATAAAAAGAAGAGATTTTTTAGACTATTTTTCATATGCACCTAATTTGCATGACCATAGTTTTTAGGTTTAAGGTTTTTAGGTTTTGTTGTTTTGGAAGGGCAGGGAATGGGAGGTTGTGAGGACTGGGCAGTGCTAGAAAATGAAGCTAAATCCCCACACGTGTAAAGCATGTGCTCCAACATTGCACCACAGCTTTCTGGTTTTCATTTTTTAAATAACTCTTCATCAGACTGGAAACTTAATAACGAAGTTGTATTTAGAAGTACTGAATAGCTTGTATTATTTTAGATAGTTTCCAGACTTACTCATCTTACTATGTACATAGGCCTACGAAACTATTTTTTAGATTGATTTATTGTACTTAATAATGTCTTTTACATCTCTGCTTAATAGATATGCCAAAGATGACATGAACATCAGAGATCAGCCCTTTGGTATTCAGGCAAGTGATGCATATTTTACTTTGTAAGAATGAAATTTATTTCTAGGCCAGAGTGATAGAACAGCAGATAAGGTGCTTGCCTTACACTCACCTGCCCAGGGTTTTATCCCTAGCACCTCATATGGTCCCCTAATCCCCTCTAGGAGTGATCCCCCTCTAGGAGAGAGCCAGGAATAAGCCCTGAGCACTTCGGGTGTGACCTCAAAAAAATCCAATGAAAAGGAATTAAGATTTATTTAATAATTTATATTGTTATATAGAAGAACTCTGTCGTTTGTGGTTATATCAGATAATAGAAGGATAAGAGTGAAAATATGTGATAAACTGAATAAAGATAGAAATGAGAATGTTTAATGGGGCCCATTCCTAGCAGAGCTTGGGCTACCAGGGATTCACTCAGTAGTGCTTGGCAGGTGAGAGTCATGCAGGTGCTGGGGATCAAACTCAGGGCTATGTGTTAGATTTGCTTGCCACCTGGTAAACTGCCTCCTAAGCCTAGCAATCCAAGTTCTGTAGATGGAAATACAATAATGGTTTCCAGTTTTCGGTAAGTTTGGAGAATTATCTACAAGTCAAGAAAGGCTATAAAAGTTACAGTACTATTTGTTTAGAACAGAGACAAACTCTTACAAGAGGGCCCAGTCCTTATATAAGTAGCACTTTTTGGAATACTGCCTTATTTATTTACAGGTTGCTTTCCCTTTGCGTTGGTGGAGTTGAGTCATTTACCAGAGACCGCTGGCCCATGAGCCTAAATTATTTAATATTTGTTACTTTACCATAAAAGTTGGCCCCCCACTGACATATGTGTATGTGTCTGTGTGTGTTGTGTTGTGTGTTGTGCCAGGAGTGGATTGCATCACCTCACACATAGGGGCCAACTGCTCTATCACTTAGCTACACCCAGGACCTAAAGGTTGACTTAAGCCATGACATGATTTTTTATTTTTAATGATTAGCTATTTGTATTAAATTACTAAATATGATTTTGAAGTCTCTCTTCATGGAGATCTTTTAAAAACAAGAGTCATTGAATTTAAAGTCTACCAAAAAGTGCTAAGTTGGACATTGATTATATTCTTAGTGTTTTAAAACCAAAATGTGTTCATTATTTCTTAGGTTCGAAATGTGAGGTGCATTAAATGTCACAAGTGGGGTCATGTCAACACTGATCGAGAATGTCCTTTGTTTGGTCTTTCTGGAATTAATGCGAGTTCAGTTCCAACTGATGGCTCAGGTAAGCCCTAGACATGATTTTTTTGTTTTAGAATTTATATAGAATACAAACAAAGAAAAAGAGCATTTCATTTTTTAAAAATACCTCTGGGTATGGATTTAAATTGGTTTTGCTTGTTTTTCCTACTGTCATATCCCCAGATTTGATGAACTCTGATCATACATTTTGAATTTGAAGTGCTATATAATTAGAACTAAATTTTAATTTTCCTAGCTGAAAACCCTGTGAACCTCATTTTAAAAGTAAAAGGTACATTAAACATACTTTATCAGATCAATAATCTAAAAATAGAAAGGAAAGAATTATTCTCATATTTATGTCTTCCTAAGTAGTAAAAGCTGCCTAGACTAAAAAGGCAATTGCCTCTCTTTAGTTCATAGATAAAATCAGATTGCACTTTAAAAGATGTTAAAACTTGGGGCTGGAGTGATAGCACAGCGTGTAGTGCGTTTGTCAGGGGTAATTCCTGAGTGCAGAGCGAAGAGTGGCCCCTGAGCATCGCTGGGTGTGACCCGAAAAGCAAAAAAAAAAAAAAAAAGATGTTAAAACTTTTACTATTGGCTTTTACTTGAAAATTACCTTCCCTGCTTAAGAAAAAATGATCTAGGAGCCTGGGATATATATAGCTCAATGGTTGAATCCATATGCTTATTTTGTATGTGTAAGGCTCTGGGTTCAATCCTCTGCAATGCAGGAAGAATACAAAAAAGGAAAATTGGCTTACTTTGCCTTGGATCATTTTGTTTGGTTTTATTTTTTATATATAAAAAGATATTAAGATATTAAAACCTAAATTTAATACCTAAATTTAAACCAAAATTTAAAACCTAAAGCTCCTAAAACCTAAATTTCTAAATTTTTCACTGACAAGAGCATGGGGAGAATCTTTGGTCCACATATTTGGTCTTTGACCCCAGTCCTAACCCAGAGCTCCTGACCAACGTGGTCATTCCAAGAGATAGGAGTCTCTGGTTCTCATGAACCCACTCTGAGAGAGTCTCTCAGAGGAGGGATACCCAGAAACACCATGTCTTCGATGTAAACTTGTAATGTACAGCCCTCCTCCTATTCTTTTGAGAAGGTTTAAAACTGAGTTCGTGCTCCATCATGCATATGTTCGGAAGCCCCCATTAAAACACCCAGGTATGGGACTCAGAGAACTGCTGGGCTGGTGAATGCTGAGTGTAGGGGCAGTTACTCCTGGAGAGGGCAGGGCAGTGCCGAGTCCTTCCCTCACGTAGGCCCTGGGCAGAGCTCTTCATCTGGATGTTCACTGGCATCCTTTATTGCTTCCCTGATCAACTGGTCAAGTAGTCATGAGCTCTTTGAGCCACTCTAGCAAATTGAAGCAGCCTGAGCAAAGGGGTGTAGGAGCCTCCAGTTCGTGGCCAAGTGGGCAGGAGATAGGGGGAACCTGCTGCTTGGCATCATCAAGCAGAGGGCGGCGGAATCCGCTTTGTGGGACTGAGGTCTCAGACCCACAGGGCAGGCACTGGTGCTGTTCCAGAGTCAGAGAGTGTCAGAGTCCAGTTGAACTATTGGGTACCCAGCTGGCATTGCAGAGAATTGTTGGGGGACTAGAGACCCAAACCACGGGACCCTGGTCAGGGGAGGCCCACACAAAGGAACAAGGTTAAAAGAGAGCCACAGTTGGAAAAAGGTTGAGAAACACTACACTAATTTGGGTCTTTTTTGGTGTTTTACTACATTAATTTAATATGTCTGGTTAAATTATAAGTAAGGAGTAAAGCCTGTATTTTCTGAGTTTAGATACAGATGTTCAAAAAAGAAAACTTAGAGCTGGAGTGGGTACAGTGGGTAGGGCATTTGCCTTACACGCGCTGATCCAGGCTCGAACTCCGGCATCCCATATGGTCCCCCAAACACCACCAGAGGTAATTCCTGAGTGCAGAGCCAGGAGTAACCCCTGAGCATCACCAGGTGGAACCAAAAAGGAAAAACATTTTTTTAAGTTAAAAAAAAAGTTAGAGCCGATGGCAGGACATTCAATACATTGCTGCCAAATAGAGTGCTCATAACAAAACAGAAACATTTTAATCTGAAGAATTTTCATCTAGGGCTCCTGATTCAGCTAACTATTGTCTTAACATCAGAGACAGCTTCTAAAACCTTACGGTTTGAAAAATAACCTCAGGGGCTGGAGCGATAGCACAGAGAGTAAGGCATTTGCCTAGCACGCGGCCGACCCAGGTTCAATTCCCAGCATCCCATATGGTCCCCCGAGCACTGCCAGGAGTAATTCCTGAGTGCAGAGCTCCAGGAGTAACCCCTGAGCATTGCCAGGTGTGATCCCAAAAGCAAAAAAAAAAAAAAAAAGAAAAGAAAGATAACCTCATTCAAGGTCATCTGAACTTGGAGCACTTGTTCTTCCCTTATTTTTGTTTGTGGTGACGCTGTGCATGGAACCTGGAGACTGGGAGCTGTTGCTGTGCCCCATCCCAGCACCCACCCAGCTTCCTGATATATCCTCGCCTGTCTATACTCGTCAGCGCAAGTTTGTACTGTGACTCTCTTTGGGGGTAGATGCATGGTAATTATTCTGAAACCACTCAAGGCCTACTGCATTAGGTTTTAACCCTCTGCCCCGCCCTCATACCTGCATATTTAGTCCTGGAACCCTTCAGAGGTTGGTACTGCCATATGCATCGACAAGAGGCCATGCCTCTGCAGTACACAGAGTTTCAGGGATCTGGTTAGCCCGCAGCAGTGCAGGGCCTCTGAGACTCCTCAGTCTCCATGGCTGCTTCCTTCCTGTCATGTTCTTCTCCCCTCTCAGCATGACTTTCTCAGAGGGCCCACCTGGCCACGTGCTCTGGACGTGCCTTCACATATCTTTGCGCTTCATGTCCCTTCCCTTTGCTCACTGTAGTGATGTTGGCCAGGGGTCACTCTCATGGTTGCGGTGCTGCCACAGTGCCCACACACACACTTGAGTTTTGCTTTTGCACGTGTCAGTTGCAGTGTTTACCGGGACACATACTTGGTTGTAAGGTCCTGGAGATCACACACTGTGCTGTGGCACCAGGCTCCCAAACAGCCTCACCTCTGGGATCATACTCAGGCACATGGGGAGATGCCAGGTTTGAGCTCATGGCCTTGCCAGCCTCAAGTTTGCAGGACAGGTGTCTTTGCCACAGAGCTTTCCCTGCTTCCATGCCTCCCTTTCATTCTTATCCAAGATGCAATTCAGTTTCCACTACGGCACTGGTAAAATGCCTAGTTTTGTTTTTTTTTTTTACTCATTTACCTTGTGTCATTTCCATTTAATGGAAGCAAGGACCAATTCTACTTTGATATTGTATACCTAGAGTCTAAAAAAATACCTGGAACTGAGTAAATGCTCCATAAATGATGGCTGAATGAATTTATTTTCCCAGCTGGAGCATCAACCATATCACTATCTTGTGAATTGCTGGAGACCGGGAATGTAGCTGAGAGGTAGCACACATGGAGCTTTGTAGTTTATCTTATTCCAGTACTGCTGGGAATGGCCCCCCAACTCTGGCCTCCAAACACCAAGCCAGGAATAGTTCCCGAGCGCACCACAGGGTGTGGCCCCAAAATTAAAAACATGAAAAATTAAATGGATCTAAGAATCTACTTGGAACCAAGGATGTGGTTCAGTTGCAGCTAGCACACATGCCTTGCAGAGTAACATCATCTTTGAAGAATTATCAAGGTCTCGATAAGTAAAAAGAAATGTTTTGTCTTAAAAACACAAAATGCAAGCAAAAGATTTGAATGAGTAGAACTAAATTTAAATTTAAATTTGAATGAGTAGAAATTAAGTTTGGCTCTTGGTACTCTGAATGGTTAGTGTTTCCCAGACTTAGCCACTATAAAGGATCACTTGAGTATGTTGTTACGCATACAACCACATGCCTTTCCCAGACACAGTGAATTCTGAGAGGAATCTAAGACTCTTACCCCTAGATAATACTGAAAGTTTGAGAAAACAGCTGTAGGTGCCAGAGAGATCGTATGGCAAGTAGGGCATTTGACTTGCAAGCAGCTGACCCAGATTTAATCCTCGGTATCCCGTATGGTCCCCCACACATGATGAAAAGGAAAGCGTTTCAACATCTTTCTAATTTTTCACTACTGTAAATTGTCATGAAAGCTGGAGGGATAATCAAATAAATCATTGATATATCAAACGAATTTAAAAAATAGTAATTGAGGGCCCAGAGAGATGGTACAATGGATAGGGCATTTGCCTTACAGCCGGCAACCTGGTTTGATTGCCCATAAGGTCCCCCAAGTACTGCCAGAAGTGGTTCCTAAGTGTAGAGCCAGAACTAACTCCTGAGCATTGCCGGGTGTGGCCCAAAAGCAAAATAGTAGATAATATCTTTTTAAATATCAATTGAGTCTGCACCATGATTCTAATAGTTTTAAAAAATACTTATTACGACAGAGACAAAACATGAAACTAATTTGGGGAAACTACAGGTGCTTTTTCTTTCATTTTTATTTTGAAAATGATTTAAAATTGAGAAAGAAGGGCTGGAGAGATAGCACAGCGGGTAGGGCGTTTGCCTTGCACGCGGCCGACCCGGGTTCAAATCCCAGCATCCCATATCGTCCCCTGAGCACAGCCAGGGGTAATTCCTGAGTGCAGAGCCAGGAGTAACCCCTGTGCATCGCCAGGTGTGACCCAAAAAGCCAAAAAAAAAAAAAAAAAAAAAAAAATTGAGAAAGAAATAAAGTCTGGGACTAGGGAGATGGCTCAAAGGACTCCAAGAGCATTTGTTTTGCATATAGGACCCTCAGGGTCAATTCCCAGTATCATATACACCTCCCCCCAACACTGCCCCAGGAACGTCCCCAGTACCCAGTGTGCCTCCCTGCCTCTGCATCATTGTCATCCTGTTGCTCATTGATTTGCTCGAGCGGGCACCAGTAACATCTCCATTGTCAAACTTGTTGTTACTGTTTTTGGCATATCGAATACGCCACAGGTAGCTTACCAGGCTCTGCCATGTAGGCAAGATACTCTCGGTAGCTTGCCGGGCTCTCCGAGAGGGATGGAGGGATCGAACCCAGGTCGGCTGCGTGCAGGACAAATGCCCTACCCACTGTGCTATCACTCCAGTCCTGTGTAAAAAAAAAAGGTACACTTGGTCCTTTCAGACATAGCTGTCATATGATAGTCTTCAGATAGTTGGGTTTTTTCTCTGTACTTCATATTAAACTTATTTTCAGAATAATTTGGAGAACTAAAGAAATGAGAGCTACTGGTATATTATAAAGGGTATTTAATTGTTAATAACAGTGAATTTTTTCCTCTATTTTTATGGAAACTGCCATTAAGGAAATTTCCATTTCAATCTAACAGAGTCTAAGTGTGAGAACAAATAACTGGTAAATACACAGAGTTTTTATATCTTCAACTCTGTCTTACCTAAATATCTCAAAGCATTGATGAATGATGGAAATAGTGCCCTGAGATGTAGCACATTATTTGAGTGCATACTCCACATGTATGAGGCATTGGGTTCAAGTTCCAGCATGAGCCACAGGTACATTACAGGGATTAAAACATTTGCCTTGCACCTGGCGACCCCAGTTCCAATTGACCCTAACCCCGGCACCATATAATGGTCCGCCAAACCCCATTAGGAGTATGCCTTAAGTACAGACAGTTTTGACCAAAAACCAAAAATAAAGAGCTCTGCTCTCAGGGATCATTCCTGGCAGTGCCTGAGGGATCATAAAGAATGCTGAAGATTGAACTCAGGTCAGCCACATGCAAGGCAAGCACTCCATGTGCTGTACTATGACTCTGGATCCTTCACTTATTTTTATTTTTCTTTTTGGGTCCTACCCAGTGAGCTCAGGAATTACTCCTGGCGGTGCTTGTGGGAACATACGGGATGCCAGGGCTTGAACTAGGGTTGGCTGCGTGCAAGGCAAATGCCCTACCCACTGTACTATCGCTCCTGCCTCCTTTACTTATTTTTAGAGGTAAATTATATATAACTCTAAATGAAAATTATTTTAAGAGAATAACGAACTGCATATAGAATTAGACTATTTTAAGATGTATTGCTTAGTTAATGTCTTTAAAGTTTGACCTGAATTTCAGTAGTACCACTTAACTGACACTAATAGAACTCTTAAAGGTTTTCAAAAAAGAAAATAAAAACTACTGCATCAAACGGGAAAGCAAAGAATAACGATCTATTCTGAATTTGAATGCACTGAAAAATAAACTGGCCAATTTCCTAATCCACTTGCTGATTCAAGCTAAAAAAAATTCTTTTCATTTAAAAAAAAATCACCTATTGAATAATGTCTCACCAGTGAATGGAGATTATTTTTGCAATAAGGCAATTTCAGTGGATGTGGTTATCATGGGATAATCACTCCCCTGGGGTACAGCCTTGTGCCTGTAATCTCCCAGGAGTGTAATTATTTCATGATAACCGTACCCCCTGGGGTTGCATTATTTCTATTATGAAATTCTTAGTTTAGTATATAAAGTAACTTACTTTGATCACTGGAAACTGCAAGGTGCAGTTAGAATGTTCCAGCTGTGAGGTTTACAGAGACCAGCTATAAGATTTACTTCTCCTTTACAAAGTTAAATTAGGCAATCAGAATGCTTCTTTGGGCTAAGCTGGTTTAGAATATCTTTTCTACTGATAAGATCATCTTAACATTGCAAGATTTCTTCCTTCTCGATACATCAAAATTTTACTTAAAACTTATAAGGTTTCATGAAGACTGGGGGTGTTTCTTGGGGCCCTACAGGGTGGGAGGGAACAGTGGTGCCAGGGGTTGAACCCAAGGTCTCTCAAGCCATATCCTGACCCCCTAAATTTTTATAAAAATATGTTCATATTAGAACGAAATGGCCAACCCACATGCCTTTTATAAACTATAGTCCGTATTCTTTGTTTTCTTTGGGGGCCATACCCAGCAGTGCTCAAAGCTTACTCCTGGTTCTGCACTAAAGGATCACTCACGGAAGGAATTGAGGGACCAAGAGGGGTGCAGAGGATAAAATATAAGTTGACTTCGTGCAAGGCAAGCATCTTATCCACTATACTGTCTCTCCAACCCCATCTTATAGAATATTCAGTTTTATAAGAAACTGCTAAACTGCCTTCCAGGGCTGAAGCAATAGGACAGCAGGGAGGGTGCTTTCCTTGCACACAGCTGGCCCAGGTTCAATTCCCAACATCCCATATGGTCCCTCAGACACCAGGAGTGGTTCCTGAGTGCAGAGCCAGGAGTAATAAGCCCTAAACACTGCTGGGTGTGGCCCATAAAACAGTAAATAAATAACTGCCTCACATTTTACATGTGCACCAACAATAGAAAACAAGAATTCCTGCCTTCCACATCTTCAGCATTTGTTGTTGGTGCTCTGAATTTTGGCCATTCTAATGTCTATCATTATCTCATTTTTGTTTTAATTTGCATTTCCCTGATGACATCTTTCTATATGCTTATTTGCCACTCTATATATCTTCTTATTGAGGTGTCTGTTAGATGGAAGTTAAGTTTATTTTCTTATATTGAGAGTTTTGTATACTTCAAATAGCAATACTTTTAAAGTTTGTGCGCATGCATACATGTGGGAGTTGGCAGGGATCACTGCCCAGGGAATCATATTCTGTGTAGGGTGCTGAGGATCAAACCAGGATCAGCTGTGTGCAAGGCAAGCACTTTTTTTTTTTTATTGATTCACCGTTAGGTACAGTTACAAAGCTTTCATGTTTAAGTTTCATTCATACAGTGATCAAACACCCATCCCTCCACCAGTGCATTTTTTTTTTAATAGAAACACCCTGAGATACAGTTACAAGCGTTCGTGTTTGAGTTACAATCATACATTGTTCAAACACCCATCCCTCCACCAGTGCACGTTTTCCACCGCCAATCTCCCAGCATTACTCCCCTTTCCCACCCTCCCCCTGCCTCCCTGGCAGACAGTTTCCCCATACTCTCTCTCTACTTTTGGGCATTAGGGTTTGCAATACAGATACTGAGAGGCCATCACGTTTGGTCCTTTATCTATTTTCAGCACACATCTCCCTTCCCGACCGAACCGTCAAACCATCCTTTTCTTAGTGATCCCTTCTCTATTCCAGTTGACAAGGCAAGCACCTTAACCCCTGTACTGTTTCTCCAACCTCTGAGCAAGTGTTTTTTAAAACAGATTTATTGAACTACAATTTAACATTCCATACAATTCACTCATTTGAAGAGTATAATTCAGTGGCTGTTCACAGCTATAGATCCTTCCTCACGATAGTCAGGTTTAGAATCTTATTACTCCAGGCAGAGGCCCCACGCCCTTCAGCCCTCACCCCCAGTTCCTTGTCTCTCCCAGCCTTGGAAACCGTGGGTCCACTTCTTGTCTCTCTGTTACCTGCAGAACAGGTCCTATGTTACGTACCATAGTTGTTTGCATATAACTTTCTTTGCCTTCAACCTCACATTTCCAGAACTGGGGAGAGAGTGCAGGGATTAAGGCACTGGCCTTGCATGCATCTGTGCTGGATTCGAACCCCACGTACCACATTTGGTCCCTTGAGAACTCAGAGTCATTAAAAGCTCCTGAGCATTGCTGAGTTTGTGGCCCCAAAATAAAACGATCCTCACATTTTCGGACCGTTAAACTTGCTTGTGCCTCCATGCATCACATGACTCGAGTACTCTTCCCATGGGGTTTAGACTGAACCTCCTGGCGCTTCAGTCCTATTAACCAGGGAATCACACCCAAACCACCTGGAACTTTATCAGGGTTTAATTATATAGGTCTGAGTGTTTGCACCATGGGTCTTGTGACTGGCCTTAGTCTCGTCATGTGGCTGGAGCTATCCCACCTTCTAATCACAGGGTTGATCTATTGTGGCATCATCCGTTCCATCCTGAGCCACAGCTTTCATCTTGAGTTCCTCGGTAATTTGCACCCTCACAACCCACCAGGAATGACAGAGATACTTACTGCCACTCAAGTCATTGCAGGGACTCAGGGACAGTGCTCGGGGGCCTTGAGGTGCTGGGATCAGACTCAGGGTCACACATATTCGGGGATCTCAGCCCTCCACACTGACTTGTTAAAACAGGATTTTTCTGTACTCAGGGTAATGTATTTAAATTCTCCATGTAGGGGAGCTGGAGTGATAGCACAGCAGGTAGGGCGTTTGCCTTGCACACGGCCTACCCGGGTTCCATTCCCAGCATCCCATATGGTCCCCTGAGCACCGCCAGGAATAATTCCTGAGTGCAAAAGCCAGGAGTAACCCCTGAGCATAGCCGGGTGTGACCCAAAAAAGCAAAAATAAATAAATAAATAAAGTTCCACTAAAAACTGTATTCAGAAAAAAAAAAAGTCTTTCTAAATTCTCTATGCAGGGCAGCCTTCATAGAGATATACTAAATGGCAGGAGTTTATGTAACAGATATGTACTAGTTACTGTTTACTGCTTTAACATAACCTGTGATGGGCCAGGGCAATAGTACGGCATTTAGGTCACTTGCCTTGCACATGCCAGACAGTGTTTGGTCTCCAGCACCCCATATGTTTCCCTGAGCCCACCAGGTGTGATCCCTGAGCTCAGAGCCAGGAGTAAGCCCTGAGTACAGCTGGGACTGGCCAGAAAAATAAATAAAGTGTCATGTGATAAGGACATCTCGGGGGTTTGGAGCTGAGATGCAGTAACCATATATCTCTACCATAAACGTTAACACTGCTGCTGCAAACCGTGTTGCCTTATTACTATAGTAATAGAGAAATCATTTGTTTTTGTTTGGGGGCCACATCTAGTGGTGCTCAGGGCTTGCTCCTGGCTCTACGTTTAGGGATCACTCCTAGCAGTGCTTATGGTGACCGTATGGGGTGCCAGGGATCGAAACCAGGTTGGCCACTTGCAAGGCAAGTACCCTTCCCACTATACTATCACTCTGGCCCCTAAAGAAATAACTTGTCAATAAGTAAATTAGATAGTGCAGCGGGTAGGGCGTTTGCCTTGCACACAGCCGACCCGGATTCAATTCCTCCACCCCTCTCGGAGAGCCTGGCAAGCTACCAAGAATATCCCACCTGCACGTCAGAGCCTGGCAAGCTACCAGTGGCTTATTCGATATGCCAAAAACAGTAACAAGTCTCACAATGGAGACATTACTGGTGCCCACTTGAGCAAATCCATGAGCAGCAGGATGACAGTGACAGTGAGCTACTGTGAAAGAAAACTAGATACCAAATGTGCAGTCAGGGAGCTAGCTTAAAGGGCTGGAGTGCAGGCCCGCATGCAGAAACCCTGCATTTAATCCCCCGCAGTATATGGTACCCTGAGCACTAGAGACTAAAAAAAAGGGCCAGGGGAACATGGGGATAATGCAACAAAAAGCCCCCACCTTGCCCGCCTGAGTGTGTGAGTTTGATCCCTAGTGCCCCCATCCCACCCTTACCCTCTAGCACTGTCCCTGCAAGGACATATTAAAGACCCCTGGTATCCCCACAGAGTGTTTGGAGCACCTCTGCTGGTCACATGCAAACACAGCTACCAAAGATACTTGGCAGTGGGGCTGGAGCGATAGCACAGTGGGTAGGGCGTTTGCCTTGCGCGCGGCCGACCCGGGTTCTAATCCCAGCATCCCATATGGTCCCCTGAGCACCGCCAGGGGTAATTCCTGAGTGAAGAGCCAGGAGTAACCTCTGTGCATCGCCGGGTGTGACCCAAAAACCAAAAAAATAAATAAATAAATAAACAAAGATACTTGGCAGTGTGGCCAGGGATGCAGATCCCATTGGCACTGCAGGCTGAATGTGAGTGAGCACCTGGCTTAGAGTCCCACCTCAGCCTGTGCCTCAGCCCTGCATGAGAGCACCCCATCCTTGCAGTGTGCAGGGTATGGTGCTGGTCACTGCAGCGCTGATGCAGGCAAGGGAAGCTGAGAAATAAACCAGGTAGCGCATGTGAATTTTTCTTAAGTAAAACATGCAGCTCTTGTGTAGCTCTGCAAAATTAGAGTATAGTTTAACCATAACCCTAGGGAAGAGCCTCTCTCCTTCCCAGCCAGCTTCCTCCACCCACTCTTCTCATTTCTGATCCCGGATGTTCATTTTACCTGTTCTCTAACGGAATCATACCAGCGTAGTCTCCTGTCTCCTCTGACTCAACATAATGTTTCTGCTGTCCGTGGATGTCTCCTCCAGCACTCCAGCACTTGTGTGCTAAACTTCTAATAGTTCACAGTGATAGCAGCAGATAGTTTTCGTTGTCCTCTCGGACTGTGACTTGACTTTGTACTTATGAATTACCGTAAACTGTTTGCATCCAGATTAAGTTGAAAATGTGAATTTAAAGACATTTTCAAATATGTTGCATGTCTTTAATGGTTTTTGCCTTTGGTAAGCAGTGTTTTTCACTAGTACATAATAAGAGCAGTTTCATCTTTGTTTGCTTATATGTACTTTCCAGAAATGTAGACTGAAATGAAAGGTCTAATCTTTCCTTCATGTTGTATATTTTAATAGAGATCAAATTAGCTGTCTTGGGAATGAACTTGGGGTAAGGACAGTAAAAAAAAACTCCATTGTCTCCAGCCTCCACTCAGATGAACTGGCAGTGTGTCGGGAAAATTCCCAGGATGGAGCAGTTTTATTACAATTCAGTACAATTGGTTCTTGCATAACCTTTAGAAAATCATACATAAAACATTCTCATCTGTATAAATAAAAATCACCCACACACTTTATTAATAGCTTTGTTCACTTTTTCCCTGGGACTTGTGCTATGTGTTCCTGCTGTGCCCCCTTTTCAATCTTTTTTTTAAAAACATTAACTTTTTATAAGCTTTTTAAAAGCAAAAACATTAAGTAATGTAGAAATCAAACACAAGTGTAAAATACTTTGTGCCGATTCCCACTAGCCATGGTTATCTAGATCCTACACCTCTCAGCTGCACTGTCTCTTAAGCATCCTTTCCCATCTAGTGACAGGGAGTGGCTTATGCACTAGAGAGAGTCTATTTCATTTTAGGAAAGAAAAAAAGAAGGTTGTACTTTCATGGAGATCATCATATTTATGGTGATTGGGCGCTTATTTTTAAACATGTTTAAGGCTATACCATCGTTTCCATGACTACAGTAACTACTTGGTTAGAGCAAGAACAAACCACGTTGCAGTCTAATCTTCATTTTCTTTGTCAGGTTCATTAGTGAGAAATGCATTTTTGAACTTTCAGGTGTCATCTTCCTGAGTCCAGATTTTGCAAGGCTGTATATTCCCCTAATGCATATGGTATGAAAGAACAAATTCAAGGCCCAGGGATGGAGCTCAGAAGCTTGAGCACAAACCTTTTCATGTTTGAGGCCTTGAGTTTCATCCCTGGCACTGCATAGCTTCAGAGCCCCTCTGGGAGTGCTCCCCTCTCCACCCTTTAAAAATGTAATAGATCCAGTTATCAACATGAAATATAAAGGGTAGATTATATTAAATGATAATCTGCATCCAAAATGTGGTGAACTCTCCAAAAAAAAAAATGACCCAGTTTCTTTAACAAATTAATAGCAATAAGGAGAAAAGGGCAAAGAGGTAGGTTAAGAAATTCCAGAAAGGGCCCAGGGTGATAGCACATAGCCAGCTATGTTTAATCCCTGGCACAGCATATGATCCCCCACCCACCTACCTACCCCAGCACCACCAAAGTAATCCCTGAGCACAGAGCCAGGAACTCAGCTGGGTGTGGCCAAAAGAAATATATATATCTGCATATAATATTGATAGGTGGAGGGGGCTGGAGTGATAGCACAGCGGGTAGGGCGTTTGCCTTGCACGCGGCTGACCCGGGTTCAAATCCCAGCATCCCATATGGTCCCCTGAGCACCGCCGGGGGTGATTCCTGAGTGCAGAGCCAGGAGTAACCCCTGTGCATCGCCAGGTGTGACCAAAAAAAAACCCAAAAAAAAAATATATATTGATAGGTGGAATGTGTTAAAGTGTTTTTTTTTTGTTTCTTTTTATTAGCGTTTAGATGACATGGTTATAATAGTGTTATGTATAGTTCTGATGTACAAAATTACTGCACCTTCAGCACCAGGGTGCCCAAAACCCTTCACCATTGTCCTAACATTACTTCTAGTTGACTTCATTCATCCCCACTCCCCACCCCTCACCTCCCTTACCCCCCATCCCAACCCCCCACTTCTTGTTAAGTTCATTAGCGAGAGTGTAAATATTCTGATCTGAGAGCAAGGCTTACCACCATTTGACACACCCGTTCCCTTGTTTTATCTATCTGTATTCCACAGATGAGTGAGATCATACAGTATTTATCCTTCTCCCTCTGACTTCTTTTCTGTTGTTCTTGTTTTGTTTTGGTGCTACACCTGGCAGTGCTCAGGTCTTACTCCTGGCTTTATGCTCAGGAGTCACTCCTGGTGATGCTCAGGGGACCATATGGATTGGTGGGGGTTGAACTGGAGTCAGCCTCATGTAAGGCAAACTCCCTACCTGCTGTAGGATCATTCCAGCCTCTTCGTCTTACTTCTTTCACTTAAAATGATGCTTTTCAGTTCCACCCAAATTGCAGCAAAATGTATGATTTCATCTTATGGCTGCATAATATGCCTCTTTGTGTGTGTGTGTGTGTGTGTGTGTGTGTGTGTGAGAGAGAGAGAGAGAGAGAGAGAGAGAGAGAGAGAGAGAGAGATTTAGAGAGAGAGAGAGAGTGCTGTCACTGTATATTTGACTTGTTTCTATATCCTATTATAGGCATTTATCTTTTTGAATTAATGTTTGTGTGTTTGGAGGGTAGATGCCAAAAATTAGAATCTCTGGATCATATGGAAATTCTGTTGTTACTTTTTGAGACATCTTTGCACTGTTTTCATGAAAGTTGAACCAATTGTTTTAATGTTCCTACCAGCAGAGAATCATTCCCTCACTCCCTTCCAATACTAGTTGTTTCTAGTCCTTTTGTATCTGCCATTCCCACTGGTGTGAAATGACACCTGATTGTCATTTTAATTTGCGTTTCCCTGATAAGTGACAATGAACACGTTTTCCTATCTGCTTCTGTACATCCTCTTCAGTAAATTATTTGTTCACCTCTCCCCGTTTCTTATGGCGTGATTTTTTTTTGTTGTTGAGCTTGGGTGTTAGCTCTTTATTTGATATATGGTATGCAAATATTTTCTCCCATTCAATAGGATGCCTTCTTTTAGCCCGTATGCATGAAGTTTAATGAAACAGACACACATCATGAAAAGAAGAAAAAAAATGGATCACCACTATAATAGCAAACCAAACTGCTTAAACTGTGTATACCTTAGGAATAGGAATTTAGGTCCAGCCAGCAAATAGCAGCATCCTATAAATGAAATTTGTGGGTTAACTTTGGGGGGAGGATGGGAAGGCATTAGCCAGCCTTGGCCAGCCTGTTCATCTGCCTCCTCTTTTCTCTCACCGGGTATCAGAATTGTAGGAGCCCAGTTTCTCTGTGAAAGGAATGATTAATTTGAATTTTGTTTTGTTTCCCTCACTTCCCTTTGTTGTAATGGCAATAATTAGGGGTCACACACATCATCAGACTGTAGTGCTGCACACTTGGCTGCCATGCTAACTAGGGGTTCCACTCTACTCACAGTGCTCCAGTCTTGTTGTAGTGCTTGCCCACACCTGGCTGCAGTAGGACAGAGATCTCAGACTTTGTCGCAGGCAGCACCTGGGGTCCCAAATAGCAGAGTGGCTGGGACCGTGCCTTGTGAATGTGGGTGACACAGGAATCAAATTCTTCTCATGTTTGAGAGGCAAGTGCTTTTGCTCCTGAGACCAGGAAGATGAATGCCAAATGGAAAATACATCTATCCCTTGGGCTAGCAGTGAGACACAAGTTTCTCTGACTATAGCATTTGTCTGCCTTCTGTGCTAGTTGGGGCTTCTCATGGGACTCCTGGCACCCTATTTTAAAAGCAGCCAAGTCTGAATGATCATACTGCACAAAATCTGAGAGTTTTGTAGGTGAGGGATATTCTTCATAACTTTCAATATTAGTATTGCAAACCACCATGCCCAAAGGGGCAAGGGGGGGTGATGGTGGGAGGGAACCTGAAGACGCTGGTGCTGGAAAATGTACACTGGTGAAGGGATGGGTGTTGGAATACTGTGTAACAAATCCAATCATGAACAGCTTTGTAATGCTCTAAAAAAAGTAATTAAAAAATAAATAAAATGGGCTGGAGCGATAGCATAGTGGGTAAGGCGTTCACCTTGCTCGTAGCCAACCCAAGTTTGATTCCCAGCATTCTATATGGTCCCCAAGCACCACCAGGAGTAATTCCTGAGTGCATGAGCCAGGAGTAACCCCTGAGCATCGCCAGGTGTGACCCCCAAAAAAACAAAATAAATAAAACTAGCCAAGCCCTTTTCATAAACAGAACTTTCCAACTTCCATAGGGAACATAAAATAGTTTTACCTCCCATTGCTTTTTCTTATTCCTGTAAAAATGAATAATCTAAATCAACCCTTTACAAACAAAATGCAATATAATTTGCCTTCTGGAAATCTTTTCTGAGACATGAACTTTCATCATACTAAAAATGGTTTTGGTCTGATCAAAAGTATAAATTTGAGGGCCACAGTCAGATATTTTTGGTACGTAGCACAGCAGCCTCCTCCTCCCCCCAAAAAAACAGACCAAACTAATTAATGTTGGAAACACTTTTGGTGCACCTACTTTTCTCAGTTGGATCATTGGTTTTATGCTGTGGAGACTTAACCTAGGCTGCCACTGCTGAAATGATCTGGAAAGCAGCTCCCACACACCTGCATTTTAGAACGAATGCTTTTTCCTGAATTCTCTAGAACTCTTCAGCAGGAGCAAATCTAAGAGCAGGTCAAATATTCCTCATCTCTAGCTCTTCTAATTTAAATTTTTAAGGCATTGCTCAGTCATTCTGCATTTGAACATATTTGTAAAAACCTATTTTTTCCCACCAAATCTGTTTAATCTATTATGTCAGTTAAATTTTGAGTTCTTAGAGCTGAAGTCTTTCTGTCAGTTTTACTGTATATAGCCACTGTCACAGTAGCAGGAAAGTATAAAGATTTCTTGCTAAATGTATCTTAATTAAACCTGACTTGTCCTATCTTGTAAGCCCAGAACTTCTGATAGAAGGTCAAATTATAAAACTATATAAGAGGGGCTGGAGCACAACAGGTAGGGCATTTGCCTTGCATGCAGCAGACCCGGGTTCAATTCCCAGCATTCCATATGGTTCCCTGAACACCATCAGGAATAATTCCTGAGTGCATGAGCCAGGAATAACCCCTGTGCATCGCCAGGTGTGACCCAAAAAGAAAAAAAATAACTATACAAAACTATATTTTGGAGGGGAGGGGTTGGGCCACACCCAGTTGTGCTCAGGGGATATTCCTGGCTCTGTGCTCAAGGGTACTAGTGGTAGTGCTCAGCAGACATTGTAATGCCAGAGATTGATCTGGTGCAAGACAAGCACCTTAATCCCCATACCATCTCTCTGACCATAAGACTGGATTTTGAGGGGAGTTACTAGTAAGCATTTTTGAGTTGTGAAAATATATGATAAAATAATTAAAATGTTATAGTTACTGGTACTGTTACTATTTATTACTGTTGCATGATCCTTAACTATATTTACAGTCTTGCTTTGTAAAGTGTATATTAAGCATATTACTATAGCTCAGTTGGGATTTGGAAAGAATAAAAATTACTAGATGATTGTTTCATAAACTGTCATCTGTCAGAAGATGAGATTATTTTCTTGAAGTAATTGGAAATACTGTACTGAAAATGAAAAAGCATGTTCTCTAAAACATCTTATTAAAATTACCCATCTTTTTATGAGAACTGATGAAATTAGTAACCTCTCATACTGGGCAAGCTCTTTGGCCTTTTCTTTACTGGAGAGGCTTTCATTCAAATTTTAGTTTGTTTGTTTTTGAACTTGTTTGACATATAAAAAAGTTGTTGACAAGAAAATTAGTTTTGAAGCTTCCAGAAGAGATATTTTGTACTTTATAAATTATGTTCCTAACGAGAAGTCCACCAAAATGAACATTCTATAATTAATTTAAAGCTATAATTACATTAGCACTTTCATGCCATTTAAGAACAATCAGTATTCGTATTTAAAATTCAATTTTTATTTTAATATTTTGTATCAGTATTAACCAAATTGAATAAAATATAATTAAAAGCAATCCCTAGGATCAAAGAGATATCTCAATGGACTGAATTCATGCTGTGTAGACAGAAGGTTTGGGTTTGACCCCTGCCACCATTGGGAGCTGTCCCAAAACACAAAGCCATGAGCAAACCCTGGGCACTTCTGGGTGTGGCCTAAGAAAAGTAAACAAGGACTGGAGTGATTGTACAGCAGGGAGGGTGTTTACCTTGCATATGGCTAACCCAGGTTCACTCCCTGACATCCCATATGGTCCCTCGAGCACCACCAGGATTAATCTTGACTATAGAGCCAAGAGTAACCCCTGAGCATTGCCAGGTTTGGCCCTAAAATCAAAACTAAAAAAATAATAATAATTGCCAGTGTATGTAAAAGAAAAGTTTTAATCCTTTATATTAAAATATTAATACCATGAAATCGAGATCTCTTTTTACCGTGTTTTTGTTGCATTTTTATTAAGTTGGTCTTTTCTTTTCAGTATTCCATTTATTGATTTTTAACTTACTCCCTTACTTTAATAATAAACAGTTTTTCCCAATTATTTCACTAGTGCCTAAAGTCAACTTTTTTGTAGTTCTTGGTATTATGAATATAGAATAGTAAAACCCCATAGTCGAATAAAAAAATATTTACTGACTATACTTTGCCAGACAAACTTTTTACCAGAGATGCTATTGACAAGTAAATAGTTCTGATTTTATTGCTTTTTGGTAATGTAGTTGAACATGCAAATAATTGATAAGAAACCAATAGGCAGTTAAAAAATAAAATAAGTTAATAGATTAAATATTTCTCAGCAAACTAGAGAATCAGTTTCTAAACGTTTCTCTAACCTCCACCTTCTAAGATGTTGTGATGAATTTATTCTTACTTATATTCCAGACATTATTATTTATTTGGGCCAGTGTGGATGACTTAGACTAGAAACTTTAAGTAGTCTGTGTGTAATGTCAGGAGTTTCTGGGTTTTTTGTTGCTTTGGGGATTTTTTGGTCTTGTTTGTGTGGGAGTCACACCTTGTGGTATTCAGGTCTTACTCCCAACTCTCCACTCAGGAATTATTCCTGGCAGTGCTCAGGGGACCATACCAGGTGCTGGGAATCAAATCCAGTTTGGCTTCGTTCAAAACAAGTACCCTACCTGCTGTACTAACACTCTAGTCGAAAGTGTCATTTTTTGTTACCTGCAGGGAAAAATAAAAGGAAACTAGAATATGTAAAAGAAGTAGGGAAGAGTTTCTCCTACCTGTATAACTTAATAACATTTGCAGGATGGAGACTGACATTTTTCTTAATTGATTATATTTAGTACATACTATTTATGCTCTGGTACACACTATAATGAAACAAACTTGCTTTTCAGTTTGATTTTTCAAAAGTGGAAACAGCAAATTGTAGACAGTGTAACACACATACACACTAGAGCCATCCAAAAATTACTTGTCACTAATCCCAAATAGGTAGATATTTCAAAATGTGTGTATTACATAATAAACTAAAATACTTCATGGCTAACCAGAGCATGCCTGTGTGTTCATAGATCATTAGGAACAATGTGACAATGTTTTTGACTATTGATGTTTGAAAAATGAGGGTGAAGAATTTGTAAACTAATCAGTTGCTTACTACCTTTAAAAGTATTTTTTTAATTGAATTAGAAAAAGCTACACAAAGTTTCATTGTAATTGTAGTTTTTTTTATTATTTTGCTTTGATTTTTATACTAAAAGCTGCCAAGCTGATCACACCCAAATGTATCTTTTCCAATATGACAAAGTTACATAAGAAGAGAATCCCCTAGCACGTAAAGAAAAATGCAATTATTTTCTATTCTGAATCTCCAGACTGCTGTTTTAGAAAATCATATCTGATTATTTGCTCAGCAGAAGATTATTGAGTTGATTTAGCTGTGATTTTACTTAACAAAGCTTCAACTGCATTCCTACTGTGGAGTCCGAGAAAGGTAGAGAGATATAAATGATACATTCAAACTGTGATTTTTGTGAACAGGGCCATCGATGCACCCCTCGGAGCTAATAGCGGAGATGAGAAACAGTGGGTTTGCACTGAAACGAAATGTACTGGGGAGAAACTTGACCGCAAATGATCCATCACAGGTAATGATCTTTTTATCAGTAAGCTGAAAATGTCTATAAATCTAAATGTGATTGCTTGTGAATTGCTACTTAATGTTTTCCAATATGCATATATCCATAGGAAAGCAAGATAGAGCAAAGAAAGTGCCTAAAGTGAATTTTTATTTTGCTTCTTTATTATTTTAACCTAAATGAGAAATTGTTTTTCAAACCTTATTTTAATAAATGAAACTATTCCTTGGGGTTTATGTGAATATGTTCTCTACCAACTGAACTGGTGCTAAGGTTCTTATTTTTCCTTTTCTGTTAACTCTTCCCTAAAGTGACATTAAGTAGAATCATTGGGAAGAAGCATTTAAAAACAAACCCTTAAAAATTACAGAAAGTATTTTTTAGCTTAATTTATTGAAGTGTACATAGATCCAGGAAATGGGTGGGGTTTTGATGGGTTGTAAATTTCTTAATGCAAACCAGTTATTTTATTAAATAAGGAATCGAATCTAGAAAATTTAGGTGTTTTTTTTCCAAGGCCTTGTGACTCGTTAGACACAGAGCTGAGATAAAAACCCAGACTCCTGATGACATAAACTGTGGTGCCTGAGACACATTACTTTCCAAACACTGTTAGGAATTATTCTGTATCCTCTGTAATCATATAATTGTTCCTGTGTGATAATTTTTATATGTGCTTGATAATCATAGACTTGAAATGTGACCGCAGAAATTATAAAGGCTAAGATCATGAACGTTTTGACTCTTCTATAAAAGTTTGTGATCATGCCATTTCATTAAATAAAATATTTAAATTGTTGAGTATTTAAATTTAAACTCAAGAGGTGGAGAGTAGAAGTCATGCTGTAAATTATATTTCTCTATTGTCGCCTTCCTTTTAAAGTTGGTTAATAGTGTCAGAATAATCCGGGGTATAGCTTGGCAACAGATCTGAGTATACCTTGCAGAAATGTCTGAGATCCTGGGTTTAGTCCCCAACACAAACCCCCATAAAGTCTTTTATGTTGATTCTTAGTGCAAAATTCTTAGTGCAGTTCTTCTTGGCAGGCAGCCGGCAAATGGTGTTTTAGTTGCCCACCTTTCCCAATCTAAATAAAATGTTATACTCAGCTACACTATTTTCCTGAGACAAAATTTGTACTTGTAATGTTTTCTTTCTTGTTTGAGAACTCATTTGTCTTATAATCTAGCAACTTGGTGTTATTTTTGTTGACTCAGGAATATGTTGCAAGTGAGGGTGAAGAAGATCCAGAAGTTGAATTCTTAAAATCTCTAACAACCAAACAGAAACAGAAGCTTCTCAGGTAATTAAAAAGTAGATCTAATCAATTCGACTCCCCTTTCTGTTTCATCTTAGAATTGTACTTTAATATTAAAGCGCATGAAGATCCCAAACCCTGCCTCACATTCATTGATTTACTTTTCAACTATAATAATACAAATTTGTCTTTCTTTCAATAATATAAAAACAAATATCCTCAAATAATATCCCAAAATCAGTGTACATTTCAAAACATTAATTTAGAAATAGTTATTTGTAGATTTTACTTTCCATAATTGGGATGTCTTTGTACAGTACAGTTTGTTCTTAGGAAGCATTGTGGGTCATGTATTAATCTTTTGATATTTTACAAAATGAGCAGTGCTAAAAGAATGCTTAAATTTAAGATGAATATGAATCCTGGTAAAGATTATCTTGTTAAGATCATCTGTAAATTAAATATTCCAAGAAATGTCGGCTGAGCCCAATAGAGGGAGCTCACGCTGTTTTCAATATTAGGCATTTTGAGAAAAATTAAACAAAACCCAGTGAAGACAGTTCCATTTCAGAATAACTACCAAGTTATTCTCTTGAGAATGTAAAAATTCATAGTACCTTAAAATAATTGGGATAGCCTAATAAATTATAAATTTAAGCACTTGTTGGAAGCTGGAATGTGATTGTTTTACATGATAACAAAAGTACATTACAAGTATACAGTGTCTTCTTTTTCAAATTTTCTGGAGCGTATACTCTTGAGTTCTGTTGCTATTTCCATACTGTGAAAGAGTCCATTTGGGGCCAGGACTGTGGCTCAAGGGCCCGAGAGCAGGCTGTGCACGCAGGAGCCCCAGATTCAGTCCATGGCGCCATGTGGACTCTCAAGCACAATCAGGTATGACCCAAAACCCAAAAATTAAATAGTGCAGACATAAAATTAGTTTTTCACTTGATTACCTTATATACTTGTTTTCAGTAGATACATCTAATATTACAAGCAGTTATTTAGGGTAGGATAACCATTTATCCTATATCATTTTTACTTCTGACACAGGATTTTTTTGTTTTTATTTGGGGGCTACACCCTAATAAAATGCTCAGGGCTTACTCCTGCTCTATACTCAGGGGACTATATGTAGTGCCAAGAACCAAAGCTGAATTGGTCAAATGCAAGGCAGGAGCCCCTGCACTGTCTCTTTGTGCACTAAGAATGTTTTTTTTTAATAATCATTGCAAAAAAATAAATAAAATAATCATTGCTATTAAAAAATATACAGTGAATTGTCTTAATGTATTTACCCTGTATTTGAAATTAATGTAAACATGACTTGAATAACCTAGGAAAAGGTTATTCCTAGGTTAAAGGAAAGAAAATTATTAAACAGAAGCATGCTATATTTATATTTTTATATCACTTTTAACAGCAGCTCAGAGAATATGTAGTCTGTTCAAGATATCATGCCTATAGACTGGTGAGATAGTTCAGAGGGAGTCCCAGGTACAGTCCCTGGCACTCCGTGGTTCCCCAAAGCACCATCAGGAGTAACCCAAAACCAAAAATATGTAATGCTTGTCAGTAAAAGGAATATTTTTACAAAATTTATTGCTGTATTTCTCAATAACAGGAAATTAGATCGACTTGAGAAGAAGAAAAAGAAAAAGAAAAGAGATAGAAAAAAGAAAAAGCTTCAGAAGAGCAGAAGCAAACACAAAAAGCATAAAAGCAAATCTCCATCCTCTTCTTCCTCTTCTTCCTCCTCTCCCTCCTCCTCCTCCTCTTCTTCCTCCTCCTCTTCCTCCAGTGAGAGTTCAGAAAGCAGCAGTGAGAGTGAGAGTGACAGAAATGGTAAAAAAATACAAAAGAAGAAAAAAAAGAAAAATAAATGTCCTAAGAAAAGCAACAGTGATTCTGAGGAGAAGCACACATCTAAGAAGAGTAAACTTTATGATGAGCCTTCTGGCAGTCACAGTAACAAAGAGAAACCTAAGGAAAAGCCTAGCTTCTTCAGACAAGAGAGTTCTAACAAAAGGGGTCATTCTGATTCTGACAGGAAGGCCAGACACCATAACCATAGTCCAGAACGGAAAGGGTCTGAAATCAGAGCCGAGAGGAGCAGCAGGAGCAGGAGCAGGGACGGGAGGAGAAAAAGAAGCCGAAGTCGCAGTCGTTCCAAGCAGAGAGAAATTAGGAAGGGGCCACCTCGAAGTCCCAGTGAAGAGCAGCATCGAGGAAGTAACAACAGAAGCCGTGGCACAGACAGATACAGAGACAGCTCAAAAGACAAGCGTCCTCATGACAGAGGAAGAAGCAGTAGTAGAGAGAGAATCAGGAGACTGTCAGTTACCTGGGAATAAAAATATCTCCACTTTCTTACTGAATACCTTTAGCAAGGGCTAAATTATGTACTATTGTATTTCTAACATAAAAGCTCTATTTTAATTTTTCATCTATGTAAACTGTCTTATCAAGTACAAAACTACAAGGTACCGTAAGAATGAACTTTGCAGATATTTGTAAGAATCTATTTTGGCACTGTAAAAATATTTGCTGTTGCTAAGTGTTTCTTGTGCTCTGCACGACATAAAAGCCCTAGAACTTTGTGACATTTTTAGTGTTCTGAAACATTATTAAAGAGTGGCAGTACAACGAATGAATATGACTTTAGATTTTGTGTTTTTTTTGTTAATTCTAAAATTCATTACTTTTAAGATTTGGGTTTACTTGATGAAAAGTTTAATCACTGTTGAAATTCACTAATATGAATTAAATAATAGAGGGATCATTATTTAAACTTTTTAAACAGCAAGTTGTCCAAAAGGCATTTTATAGAATAGATCATCTCATTTGGGTAATGTGTTAAGTTTTCTAAACTAACATAAATTATCTTCAAGGGACTGGAGAAATGGTACAGCAGATAGGGCACTTACCTCGCACACGTCCAACCCGGGTTTGATCCCCCACATCCCATATGGTCCCCTGAGCACTGCCAGGAGTAATTCCTGAGTGCAGAGCCAGGAGTAATTACCCCTGAGCATTCCCAGGTATGTGCCCCCTCTTTTAAGAAAATAAATAAATAAAAATTACCTTAGACTTCAGACAGCGCAGATCTGCTGCTTTGGGAGTTTGAGAGATCAGAAGTCTGAAGTGTATCTTACTTGCTGGAATCAATATTTGGGCAATGTTGGCTGGTTTCTTCTGGAGGGTCTGGGGGAAATACATCTGCCTGTTCCAGCTTCTAGAGACTGCCTTCTTCCTTTGCTTCAAGTCCATTAATCCAGCTTCCAGCTTCAGAGCTAACAGACTACTCAAGCCTTTCTCACATCTCAGTTTTCCGATTTTACAGCACACTGCTCATCAGCCTTAATTTTAGCTGCAATCTTTTCCTTTGCCATATAAGTGAACATATTCAGGGTTAAGACAAATATTTTATTTTTGAGAGAACATTATCCTGCATGCCACTGATGACCAACTACTACTGTTGCCATACAACTATTAAAGATTTTACAGGTAAGGCCAGAGAGGTAACTAGGTGGGCTTAGAACACATCTGCATGTGGTAGGGCCAGGTTTGATCCCTAGCACCACAGGGTTTCCTAAGCACTACTGGGTGTGGCCCCAAATAATAACAAAAATGATTCAACAGAGAGGTTAAGCATTTATAGAATGTCACATATTAGACCACTGTAAACTAACTTGCTTTGGGTACAGTATATTTCATGGGTACAGACAGGTATATCAAGCATATTTAAATGAAACTGCAAAATCTCCCTTGAATTTAGTAAAACTTAGTAAAATTAGAAATATTAACATGCAAAACTCATGGACTCAAGCATTTTGTTAGGGTTCTGCTTTTTTTTTAAGTTGTTTAGCAAAATACAAATAGTGATTAGATGGTGTTCAGGGTAGGCAATCATAATTGCATACATTCTATAAGAAATAAGTTTGAAGGAGGAATTAAGTAAAATCACTCCATGTAGTCTTTGTCTTATATATGCATACACACAAATGTCCTCTGATTCAAAACAAGCTAAAGACAAGCAACCCCTCAATTATTTCGATTTTTAATAGTCAGTGAGGAGGGAGAGAACTTGAATTTCATCTACAATATTCTTTAATAGCTTACCAAGCACCTCGAAGATCCCTTCTTCATTTAAAATAAGAAAGCATGCATTTGAAACTGATAAAGACTGCTAATTTACACTTGAGTTCATCAGTGCTGCACTGATTATTTTCTATCTTGTGCCTTTTTAGACTTTATAATTTTTATAATGTCAAAACCTATGTAATACTTACTGCCTTTAAGGATTTCTGAACCAATATAGTTCATGAAGAAAAATGTTGAAATGCATCCTGTAATTAAAAATGAATTCAAGAAATACATTATCATTTGTTACATTTTTTTAATTAGACGTTCACAAAAATGGGGTCCACATATAACTTTATAAGTAATGATAAAAATTTAACATCTGGTTTCATTAGCCTTCAGTTTTTAGATGAGAAATTGTAATGTACTACCAGTAGCCCCAATATTTTCATCCATCAATGGTAAGGAAAGTTCCCATGTAGTAATGGGAAAAACTGACATGCTCTTTGGTTGTCAGCTTTGGTCACCCAAGAAGGCTAAACAACCCCAAGGGGCCAGACAACTTTGCAACTGAAAAGAAATATTTTCCTGTAGAATCAGTAAAGAGTATGCTTTATTTCTTAAAACTGTCTCAGCTTATTCTTCAAACTATTGGTATGGTAAGGGAAAGTGATTTCTTCTAATTCTACTTTTGTTTTCAAAATAGAAATATACCAAGAAGACGTCCACTATGTACAGACATCCCCCTCAGTACTGAGAATCAGGTTGCTCTCTCCTACTTAAATGAATCGAGTCAAGTCCTCATCAGTGGCATTCTTGGAAGACCACAGGAAAATACCTGGTCACATTTGTTATTCTAACTCTTTAACAGAGAAATTATTTCAAAGAAATTTGGATGTGCCTCATGACATTCTTATATGTCCACATAAGCATTTTGGATGTGTCTCTCCCCTTCTCCCAGGATGGACATTTAACTTAATTGAACACTAGCAAATTAATTCCTGTAGGAGGTGCTGTCGATTTACAAATGGCCAGAAAAGATCAGGTTACCAGGTTAGGACTTGTTTATTTACCCAAATGTGTCTATGTGATAAATTAGTCATAATTTCCTTTAATAAGTGTGCCAAAATAGGCCCAGGCTGCCGCAGTAAAGCAGGTCCGCTTACCTTGCGATGTGAAATGAAGATCTTCTTGTGAATTTGTATGGTAATCTGAAGAAGGCTTGTTGATCTGACAGCCTTGGCGCGACCTCTCTTGCTGTTCTTTCCCGAGACAGCTTTCTGGTAGTGAGTCACATCGGTCCACGCTGCTGGGAGCACGAGTGTTGCTCAGTTTTCCTCCCGGAACACTTGCTGCGTGCGTTTTAGCTGAATGGAAGCTCCGAGATTGGGAAACGCACCTGCCCCATCCCTTGAGACCTGCCGCACCCTAGGACAGCGGCTGGACGGGCATGAGGCTGAGTCCTTTTTGCCCTCCGCTGACCAGGGAGCCTGCTCGTTGCCTATGAGCTGCAGTCGCTGGAGAATGGCCAAAAATCTTTAAAAAGGGGTTTTTTTTGGGGGGGGAAGGGAGGGAATCCTTGCTCATTGTCCCTTGAAAAAGTGTGTGTGTATGTGTGTGTGTGGGGGGGGTGGTAATACCATAGCTGTGGCACTTGGGAGATCCAAAGAGGCTTTTTTTTTTTTTTAGTTGTGCAGCTGAGATGCCGGGAACTCCTAAGGTCGGAGCAATGCGATCGAGGGCAACTCAGAACTAGAGGCGAGGTTCCTAGAACCCCGTTCCAGCTGCCAGAAAGGGGGGCAGCTACTCCTCATCTTCCCCCCTCTTTCCTCCCTTGACTCCTGACTTAACACCCTCTTTCAGGGTGCAGCCCTAATGCGTAGGGGGGAAGGGGGCGGTGGCAATACACTGGAAGCTGCTCCTAGTGCGGCGACATGTACATTGGGTCCCGGCTGCTCCGGGGAACCCCATTCCTCCTCCAGAGAAAAGCCGTGCCCTTGGCTGTGCCTTCCCGAAGTGGGGGTAGAGCTGGGGGCCCTTTCAGAGCGGAGGATGCCAAGGGCCTAGCTAGAGGCTGGGGGAGGATGTTGGCATGAGTCTGGGCTGGGGTTCCCCCATCCTCAAAGGCGACACCACTCCTGTGGACTCTGAGGTCGGGACACGCCGCAACAGCATAAATGTAAGGATGCCGGGGCCCAGGGGGGACGCGCCGCCTCCATAATGCGCCTCCGGCGCTCACAAAGTGTCAGGGAAAAGGAGTCGAGTTCACCTAGCACCCAGGGTGCTTGTGTTTCCGCGTGCCCTGACCAACCGAGAATGGACCGACTCAGAAGGGGTGTCCACTCCCCGGTACGCGAGCCCCAGTCGCGCTCCCGGCTCTCGCCTGAACTCGCCCGGCTGCGCCCCGTCTCGAGTGTGCGGGGCGCGGGGCGCGGGGCGGACTCGTCTCGGGAAAGTGGGGAACGAATAGAGGTGCCACAGGTGCGGAGGGCGGGTGGGGCAAGGCGCAGAGAACCTCGGGCTGTCTGAGGGACCCCATGTGCAAATGTCACCTCTCCACCTCTCCACGAGCAGAGAACAGACAGGGAAGAACCCGGTTCACGTGGCATCTGTTCCTCTGTACCAACCACCCCGAAATGGTTGGAAGTCTCCCAAACAATGCACAATCCACGGGGTGCCTTTCCAAAGAAAGAAGCGCACGGGTCTTGAGAGACCTTTAACAACTTCGAGGCTTTTCTCTGGTCCCTGAGAACAGGCCCCGGAGGATGTGTCCCCAAGGACATTCTGAAGAGTCCCCGAACTGGAGTGTCAACCCCACCGCAAGTATTTACACCAGTGACATACAGAGTAGGCACGTCTGTATGTATTTCCCTCATACATATTTCTATAAACCCCAGCGCCTGGGAAGGGTGGGGGCTAAATAACACCGAACGGTTAAAATTATGGAGAGGGGATAATAACTGATTACTAATTTGAAAGTAAATAAACAGGTGACTTTTCCAGATCAAATTCCTCCTTGGATCGTTACAATAAATATCTCTAAAGGAAGCTCTCTATTTATGTTGTCATTGATTAATTCTTCACTACCTCATTTGATTTCGATTTAGAACGATTTGATTCTAATTTAATTAGCATGTAATTTGGATGTACATAATTACTGTAATTATGACATTCAGGTAAGGCAGCTTTAGGCTGAAAGGCAATTTCAAATTTTCTAGCAACCTACTTTGTACTGGGAAATGGACAAGGACTTTGCGCCCTGCTATCCAAGTAGTAATTAGCACATCTTTGAAATAGGCAGTGCGGCGGGGTTTGTATTAAAACAGCAAATACAAACCCAGCCGAGTTCCCCGCCATAAAGGTGGCTGCGAGTTCCCGGAATCGCACGGTACTTCCCCAGGCTGGAGCTCAGGGACCCCCTCGCCCCGGCGCCCCGGCCGGCTCCCACCGTTCGCGGGCCACGGCGCCTCCGCCGCCACGCGCGCAGGACTTGAAGGTGTTCGCTCTTCGGAGGAAAATGCTGCGAACCCATGGGGGGCGGGAGGGGGTGTGCAAGAGAGGAGGGGGAGAAGCCACAACACGCCGTCTGCGGACGGAGGGGTTGGGGGGGGTGGTAATGGACTAAGAAGAGGAGGAAAAGGGGCGGCGTGGGGAGGGCGAGGAGAGAAAATTGGTCAACGCCCCCAACTGTTATCCGATTTTAGATTTGGGTTTCCAAAGGAAAAGGTGGGGACAAAGGGGGTCGATTGGCGCCGGACACGCGTGCAGAGCCTCTGAGAGGGGGCTGGGGCGAGGGCTAGTGGGAGGCCGGGCTGCCCTCCTTCCCCCACCCCCTCCTCCACGGGGGCCTGACCACCCCACGCTCGTCCTAGCCGTCCAGCAGCCCCGGACTCGGCCTGGGAGAGAGCGGCAGGCAGGAGGCCTCTTGGGTCACCCCTGGGTCCGCCTGGCTAAAGCTGCGGTTCCCTCGTTTTCCACCCGCTTCTAAAGGGGATCTGGAGACCTGAACTGGTCTGACCGCCTGTTTAATCAACCGGGTTCCGATCGGATCCGGATCGTCCGCGTGGAACTTGCGGGCCGCCAGCCCTCGGTTCCGCAGGTCTTTGGGTGATCAGATCAGACCAGGAGGGGCGAGAAGTGGCTGCGCCCGAGATCAGTCGGATGCCCACCCCGGGGACCCGCATTCGCCACCGACCACTCCTAGCACCAACTCCGACTCGATAGACCCCGAAGAAGTTGCTTCTAGAAAGGGATCTCAACGTGGAGCGTTCTAAGACTGAGGGCCAAGTAGGGCGTTAATTT
The DNA here is from genome assembly GCF_027595985.1 of Sorex araneus. NCBI lineage: Eukaryota > Metazoa > Chordata > Mammalia > Eulipotyphla > Soricidae > Sorex > Sorex araneus. The sequence goes on along the minus strand of NC_073313.1, from coordinate 208,188,932 downwards.
GTTTGTTTTGGTTGGATTTTTCAGTTAACACTCTCCGAAAAAACGACCTCCTTCCCTAGGAGCACTAATGCCGGCCTTTGCTAAGCAGCGTCCCACCTCCAGGAGTGGGACTCATACCCCTCTATCTCCACACCCCCCACCCCATGGCCTTAGGGAGACAGAAATTCGCTTTTCTTTGCAAGATTGTCTGGGTTCTGGCACCTCGCGGCAAACGCTGGTCTCGGGAGCTAATAGCCTAGAGCAGGGAGGACAGCGCGGCCTTCCCCGCTCGGAGCTCTAGATGGCGCCCGTGAGCCGCATTTCCCGAGCTCCTCTTAGGGGAATCAAGAGCGACTGTCAAACATAAAAGCAAATCAGAGTTTTCAGTTTTTTTAATGTGTTAAGAATGTTATTCCTTAAGAAAATTTGTAGCTAAATTATTCTCACTTAAAATAAACACTTAGTATACCAATTACACAAATGGGCGGGATTTATGTGAGATTTACTTCATCTGCATTTTTGTAGTGGGAGAGAGCCTTGGTGAATACAGATAATAGATGCAAATAAGATTAGAGTTAAAATAAATAAAGTTTCCATCTGAATAAAAAGAAATTCAATTTTCTACGACTTAGAAGGATCTGACGGAATGTCCAGACACACCATTCAGGTGCATACGCGAATCTCAACAAAATACTGTTTTCCCTGGGGTGGTGAGGGGGAGGAACCTTTTTCTTTCCTTTTCTGCACCACATTTTCTCACCCCCACCCCCCCACCCCACCCCCCCTTTTTTTTTTAATTTCCCTTCTTCATCAGGTAGGATCCAATTCCTTCCCGGGAGTAGGGGGTGTGTGGCTTCGAAACGGAGCTAGGAAAGGGAAACGCCGAGGGAGGGTGTGCGTCGGGGTGTGCAGAGGCGCGGGGCCGAGAAACACTTGGTCGCGGTTGCTCGACTGCGCGGGAAGCTGGGGTAGCGCGGGGAGAAACCGTCTGAAACGAAATCCCATTTTTCTCACCCAGGCCCGAGTCAGACAGACGCCCCCCGCCCCCGCCCCACTCCAAGCCCGCAGGCCTCGGTCCAGGTGTGTGCCCCAAGGCCCTCCCGGGCCCAGGAGACCCGGCGCTGGCCGCCCGCCCGCCCCCACCGGGGTGGCTCTAGGGGAGACGGGTCAGGTGGAGGCCGCGCTCCGCTCCGGGTTTGAGGATCCCGACCTCTGCGGGTCGCCACCCGCTGGGGTCGAGGTCTCCCGCAGCTGGAGGGAGCTGCCATCGCCGTCCGTGGGTGTGGGGAGGGGGGCCGCGACCTTCCGGGGTCCGGAGCCCGAGCGCCGCCACCGTCTCCCCGCAGCATGCAGCAGCCCGGGGCCCGCGGGCCGCCGAGGCGGGCAGCCGCGGTGATGGACGTCTGCTGACCCGCGGGGCAGGCGCGGCCGCGCGCAGAGGCCTTGATCACTGGGCTGCGGAGGGAGCTGCGCGGCCCGCCCGGACCTGGGCGGCCGGGCCCTTTGATCTGCCTTTATTATCGGCGAGAAACAAAGCTGGCGGGAACAGACGCCCGGGCGCCCTCCTTCCCCCAACCCCCGAACCCTCACCGCACCCTCACCTCCGCGCCCGCACGGCTCCGCAGCTGCCCAGAGCGCCCGACACCCGCCCCGCGCCCCGGGTGCCAAAGCGCCCTAGGCTCCGCGCCCCTGCCGGCGGCTTCGCCCCGAGACCCCGACCTCCGCCCGAAGGCGTTGCGGGGGGCTGGGTGGGAGATCCACATTTGGTGCTGTTGGATCCGCGAAGGGAAAAGCCCAAGAAAAGGAAAAACTCGAGGAGGAAGAGCGGAGCCTCCGGGATGGCAGGAGGAGGAGAGGGAAGAAGCCACCGGATCCCACGCAGCCAACGCGCCTCTGGGGACCTTTTATCTCTTCTACTTCGCCACTTGGCTATTCAGAACAGAGTTTTCGAGAAAACGTTTTGTAGATTGTTAGTAACAATTGTTCATAATACTTTTTTCTTCCTTAAAAAACAAAAGCTACATTCAAGTTCCCAAAATGGTCAGTAATCCACCCCACCCCCCAATTTTTTTTCTCTCCTTACTGGAGCAAGCTTTGCTCCTGTTTTCTATTGTGTGGGGCGCCTTTAAAAAATATTTTTATTCTGTAAATACTATATTTTCTAAAGTAATGGGTTTTTTTTTTACTCGAATTGCGAAATTATCTCATTTACCAATTTTCTTTTCGTCTCTCCCTTCTTTTCCCCCTCTCTTTTAAACTGGGCTGTTAAGTTGGTGGTCAGAAGACAAAGAGAGTGAAAATAATTTTCATTTCAATAATTGCCTTCTGGTCAATTTAACTGTGCCTTATTTTGAAAGAGACTGTCTAAATGAGATTCCTGTCCCAAATGTGTTCCCAGGCCTGATCCCAGCCTTTAATTATTCCCGAGTTTTTTTTCTTCAGAATAAGACGCCGCACTGAGTAATCACAAAGAAGTCAGAGAGCATCCTTGAACCTTTTCAGAAGCAGCGCCACTGATATTCAAATAACCTGCGAGGGCCATTTGACGGCGCGGGACCTAGGCATTTCCAATTCACTATTTGCATAGATCAGCCGTCTTTGAAAAGGAAAGGAGCAGTTGTCTTCCATAACATTAAAAAGCCTAGTTATCAAATCAAGTGCTTAGTTTGGGGGCTTTTAAAACGTTTACATTTTATCTCAGGTTGCCCTTTACCGTTTGACATGCAAATTTGGTGCAGTTAATTTAGACAATTAAAAAGATCTTCAAGGGAGCTTTGTCACGGAGAATATTTGGAGTTTTCCCTGAGGACCAGCTGAGATAAAGTTGGCCAGAACAAATGATGTCTAGGAGATTAATTAGATATTTGATAAGACATGAATCCCTAATAAGGGGATACAAGGCACAGGGGGCTGCTGGGTGCTCTAAGTCAAAATTAATAACATTTAACAAGATTTTCATTTAGGCATGAAATGTCTTTTCCGGGGTATTGACTCTAGCGATTTATTCCCCTGAGACACCTCCCAACATAGAGGGTCTTGGGAGCTAAAAGACATCTTTTAAAAAGCGTTTTCTTTTCACGGATTGTTTTTAAATCGCTTTTTAAAAACAAACAAACACACTGGAGTTTTGTCTGGCCCCTCCCGGAGGTATCATTACCTCCCTGGTTAAAGCTACGGAGGATCTTACGGAGGATCTTGGCTTTTTCTCTCCCCCCCACCCAAGGCGCTCAGGAGTTTTAAAATGTCACCTTTTAAGAGCTCTCTCATTAAGCAATACAACTAGACATTCTTATAACCCAATTTAATTTACGCTGTTGATATACAAATAAATATTTTAACTTCTCAAAAATGTATATGCATTATGGCTTTTGTAACTCACATAACCTTACATTACCTAAAGCTAACATTGAGGGAATTTTTTTCCCAACAAAAAGTCAACCCACAGAAAGGTTATTGAGGGGGGAACAGCACTTAAAAATAAAAGAAATGTATTGTTCAGAGTCCTTTAATAATACCAAAATGAAAATATGATGTCAAGATTTTCTTCATACAGATAAACGCATTTAATTTCTTTAGATGACCTTAACTTACGTGTTTGTGAGTGAAATGATAACTCAACATTTTAAATATCTTTTACATATATACTGACTTTCACAAAGTGCATCAGAAAATTAAAAAAAAAACTCCCTGAATTTCAGGAATTCACCAAAAAAAACCTCTATTAGAATGAACATTTACAAGAAAATAAAAGAGAACACAATCTTTTGAACCCTATTTATACAGATGTTATGAAATACAGAGAAACTGCCACTAGACTTCCAGTTTAATTTCTCACCTTAAGCCTTTTTTTTTTGATGCTTCCTTTTTTAGGAAAAGAAAAAGTCTCATTGTTAAGTAGATATCAAGCAGGACTTGGAGCATTTTATATATAATATAATCCACACAAAGGGTCTGTTTTTATAGGTCCCGTTTCCAAATGTTCTGACAGTCCTTTGCAGGGTTGGTGGCTTGATTTTTGAGAAAAGGAAGAAGGGTGATGGGGTGGGAGACGGGGTAGAAGGGCGCCTTTCTGCGTATTGCTCTTAGCTCGAGAAGTTTGTGCGAGTGGTGCGTATGTGTGCGTGTGTGTATGTGTGCGTGTGTGTGTGTGTGCGCGCGCGGGTGTGCGTGCTAACGATTGTAGATGTCCGGGATGTGTGTCTGTAGTTGTGCAGTTTTTGAAAGTGGGGTCTGTATTGAGGATGATTCGTTCGCTTTTGTTTCTGGACCACGCGATCGGTTCTCGTCTGGACTCACGCAGCATAGGGGAGCTCCTGGCGTGGCCGGCGCGCAGAGGCCCAGGAACCCCGCACCGCTTGACCTCGCACCGGCCGGAGGGGGGCATCCCTGGAGCTCCCGTCCGTCGGTCCCCTGGCTCGCTAGCCCTGCGCACCGCTCGCTCGCTCTCGCTGTCTCTACTCGCTCGTTTGCTCGCTCGCGCCTCGCGCCCGTCCTCTAAGAGTCGTTGGGGCCGGATGCGGCCTCCTTGCCTCCTGCCGAGGCCGCCGCCGCCGCCGCCGCCGCTGCCGCCGCCGCCGCCGCCGCGGCGGCGGCCGCCCGGGCCGCACTGACGCCGGAGTCGTGCAGGATGAGGTCGGGGGACTCGGAGCGGGGCGTCTCCAGGTTGCTGGCGTCCGTGTCACTGTCGCTGCCCTTTTTGCCCCCGCCGCCCCCGTTGTGCGTCTTAATGTGTTTGCTCAGGTGGTCGCTGCGCATGAAGCGCTTGTTGCACACCGGACAGGCGAAGCGCTTCTCGCCCGTGTGGGTCCGCAGGTGCCGCTGCAGCTCGTCCGAGCGAGTGAAGCGCTTGCCGCAGAACAGCCAGTTGCACACGAAGGGCCGCTCGCCCGTGTGCCAGCGCAGGTGCGCCTTCAGGTGCGACGTCTTGCCGTACACCTTGCCGCAGCCCGGGATGTGGCAGCTGTGCAGGCCCTTGCGCCGCAGGCTCGCCCCGGCCGGGCCCAGCCGCTCGGCCTCTTGGCAGTTGGGGCAGTCGCAGGTGGCGCGGCCCGAGTAGCGGCGGGCGGAGCGCGCCGAGCTCCCCCCGGCGGCGGCGGCCGCGGCGCCCGAGATCATGGCGCTAGCGGCGGCGGCCGCGACGGCGGCGCTCGAGTCCGAGTAGGAGGGCAGCACCGGCTTGAAGCCGTCCTGGGCCAGCAGGTGCTGGCTGGTGGAGAGCAAGTGCGAGGCGGCGGCGGCCGAGGAGCCGAGGCCCGTGGAGCTGAAGGCCGAGTGCGTGAGCGAGCTGAAGTCGGGGTTGTAGGTGCCGAGCTGCGAGTGCAGCGAGGCCTGGGGGGCGCCCGAGTGCAGCGAGCTCTGGAGCCCCCCTGCGGGGTTCTGCACCTCCAGCCACGAGCCCGGGCTGCTGTGCACGTCCCACCACGACGACGCCGCGCCGTTGGTCACCTCGCCCGCCGCCAGCGTCGAGTGGAAGCCCGACTTGTACCACGACTCGTACGGGTGCGCCATGCCCACGCGCGGGTATAGCCCGTCGGCCGCCGTCGTGTGCACCTTGGAGATGAAGGCCGACTGGCCGCCCGCCTCCTGGGGGGACACCCCGGCGGCCGCCGCCGCCGCCGCCGCCGAATTGGAGAAGAGGCCGCCGTAGTCGCTGCTGAAGGCGGACGACGTGGGGGACGTGGAGGCCAGGCAGAAGGCGCTGTTAGCGGCGCCCGAGCTGCCCGCCAGGCCGCCCGAGCCGCGGCCGCCGGTGGCCACGGCGAAGCCGGAGAGGCTGGAGCCGAGGTTGCAGCTGGACGAGGAGCGCTTCCAGGGGTGGAAGCCGCCCTTGGCGAAGGCGCTCGACTCCGGCAGCGTGGTCAGGGGGCTCGTGTTGCCGATCTTGTTGCAGGTCGCCGCCAGCATGGCCAACGGGGTCGTTCCGAAGCGCGGCTCTTCCTAGAGATGGGGGAGGGGAAGGGAGCGAGCAGGGCAGGAGGAAGTGGGGGGAAGACACAAAGTGCACCCGTGAGCAGCCTCGTCCCCCTGTGGCTGGACCCAAGGGGCGGGGGAGAGGGAAGGGTTTCGTGGCCCTGGGGCTGGCAACCTCCTCTCTGCGCGGGACAGAGACGACCACCCGGGCGAGGGGCTGGCAGCCGGAAAGTTGTTCTTCGCTGGGGCTACAAATCAAAGATGTCTTGGTTCGCTCCCTCTCTGCAGTTGCACCCACTTTCCCTCCCCAACCCAGAGCCGGACTTGGGTATCTTGCCTTCCTAGCAGTAAGCCCTCTGCATTCACAGGAGCCCCCCAAATCGCTCTTCCGGGTGAGCCACGGAGGTAAACACATCGACAACAAACACTGGGAAAGGGCGGAGACGGCCGAAGGAGCGAGCAGGGGCGGGGGAAAGTTGGAGCACTCCTTCGGAAGGTGGCTACCACTCGATTCTGGTCTTTTCTAATAGAAATCGTTTTTAAGATTTGCACACACAGGAAACGATTCTGAAAACAACAATCCTAGAAGAAGCGACCCAGCGATGGATTTCAAAGTCACAGATGATCCCGGGGAGCCGCAGAAGTGTAAATGTTTGTTAACGTGACTACACGGGCTGCAAAAAAAAAAAACGACTAAGGCTGTTTTCTGGAAACACCACCATCGCGTAATTGCAACAATCCCCGAAGCAAGGGGGGAGGGGTGTGGGGTATAAATCACGAGAGGGAAGAAAAGAAACCTCTACGCTTTCATTAAAACCAAATCAAAAGGGACTTGCTTAACAAATCATTTTCTTACAAAGGCCTCTCCGACATTCTTCTACCTTGGAAAGAAGCAGTCCTGGAAATGTGGAAAGTGCCAAAAGAAGCTGAAGCCGCAGTCGGCAGCAACAGTTTCTGCGTAGCTACGGCCCCGGGAGAAGCCGGAACGAAAAATCACTCCAGTACAAGCAAGCAAATGCGGTTGGCGCACTTCAGACTTACCCCGAGGATAGACGTGGCCATAGCAGGTCCCTGGACTGCGCGGCGGGGCCGGGAGAGGGGCTGAGCCTGGCGGCTTGCTCGGGAAAATTGCTCGGGTCCCGCGCGGCTCCCGCGTCCCCGCGCTCGCGCCGAGCGGACTCCGGGCTCCCGCCGGCTAAACTCAGCCTAAGTGCGAGGAGCACCCGCTTTGAAGTGCCGCTGGCTGCGCCTCTCGCCCAATGAGGACTCAGGCAGAGCAGACGGGAGCTGCCCCGCAGCCAATCAGACGCGCCGAGGGGCCCGAACCCGGGCTCCCGGCGCGTGCCAGTCAAAGCTGCTAAGCGAGGGGCGGGGGGGTCGCGGGCTAGGGACTGAAGAAATTACCGTGCAATTAAACATTTACACACACGCACCGAGCTAGGTTTAAGTACCGTTCAGACCGAGCCACGAGCCCCCCGAACCCACCCCGAGATGATGTAAGTGAGGACTGACGGTCCTTTTCCACTCCCCACTTGTGGGGAAGAAGGCTGGAGGGGCGGGGGAGCCCCGGCGGAGGCCGCACCAAGCAAGGCCCAAGTGGAGACGGAAATGTCAACGCTCATTCTGTGCTCCAGGCTCTCGCCTACGAAGCACAACTTTTGTTGGAATCTATCATTCTCGCTGGCTCTTTTTATTGACGCCGGGTCGGCTAGCCAGCTCCTCGCTCCTTCTGGATTCGCTTTTACTCAACTCTCAGAGTCAAACGGAGGAGAGGGTGCAAAAGAAATGAGATAGGCCCCAGGATACACCCACGGTCTTACTGGGAGGGTCTGGAGCCCGCTGCATCCCGCCATTCCCGCCACCACTACCACCACCACCACCACCACCACCACCATCACCGCCGCCGCCCCCTACCCCAGCGGTCCAAGTGACTTCCTAATTGTTGCTCTGGCCTCTGACCCGGGGGGTAATACAAGTGCCACTCACACTAGAAGCTTCTGGTGGTAATTGAGGGCACCCTTTGTACCGCTTCGCCAGCGCCTAGATACCAGGTTAACCCAGTTGTCAAATATGACTAAACAGTGGGATGTGCTGATTATCTGCCGGTTTTCGCTGGGGGCTGGCATGGGGGTGGGAGGCATCAGCCCATACAACACTCGGCACGAAGCCGCTTATTTTCACATTGTAACAACTTTGGAAACAGAGACCGGCGCGAGCCGCGTCCGCCCCCACCGCCACCCCCGCAGAAGCTGCAGCTTGCTTGGCTGTTTGTTTAACTAGGGAAAGCTTTTTTGCACGTCACGTTTCAGGCGGGAGACGAGTTTTCTTGCCCCAGCTCCAACCCACTTCCATTCCAGACTGCCTGGGCCTAGAGGCTCCTCTGTAAGGCAAGGATGCCCTTTGCAGAGGGGCTCCCTCCTGCCCTCGTCCCCCACCCCCGCTCTCTACTTTAGTGGACGTGCTCAAGGACCCTCTCTCAGTGATTTTCATCCGAGCTCGTGGCGGGGGTGGAGGGGGGAGGGTGGCACAAGAGCACACGTGGACGCCTTCAGATTTTGCAGTCTGGAAACATCCTGAAAGTACTCTCCGGATCTAGTTGGTGCGAAGAGGGGCGGGGCAGGGGGGGCGGTCACAGACAGATCACTGCGTTTCTTCTTCCTGGCTTGGGCCTCTTTCAGGGCAGGCTCAGGGCTGGGTTTTGACCCCTAAATGACAGATCTGATCAGTGGTTTTAATGAACCTCTATTCGCTTCCAAATCCACGTAGTGTTTTTTTAAATAAAAAATGTTAACCATGAAACCCAAACTCTTTGATATAAAAATATAGTTGTAGTAGTAGTAGTAGTAATAATAATAGTAATAATAATAATAATAATAATAAAAAGAGTGCGGGTACACTCCGTGAACGGGGAGGTCTATTTGGATCGTTTTGTTCGTTGCCCCCCACCCTTTGGCTACTTTTGCTCTGAAAGCTTTTTAGGGCGGCGAAAGCGCTTTTAGGAAATTGACAGAGGAAAAAAAAAAAAAGAAGAGAAATGAGCAAGAAGACCCGAGCGGCTCGGCGCTGTGCTCTGGGCGACGGTGGTGGGCAAGGGGGGCATTGTAAGGGGAGTGAAGATGTGAAATATCTAGGGGCAGCGTGTGTGTGTGTATGTGTGTGTGTGTGTGTGTGTGTGTGTGTGTGTGCTCAAGGTGCGGGGGGGGGGGGGTGGGGGGGCGATAAGAGGAATATCCAGGCAGCTGGTTGAGTTGGCAAGCCCGGCAGGGGGACCCGGGAGTCGTTCCCAACAGGTGACTTCTGCCCTGGAAAGGGAGACTGGGGCTCGCCTTCAGACTCCGCATCGATTTACTAATAGAGGGATTGTTAAGTAGCAGCGAGGCGTGTCCTCCTCACGCAGGGGCAGCCCTGGGAGGTTCCCCCTTTCACCTCCTCCCCCATCCAACACACTCATCCTCTCCTTAAAGAAAGCTGCCAAAGTAATAAATAAGACAATTGGAAAAGCCACTTAGCACCGGTGACATTTTCATGTCAACCATTGAAAACAGTTCATGCTGACACCTTGGGCTCCGGCTCCCTGGTTGCCATCCTCTCCTCCTCCTCCTCCATCTCTTTCCTGTCCTCCTCTTCTCCTCCCCTCCTCTCCCCTCTCCTCCCCTCCCTTCTCCTCCCTTCCCCTCCCCCTCCTGCCGTTTTCAATGTAGTTCCAGCTGTCAGATTCTCCAGAGGGCATTCGGATATTCCTCTAGATACCAAAGACCAGATCACAATAAAAGTTCGAGACATCATCCCAGCGATCTCAGCAGGACACCGGGGCCACTTCAACTCTAAGGTGGAACCCCAAGGAAACCTTTTCCAAAGAAGTCCAGTTTTTTTTTCTTTCTCGTCTGACAGATTTTTTCATCCCCTAAAAAATCTAGTTTTTAAACAAAGATCAATGTGTTATGCTAAAGTGTTGAGCTGACTGTTAAAACATTTGGGGAAATAATGACAATGTAACAAAGGCCTGGTTTGGAGTGAATCATCACCCTTTTAAAAGTTAAAGCAATTTTCAGGAGAATAGCTTTCAGCAAACGCTTTACATTATTCAAAACGGCCAAATAATGCTCTATTATAGCGCCTGAATGCTGCCAGTCAGCCCCTAAGTGCAATTTGTGCAAAGGCCCCGGTGCCTTATCTCCACTTCTTTATAAAGAGGTGAATATAAAACAATTTCTTCCAAACCCAGACAGAGAGCACGAAAATTGCTTCCCTTTCTGCAATCAGGGCAATTTAACTGGAGTGCAATTAGCACTATTAAATGTCGATTCTGCATAAACAAATCTGACTGAGCAGCGAAAGTGGGGTGAGAACCTCATATACACTGAAACTGATTTTTTAAAATTATGTATCCGGGTCCTTTACAATTGATCCGTGACGTTTTCATCTTGGAATATATTTACATCGTAAATACACTATGGTTAAATCAACATAATTTTTTGCAAAAAAGAAATTCAATAGGAATCCTAATAAAGAAGAATAGGGTAATTAAAGGGAAGAGTTCACTTCCTTTGAACAAATATTGTTTCCCCTGAGAGCTTTGATCTGAGCAACTGCTCAAGTTGCTGCGTTCAGGAGGCGAAGCTGGGGAAACAATTCCGTCATTAGCGCCCATCGGGAGGATTGGAGCTCCTGCGCCAAGGGGAGAAAGCTTTCCCCCACTGCCCACCCCCCCACGCGCAACTCGGGGAAGCGGGGTGGAGACGCGAGGACCAGTTATCTTCCAACAACTACAAGTGTTAGGTGGTTGCTCAGTCTCCCGGGACCTTGAGACCAGTGGCAGAGTTTAGCTGCCGATTGGGAGGGGGGGAGGTGGGAGTTGGAGAGACTTAAGGATGTTAGTCACAGGGGAGGCGTTACAGAAGGAGGATCCAAGGGTTCCTGCCTAGGCCTTGCCGACTGCTAGCTGCAAAGCCCGGGCCACTGGAACCGAGCTGCCCAAGGGCGGGCAGAGGGAAGAGAAGGGAACCCATAAAAAGCCGTTATCTGACCTGTCCTCCTCCCACCTGCCTTTATTTATTTATTTGCTCTACCATAGCGCTCCCTTTTTGAATCATTTGTGCAATTAATTATGCTTTTCATTTGCATGATCTTCACTAGAGCGGTGATTATCAGGTCAGCGCTGAGCGGGAGTTGGGGAGATACATTAATAACCTGAGTTAAAAAAAAAAAAAGCTTCCCTGCATATCCCCATGCCAGCCTGCCAGGAATAAGAGCAAAGGTGCAGACTTCAGCATCCACTGAGTTGAAGGAACCCTTTTTACAGATGGGTTTGTCAGCTGTGGATGAAAATGAAATGCAGTCCCTTTTGATCAGAAGGGACAGCTCACATAGTTGACACGGATTTGTATGTCTTAGAACCCTAACCTTAGGCTCAAATGATTGAGAAAATTGTTTACAAAGTGAGGAATACTCCCACAATTTCTGTTGAGCTTTCTTTGACAAACTGTTCAAGAGTGCCCCTATTCCAGTCCAGCTCTTGAAAATAAAAGAGTCTTGAGGATTAGCAGACCAATGGATTTGTATTTTGGAGGGTTGTCCATTTATAGATGGCAGAAGCAGTAAACCTTCTTGCTTGTAAGGTCTACTGGAGAACCAGAAAACCTTCTCTATTCTGTCTGTACACTGCAAACATTTGCTCTACAACTAATTTTCTGCCGTTGGATGATTCTGGGCTATATGTTTTAAGCCTGCCTTGATCTGTTTATCTGAGCCAAAAATGCATTAACAATTAAAAAAAGACTCTGGTGTGTCAAAGGAAGGAAGGTGACTGTAGACGGTGTGATGATTTTAATGACTGCAATTATTGGAAGATTATTCAACAAGCATCATAGATTTGTTTACTGCATTACTAAGAAACGATGGGGGGCATGTTTAGCTTGGGGTTTTTACCTTTATCCCTCCCTCTTCAACTATTACAGAGAGGTTTCAGATCTAACCAAATGTGGCATTCAGTGTTTGGTTTCTCCGTTGGGATACCATGTATATCAAAATAAAACATTTGTTGTCTGTCGGTCAACTCTGATGGAACAATCTTTGAAGGCATCAGGCTATTTTTGCACAAGAACCCTGAGCTGATGGGTTTTTTCTTTTCTTTTTTTTTTTTTAAAAAAAAGCCAAAGACTAGAGACTGGACTTTAGTTGGCTTCTCTCACCCGAGTACCAACTTCTGTTTTACTCTTTGACTTGCAGCCTTAGAGACTTCCAATTCTTTCACTCCATCCAAGACCTGAAGGAGGCACTCTAGCTGCAAAACTTGAAAGGACCTTAGGCATAGGTCCAGAATTCTCTATTGGAAAACGTTTGGGTTTTCCATCCCTTATTTCCCTCCCCTTTTCTTTTTTTTGCCACACCCAGTGGTGCTCAGGATCATACCTGGTAGGGCTCTGGACCATATACAGCAATAGGACTTGAACCCAGGTCAGCCACATGCAAGGGAAGCACCTTACCCCTGGACTATCTCTCAGAACACATCTCTCTTCCTTTAACACAATCCTTGTCTATCCTCATTTTTTCATATCACAACTCCCAGTGTCACCCAGTTAGAAGTCAGAACAGAAAATGAAGAGAAATGACGAAGAGCATAAAGGCTTGTGGCTATAGAATTTTTCACCATGAATACAAGCACAGGCAATGTAAATAAGAACTGACATCAACAAAAGGATTCTCAGCTTGCTATAATCAATAAATCACAACTCGGGTTTTATACATGTGAATTGCTCGCTACAAAGTGAGATTTGAGCAAGAAAATAAACAAAAAAGTAATAATTACCCCCTGGAAGCCCCTCCCCTCCTTCCTCTGAGACCCAGAGACAGCAGTGACCTGATCGTCTTGTGACGCTTGGGTTCTAGAATCATCCTGGCATCCCAAGAAGGTGGTCTCAGGCTGCAATGCAGACCCTGCCCTGTTCCAACAGGAGCCTGCAGAACTCTGCACGTGGCAATTAGGACTCAATTACAAGCCATTAGATTGATCAATGTACCTTAAACAATGCGAATGATTTATATGGTTGATTTATGTAGGGGAAGAAAAAGGGTGCGGGCAGCCAGTCTCCCCAGCCCTTCTGTTCTGGTACTGCTCTGGAGAAGCCCCCGGCCCCAGCCTCTGTTCCTCACAGTTTAGAATCACCAGAGCGATTTATTTAGAAAACTTTTCACCGCAAAGACGCAGGTTCTCCGACTCGTCCGGTGGGTGGCGAGATGCACACTGCCTGCCCCCTCTCTCCCCTGTTTTTTCAGGAAAGCTCAGAGACGCCAAGGCCTTAAGGAGCAGTGGGTGGGTGAATGAAGTGGGATGGGGGTAGGGGTGGGGGCTGGGTCCCCGACGGGTGCCACTCCGGGAACAGAGCAGCAGCCCGCCTGGAGCGGTCCCAGCTGCCTCCTTTAGCGGCTCTGTGTGCCCGCAGAGGAGGAGGAGGATTTACAGAGTTGTTTCAACGGAGGCTTGGAGAGCTGTGTGGCCTCCTAATTACCGCAGGAACACCGACCCACGAGCCCTTGAAGTTGCAGGCACGATTCCGGGAGGAGCGGCGGCCGGGCTCCCCGCGAGCCAGAGCCCAGGGGAGGGGTGCGGGGAGGAAGGAGACTCCGGCGAGGCGAACGGAACTCCTAAACTGGGGGCTGACTCCCGCAGCTAATCTCTCTGGCGAAGACAAAATTACAACTGAGCCCAAACGATCAAAGCGGGCCCCTGCCGCCCGCCCCCCTCGGAGGCCAGGAGTCTGTTTGTAGTTGTCTCCCGGCCGCACGCGCGCGGCTGCTCACCGCACCCCCCCCCCCCGCCCCGGGGAGGACCATCGGGCCAGCGGTGGAGCCAGCAGCGGGAGGACGGGAGCACTTCACACTTCCCAGCAGAGAAGTCCCTTTGTCTGACCGCCTCCCCGAGCTTGCGGTCGGCTTGGAAAGGGAACGAAGGGTGGCGGAGGGGAAAGACCCCAGGAGCCTACAGGGACGAGTGTAACGGAACCCTGAGTCCAATTTGGCGCCGGTTAGTCCCTCCTCCTCCTCCTCCTCCTCCTCCACCTCCTCCTCCACCTCCTCTTTCCCAGCCTCTTTCGTCCTCCTTTTCTCCCTCCCTTTGCCACCCACCCCCACCCGCGTTCCGCGCGCCAGTCCTCTCTCTAGGGGCGGGGCGCGCGCCCAGGCCAGGATGGGCTGCGGGGGGTGGGGGGGTGCTGCTGACTTCCCTGAGGGTGGTTTGGCGGGAAAAGGGCTTCGTCCGGCTTGTTGGGGGGGGGGGCGGTCTGGGACGAATCCTTTTGTTTGGGTGTAGATGTGAAGTGGGGAGGTTTCCCAAGTGGATGAGGGGGCCAGAGGGGTAAGGGTAGACTCCGAGAAAGGGAAGAAGGAAGGGGGCTGAGTTCTCTGCAGCCCCTAAGCCAGGAAGAACCACAATTCGAAAGCTCGCCTAAGCGTGTCGTCGTGAGGATGGGAACTCACACGCGCGCACACCTCTGCCCCCTCCTCACTCACAATTCTCATCTGTGCCTTAGTACCCCCATCTCTCTCTCTCTCTCTCTCTCTCTCTCTCTCTCTCTCTCTCTCTCTCTCTCTCTCTCTCTCTCTCTCGTTCTCTGGAGTTAGTAGTGCCTTTCAGGTCCCAGTAGATGCTGGAGCAGCCAAGAAAAAAAAGCGGGTCAGTTGTAAGATTCCCATCCGGGACCCCTCCCGGCGGCAACCCCGGCGCGAGCCTGGACTGGGCCACACTCAGCAGCGATCGCACTCACCGACGGATGTCACACCCACCCCAAATCGCCAGGCCCGACGGACAACCTGGACTTGCTTCTGGCGGCGTCTCGACGGAGCGGGAGGCGGGGGTGGGGGCTTCAGGCACAGGAGCCACGTGCGCCTCCTCCTGCCCCTCGCGGCTCCCAAAGGCTGAATCACGTTGGTGGCACAGACACACTAGCTCGGGCACAGCCCGGCGGCGCCATCCTCCTCCACCCCGCGGCAGCCGGCGACAGGGCCTGCAGGCAGGTGACATCGCCGCAGGGGGCGGGGGGGGACGGGCTTGGCGTTCCGGATGCCTCCCTGGGAGCGAAGCTGTGCGGGCCTTTCTCCACCCTCTCTCCCAACGCCCCCGCCCCGCCACCCAACCTCACAACCAGCTGCGGGGCCTCTCGGGTGACCCCGCGACCTGGCATCTACTGGGCCTCCCCGCAGCCTCCCGCTCTGCGCCGCGCGGGGCACCTCGGCCACCCCTACGCCCCCACCCCCAGCGCCCCCTCTCGGGGCAGCCGGCCGCCAGCCTGGCGTAGGCCCGGTGACATCTGGGATGCATTGCCCCTTAATTGTCAACCCCATTATTGTGATCAAGTGAACATTGCTAATCTCTACACTTATTGTTTAGGTAAATAGAGGCTGCGTTTAATCAATACGCGGGGCCGCAACCATCGCAGCGCCAAGTAACTTAAGTCAACGGTGAAGATTTCGGCGTGTGCATAATTACAGAGCACGCGGAATCTTCGCTCCAGCCTAATCCCACCGCTCGGCTCCGAGCCCGGGGAGGAGGGTACGGGAGGACTCTCCACCCCCGGGGGTCCAGGCCCGGCTCGCTGCGGGCACAGACTGGAGTTGGTGGCGGTGGCCCCGCGCGTTAGTCACGCGCCCTCCGCAGCCAGAGCGCGCCGCGGGCTCGAGGTCCTCAAAGTGGTCTGGGGAGCAGCCCTGGCTACCCACTACTACGTGCCACCTCTGGAGCCGTCTCCCCGCCGATTTCGGGGACCCCTCCCCGCCCCCATCCACCGCCGAGAAAACCGTGGTTTCCGACTCCGCAAGTCCCCGCCCGGGTAGGCAGACCCAGGGCGGGGCTCCAGGAGGCGGAACGCTAAGTGCGCCCCCCACCCCGGCCTCGGCTAGCCCACTCCCTTTCCCTGCCCTTGCCCGGGCTCGGAGCTCCGGGTTCTTTTGCCCCACTCCGGGTGGGTGGAGGGAACCCGCGGACTGGCGCGCTACTGTACATCTCGAGCTCTGGGTTCCTCAATAAGAGCGACTTAGCCCAAGGCCAGGAGAGGGTCAGGCTCCCTGAGCGAGGAGCGCAGGCCGTGGGGGTGGGAAGAGGCGGTTGTCAGCCTTACTGGGAAGGTCTTACGCGGCCTTACAGAGACAACTTGGAAAAGGGATGGCTGGAACGCATGCGGTGCCAGATGAAAAAACCTTCACCCCTGGTAACTAACTCCTCCTTGTATCAAGAAGACGCTGGGAGATTCCGTTTTGGCTCCCTCCGCCCCCCCCCCCCCCCACTCCCTCTCCCGCCCTTGTGCCTGTGTCTCCACTCTTCCCTCCACTAGAAACAACCCTAACTTGAATAGCGATCAAAGACCCTCCTTGCGTGAAATTGTCACGTTTTCAATGAGCTGGGTCCCAACTCATTGTTCGCAAGTTTGGGGTGTTGGCTCAAACACCGAACTAAATTACAGTTGGAACTTGAATTAAGGCCCTCGGGATTGGATGGCAACGGATTGTTTTTAATTTTTGGAATTGAGCAGTTCTCATTGAAGGTATCTTTTTCTGCCTTCTTTTTCCCTGAAAAGTTGAATAGCGGGGTTTAGCGCAAAATCAAAATTAAATACAAATGTTCAATTTTCTTAAAAACAAAAACAAAAACTTTTCTTCCTATTATTCCTTCCAAGCCTCTTCTCTGCTGATCCTGAACCCAAGCTTGTGACTTTTCTTATCCCATACACAGATTTTATTTATTTTTAACAGCTACCAATCAATATACAGGACAGATAAACATGGTCTCAGATTCTTTTGATTGGAGATGCCCACCTTTTTTTCTGAGTTGTGGCTGTTTTTATTCTAGAAACAAGACAAGACAAGAGTATATGATGGGGCTGGAGCAACAGCACAGCGGGTAGGGCATTTGCCTTGCACGTGATCGACTTGGGATCCCATATTGTCCCCTGAGTACCGCCAGGAGTAATTCCTGAGTACAAAGCCAGGAGTAGCCCCTGTGCATCTCCAGGTATGACCCAAAAAGAAAAAAAAAAAAAGTATATGATGGCCAGGCTTCCTGGCAGCACACTTTCGGGGGGCTTTTGGGAACTGGATGCCAGGTAAGGTCTTAATCATCTGGTCTTAGTGGGCCAGGAAATTTCTGTTTTCCCATTCCCACATATCTCCAAAGTGAAGTTAGTAACTTCTACTTAAAAGAATTGCTATAAGGGACCACAGAGATAGTCCACAGGGAAAAATGTTTAAAGGGCAGAGTGGGCTAAGTCTCCTACACCATGTATAGTCCTATAAGAGCTGCACGGGGAGTGATCCCTGAGCACAGAGCTCGGAGTGAGCCCTGAGCACGGCTGGTTGTGTCCCAACAACTGTCTCACTGTCTTCCCATTGTTCATTGACTTGTTCGAGAGAGTACCAGTAACATCTCCATTGCGAGACTTGTTACTGTTTTTTTTTTTTTTTTTGGTTTTTGGGTCACAACTGGCGATGCACAGGGGTCACTCCTGGCTCTGCACTCAGGAATTACTCCTGGCGGTGCTCAGGGGACCATATGGGATGCTGGGAATCGAACCCGGGTTGGCCGCATGGAAGGCAAATGCCCTACCCACTGTGCTATCACTCCAGCCCCTTGTTGTTACTGTTTTTGGCGTATCAAATATGCCACAACAACAACACGCAGGGGCTGGAGCAATAGCACAGTGGGTAGGGCCACTTGCCTTGCACATCGCCTACCCGGGTTCTTCCTGAGTGCAGAGCCAGGAGTAACTCCTGAGCATCGCTGAGTGTGACCCAAAAAGCAAAACAACAACAACAAAAAGCAAAATAATTGTTTTAAAAGTGGTAAAACCATATAGAAAATTTCTGACAACATGTTCATTATTAATAGATATACTTAAAATCTTAAAGTTCTTTTTTTGGGGAGAGCCACGCCCAGTGATGCTCAAGCGTTACTTCTGGCTCTGCACTCAGGTATCACTCCAAGCATGGGGACCATGTGGGATTCTGGATATCAAACTTCGGTTTCCTTGGCAAAGCAAGCACCCAACTCTCTGTACTATCACTCTAGACTGAAAGACTCGAAGTTTTTGTTTTGTTTTGTTTTGTTTTGCTTTTTTGGGTCACACCCGGCGATGCACAGGAGTTACTCCTGGCTCTGCACTCAGGAATTACTCCTGGCGGTGCTCAGGGGACCATATGGGATGCTGGGATTCGAACCTGGATCGGCCGCATGAAAGGCAAATGCCCTACCCGCTGTGCTATCACTCCAGCCCCAAGACTTAAAGTTTTTGCCTTCTGCTTTCCACTGAAATAGAACTAAATATTTCCACTGAAATAAAACTAAAGTTTACCATGGAACTGAAGGCAACATCAAAAGCTACTGTAAAATCACATTTTAGTGTGCGTGTGTGAAAAGCATGGCGCCTAGTACAAGCTTAGATAGTATAAGGGTGCACATGAGGTTAGCTACTCCATAGAGCATGCATTTCACGGTCTGCCTTTCATAGGTCTAGATATAGCAAAGAGGAGATACTGTGTCTCAGAGAAATAACTAATGTCGAACCCAGGTCGGCCATGTGCCCAGTATGTATCAACATATATTTAAGTATGTCTATGCCACACACTCTGCCAGCTATTTGTGATACAAATAGTAGCTAATTTAATGCACAGGATACTCTTACTAGATCAATGGTATTATTATTTGGGGGAGGGGTCACACCAGTGATGCTCAGAGGCTACTCCTGGCTCTGCACTCAGGAATTACTCCTGGCAGTGCTCCAGTCTCCAGGACAATGTTATTGATATATGTCTTTTTAAACTCTTTCACAATCATGAATCACAAAATCCCGTTGATCGTTGATCTCTCCAGCAGGCTCAGCAACCTCTCCATTCGCTCTATCCCTGAGATCCTAGAAGCCTCCCTCCACTCAGCCTTCAAAACGATGCTGATGCACTGGAGTCTCCCTCAGGGTCAGGGAAATGAGATCCAGCTTTTCAATGGCTTTAGCATATGAATACACCATGGGAGGCTTGTGAGACTGTCCCAAGTGGGCAGGAAACTCCCAGCAGCTCCCCAGCCTTTCCCAGAGGGAGAAATAGGTCACAAGACATTGTGTGGCCACAAAGCAGCCGCGTGCTTCTGGGAGCTTGCTTTTAAGTCTCTGGATGTTGGCCATTGATGGGATTACACACACCTGGGTTCCTCTGCCGGTACCTTCATGCGTGAGGCTTGTCCGAACCTGTGGAGAGGAGCCTTGAGCATGGCTGTGGCTAGGTTCCTGTGGTCTTCGGCTGCCAGGAGCTCTGCTCGGGGTGGGGAGGGAAGCTGGAGCTCATCCCCTCCGAGGGGTCCTGGGGAAGACAACCAGGCGTGCAGGCAAGAGACTCTCTTTGAACTTTTTATTATTAAAAAATCTCAAGTATGTATTTAAATGTGGAGAGAGGAACCAGGAACGAAACTCGGCAGCAGAGCACTTGCCTTCCATGTGTGAGACCCTAGGTTTGATCCCAAGTACCACACACAGTAAAATTTTAAATAAATGAAAGTAGAGCAAATATAAGAATGAATTTTTTTCTGTGTCCATCATGCAATATCAACAATAGTCAGCTCATAGACAAACTGATATCATTTCTACACTAGCTGCTTCTTCACCTTTATTTTGAAGTCAGATTCAAACATGATTTTAACTGTAAAAATTCCAGTATGTATCAACATATAAAAAAGATACAAAATACAACTATGTTATAATGTTACTATATACACTTGATTCCATTTTTTAATTGAATTTATTCATTTATTTATTATTTTTGCTTTTTGGGTCATACTCGACGATGCACAGGGGTTACTCCTGGCTTTGCACTCAGGAATTACTCCTGGCGGTTCTGGGGGACCATATGGGATGCTGGGAATCGAACCCAGGTCGGCCACGTGCAAGGCAAATGCCCTACCCACTGTACTATTGTTCCAGCCCAATTTAATTTCTTTTTTTTTCACAGTTCATACCAAGAGATTATATTTTTTTTTATTGAACAGGTTTTTTTTTTAGTTATTTAAATTTATTTATTTTTTAATTAGTGAGTCACAGTGAGGGTACAATTGCAGATTCACACATTTTCGTGCTTGTTTTTCCCTCATGCAATATTTGAGAGCCCATCCCTCCACCAGTGTCCATTCTCCACCACTTATGAACCCAGTATCCCTCCCACCCCCCAATCCCATCCCCCCCACCCACCCCGCCTCTGTGGCGGGGCATTCCAATTTAATATCTCTCTCTCCTTTTGGGTGTTGTGGTTTGCAATAGGGGTCCAATTCAATTTCTTAATAAAGTGCTGTGAGAGATATTTCAGTGGGTAGGGTGCTTATCTTGCAGGAGGCTGATTTCACCAAGAGTGAATCCTGAGGACAGAGCCAGGAATTAGCGATGAACACAGCTGAGTGTGTCCCAGAAACAAAGACAAACACAATTCCTTAATATTAGAATATTACTAGTTATTTACTCAGTTCAAGTTTCCCAGCTGTTTTATGAATGTCTTTACAATTGCTTTTGCTCCCTAATTTGATCTAAACACAATCCATACATTTAATTGACCTGGCTCTCAAATCTCTTTGCATCTATAAGCCTTTCTCTTTCTTTCTCTGTTATTTCAATTTATTGGTGAATAACCAAATAATTTGTCCCAATATTCTGACTAGCTTTGGGGGATCACATGGGGTGCTGAAGATTGAACCTGGGTAGGTCATATGCAAGGCAAGTACCTTACCCCCCTGTGCTTTCTTTTTGATCACTTATATCTATTTTATAAATGAAGAAACAGACTCAGAGAGGTTAAGAGAATTTAAAAAGATGTAGAAAAGGAATTCAATTCTAGCTCTGTGTGATTCCAGAGTCCATAGCTTAATGGTTTTATTATATTCCCTTTAAGTCAAGTGATGAAAAGCAAAACACAGGAAAAACACAATCACGCATAAAAAATTGCAGAACATGCATGACTCTCCTAAGTAACCAGTTCCTTTACCAAGTGCTCACAGAAAATCCTTCACTTAAAACCCAGGCAAGGTTTGAAATGTGGGAAGAGAAATTGAAAACAGGATTTTCAGTGTCCTCCTTATGTTTTGAATCTAACTAAATAATTCCTGCGTGCAAATGTATCTATAACATGGTAAGGATTTTTTCCCCCAACAAATATTTAGCAAGGCAAAAATATTTCTTAAATGACTCTACCCATTTTCTTTTTCTTTCTTCTACTCTTTTATGTCCCCATTCCTCTGTTCTCGATAGTCAGATAAGGAGAAAACATCTCTTTTAAGTAGTTATTTTAAAATAGGAGTCAAATTAACAATTTGGTAGTTTGATATGTGATAACCGGCTTTTGTTATGGTAGTTTTGAAGCCACAGTTACCGTAGCAACTGAATACATTTTTTTCTTTAAAAAAAATTTTAGCTGTCTGGAGGATAGGGGAAAAGAAAGAAAGAAAGGAAAAGAGAAAGAAAGAGAGGAAAGAAAGAAAGAAAGAAAGAAAGAAAGAAAGAAAGAAAGAAAGAAAGAAAGAAAGAAAGAAAGAAAGAAAGAAAGAAAGAAAGGAAGGAAGGAAGAAAGAAAGGAAGAAAGGAAGAAAGGAAGGAAGGAAGAAAGAAAGAAAGAAAGAAAGAAAGAAAGAAAGAAAGAAAGAAAGAAAGAAAGAAAGAAAGAAGGAAAGAAAGAAAGAAAGAAAGAAAGAAAAAGAAAGAAAGGAAGGAAGAAAGAAAGGAAGAAAGAAAGAAAGAAAGAAAGAAAGAAAGAAAGAAAGAAAGAAAGAAAGAAAGAAAGAAAGAAAGAAAGAAAGAAAGAAAGAAAGAAAGAAAGAAAGAGGAAAGAAAACTTGTTGCCAGAGTTTTCCCATAATAGCTTCCATTAACTGCAATGACTTCTATTGGAGAGACCAACACTGCTGTTTCCTGCTGTCACCAGTCATTCATTCACTGATCTAGCAGATGTTTTGTTTGATAAGACCAATTTGAGCTTGATAAAACATTTATTTTTTCCACCTCCAAGGAGCAAATACCAATAAGGATAGAGTCAGCGTCCGTCACTTAATATCATCCAAGGGCCTCAACCTGCCAGAGCAGATTCTAGGTGAGACAAAACACTAAAACAAATGGGAAGGCTTCATTTTATTTTTTAAAAAAAGGGGGTAGGGTGGGTTGGTTGAAGAATATTAAATCAATCTCCAGAGACTTAGCAAGAGGAAAAGGTTTGTAGAAGAGCCAAGATTAGGCTTTAGAATCTTTACAATCTTCTGGAAATGCCTGGGAGCTGTGCCATTGCCAAAGGGGGACATGATGCCGGTGGTGATGTTGTTGGTTGGTAGGTTATATAAGAGAGACTGGTGATGCTCACTGTGTAGAGCTTTCTGGATCCTAGAACCCCTGAGCTTGTTTTCCATAGAAGGAGCAGAGGAGAGTCAGAAGGCAGGAAAGAGACCTACATTTGCTTTCCTAAGCATCTGTGAAAATAGCCACTTGCTTTTGAATAAACTTTTCCTCAGAGGTATGTTCCTAACATTCACGCCTGAGGTTCTCCTTATTTATCAAAACAAAACAATATACAAATATACACATCCTTTCTCTTGAATACAAGGAAGATTGCTTCAAAACTTGGGGCTATCCCATAGGCAAGTCCAACTACGAGTGCTGGTGGTTCTCTCCTGAGAGTAAGATGCTTCCGACTCCATTCAAGAAGCTCCCAGGAGATAGTTTACTTCATCATTTTACAAAAGGTAAGGATAAGAGAGTTCTGATATGGAAGTTCTCCTTTGCTATATAATGGCACAACATAGAACAAAGTTCTAATCTTTGCATCTTATTTTAGATGGCCCTACCTATGGAAATAAAAAAATTGTGGTTTTGTTTTGGGGCCACCACTGGAGGTGCTAGAGAGCTACTCCCAGCTCAGAGCTCAAGGATTGAACCAGGGCTCCAGTGTGAAAATACGTGTACAAGTCCAGTTGAGCTATCTATCTCACGACCCATGTAAAATATCTTTATGTGAATAATTACATTTTGTGTCAAGGTGAGATCTAAAACAAAAAAGGGTAAAATCAACTTCATTCATTAAAAAATGTAACTTTTTTTCTTTTCTTTTTTCTTTTTATTGATTCACCATGAGGCACAGTAACAAAGCTTTCATGTTTGAGTTTCGATCATACAGTCATCCAACACCCATCCCTTAACCAATGCACATTATCCACCACCAAAATCCCCAGCATCCCCCCTGTCATTCCACATCACCTCCCACTGCTGTGTGGCAGACAACTTGCACAATACTCTCTTTATTTTAGTTACCTTTGATATTTCGAGACCAGACCCACCACCACTCATACCTGCTGAAAAGGCAATGATAGACAATGTGTTTTGTATTGTTTGTTTTGGATGCAATATAATGTCGCATGACCACTTTTGCAGCTGCGCGCTCTAGGAATTCGAAAATTTTAATAATTAGGGTCTGAAGAAATCATCGCAGCAAGTTGCTCGGGTCTGAGGTTTGTTTGTGTGTCTCTGGATTCTGGCCGTGTGGGAGCTTAAGTAGACAGTGGCCGGGTGTTGCATCATCTCAGAGTCTCATTGGGATAGGGGACAGGAGGAGTGCCCACTGCTGGCATTTGGCACAACCACCGCTGGTACCCAGAGCTTATCGCTGACTTCTAGAAAATGACGCCCGCCGGAGTTCCTAGGGGGTGCGTGGAGGGATGGCACCTAACCCCGTCTGGAGCAGCCCAGTGGAAACAGCCTATTGCAAAGTCCAGGGCCATTTCTATCTCTGTAGCAAGTTGCTCAGATTTGAGGTTCACATTTGTGTGTCTGTTCTTTTCTTTTTTTAAGTGGGTGGCCACACCCAGCCGTGCTCAGGGGGCTACTCCAGGATCCATTCTTTGTGGTGCCAGGAAACAACTGAGGTTGGGTGTGTGCAAGGCAAGTTCTTACCTCCTATAAGATCACTCTAGCCCCAGAAAATGCAACTTTTCTATAGTAAATTCACCCTAAACAAACAAAAAGAAAATGTCTTCATAGTCCAACTTGAAAATACCAGTACTAGCTATATGAGCGCCCTGTTTTCAGGGACTCCCCAGAGATACTGAAGACTGCAGGAATAGGGGTTCATTTTTAAAACTTGAGGTGTAGACCTGACAGTTTGGTGCTGTTGGGCCAGGTGCTGTAAGTGACCTCTGGGGGCTACACTCGCTGGTATTCAGGGACCTGTGTGGTGCTAGGGATAAAATTCCACTCTGGCCTCTCACAGGCCAGGCATGCACTGTTGTTGTTATTGCTTTTACTGTTGTTTTGGAGAAAATCTCAGTGGTGCTCAGGGCTTACTCCTGACTCAGTGCTCAGGGGTCACTCCGGGCAATGAATGCTCAGGGAACCATAAACAGTGCTGGGGTTGAACAATGGCTGGCGTCATGGAAGGCAAGTGCCTTCCCCGCTGTACTATCTCTCCAGTTCCTAAATATTATTTGCATTGTTGTGGTAATGGTGATTAGAAGAGATAAGAGTTACACTCTTAGCAACTTTCAAGCATATAATTTTTTATTTGCTTGCTTGTTTCGGGCTGTAGCAATAGCACAGCGGTGGGGCATAGGTCGGCATGCTGCCGACCTGGGTTGATTCCTCCACCCCTCTCGAAGAGCACGGCAAGCTACCAGGAGTATCTATCCTGCATGGCAGAGCCTTGCAAGCTACCCATAGCATATTCAATATGCCAAAAACAGTAACAATAAGTCTCACGATGGAGATGTTACTGGTGCCCACTCGAGCAAATCAGTGAGCAATGGAATGACAGTGACTTGTTTGTTTTTGTGTACAGCTGGTGGTGCTCAGGGTTTACTCCTGGTTCTGCACTCAGGGATCACTTCACTCATGGTGTGCTCAGGGGGCTATATAGATTGTCAGAGATTGAACCCAGGTTGAACCAGGTTGGTCACATGCAAAGGCAAGCGCCTTACCTGTGACTGTTTCTCTGGTTCTATCTTCTAATTGGAAGTTTGTATTCTTTGCCTACCATCTCTCCACTTCCCCCAGCTCCTACCCACTGGCATCCACCCATCTTCAATCTACTCTGATTCTATGAATCAGTACTTTGTTTTGTGTTTTTGTACCGCTCCTGGCAGTGCTCAAGTCCTACTTCCAGTGTTCTTGGATTGATTCCTTTCATCCCTTTTTTATTGTAAACATGTGGGTGTTTACACCCAGCTATGCTCAGAGTAATTCCTGGCTCTGTGCTCAGGAATTACTTCTGGCAGGCTTTGGGGACCATATGGAATGCCAGGGATCGAACCCGGGTTGGTTGAATGCAAGGCAGGCACCTGACCCGCTGTACTAGCACTCCAACCCTTGGAACAATTCCTGTGGCTGCTCCTGGCTCAGAGTTGAGGGTCCTTCCTGGAGGTGCTCAGGGGACCTTGAGATGCCAGGATTGAACCTGGACCTCCTACCTGCAAAGTATGCACACTAGTTCTTTGAGATAGAGCCCAAATAAATAAAGCTATTTTAGATTCTACAAGTAAATGAAATCATAAAGTAATTTGTTTATTATTGATTTAACATAATCAGTTCATGAACCTAAATGTGAAGTTTCAGTCATGTTGCACATTTCTTTCTTTTATTTTTTAATTTTATAGTTGATCTACTACTTCTTCACTGGCCACCCATTAGCTATTGTATCTTTTTCTTTTCTTTTTTTTTTTTTGCTTTTTGGGCCACACCTGGAAATACTTAGGAGCTACCCTCAGAGATGCTCAGGAGACCCAAGGGTACTTGAGTTTGAACTGGGGTCAACAACATGCAAGTAGGTATCTCAAGTATTCTCTCCCTTTCTGGTCCTGGGTTAGGTTTCTAGTCCCAGAGCCAAGGGATAGAGTAACTCCCTATCTTACATAAGACCTAAACCATCAAAGGGCTGAAGAGACAGTGCAGAGGTAAGGCACTTTACTTGCTGTGGTCAACCCAGTTTGATCCCCAGCACTGCATATGGTCCCTGAGCACTCCCAGGTATGACTCAAAATGAAACAACAACAAAAGGAAGAGAGAAAAAAGAAAAGAAAGAGAGAGAGAAAGAAAGAAAGAAAGGAAGGAAGGAAGGAAGGAAGGAAGGAAGGAAGGAAGGAAGGAAGGAAGGAAGGAAGGAAGGAAGGAAGGAAGAGGAAAGAAATCTAAACCTGAAGAGATTTTAAAAGGGAATCCTTTATCAGAAGAAGGTGTATTGGATATTGGAAAACAAAAAAATAGAGATCCAAAACAGGTATCATAAAGAATAACTTTGATCATGTGATGAGAAAGTAATTTGATAATTTTATTATTTTCCAAGGAAAACTAGAATGAAATATTTCAGTGCTAGTTTTACACCTTCACTAATAGTATTAGAGAAGACTGTGGTAGCGTCAGGTTTTGTTTTTCTATTTTTTTCCTTTTTATTTAACAAGCTTTTAATTTTGAAATAAAAAATACAGGGTCAGGAAGCTAATTGAAGCATTCTATTCTCTATACCACATGGTCCCCTGAAGACTGCCAGGAATGACCTTGAGCAACAAGCTAGGAATAGTCCCCTGAGCAACACCAGGTATACCTTAACCCCACCCTAACAAACAAAACAAGTGAACAATGACAAATTTTGGGGTCAGGTGTATAGAGTCACCTTGTTTATGTGAGGCCCTAGGTTAGATCCCTGGCAGTTGTGTGTATATTGGGGGACGGGGTGGGTGGTGAAATACAAATTTAAAGAAAAGATAAATGAGGGCTGGGGAGACATTTTCTTTGAGTGTGGCTAACCTGAGTTCAATCCCCAGCACCCCATAAAGCCCTGAGATCACTCTTGGTGGAGACCAAGAGTGATTCCTGAGCACAGAGGATCAGCACTGGTCTGAGCACCGCCAGGTGTTGCTCATAAAATAAAAAGCAAAACAAAACAAAACAAAAAAGAAATAAAGGTAAATGAATGAACTTGGTTTTGCACATGGCTATTGAGGGAAAGCCAAGTACAGATGATTTGAGTTTTAGCCAATGAAAAGGCTTGTGATGTGATATGAATCTCATTTTCCATGTCTCATTCTCTTCTGTTGGGCAAAAGGAGATCAGAGCCTTATTTCACGTTTATTTATCTTTGGGTTTAGGGAACACAGCTGGTGGTGCTTAGGAGTTACTTCTGTTTGTGTGCTGAGCACCGAGAGATGCTCAGGGATCACTCTAGGAGGGACTCTAGGACCATACTGAGTACCTTGGATCCAATCTGGGTTGAGCATGTGCAAAGTAAATACGTTCTCTCTAGCTCGGGGACTTTATTTCTTGGTCTCTTGTGCATTCCTGGTTGTCTCATTTTCCTATGACTTAGGGGACCTAGGGACCATTCCCTGTGAGTGTTGGCCAACAAGAGCCTGTGATCAGGGCCAGAGCTCAAGGATGGGGTTCTACTAATACATTGTAGTCCTGAGGGCCACAGAGTCACCCCAGCAGTGCTCGGAAGCCTCCAGGACTGCACCAAGCGAGGTGCAGGGGACCAAGCAATGCTGGAGCTTAGCCCTGGCCTGCATTCTAACTCCTGTAGGACCTCCCCAGCCTGCACAGGTACTGTGCATGTGTGCGTTTCCCCCCTTCCATTCTCATGTGTTGTTTCAATGACTGGAGGCCTCACACCCCCTGAGGTGTGGCACTCCCTTCTTGGCTTCCATATGCCGTAGTAGTGTTCATAGGATTTTCAGCCTCGGTACACATTGGGTGTTGCATACTCGGTTGTGGTTCTAGGGGTCCTAAACAAGAGAGTCCTCGGGACCTAACATGATGCATATAGATGTCATTGTGGCTGGGATCTGAGGCAATGTGTAAGGAAGCTGCTTTGGCCACTGAACTATCCCTCAGGTTCTCATTTTCTAAAAAGCATACTCCCTAGAGACCTGGGAGATGGCTCAAAGGGCTAGAGTACACGCCTGGCATACAACACTCCCAGATTTGATCCCCCACATCAGATGGTCTCCTAACAGTTCTGGGAGTAGATCTAGTGACCCCCAGCACTTCTGGGGCAGCACCCCCAAATAAAAAACAAACAACAACTAAGTGAACAGAGCGAGTACCTCTCCCTTCTCCTGATGTTGTTAACTGTTCTTGATTCAAAGACCAGAGGTGACATAGTTGTGGAGTTTGCACATGTGATCCCATTTTTGTGGCACACACTTCACTGTGGTACTGGGGACCCCACACAGCAGAGACACAGGGATTCACTTGGGCATAGAAGACAAATTAAACTTGTGGCCTCATGGCCTCATGCCTGTAAGGCAAGTGCTTTGACCACTGAAGTACCCTGCCCCTAGCCTCACCTTCTTGATTTGGAATGTGCGCAGTATTTTTCGTCAAAGCATAAAATGTGTGCAGTATTTTGTTTAATAGTTTGTCCTTGTAGTTAGTCCATGAGGAGGGGCACTGCCAGTGGTGCTCAGTTTACAGCGCTGGGATCCAACTTGGTCTCCCACATACGAACTCTGCTCCAGCCCTTTGAGCTCCCACCCTAGCCCCAGTACACATGCATTGTGTTTTGCTTTTGTCTCAGAATTCATAAAAGATTTTATTTGAGAGAAGAGTACATTGCAGTTCTTTAAACTTCTCATTAGCAAATGCATAACAGCAAGTCTGAAGTTCAATAATAGTTATAGGAGTTCTTCTTTTGGCTCAAGACATGGCAATAAGGAGGCTGATTAATCCTTCGATGATGTCTTTAAAATTTTATAAAATTGCTGTATAATAGAGAATTATTGATAGAAAAAATACTCTCAATTGTGCATTCTTTTATTAGTTTCTATTTGGTTATATAACCCCAAAGGTTAGAATATTAGAAGTCAGTCTGCTCCTTTGAAAGAAATCTTAATACTCTTTGTTACTAAAGGTCTTCTGTTTTTTTAATATGAAAAGAGATGGAGGAAATGTCCTAATGTTTGGTTAACAAATTAAAAACCCATGTTTAAATGCTTTAATATCCTGGTCCTATTTCACTATGTCATCAGGGGTTGATTTACCAGCTGTAAAATTACATAAGAAACCTTTTAAATGTAGAACTGTTGACAATATTTGAACTTCTGTACATATACTGTGATCTCCTAGTAGTGACTGCATCAGTTGTGACAGCTCACTGTAACTCGCCCAGCCTTGCTTGAAGCCAGAGATGTGTTCTTGGAGATCTGAAATAGGTCACAGGGCTGCAATTGATTTTGGTATCCAAGGCTTGTTCTTCACTGGAGTTCAATCCTCTCCCACCCGTTTCCACGTCTTTTCTGCAAGCTTTTCAAACAAAAGAATGAGCCACTTAGTAGATTTGGATAGCCTATCAATAAAGAAAGCAGGAAAGATGACTGTATGGCAAAGATAGACCTAAGAAAGAGGAAATTTGAACATTTATTTGAAAACATTAAATTGAATGGAATGATCTTAGTTTTAAATTGGTGAGGAGGTAATGAACCCATTCTCCTGTGTGTCTAGTCACCATAGGGAAGGGCTGGGAGAAGAAGAACATGGGACTGTGGATTAGGGTTCTTTTGGCTGCATGTCTCCAAATAACCAGAAACCAAGATAAATACCGTGGGTTTAAGCTTAGAAAATAGATGTTTAATTCTAAACTGATGTGGAAGCTCCTTGATCATCAGGGATTGGAATGTCCACCCTATCTTTCCATTGTTGATGAGTTGTGATGACCAGGGATAAGACCTACACTTGATTGTGGTTTTGCACATCAGGTTGTGGTACTTGTGGGGGCCATTTGTACATTCCAATTCCTAATAGATCACAAGAGTTTCTTGTGGTCTTGGCAATCTTTGCTAAAATTTCTAAGTCTTGGTTTCTTTCTTATTTCTCTCTCTCTCTCTCTCTCTCTCTCTCTCTCTCTCTCTCTCTCACTTTGTTTAAAGTGAAGTGGCATGGGGTTAGGCCACTCCTAGCAGTATTCAGACAGTAATTCCAGTTCTGTGCTCAGGGGTCAATCCTGGAAGTTCTTAAGAGGCCACATGGGGTGCTGGGGACCAAACCAGGTCAGTCACATGCAAGGCAAGCACTTAGTTCATCTAACCTCTCTGGCCCCTGAGTGTCAGTTTCTTACATGTAAAATGTAGGTGATAATACTTGTCTTAATCAGTGAAGAACAATCCATGGAAGGATTGATAGATCCTTTAAAAGGTCTATGTGAAGATATCCGTGAACTTGTTCTGGACCCTCTACTATAGTATCAATTATTGTTGATGATGGGTTTGACATTGTTTTGTTGGTTTTTGTGTGTGTGGTTTTAGTTTGTGAATCATATCTGGTGCTGTTTAGGAGCTACTCCCAGCTTCTTGCCTGGGAGTCACTCCAGGTTGTGCTCAAGGGATAATGCAGTGCCAGTATCAAACCCAGTCATCCCACCTGCAAAACATGAAATCCAGCCCACTGAGCCATCTCCCGATCCTTGTAAACATTATTAATGAGACAGAACAGGACAGGCCTCATATTCACTGCTGCATCTTCAGTAACTAGTAAGATGTCTGGCACATGATAAATATGAAATACATGTTTGATGACTGAGAATAAAAAGCATTGTAGCACTGTCGCAGTGTCGTCCCATTGTTCATCGATTTGCTTGAGTGGGCACCAGTAATGTCTCCATTGTGAGACTTGTTGTTACTGTTTTTGGCATATTGAATATGCCCCCGGTAGCTAGCCAGGCTCTGTCGTGTGGGCAGGAGACTCTTGGTAGCTTTCCTGGCTCTCCAAGAGGGACAAAGGAATCGAATCCGGGTCGGCCCCATGCAAGGCAAACGCTCTACCCACTGTGCTATCGCTTTGACCTTGAATTATATGTGGTAGGTCCTTGATCATCAGGGATCGGAATGTCCACCTTAGGAGAGACCTTAAAAACTGAGATCCAGAATAACTAAAAGACTAATTTCAAATGACACAGGGGATACTGGAGAGCTAGAACAGTGAATAAGATCCCTGCCTTGCACATAGCCAACTCTGGTTCAATTCTCTAGGTGTGGTCCCACTAGGTATGATCTGTGAGCACAGAGACAGGAGTAAACCTGAAGCACAGTCAGGTTGGATCCCAAACTGAAATAAGTAAATATAAGATGATACAGGGTAACAGAATTTAGGTGGCAAAAGAATAATCATTTTTTTTTCTGGGTCACACTTGAGCTATGCTCAGGGCTTATTCCTGATTATGCTCAGGAATCACTCCTAGCAGTGCTCAGGGGACCATATGGTTGTATCAAGGATAAGCTGGGGTCAGCAGTGTGCAAAATCAACTTCTTAGCCCCTGTACTCTCTCTCCAATTCCAGGCATAGTCTTTTATGTTTTTCTTTTTGGGTCACATCCAGTAATGCACAAAGATTATTCCTGACTCTGCACTCAGGAATTATTCCTGGCAATGCTTGGAGGACCATATGGGATGCCGAGGATCAAACTCAAGTCTGCCATGTGCAAGGCAAACACCCTCCCTGCTGTCCTATCACTCTGGCCTAGGTACAGCTATTCTTAAAATTTTAAGAAAAGTTCTGGAGACCCAGAGAGAATGTTACACCCTTTTCAGCCTCCTGGGGGAAATGTGCCACGATTTAATCAGCATTGCTTCTTGCCTTGATTCCAGGAACAGTGCTTTCTCTTGCAGTCCTCAGATTTTGCTCTATTAACAGTAGGCTAGCCAGTGGGGACTCAAAAATTCTTTTGTCCTGCATACGTTTTGGTTCTAATTATTCCTATTATGAGAGTTGGTCTGTAGATGGAACAACAGCTACTTACAATTTCTAAAAGTTCTCACAATACTGTCCCATAATGTTTTTAGTCAAGAGCTAAGAATTTGGTCCAATTATTTCCTGGAAAATTCTCTCTTTCAGTATGTTTCTGAATCAGTTATTTCAGTGAAACTCTGGTACAAATGAACTAAGTCAGCACCAAGATATCAAGCTACTTTGAAGCATACAAACACTCTCCTTTGAAGCATTCAGTGTAAACCAAGTGAATGAGAGCATTATATATGTATGTGTATAAAACACACATATATACATACATTGTGTGTATTGTATTTGGGTCATACCTGGCTGTGCTCAGGGTTTATTCCTGGCTCTGCACTTAGGGATCTCTCCTGGTGGAGCTCAGGGGACCATATGAGATGCAAGGGGTCAAACCCACATGGGCTGCCAGCAAGGCAGTTTCTTTGCCCTCTGTACTATCTTTCTGGCCCCTAAGTATATATTTTTGCTGCTAAGTTCATAGGTTAGTTAGCAAATTCTGCTGGCTTGAGTCACACAGTTGATTTCAGATAAGCTCGTGTGAGTCTGTGATCAGCTGAGGACTGGTTGGATCAGGGTGGATGAGGTAGCTCATTTGTGTGCTCTCATCCTCCAGCAAGTTATCCCATACTTAGAGGTAGGGTTCCAAAAGAGCAGATCTCAGCTCAGAACTGACAGATGCCCTTCTGCTGCATTCTCCTGTTAAAGCAAGCAACTAGACTGACAGGGACTCAAAATTAGGAGAAATAGATTTGTCTCTAGATGGGAGATGTTGCTAAGTCATATCATAAAGACTTCAGAGTGGGAAGAGAAGCACTTGGGTCACTAGGCCATCCCACTGCTGCATTAAAGATGAGCATCTGCTTGGGCCCTTTAATGAAGTTTCCCTGTGGAGGATCCCCAGCTAAGCAAATATAGAGCCTTCAAAAGGCATATGTGTGAGAGGAGAAAATGCTGAAGAGAAGCTGGAAGTCAGGCATACTGGCAATATGTATAGCTAAGGACTTTATTTGGAAGGTTACAGAAACAGCACAGATGTTATTTTTCTGTGTTTTCCAAAGCTTGCCCACGTTCAATAATAATTGTGCATTTCAATGTTTGGGACATATGTAGTGTCTCATTTAATCCCTTCCAACCACCACGTGAAATATCATTATTCTTATCTGTTAATCGAGGCTCAGGAAGGTTAAAGGTTAAACAGTATGAACAAGGGGTCAAAGTGAATAGTGAGAGAGAAGATTCAAACCAAGCCCCTCTGACATCAAGACAAGTGGGAGAGGCTGAATGCTATACCATTTAGTTTCAGCAAATGCAAGAGCTGTCTGCACCTCTAACCAATGGCTTTGTATAGAGATAGCAGAGATAGTCAGGTTTCTATCCCAAGTTTCCTGCTCAAGTATTCAGCTGAGTCCTTATCAACACATGTGCACATAGAAACTATACACAAAGAACAACCACACTGAGCTCACACAAGGCCAAGAATAATGCCAGTTTCCACCAGCTAGATTGGAAATCCTCATAATTCATGGCATAATGGGTACTCAGAAAGGTGTTGCCTTAGTAATGAGGCAAATATTGCCGCTGAATTAGGCCATTTTGGTCCTAATTAACAAAATTCAACATGATTAAATTTTTTGTTATAACATCTATCAACTAGCATAATAAAACTCACAATGCCTAGCATAAACAAAACTACAGACAACCACAGCAACAACTAGAGGGCACGTGAAAAAGCAGGAAAACTGTAAGGACAAACACTAGTCAATAGAAACTGGCCAACCTGGCTTGGAGAGATGGCTCAAAGGGCTGGAGTGCATGAGTGCCTGCTTTGCATGTGGGAGACCTGGGACTGTCTCCCTGACCCAACCAGGCAGCATTCTTCCCCAAATGAAAGAAACTGGAAAAAAATTGACACACATAGTAAAATTAGAAGATAAGGCATTGAAATGGAAACAGTAAAAGTATCATCTCTGTTCCAAAACCAAGAGAGGAGTCTCCTGCTCCCTCAGCCTGTAGGGGGCACTTGGCAATGTCTGCAGTTTGCTCCCCATAATTTGGGGTGCAGGTGCACTTGGCATATAGCAGTGGAAGCCTCGATTGCTGTCAACCCTACAAAGGTCTTTCATAGCAAAGACCTATCCAGCCTGCAATGTAAGCAGTGCTGAGATTTAGAGGAGGGATTGAATCTATTAAGGAGAGACACAGGAGGTCGGGACCCAAATCAATGAATTTAGTTAGCATCCACTACCACTTATACTTTGGACAGAAGCTCATCTCAACAGTTCTCAGGCAACCTGTGATCCTGGGAATCAAATATGGTGCCCCCGCATGCAAAGCATGTGCTCCAGCTGTCCACCCACTCACTGCTTGTTGTGGTGCATTTGCACATGCAGGTAGGTAGCGCTCATTAGGCATTGCTGTGATGCTCACACATTTAGTGCTCCCAAGCATTGCTGTAGAGCTCACACACTTGTGCACCCCTGGTCACACTCCTGGCCTCAGAGTGCAGTGTCTTTTAGTTGTGGTGCTTTCCCAAGCCCACACACAACTTTAGCTGTGGTGTGTGTCCACACTTGACTACTGTGTTTAAGATGATCACAGGTTCTATGGCAGCTCTGGGAGTCCCAGAGAGCAGAGGCTGCCAGGATCATGCTTGGTATATGCAGGCATCCTCATGCATGTGGCAGATACTGGGGACTAAACACATGGTCTTATGCTTATAAGGTTAGCACTGGTTTTGCTTATTTCCCTCCTAAACTGTGGATTCATTCTGCAAGCCAAGTTCAATATTTTCTTATCAAAATAAAATAAAAGAAAAAAGAATGATGCTATAGGCTAATTTGTACAGGATTCAGCGTGGATTTCCTCAAGGGTGATGTAAGTTATTGGTGCTTTGAAGAGATGGCTCGGTGGGCTGGAGCACAGGCTTTGCTTGTGGGAGTCCCAGGTTTGATTCAAATACCTTATGGCACCTCAAGCAGTGCCAGGAACAACCCCACAGAGCTGGGAGCAGGACCCCAGCATAGCTTCTGGTAAACACACAGTACCCATCTAGTACCTGAAGCAGCCAAAACTCAAATAGATAGTTGCTCTGAACATCCCTTCCCCTGGACTCCCAGGCAGTTACTAGAGGTAGTAATTTCCAGGTAAGTCTGCCCTTGAGTAGACTGAGATTGGGGAACAGGTTATTGGCCAGCAGCCTGGCCTTCCTTGAGCCAGAAGGACATGGCTGCTAGGCTAGTGAGTAGCAAAGCCCCACCCTTCTTAGTGGCTCAGTTATGCCATATGAAGCTAACAGGCAGATAGCTGTCTCTCTTTCCAAAATCTTTTTAATTGTCCCTAAGACCTGGGACAGGAAGGAAAGTAAATATCTTTACAACGAAGGAAATAAAGATATCCCCAAATATAAAGCCAAATCCTGTTGCAAGGAATGTGACTTTATTTACTAGTCCTTGGGACTCACTTTGTACTAACATTGTATCAATCAACTGATTTGCCAAATATTTACATTGATTTGGCCAAACATTTTGACAAGGCCTACATATAGAAATGTGTAGGTCTTGTCAAAACATTTTTTTTTAATATGTCGAACCTAACCAGCTTCACACTTCCAAAATCTTTCTACTAGTCTACAAGATAGACTAGTCTGGATTGAGAACTCTGGGACCTTCTCAGAATGGAGGCTGGCAGATTCCCATTTCTGCCTGAGGGCACAGCAGCCCACAGTTAACTTGCACCCTCTGATGTAGAAATGGCCCAACTCCACAACTGAACGTCATCAAGCTGCCAAGCTACCAAATTATTCCAGATCTGTAACTCCTGGACCTCGTGACCACACAGCACCTCCAAATTTCATAATGCCGTCAGCCAGTAGGGCACAGAAAATCTGATTAGACAGTTGCATAGAAAACCACCAAACTAATGAGCCTAAACTAATGAGCCTAAGACTCAGCTAGCACTAACCAACACAGTAACTCCTCAGTCAATGCCTTAAGTAACATCATTGTGAGATATAACAATTATCACAAATGGACTCTTATTGATATAAGTTTTGATCATTCCATTTTTGTGTTGTAACGAACAATATGAAGTAGATTTATTTGTGCCTGCAAGGTGGCAGGCTGGGGTAGTTGGTGGGAAACTGGGGACATTGGTGGAGGGAAGGGTTTGCTGGGTATGGGATTGGTGTTGAAATGTTTAATGACAAAAACAATGGTATTATGAATAATTTGGTAAATCACAGTGCTATAAAAATTAATTTTTTAAATAAAAACCTAGAAAATCCTTAAATTGGGTTCTTAGGACAAGATAAAACTGAGAGAAGGATTAATTGTGTCCCGGCCATAAAACACAGAGAGTTGTCTGCCTATAAAACACAGAGAGCTGTCTGGTTTCTTGAATTTTTGTGCTCTGATTTTGCTTTAGATAACATTGGACCTCTTGGAGGGCAACTGAATTGTTCATTTAAACTGAAAAAGGCAAATTAATTTCTCATCCTACACCAGTAATTAGTATTGTTTTGTCCCAAAGTGAGGATGTCCTTACAAATTAACAGATGGTTTTTATTTAAGGAGAGATGTTAGACAGACAATAGGTTGTATTTTGGTTATTTATTTATTTATTTATTATTTATTTATTTATTATCAAAATCTCCTGCCCCCATGCCAGGCTGTCTTCACCGGGGCCCCCTTGGAGGGGATGCGGGTTGAGTTTCCCTCCTCTCCCCAACAACTGAAAACCTCCAAAACCCAGTCACAGCCATGCTCAAGGCCACTCTCCACATGCTTGGATGAGCCTCACCCATTTACAGAATTTACAGAGGAACCCAGGTATGCATGACCTGTGGCTGAGATCTCCAAGCCTGCTCGGATTGGGACTGGGCCTCCTTGACCCAGATCCCCCATTTTCCAGTAGCTTGGCAGTCACACCCACAAACTGCTCCTGGCACCATGTAATCTCATGCCAAGATCCAGAGACTATAAAACAAAGCTCCCTGAAAAGAGAGATGCAGAATCTCACATGATGGAGCTGGCAAGCTACCCGTGGCATATTCAATATGCGAAAAACAGTAACAATAATGGGCCTCATTCCCCTGACCCTGAACGCGACAGGGACAAATGGAGACATTACTGGTGCTGGCTTGAGCAAATGAGCAATGGAACGACAGTGATACAGTGATATTTATTTTGCTTTTTAGGGTTATACCTAGCAACGTTCAGGGGTTACTCCTGACTCTGCACTCAGGAACCACACCTGGAGTGCTTGGGGGACCATATGAGATCCTAGGGATCGAACCCGAATTGGCCACTTGCAAGGCAAATGTGTTATCGCTCAAGTCCCCAGGACTGACATAGTTTTAAGTTTGGCTGACTATAATGAAATAATCTTTTTTTTTTGCTTTTTGGGTCACACCCGGTAATTCTCAGGGGTTACTCCTGGCTTTGCACTCAGGAATTACTCCTGGAAGTGCTCAGGGGACCATATGGGATGCTGGGAACCGAACCCGGGTTGGCCGCGTGCAAGGCAAACACCCTCCCTGCTGTGCTATCTCTCCAGCCCCATATAATGAAATAATCTTAAGGAATATAGAGAAGTTGGAAATATCATGCTCTACAGCCTGTTATCAATCTATTTAATAAGTGAAAAAGACCTTGGCGGAAGGTCAGATTCACATAAGTTATGTGGCTTTGTGAGGCGTATCTTTGTTTTTCAGAGTTTGGGATTGAATCCAGGCCTTGCATATGTGAGATACGTGCTGAGCCACATCCCTGGCTCTGTGTAGTGTGTCTTATTATTTATTTATTTTTGCTTTTTGGGTCACACCCAGTGATGCACAGGGGTTACTCCTGGCTTTGCACTCAGGAATTACTCCTGGCTGTGCTCAGGGGACCATATGGGATGCTGGGAATAGAACCCTGGTCGCTGCATGCAAAGCAAACACTCTACCCACTGTACTATCGCCCCAGCCCCTGTGTGGTGTGTCTTTAGCTAATCTGTTCTGGGGCACATCATTAAGAATATGTATATCACATAGTTGACAAAACACTGTCAACAGAGAGTTGCTCTGCTAATATGTATGTTATTAGTGGGTCTTTGCTGCCTGATGTTGCAATAAGAAACAGGCAAAAATCCCAATGACTGAGGTTTGTGTCTCACTCATGGAACATGCCCGCTGGGGTTCTGTTCAATGTGAGCGCAATTCAGGATCCAAGTTACATCTACTCAGAACCCTCACAATTGTGGTAAAGCAAACAGTGGGATAGTTGAAATGCACAGCAACACTTTTTTGTTGTTTGGCACTCTGCTTAATTTCTTTACTAAAACTTGTAAAAGAATCACCATTCTGTGTAGCTGTATATCCAGAACACAGACTAGGAACACTGAAAACATGAACACTAAGCTTCAGCCACCAAACTTTGTAATGTGTCTGTCAAGCTGGAAGGTGGTGGGTGGGGAGTATGGTTGAGGGAAGTTGACACTGGTGGTAAAATTGGTGTTGAAATATTGCACTGTATCATAGTAGTGCTGTCATCTCGTTGTTCATCGATTTGCTTGAGCGGGCACCAGTAACGTCTCCATTGTGGGGCTTGTTGTTAGTGGTTTTTTTTGTTTGTTTTTTGTTTTAATTTATTTTATTGAATCACCATGTGGAAAGTTACAAAGTTCTCAGGCTTATGTCTCTGTTATACAATGCTCAAACACCCATCCATTCACCAGTGCCCATATTCCACCACCAAAAAAAACCCAGGATACCTCCCACCCCCCTAGCCCCCAACCTCCCCACCCCCGCCTGCATAACTGATAAATTTCACTTCATTTTCTCTTTACCTTGATTATATTCCATATTTCAACACAAAACTCACTATTGTTGTTGGAGTTTCAACACAGAACTCACTATTCTTGTTGGAGTTTACCCCCCAAAAATATGGCCCTACTGACAAGGAAGCATTTGATAATTAGTTTTCCACTGATGAGAATGAAGAGATATAAAGTTTAGGATTTCTATATTCTAGTAATTAAGTCCAGGGAGATTTATGTTGGAAATTGCATCATTTCCCTTCCTGGGGCAGCATGGAGCAAAGGCTTAGTTCACAGTCTAGAGACATGGCTGCAAGCACTTGCTGGGACCAGAAGTAATGTAGCTGGCTCTGGATCTTGGTCGTTCAGCAGCAAAGCGGCCATGCAAAAGCATGGCCACCTGGGTCGAATCTTGGTGGAGCGTGAGCCGGTATCAGCCCCGGTCCGAGACTGCCCAAGCGTCCCGCTGTTTCAAGTTCAAAACACATTTTTTTTCTTTTTTCCTCCTTCCCGCGCCACCAAGTTCCTACCTGTTTAAAAGTCCCATAATATGCTGTTGTTAGTGTTTTTGGCATATCAAGTATGCCATGGGTAGATTGCCAGGCTCTGCCGTGTGGGCGGGATACTCTCGGTAGCTTGCCGGGCTCTCCAAGAGGGACAGAGGAATTGAACCTGGGTTGGTCATGTGCAAGGCAAATACCCTACCCGCTGTGCTATCTCTCCAGTCATATGAAATATTCATCATCGTCATCATCATCCCATTGATCATTGAATTTCTCGAGCGGTCTCAGTAACGTCTCCATTTATCCTAGCCCTGGAGATTTTAGAAGCCTCTCTTTACTCGTCCTTCCCAACAATGCCACATTGGAGGCTCTTTCAGGGTCAGGGGAATGAGACCCATCATTGTTATTGGTTTTGACATATGAATGCAACATGGGGAGTTTGGGAGGCTCTCCCATCTCCCATGTGGGCAGGAAACTCTCGGTAGTTTGTCAGCTTCTCCCAAAGGGAGAACTAGGCTATAAGATGCTGCATGGCCGTGAAATATTATATGCCTAAGATTAAACTATCAATAAATTTATGAATCACATTTAAAAAATTTAAACAAAATATTAGGCCAAGAGAGATAATATGGTAGGTAAGGCACTTGCCAGAATTTGATACCTGCCTTCCCATATAGTTCCCTGAGCACTGTCAGGAGGAACTCCTGAATGAAGAGCCATGAATAAGCCCTGAACCTTGTTGGGTGTGGCCCCCAAATAAAAAACACCACCACCACCACCAACAAAAAAAAACCCCAAACACCATTCATCCCACTCCCATGCCTATACAAAGCCTTTGTTGTCATGATTGGATGACAGTAGCCATCAAAAATTGTGTGGGTGCTGAGAAGACCTGAGAAAGTGGGTAAAGGTAAGATTGTTCACTGAGCTGAGGATGTGCCTCTCATCTTTCCAGGCCTACTAGTGGAGAGTTTGAGGTTTCCAAAAGATAAAAACTAGCAACTGTGTCGGATGATTCAACAGAGAAGTACCAACTTTGAACTTGAAAAGTCAGAAGTTCTTCTGCTTGTCCCTGGCAGGAGACTGATATGAGATGGAGCACATGCTAGGGAAACTCAGATGAACAGAATTGCTGAAGAAAATGTTTCTGAAAAGCTTTTATTGTTCCCGTTCCCTGTGAAAAGATTTCACAAACCCGAGAGGGATTGAGAAAAAGGGCCCAGGGTAAAGTTCTAGCTTCCAATATAAAAGAAATGACCAGTTAATCCACAAAAGGATTCTTCTGAGGGATTTGAAAAGCAGAGGGGGGAGTTCCTCATCCCTTCTTCCTCAAGGGGGTTCATGGGAAAGATGGCACATAGGAAAAGCAGACTCAAAAGGAAACTCTGGGGGAACTGGTGGGACTCCATGCCAGGCTGTTTTCACTCAGGGTACCCCAAAAGGGGGCAGGTGAGAACCCTCTCAGCCCCAAGGGTCCCAGCCCTGGCAGCTGACCTCCACTACCTAACCGCCGCCATGCTCCAGGCTGCTCTCCAGACCATGAAGCCATACATTATAAGAAACTTCCTTACCCATTTTCCATAATTACCACACCATATTTGATGGAGTTTAGACAGTAGGCAACAAATCATAGAGAGTAATATATATATATATATATATATATATATATATATATCTATATATCATTGTCACTGTCATCCCGTTGCTCATTGATTTGTTTGAGTGGGCACCAGTAACGTCTCTTATTGTGAGACTTATTGTTACTGTTTTTGGCATATCCAATACGCCATGGGTAGCTTGCCAGGCTCTGCCGTGCGGGCACGATACTCTTGGTAGCTTGCTCTCCGAGAGAGGTGGAGGAATCAAACACAGGTCGGCCACGTGAAAGGCGAATGCCCTATCCCTGTGCTATACACACACACACACACACACACACACACACACAAACACATACCTCTTGGAGAGCCCAGCAAGCTACCGAGAGTATCCTGCCCGCATGGGCAGAGCCTGGAAAGCTACCCATGGTGTATTTGATATGCCAAAAACAGTAACAATAGGTCTCATTCCCTGGACCCTGAAAGAGCCTCCAATTGTTGGGGATGATGAGTAAGGAGAGGCTGCCAAAATCTTAGGGCTGAGAGGAATAGAGACGTTACTGGTGCCCGCTCGAGTAAACTGAAGAACAACGGGATGACAGTGATGACAGTGATACAGTGAGGGAACTGGTAGACCTCAGTCATGTGGTAAGAACCAGCAGTGATTTCCTAAGAGATGGAGAAAAAGAGAACTGGTTCCTTTGCAGGATTTGGGTCTACCCAGGTCTTACTCAGGTGCACAGTTGGACACTTTCACCAAGCAACTTGGGCCGGTCAGGAGCAGGACTCTAAGGGGGGCTGTTCTAGATAAAGCCAGCTAGATCTGAGAGTTGTTTTCTGCACACATTACCAGTGGGAAGGGAAATGGGTCTCCTTCTCCAGAGAGAAAAAGGTGATACACTCTTTTAAATATTTGTTTAATGTTTAGGCTGGTTTTTTTTTGGGGGGGGAAGGAATCACACCCAGTAGTTCTCAGGGGCTACTCATGGCTTCGTGCTTGGGTATCACTCCTGGCAGCGCCCATGGGACTAGGTGATGCTCACTCAAATGTAGGCCTCTCCCATGCGAAGCAGATAGCTCTGCCTGTGGGGAACTCTCTAAAGGACCTCAAGGCACATTGGTT
This sequence comes from Sorex araneus, assembly GCF_027595985.1. NCBI lineage: Eukaryota > Metazoa > Chordata > Mammalia > Eulipotyphla > Soricidae > Sorex > Sorex araneus. Next base: position 208,147,264 of record NC_073313.1, on the reverse strand, counting down.
GGCAGGTCATTGTGTTCCTGGGCATGCATATTTTCTCTTTGTTCCCCATCAAGGAGTACATGGTTTTCTGCTCAAAACGTACAAATATTTGCCTATTTGTTTCTCACTGTTGCAGCAGGAGGAATCAAAACAAGCTGCTCCTGTCTCCTTGGGTTGGTGGTGGTGGTAGGAGGGGGCTGACTTATCCTTCTCATTCTCCTTTGGCGTTAGATGCTTCAGTTCCTGTGAAGAGGGTGTAACCTTACTTGGTCCCAGTAAAGTGACCTATACTTCATTTTAAAAATCATAAGCAGTTATAATTTTTTCAAAAATTTCTGTGCCCTGGAAATATTTACAAAGAACAGGATGTGCCAACCTGAACCTATTTCCAGCCCAGCCCAACTTCATTCTCTTGGTTGGAGACGATTAATTTACTCTTCCCTAGGTAACATCAAAGGAAAACGAGGCAGAGTTTGCAGGGATATCCAATGTGTTCAGTGGTGTTCAGACTCCAGGTCTACAAATGGTAGTTTTCCCTTCTTATAGATGTGTGCGGGGGTTCCTGATGGAATAAGCAATAGGCTGGGCAGTGGACTTAGAGTAAACATCTTCACAAAGCCATGCCCTACAGGTGTTTTACATATAGACTTCTTTTATGTGTAAACGTGGGGAGAAAACAGCTGTTCCACAGCCCTTTCTATCTCAGCAGGCCTTTTCTTTCAAGGAATAATGAAAATATATTGCTCCCTGCACATTCCCAATTTCTGCTGTCACAAAGATTGTATCCAGGAGGCATGCAATTCCAGAAGATCCATTTGATGATGGGTGAATACTACGAATTAATTTGACCAAATTTCTGAAAGTTGCACCCAACTCTCTTCTCCCCTTTGAAGTACTGCTCAGGATGGCAATTTGTTGCTGGCCTTCTGCAGTCTATTTGGTGGTAGATGAAAGAACCAGCATCATATAAATCACAACAGTGTTCAGACTCTCTTCATGCATCGTTTCCTCAAGGAACCAATCTGCATTGTTCAGAAGGTGATACATAAGTTATAAGGTGGGTTCGAGGTGACCCATACCCAGGCCAGGAAGGTGAATTGTCCTCCATTGCTTTCACTTTCAGGCTCTCAACTCAGTGATGGGGTATGGAAAGGGAGAAGGTTGTGAGAGAAAGTGAATAGTGAGGATTCTCAGACTCATGTCCATCAGGAATCTGTCACCTGTGCCAACAGCCACAAGCCCAGATGGTAACCCTAGAATTCAGCTGCTCACCAGAAATTGCTCTGTTAATTTGATGGCCCTGACTGTTAGATGCAGAGGAATGTAGCATTGAATCGATGGCATTCCTCAAGACTTCAAAGGATGACCGTGAACTGAGAGCATTTGCCACTTTCCTATTTCTTAGATTTGATTTAGAACATAATTTAAAGCTACTAATTCTTTAAAAAATGAGTTATGAACATGATTACTTTGGGTAGCATCTTTGTTCATATCTGATCAGAAGGTGGAGGGCTTTGTTTTTATTTTGTTTTACTAAAACATGTATCAATATTTAATGCATCACTTTTGCAGTACTATGTTCTTGGTTAAGAAGTGAAGATTTCTTTTCCCAGATTTTCTTGCTTTGTGCAATATTGGAGTTCAGTATTCTGTAGATGGGTCATTGTCTATAACAATACTTATACTTATTAAGCATAACTATTCATTTAATATGGTACTTGAAAAGTAGGTTCAAAAATGAACGAAATCAATGAATCCTGTAGGTTAAAGATGAATGTCTACATATAAAAATATCCTGGTATAGTGTCAAAAATGTAAGATCCAACTTCCAGATATTTGCAAATTTATTTTTTTCAATATTATTACTATGGGACAGTGTAAAGACAGCCTTCAAATACTTTTTTCTATTCTTTCAATTCTGTTTAAAAATTTCACGTTTAAACAATCATCTCTACTCAACACAAGTTAAAAGTCTATGTATAATTAACATAGATGGAATATTTCAGTTCTCATAAAACTCTGCTTGATAAAAATCTTTTCCTCTTTGAAAAAAAGAAAAGTCATACAGAATTTTAAAAGAAATCAAAGAGGACTGGAGAGAGAGCTCAACAGGCTGGAGTGTATTCTTTGTACTCGGGAGGTCCAGTTCAATCCCCAGCACTGCATGGTCCCCAGAGCGCCACTGGGAGTCACCCCCAAGCACAGTGGAGTGTGGCCTCCCAAGCCAATAAAAAAATAAAATCAAGGAAGAAAATCACAAAACTGGCCCCTATAAAGTATATAATACAGTTATTAAAAATATATTGTTGTATTTTTTAAAAATTATTTTAAAATTATTATTATTATTTTTAATTGAATCACCATGAGATAAACAGTTACAAAGTTGTCCATGATTGGGTTTCAGTCATTCAATGTTGCAACACTGTTCCCTTCACCACTAGTGTACATTTCCCACCACTGATGTCCCCAATTTCCCTTCTTCCACCCCCTCAACTCCCAGTCTGCCTCTATGGCAGACACTTTCTCACTCTGTCTGTCTGTCTGTCTGTCTGTCTGTCTGTCTCTGTTTCTTTTTAGTCATTATTGTTTGCAGTCTCACTGTATACTTACAGAAAATTATTTTTTAAGTATTTATTTAGTTTCATTTGAAGGGGAGCTGGGGGGGTTGGGTCACACTCAGTAGTACTCAAAGGCTTTTCCTGGTTGTGTTCAGGCATAACCCCTTGCAGTGCTCAGGGAACAATATGCGGTACTAGGAACTGATCCAGGATTGGCTGTGTCCAAGGCAAGTACCTAGTCTGCTGTATTATTTCTCTGATTCAGTCGTTAGTAAACATTATCTCAGTGAAGCAAGCATAGTTTTTAACCAATAGTGAATAGTAGAGATACACCTTACTTTATTTTTTTCTCTTTTATTTTATTTATTAATGAATCACCGTGAGGTACAGTTACAAACTTATGAACTTTCATGTTTGCATTTAGTTTACATCCCTACACCAGTGCCCATTCTCCCCTACCAATGTTTCCAGTATCCCTCCCACCACCCCCACCCCAACCCCCAACACCCCGACCTGCCTCTGCAGCAGGGCATTCCCTTTTGTTCTCTCTCCTGTTGGACATTGTAGTTTGCAACAGAGGTATTGGGTGGCCATCATGTTCGGTCTATAGTCTACTTTTGGTATGCAGCTTTCAACCCGAGTGGGTCCTCCCAACATTCTCTACTAGGTGTTCCCATCTCTGTCTCTGCTGCCTTTTCACCCAGCATGTGAGGCCAGTTTCCAAGCTGTGGGGCAGACCTCCTGGTTCTTATCTCTACTACTCCTGGGTGATAGTGTCGCATTCTGCTACTTTATTCTTCACATATGAGTGCAATCTTTCTATGTCTGTCTCTTTCTTTCTGACTCATTTCACTCAACATGATACTTTCCATGTTGATCCACTTATATGCAAATTTCATGAATTTGTCTTTTCTAACAGTATTCCATTGTGTAGATGTACCAAAGTTTCTTTAACCAGTCATCTGTTTTTGGCACTCCAGTTTTTTTTCCAGATTTTAGCTATTGTAAACAGTGCTGCAATGAACATACAAATGCAGATGTCATTTCTACTGTACCTTTTTGCCTCTCTGGGATATATTCCCAGGAGTGGTATTGCTGGGTCAAACAGAAGCTCAATTTCTAATTTTTTGAGAATCGTCCATATTGTTTTCCAAAAGGGCTTAACCAGTTCGGCATTCCCACCAGCAGTGAAGAAGAGTCCTTTTCTCCCCACATCCGCGCTAACAGTGGTTGCTTTTTTTTTTTTTTTTAATGTGGGCCACTCTCTGTGGTATGAAATGGTATCTCATTGTTGTTTTGATCTGCATCTCCCTGATGATTAGTGATGTAGAGCATTTTCTCATGTGCCTCTCAGCCATTCAGATTTCTTCTTTGGGGAAGTTTCTGTTCATTTCACCACCCCATTTTTTGATCGGGTCAGCAGTTTTCTTCTTGTGGAGTTCAACCAGTGCCTTGCATATCCTTGATATCAACCCCTTATCGGATGGGTATTGGGTAAATATCCTTTCCCATTCTGTAGACTGTCTTTGTACTTTGGTCACTGTATCTTTTGAGGTGCAGAAGCTTCTTAGTTTAAGATAGTCCCATTTATTTATTTCTGTTTTCACTTGCTTGTCCAGTGGCGTGTCATCTTTGAAGATGACTACAATGTTGGCTACAATGTCGATACACCTTATTTTAATAAGTCTTTCTCTTTACATTTTATGGCAATGATGAACAACTAATATTTTCAGCTTTTATTTCTTCATTTCCTCTTTTATTTCTTCCTGTTATTGTTATAAGTAGAAATATACAGTTATTTTATTCAGAAGTGGTTAATAAAATTGCTCATCCCAGCAGACAAACTATCTCAAGTATGTAAAGTTTGTATTTTCTACCTCTATTTTGCAATGAGTAGAATTTTCAACTTAGCATTACTGGTCAAGGAAGTGTGGACTACCTGTGAAAAATGCTCTAGTAAAAATAGTCAAATGTAGCAATGTATCTGACTGCCTTACTAGTGACCTCCTAAACTGAGCAGATGCTGTAAGCAAGAATTCGAATCACTGAGGCAACACAGCATTGCCACCAACAATCCATAAAATCCATGCAAAAATTTCTTTTACTTACATAGTACAGATTCTGCTCTGCCTCTGTGCTCCCAAGTTTTCTAAGATGGCAGATACATCTTAGGAAACACCGATGAAGCCATTACTTTTCTGCTCATTTGTTCATGGTATATATCATTATTCAAGAAATCTAAGAACCATAATGATGGAAAATCACACAGAACAAAAGAAAAGGAGCATGGACTCTGTCAGAAACAAGGGCTACATTTTTATTCAAGAGGTCCCTAATGATGGAAAATCACAGTGAAAGGCAGAAGCAAAACTGGGATTCCATAAAAGACCCGACACACGCCAGTAGTACATGTAGGAGAACATTCATAGCCCATGCGTAAAAATAAAGAAAAACAAAATTAATGAGAGGCAAGCTGTACTGGGGCTGATGCACAAAACAGCAATAAATCACAGCCAATTCTGAAGATTAAGTTCAAAGAATCTTCTGAAATAAGCAAGGAGACAGACAGCATCAATATTAATGAAGCTGAAATGGAACTCCAAAAGAGCCACAGCATAAAATGGCCCATGAATGTTTTGTTTTAAATGGATTGTAGATTGGATTCCAGGACCATCAGGAAAATGAAGGGACATTCACAAGAACATCATAACAGGGCCAGCTGTGTGATAAGCAATTACAACATCAGTGCTAAAATCGCCAATGTAAAAGAAAAACATCAGTGTTGAAATAAAAGAAAATGTCAACAGTCTGCAGATGAGGTAAAAGAAAGTGAAGAATAGATTTTATGGAGACTCAATGGTGTGCACTGTGTCAATATTGAATGTCTGAAAATACAGACAATAGGAAAGAAGATCAGAATTTGATTCCATCTTGTGTTGCACTCAATTTCCCTTCAGATTGTCAGTTAAGCAGCCCTGGGATCGGCTTAGTGGTCCAATGCTTAAAGCACGTGCTGGTTGTAAACTAGATGCTTTTGCAAGCTATATAACTTTGATAGACTCCTAAGGTTTGCAGAAGCATCTCTTGTAAATCAAATCCTAAAATAAATCTCGCGTTCATAGCATGAACTACTTGGGGTAATGTTACAGTTCAACTTTCTGCGTGAAAGGAAGGATTTGTTATGAGAAGGTAAGTGAGCACAAATCCTTGGTGGTTGTACAAAGTGCTGACCTCCAGGTGGACGGGCCAGGGGTGAGAAGCAAAGCAATTCCACTTGGCATTTTCATTGCGATGTGGTGCCACAGAGGGAGAAAAATAACACCCACTCCAAGATTTTCCCCTCTTCCCATTGCTCTACATTTATGATTGCAGGTTGTTGAGCTATTTTTACCACTAGCTGACTCAAAGCCTGTTTGGAGGGGAAAGAAGCATGTAGGGAGCTTCACATGACCCATCCAAACAATTAGAAAAGCAAGTCATGTCTGGCTCAAAGCAGTCTCCTAAGTAGGGTGGGGTTCTTTACCAGTCTACCCTTCTCCTCAAATGGATGGGAAGTGATGGGTATTTTTACAAAACATTGTTCTCTCCACTGCCATCAAGAAAACAAATTAGGCCAGAGAGATACAGCACGTGAGGAGCTTACTTTGCACACAGTCGACATAGTTTCATCCCTGAAACCAAGGCCCATGATCTTGGGTTTCCTTTTCTCCTCCTTTTCCTTCCCTTCCCTTGGTGGTGGCTGCAGTGATGGGGCTGAGAATAGAGGACACTCCTGAGGACTCCTTGGGAAACCTACAACCAATAAAATAAAATGTAAATACTTGGGGATATGTTGACTTCTTTTAGAGGGGAGGGGTACTGGTGGCCTTCTGGACCTAGAAGTCTAGGTAGGGCTTGGGGTCTGAGGTGGAAGTCAGGGGTCCCTCCCTGGGACCCCAAATGCAAATCATGTGCTCCAGTCTTTTGAGCCACCTCCCCACTTGGAATATGGTGACATTATTAACCAAAGATCTCTCAAAGAGAGCAAATTAATCAAATCTTTTTTCCTCCTCTCTGTCAGTCTTAGTGTTGGGGGATTAAGAGAAAAATAGCTTATTGTAGGCTGGGGAGAAGGCTCAAAGAGGTAGTGCATGAAAGAGCCCCAGATTTTACCCTTGCACTACATGGTCCCCCAACATTGATGGGTGTGGCTCCCAAAACACCACCAAGAAAAAGAAAAGTTAAAAAGAAAGAAAAAAGCACATACACACCAAAGGATTGCTCAGGGCACCTCCAAGCACGGCCAGGATTGATCCCTGAGGACAGAATTAAGAATTAGTTTGATTCTATGATGCCATTAGTCATAATCTTTCGGACAGTTTTTATTTGATTGCGGTGGGGGAGCTGACCACACTTGGTGGTGCAGTTTCTTTCTTTCTCTCTCTCTCTCTTTCTTTCTTTCTTTCTTTCTTTCTTTCTTTCTTTCTTTCTTTCTTTCTTTCTTTCTTTCTTTCTTTCTTTCTTTCTTTCTTTCTTTCTTTCTTTCTTTCTTTCTTTCTTTCTTTCTCATCCCTCCCTCCTTCCCTTCCTCCCTCCCTCCCTTCCTTCCTTCCTTCCTTCCTTCCTTCCTTCCTTCCTTCCTTCCTTCCTTCCTTCCTTCCTTCCTTCCTTCCTTCCTTCCTTCCTTTCTTTCTTTCTTTCTTTCTTTCTTTCTTTCTTTCTTTCTTTCTTTCTTTCTTTCTCATCCCTCCCTCCTTCCCTTCCTCCCTCCCTCCCTTCCTTCCTTCCTTCCTTCCTTCCTTCCTTCCTTCCTTCCTTCCTTCCTTCCTTCCTTCCTTCCTTCCTTCCTTCCTTCCTTCCTTCCTTCCTTCCTTCTTTTTTTCTTTCTTTTATTGAATCATGGTGAAATATTCCGTTACAAAGTTGTTCATGATTAGGTTTAAATGATATAGTGTGACAACACCTGCACCTTCACCAGTGCACATTTCTTACCAGCAATGTCCCAAGTTTCCCTCCTGAAGAGGGTATTTCTGCCTCTGTGCTCAGGGGTCACTCCTGGGATGCTCAGGCACCACATGGAGTGCTGGGGATTGAACCAGCTTCGGCTGCGTGCCAAGAGTGCCTTACCTCCTTTGCTGTCTCTATGCCCCCTAATGATGTATTTTTATAATAGAGAATATGTTTTCAATTAAATTTATAAGGTGCCATGAATTTTATATGAATTTTTATGTAGAGATATGAAAATGTGAAAAAGGCTTGCATCACAGAAGAGATTAAATTTATGCTTAACAACAGTGGTTACCAACAACTCGCCCTTGGAAGGACAGAGTAAATAAAAAAGCTATTTCTCATCTTTGTATTTTCAAAGTGCTAAAGATTAAAGTCCTAATGGAATTATTGTATGGGTTTGTGCTTAAAATATTAACAAAATATCCCTAATACTTTTTAATACTTATTTTACAACTTAACTGGAAATCATAAAAATGATCACAATACTTATATTCATATGGAGATTTCTTTCTTAAAATATGAGGTTAGGGCTTGCTCTTAAAGCCTGTGTTCTTCCTTGATACATGTCTCACACTTGTTTTCTATGTCTCTTTGCTCACTCTTAAAAAGCCTGTGTTTTTTCTTCAATATATATGTACTTCTTTTTCTCTCCCCTCATCACTAAGTTTTTGTTCAATAAAAATGATCTTGCTTCACTAAAATAAATTAAAAAGTGAGAGTTTTGGCTGGAAACATAGTACAGGGATAAAGGTGCTTCCCTTGCATTCCCTACCTGCTAACCCTGGTTTGATCCCTGGTACCACATACTGCTCAGGGTACCTCCAAGCACGGCCAGGATTGATCCTTGAGGATAGAATTAGGAATAACCCCTGACTGCTGCCGGGTGTGGTTCAATACCCCTCTCCACACACACATACACACACATATGCACACATACATGACAGACTTTTGTTTCATGCATAATCATTGGGCCCTCAGTGCTACTGGGAAGAATTTTGCAAAGTTGTGTGGGGGGTTGTTGGAAGACTGTAATGTGTGGAGAAAGAAAACAAGGAAAATTTTCTAGCCTAAAAATATACCTCTCAGGAAGTCGGAGAAATAGTTCAAGAGGTTTAGATGCTTGCCTTGTATAGAGTTAACCTTGGTTTGATCTCCCACACCACATATGGTACCCCAAGCCCCACCAGGAGTGGTGCCTGAGAACAGATCTAAAATGCCATGATATTGCTCTGGGATGTTAGAGAAGATTTAGTAAAAGAACTCTACTTTGTTCATTCATGAGGTAGAAAACTCAAAACTATTAATTGTAACCAATAAACCCTGAGCACCTCATTAATAAAAGACTATCTAGACCAGTGTTTCACAACCTTTTTCCAATCAGACCTTGTTTATTAACTGTGATCTCCCTGACATGCTGGTTGGCCTCCTTCCCATGTTCTCTCCTCCCCTCCCCACACTGACACATTTTGATTTATTGTCCCCTTGGAATATCCAGGGAACCCACTGGGGATCATATGGCCCACAGTTGAGAAATACTGATCCAGACTACCTTCTGTCCAAAACTAGATTCTCTTTATTTACCTCCACTCCTCAAGCTTTCCTGTTCTTCCTTACTCCAGCCTCAACAACAGAGACCCTCAGCATTAGTATCAGATCTATAAGCTCTGCTCCATCTATAAGCTCTTCTTCCAACTTCAAGAGCAGGCATAACTCCCCTATCTGAGCCCCGGATTTCGTTCACTCCTGTTTACTCAGGGAACACTCTGAAGCGATGACTGTGTCTTCTCATTCTTAACTTTCACCGATCCATCTCTACTGACTCTTTCCCATCCACATTTAAGCATCTGTCAAACCCTTTGAAATAAATACAAAGTAGTGAGTACAAATACATTGAGGAACATTACAGAATGCAGACAGGGCCCAGATGAAAGAGCCTGACTCTGTCAGCCGTGGAAAGCATCTTCCTCGGGTGTCTCTGTGCCCCATATGCTAACTCTTCATTCCTTCCAAACAAATAATTAGCAAGCACCTTCCCAGATTGTAGCAGAAAGCTGGAAATGTTTTTATACACCAGGAAAGTAGAAGTTGACTTCAGAATTCCAACTGGAATATATATATATTTCATGAGTTTCCTAATTAGAAAGTTAGAGAACAGAGCATGTTTTCTTTGTAGTTGGGAAGGAATAACCATCAATAAGAACTTGAAATACTTAGCCATTTGGATGAAGCTTTTCCACCCAAACTACTTACTCTATTCCATGTCAATAAGAAACAGAACTGAAAAAAGAGAGACAACTTTTACAGACTCCTGACATTAAACCCTTTTCTATATTCAAAACAGTCACATTATAGTAAACTCAAATATTTTAGAGTTAAAGATAAATGATTATAATGTAAAGATTGAATTCTTAAGAAAAAACACAGCATCAAAAACATGAAATAATTTTCTAACCAAAGGCTCCCAGACCTAAAATGCCATGATATTGCTCTGGGATGTTAAAGAAGATTTAATAAAAGAACTCTACTTTGTTCATTCATGAGGTAGAAAACTCAAAACTATTAACTGTAACCAAAATGGTATGTAGATTCGTGAGATCCCAATTGTAAAACCAGCAGGCTAGTTTTCGGTTTTGTTTGGGGGGGCCACATCTAGCAGTGCTAAAGGTCTACCAGTGCCTCTGTGCTCAGGGATCACTCCTGATGGGGTTTGGGGAATCATATAGGGTGCTGGGGATGGAACCTGGTTGGTTGAGTGCAAGACAAACACTTTACCCACTGCACTATCAGTCTGGCCTCACAGCAGTATTCAAGTTCACATGAATACGAAAGACTTAGAATAACCAAAACAATTGGAAAACAAAGGTGGGGACTTCATTTTTCTGATTTCAAATCTTCATAATGTGCCAATAACCACTTCAGTGAAGTGGTCAAAGGTTCTGAAAACTGATTTCAGTGTGTGTGGTTTTCCCTGCCCCAACAGGAAAATCTTAGACTCCAACTTGTGAGGTGCAGTTCAGTTTTGCAACTGTCTACCTAGAGATAGTATCAGGTTCCTAGGATTCAAGGCTCAGCCCTTTTAGCCCATCCACATCAGAATTCAGCTACAAGTTCCAGTCATAAACAAACATGCTTCTGAGCAATTGGCTAAGGATCAAAATTCCAATGATTAACTACCCCCCCCCCACCTCCCCTTCCCACTCCCTGCCCTTGGATTTGAAGTATTTGCTATAGTTGTTCATAGAAGTCAGAGAAATATTTCACATACTAGATCACAGGTTTATCATGAAAGGTTCAAAGCCCGGAATATTCAGATGGGAAGGATGCATAAGGGAAGGTTTGGGGAAGGGATAGGAGTGTCCATACTCTCTCCCAGCTGGCTACTCTCCCTAAATCTCCAAAAAAATGTTTTTTCTTTTTGGGTCACACCCAGCAATGTACAGGGGTTACTCCTGGCTCTGCATTCAGAAATTACTCCTGGCAGTGCTCAGGGGACCATATGGGATGGCTGGGAATCGAACCTGGATCAGCCACATGCAAGGCAAATGCCCTACTCACTGTGCTGTCACTCCAGCCCCTGGAATGCCAAAAATTGAAGCCCCTTGCAAGGCAAGCACCCTACTGGCTCTACACTCCATCTCCTACTTTAAAAAAAATGGAACCCCGGAAGCCTTCTTACATAGGTATGATTGATGAAATCCCTGGTCATCAGATATTAAATTCAACCTTAGTTTTTCTTCTGTCCCTTGAGGGGGTTGGGCAGGGAACTGTAAAATCAAACCCTCTGATCACAAGCTTGACTTCCTTGGCACTAGCTTCCTTCCTTAGGCTCTCTAAATTCCTCCCAAACACGAGAGCACAGCAAAAGACCCCTTACTGTTCTCATTGCTTAAGAAATTCCAAGGATTAGGAGCATAGCAAATGTGATGAGAAAATTGTATAGAAAACCACCAGGCTCAATGAGCGAAAACAATAACACTGAAGGCTCAACCAGCATCGACCAGCTCAGTAAATCCTCAGACAATGACTTTAGTAACACCATTGTGAAATAGAACAATTATCACAGACTGACTTTTATTGATCTATCTTTTGATAATTCCATTTGTTTTAACAAGCTGTATGAAGTAAATTTGTGCCTGCTCAGGGGGGAAGGCTTTGATGGTGGGTGGGAAACTGGGGACATTAGTAGAGGGAAGGTCACACTGGTGGTGGGATTGGTATTGCAACATTGAATGTTTGAAACAACTGTATTATGAACTACTTTGTATAGCACAATTTATAATTTAAAAACAAAAATAAATTCTAAGGATTTGGGCAATTGTGGCCAGGAACAGTGGGTGAAACCAAATATTTATCAATATACTGGCACAAAGACAGAAGTGGATTAATGAAATAGAATCTAGGAATAGACGCACAGAGATATGGACTTCTGATCTTTTTTAACATTACAAATCATGTTGGAATGTTTGACTTTCTACATGGACAAGTATGAATGGGTTGATACTCAGGGTGAAACTTGTCAAGTTGTCTAATTTTACATACATATGCATTGATTTATATTGTAATTCAACATAACTTTAACAAACATTGATCTAGGGATGGAGAGATAATACAGCTGATAGGGTGCTTGCCTTGATTTGTGCTCCATGTGGGTTTATTCCCTGACCACCCAGAAGTTCCTCCAAGCCTCAGAAGTGAGTCCTGAGGAGAGAGCCAGGAGTAAACCCTAAGCACCATCATGTTTGCCATTCTCCTCTCCCAAAATGTTTTTTAAAAATTAAAAACATTTATTTATTTATTTTGGGATATGTTTCTAAAAAACTAATGTGCAACTTTATTATCACCTTTTTGTTTGTTTTTAGACCATGCCCAGCAGTGCTCAGGGCTTACTCCTGGCTCTGCACTTAAGAATCACTCCTGGTGGAGCCTGGGGGACCATATGGGATGCAGAGGATTGAATCCTGGTCGACTGTGTGAAAGGAGAATACCCTGCCCACTATACCATTTCTCTGGCGCCTTTCTTTACATTTTCCTTTTGCCTTTTGGGCCACACCTAGCTGTGCTCAGGCCTTACTCCTTGCTTGCTCAGGGACAATATGGGATGCTGGAGACTGAATCTGGGTTGGCTGTGTGTAAGGCAAGTGCTTTATCCCTTGTATTATCTCTCTGACCTTTTATTTCTTTTTGATATTTTGGTGTGTGAGGGTGGGTGAGGGGTTGGGTAACACCTATTGGGACTCAAAGGCTATTTCTAGCTCTGGGCTCAGGAGTGACCCATAACGGTACTTGGGAGTTCATATGTGGTTTGGGGATTGAATCAGGGTTGGCCAAAGAGACCGAAGTCCTGTCTTTTTTTTGTGTGTGTGTTTTTTGGGTCACACCTGGCAATGAGCGGGGGTTACTCCTGGCTCATGCACTCAGGAATTACTCTTGGCGGTGCTCAGGGGACCATATGGGATGCTGGGAATCAAACCCGGGTCGGCCGTGTGCAAGGCAAATGCCCTACGCGCTGTGCTATTGCTCCAGCCCCTGAAGTCCTGTCTTAACTCTCAATATCCACCCCAATTTCTGGGGATCCACACTAGGCAGTGCTCAAAGCTTATTTATGATGTTGTGGTTAGGGATCTCTTCTGGTAGTGCTCAGGGAACCATATGTGGTGTTGGGGATTGAACCCGGTTAGTGGCGTACAAGGCAAGCACCTTACCCACTAGAATATCTCTCCAGCTTCCCCACTCCCCAATATTTTCTGTTACATTTCAGGGGGAGATGTTTCTAGTGCATTGGAGCTTTTTAAAAAAATGATATCTTTTGTTTTGTTTTGTTTTTGTTTTGGGGCCACTCTTGGTGGTGTTCAGGAGTAATCCCTGTCATTTAGCACTTACCAGAAATAATCACCTCTTTGGAGTATCAAAACACAGTGAGCGGGAAGATGCCAGTCTGATCCTTCTGACCTCTGGGGAACTATAGCAGGGTGGAAATGAGGGTGGTCAGTCCAAGGGATGAGTGTAATACAATAAACAGACTTTCAGTACAATTTTGGCATCTAGTGGGTCCATTGACACAACATTGCAAACTCAGAGCCCAGGAAAGTGTATAGCACATAAAACCTCACGTAGGGCTATGGAGCAACAGCACAGTTTGGCTCTTTTATCCCAGTTCTTTCGTTTTTATCCCTCATATCTTACTAGCATCTGGTTATTAGCTGAAATAAGATCTCTTTGATACCCAAAGGAAGGAGTACAGTCCTACAATCTTATTTCCATTGCTGACAAAAAGAATAACAAAAACACAATACTGAAACAATAAAGGAGGTCCTCCTTTTTGACTTTTCTTACTTCTTTGGCCACTATTCTCTATTTCTTGCACTTTACATCGAGTACAAGATGGATACGGCAAACTTAGGAACGACACAAAGAGTCAGTGCAACCCGGTCCAGATTTGATCACTGCTGATTGGAGATCTTGCTGAGCACAGGGAGTTAAAGCAACAAGTGAGGAAGGTACCAACCAAGACAAAGTCGGCCTTACTTTATAGTTCCAAAGCACTTTGCAGCAAGGAAAAGGAGGCAATGGTGTCTCCTGTGCATTTTATCCACAGTAACTCTTCCTCTGTTATTCCCTGGGCTTTCCTTTTAGGTTTATTTTTGCAGGCCAGACTTCAGGATGGGGTTATCTTCCATCTACAGATTACAATTTCTGCTCTTAAATTTCACAGCTGAAGTGTGGACCACAATCTCACTGGGAATGTAGTCCCAAGAAAGTGGAACAAGCACACAATTGGAAACTAAAAAGAACTCGAAACAGCTATACTGAGATGATACCAGCCTCAAACTGCATGGCCAGTCCATGGTTTCCCCAAAGCCTTCATCCACCATAGAGCCGTGATCTTCCTGGAGGCACTTCTGTAGAGCGCTTGCTTAAGATACTCTTTCCTGATCTAATGAGTGAGGCTCCAGACATAGGTCAGGACACTGCCTTTCTCCGGATAACATGCGCCAGATCTGTCTCCATTGTTACTGGGGGAAGTGCTAACTTTAAAGCACGGTGCATTTTGCGGGCTTGTAAGAACTCCAGCTGGTCTGGTAAAGGTTGTAACCTATTTCACATCTCAGAGGACTCCTTTTTATTTTGGGGTGTCTTTAAAAAGCAACATTGTGGAACTACCTGGTTCCTTGAATAGATTTCCCACTTGTCCCTTACAGATATGTAGAAAAACATACTGAGGAGGTACAAATAATACAAATAAGAGCTGAGAAGTTCTGTGTGAAGAATTATTAAAACATTCACTGTACTTGGTAAAGTAATTTAAAATCAAGAGACGTTTTGCAGTGGAATCCAGGATCACATGCAATACAAGTGCCCTACCGCTGAGATATGTGACCCCCTAAGGTCAAGAGAATGATCTTGAATGAACATTGTATGACACAATATAATATTTAGAACACATTAAGGTGTGGGCATACTGTGGAAATTTTCATATGGATGAAAGTTTGATGGTATCTAAAGCTATTCTTGTCTGTACCAGAACAAGAAATGTCTACTCCTAGGGCTTGCTGTCTGGAGAGAAATTGATCTGGCGGGAATAGAGATGTTTTGCTGTTTCTGGATTTAAGAAGCAACTGAGTTATACAGTGAGTGTGATGATGTCCTAAGTCTGTCTGCACTGCAGAGAGGCTGGGGCCAATCCAGGGAACTGGGGGGATCACAGTTATGCTTAACACATAAAGTTGTGGAAGCCCAAGTCTGAGGCAGAGGGCAATGAGGGAGCTGGTAAGAGTGACTGACATTTGGGGACCCAGGAGTGAGGACCGGGGCCTAGCAGAGGCCTAGAAACCAGTATGGCACTGCCTGTAGAGAACAGATTTCTCTACCTGGAGGATGTGGAGACCTGGGCACAATCAGAGCAAAGGAAGCAGGGTGGAACGACAAGATTTCTGATGAAAGATTTCAGAGGCACAGACACTAGTGGGTAGCAACGAGCCTGCCAGCAACTCTGGAATAAAGAGTGCAGAGACGTGTTGTGATTTCTCAGGAGAGTTTGATATGAGGTCTCCCCCAAAAAAACTGTCCAAAAAGTGCTGTCAGCAGGGCTGTTTTTGGGTCCTTTTGAAAATCTGGGCTGGGGGAAATATTGGAAACCTCTGTTCCCCCAGGAAGATGAAAGCGAAAAGATAGAGCGCTGAATAGCAAGTACATCTGGGGGCCATTAATTATATGTAAAAACAAAAAGCCCCCTCAAAACAAGAAACAGGACGGGAGAGGTGAGCACCCCGCTTCTGCTGATGTTAAATAACGAGCTTGAAAGAATGCCTGGCCTCAGCCTTCATAATAGGCCCTTTTATTTGGCTTATGCTTCCTGTAAATATTGAAACAAGAGAATTCTTATTTAAGTTTGTGTTATATAAATCCCCCCTACCCCTGAAAAACAGCTTGAATTCCCTTTTATGTTTTTCTCGTCCTCCCGGGTTATGAGTTTGATTAGTACAGCAGACCTGTCATTTCTAACTTCACACTCAACCCATTATCTAATGATTCATTATTGCTCCAATTTCTCCCTTCAAAAATCAGCTTTCTTTAGACAACGTTCTTGTGTGCATTTGTTTTTTACGAGATTCGCCAGTGGTGCGGGGGGCCACCAGGGCTACACTTGGCAGTGCTCAGGGGGCCAGCCAGGCACTGCGGGGATTGAAACTCAGAACCTGGCATGTGCTCAGCCCTTCGAGCCATCTCTGTCACCTCTTAGCTTTCTTTTCTAAAATGTTGTCTA
Organism: Sorex araneus; assembly: GCF_027595985.1. Taxonomy (NCBI): domain Eukaryota; kingdom Metazoa; phylum Chordata; class Mammalia; order Eulipotyphla; family Soricidae; genus Sorex; species Sorex araneus. The sequence continues at coordinate 208,130,974 of NC_073313.1, read as the reverse complement.
CTATACACTTATAGAGGATAGTATATAGGAATTTTTTGTGGGGTGGGGGGCAGAGTGATATAGTACAGCAGGTAGGATATTTGCCTTGCAGATGGCCTATTTGGGTTCAATCTCTGACACCCTGTATTGTCCCCTGAGCACCCCCAAAAGTGATCCCTGTGCACACAGCCAGAGGAGTAAGCCCTGAACACCACTGGGTATAGCTCCCAAACAGAACTACACAAATAGAAATTTTGTTTGTTTTTGTACCATATTAAGTGGCACCAGGGATTGAACCTGGGTCAGCTGCATAAGGCTGGAACAATAGTATAGTGGGCAGGGCACTTGCTAGTGTTGTACTCAGCCAACCTGGGTTCGATCTCCAGGACCACATATGGTCCCCTGAGCCTACCAAGAGTGATCCCTGAGCTCAGAGCCTAAAGTAAGCTCCTTGAGCACTGCTGTATGTAGCCCCAAAACAGAAACAAAATAATCAAACAATCAGTAATGAAAAAGAGAAAAGGAAGGGAAGAGGAAAACGAAGCAGAAATATTGAAATCCAGTTTAGTCAGTGCTGACATTCCTGATGACCTGGATTAGGGGTTGAGGTTGAGACCAGAGGTGCTTAGTTGAGTCAGACAGAGATCGTGGCCCCTCAACACCAGACACATCACCCAGCTAAATCTTTGGCAGACTCAGGAAGAGCAATCTAAATGACTTTGGCCTACCATCCTTCACTCTCAAATCCTAGGTAAAAGTGGTCCATCTTAGAGATGGTGTGACTTTTTTTTTCTTTTGGAGGGTTGTGTTTTGTTTTGGCCACATCTGACAGTGCTCAGGTTTACTCCTGACTCTGAACTCAGACATCACTCTTGGTGGACTCAGGGGACTAGATGGGGTGCCAGGGATCAAACTCAAGTTGGCCACATGCAAGGCAAATGCCCTATCTGCTGTTCAATCACTCTGGCCCTTGGTGTGGCTTTTTCTAATAGAGTATAATTTGATATACTAGAAGCCCACAAAGTTCTTTATTTGAGGGTGGAAAGATCTCCCCACTGATGCTCACATTATAACGGCCACTGCTGGTGATATGTGGGTCTGATGGTTCTGTGCCTGGGCCAGTGATGCAGTGCTGCCTAAGTCCAATAATACTAGTAGGGCTGGCGGCTGGGATGGGGTGCAGGGGCTCAGCATGAAATGTGGGATCAAACTCAGAACCTAGAACATGGGCTTTAGCCCTTTGACCTATCTTACCAGCCCCCAAAGTATGATTTTTTTCATTTTTTTCATCATTGGGTCATACCCGATGATGCACAGAGATTACTCCTGGCTCACACACTCAGAAATTACTCCTGGCGGTGTTCAGGGGACCATATGGGATGCTGAACTTCAAACCTGGGTTGTGCGCGTGCAAGGCAAATGCCCTACCTGCTGTGCTACTGCTCCAGCCCCATTTTTTTTTAAGGGGAGCAAGGACTGAAGGGACAGAGACAGTTTAAAATGGATGGGCAGAGGTGATAGTGGGATTACTTAGTTTGCCTGTGGGAAACCTGAGTTCAATCCCTGTAGCACACGGTGTCAGCACCTCCAGGAGTGATTCTCAAACACTGCTGGGTGTGACCCCAAAAACTGAAGGAAAAAGAAAGAAACAAAAAGAAGAAGAAAGAAAGAGAGAGCGAAAGAGAGAAGGAAAGAAAAAGAAAGAGACAAGGAAGGAAAGGGAGGCAGAAAGAAAAAAAGAGAAGGAAGAAAGGAATGATGGATAGAAGAAAGAAGAAAGGAAGAGAGAAAGGTTCTGGACACCCAAATTCCCCTGGACAAGCAACTCAGCTACAAATATTGGCCCTTCTTTTTTTTTCCCCTTCTTAGTTTTTCTTTTCTGTTGTGATAACTGATGACAGGGGTTAACACATATTTGTTTGTGCTGTTATTTGGTAGTATTTGGCCTGTGAGACAGTTCTGGAATCAAACTTTTGGCCTCATACCTACAAGGCAAGCACTATCAGTTATCTTGGGCCTTTGGGACATTTGTTAAGAAAAAGAAAAAATATAAAAGAAGAAAAAGTAATGTGGAGTTCATACCCAATTCAATCAGCTTAATCAATGGCTGAATAAATAGCAGTACATTTATTACATTACTCCTTACATTATAAAATGTACTCCTTACATTATAAAAAAAAGAAAGAAAGAAAGAAAGAAAGAAAGAAAGAAAGAAAGAAAGAAAGAAAGAAAGAAAGAAAGAAAGAGCCGCCCAGAGATGAACCAAGAGCCGCGGCACGAGAAGCAGAGCCTCCCGCCTACTGACTGTGATCCTGAGGTCTCCTAACCCATTTTGGCACCAGAGCAGATTCTTGCAGCCATGCACTTTGACTGCGAACTGAACTACAACCTCGTGCAGCCCGGGGAGGGATTTTTTTCCCTCTCCACCCCATTTTTCTGAGCGAAAATGGCGGCAGCGGCAGCAACCACGCGGTGAGAGCCACCCTCTAAGACCCCTACACCAGGAGGTAGGACTTTCTTTAGTGACGTAGCCTGTAGGTGATCCTGGGAGGGGAGGTGTTCCCGGCGCGCCTTCCGCCCAGAGATGAACCAAGAGCCGCGGCACGAGAAGCAGAGCCTCCCGCCTACTGACTGTGATCCTGAGGTCTCCTAACCCATTTTGGCACCAGAGCAGATTCTTGCAGCCATGCACTTTGACTGCGAACTGAACTACAACCTCGTGCAGCCCGGGGAGGGATTTTTTTCCCTCTCCACCCCATTTTTCTGAGCGAAAATGGCGGCAGCGGCAGCAACCACGCGGTGAGAGCCACCCTCTAAGACCCCTACACCAGGAGGTAGGACTTTCTTTAGTGACGTAGCCTGTAGGTGATCCTGGGAGGGGAGGTGTTCCCGGCGCGCCTTCCGCCCAGAGATGAACCAAGAGCCGCGGCACGAGAAGCAGAGCCTCCCGCCTACTGACTGTGATCCTGAGATCTCCTAACCCATTTTGGCACCAGAGCAGATTCTTGCAGCCATGCACTTTGACTGCGAACTGAACTACAACCTCGTGCAGCCCGGGGAGGGATTTTTTTCCCTCTCCACCCCATTTTTCTGAGCGAAAATGGCGGCAGCGGCAGCAACCACGCGGTGAGAGCCACCCTCTAAGACCCCTACACCAGGAGGTAGGACTTTCTTTAGTGACGTAGCCTGTAGGTGATCCTGGGAGGGGAGGTGTTCCCGGCGCGCCTTCCGCCCAGAGATGAACCAAGAGCCGCGGCACGAGAAGCAGAGCCTCCCGCCTACTGACTGTGATCCTGAGGTCTCCTAACCCATTTTGGCACCAGAGCAGATTCTTGCAGCCATGCACTTTGACTGCGAACTGAACTACAACCTCGTGCAGCCCGGGGAGGGATTTTTTTCCCTCTCCACCCCATTTTTCTGAGCGAAAATGGCGGCAGCGGCAGCAACCACGCGGTGAGAGCCACCCTCTAAGACCCCTACACCAGGAGGTAGGACTTTCTTTAGTGACGTAGCCTGTAGGTGATCCTGGGAGGGGAGGTGTTCCCGGCGCGCCTTCCGCCCAGAGATGAACCAAGAGCCGCGGCACGAGAAGCAGAGCCTCCCGCCTACTGACTGTGATCCTGAGGTCTCCTAACCCATTTTGGCACCAGAGCAGATTCTTGCAGCCATGCACTTTGACTGCGAACTGAACTACAACCTCGTGCAGCCCGGGGAGGGATTTTTTTCCCTCTCCACCCCATTTTTCTGAGCTTAAATGGCGGCAGCGGCAGCAACCACGCGGTGAGAGCCACCCTCTAAGACCCCTACACCAGGAGGTAGGACTTTCTTTAGTGACGTAGCCTGTAGGTGATCCTGGGAGGGGAGGTGTTCCCGGCGCGCCTTCCGCCCAGAGATGAACCAAGAGCCGCGGCACGAGAAGCAGAGCCTCCCGCCTACTGACTGTGATCCTGAGATCTCCTAACCCATTTTGGCACCAGAGCAGATTCTTGCAGCCATGCACTTTGACTGCGAACTGAACTACAACCTCGTGCAGCCCGGGGAGGGATTTTTTTCCCTCTCCACCCCATTTTTCTGAGCTTAAATGGCGGCAGCGGCAGCAACCACGCGGTGAGAGCCACCCTCTAAGACCCCTACACCAGGAGGTAGGACTTTCTTTAGTGACGTAGCCTGTAGGTGATCCTGGGAGGGGAGGTGTTCCCGGCGCGCCTTCCGCCCAGAGATGAACCAAGAGCCGCGGCACGAGAAGCAGAGCCTCCCGCCTACTGACTGTGATCCTGAGGTCTCCTAACCCATTTTGGCACCAGAGCAGATTCTTGCAGCCATGCACTTTGACTGCGAACTGAACTACAACCTCGTGCAGCCCGGGGAGGGATTTTTTTCCCTCTCCACCCCATTTTTCTGAGCGAAAATGGCGGCAGCGGCAGCAACCACGCGGTGAGAGCCACCCTCTAAGACCCCTACACCAGGAGGTAGGACTTTCTTTAGTGACGTAGCCTGTAGGTGATCCTGGGAGGGGAGGTGTTCCCGGCGCGCCTTCCGCCCAGAGATGAACCAAGAGCCGCGGCACGAGAAGCAGAGCCTCCCGCCTACTGACTGTGATCCTGAGGTCTCCTAACCCATTTTGGCACCAGAGCAGATTCTTGCAGCCATGCACTTTGACTGCGAACTGAACTACAACCTCGTGCAGCCCGGGGAGGGATTTTTTTCCCTCTCCACCCCATTTTTCTGAGCGAAAATGGCGGCAGCGGCAGCAACCACGCGGTGAGAGCCACCCTCTAAGACCCCTACACCAGGAGGTAGGACTTTCTTTAGTGACGTAGCCTGTAGGTGATCCTGGGAGGGGAGGTGTTCCCGGCGCGCCTTCCGCCCAGAGATGAACCAAGAGCCGCGGCACGAGAAGCAGAGCCTCCCGCCTACTGACTGTGATCCTGAGATCTCCTAACCCATTTTGGCACCAGAGCAGATTCTTGCAGCCATGCACTTTGACTGCGAACTGAACTACAACCTCGTGCAGCCCGGGGAGGGATTTTTTTCCCTCTCCACCCCATTTTTCTGAGCGAAAATGGCGGCAGCGGCAGCAACCACGCGGTGAGAGCCACCCTCTAAGACCCCTACACCAGGAGGTAGGACTTTCTTTAGTGACGTAGCCTGTAGGTGATCCTGGGAGGGGAGGTGTTCCCGGCGCGCCTTCCGCCCAGAGATGAACCAAGAGCCGCGGCACGAGAAGCAGAGCCTCCCGCCTACTGACTGTGATCCTGAGGTCTCCTAACCCATTTTGGCACCAGAGCAGATTCTTGCAGCCATGCACTTTGACTGCGAACTGAACTACAACCTCGTGCAGCCCGGGGAGGGATTTTTTTCCCTCTCCACCCCATTTTTCTGAGCGAAAATGGCGGCAGCGGCAGCAACCACGCGGTGAGAGCCACCCTCTAAGACCCCTACACCAGGAGGTAGGACTTTCTTTAGTGACGTAGCCTGTAGGTGATCCTGGGAGGGGAGGTGTTCCCGGCGCGCCTTCCGCCCTGAGATGAACCAAGAGCCGCGGCACGAGAAGCAGAGCCTCCCGCCTACTGACTGTGATCCTGAGGTCTCCTAACCCATTTTGGCACCAGAGCAGATTCTTGCAGCCATGCACTTTGACTGCGAACTGAACTACAACCTCGTGCAGCCCGGGGAGGGATTTTTTTCCCTCTCCACCCCATTTTTCTGAGCGAAAATGGCGGCAGCGGCAGCAACCACGCGGTGAGAGCCACCCTCTAAGACCCCTACACCAGGAGGTAGGACTTTCTTTAGTGACGTAGCCTGTAGGTGATCCTGGGAGGGGAGGTGTTCCCGGCGCGCCTTCCGCCCAGAGATGAACCAAGAGCCGCGGCACGAGAAGCAGAGCCTCCCGCCTACTGACTGTGATCCTGAGATCTCCTAACCCATTTTGGCACCAGAGCAGATTCTTGCAGCCATGCACTTTGACTGCGAACTGAACTACAACCTCGTGCAGCCCGGGGAGGGATTTTTTTCCCTCTCCACCCCATTTTTCTGAGCTTAAATGGCGGCAGCGGCAGCAACCACGCGGTGAGAGCCACCCTCTAAGACCCCTACACCAGGAGGTAGGACTTTCTTTAGTGACGTAGCCTGTAGGTGATCCTGGGAGGGGAGGTGTTCCCGGCGCGCCTTCCGCCCAGAGATGAACCAAGAGCCGCGGCACGAGAAGCAGAGCCTCCCGCCTACTGACTGTGATCCTGAGGTCTCCTAACCCATTTTGGCACCAGAGCAGATTCTTGCAGCCATGCACTTTGACTGCGAACTGAACTACAACCTCGTGCAGCCCGGGGAGGGATTTTTTTCCCTCTCCACCCCATTTTTCTGAGCGAAAATGGCGGCAGCGGCAGCAACCACGCGGTGAGAGCCACCCTCTAAGACCCCTACACCAGGAGGTAGGACTTTCTTTAGTGACGTAGCCTGTAGGTGATCCTGGGAGGGGAGGTGTTCCCGGCGCGCCTTCCGCCCAGAGATGAACCAAGAGCCGCGGCACGAGAAGCAGAGCCTCCCGCCTACTGACTGTGATCCTGAGGTCTCCTAACCCATTTTGGCACCAGAGCAGATTCTTGCAGCCATGCACTTTGACTGCGAACTGAACTACAACCTCGTGCAGCCCGGGGAGGGATTTTTTTCCCTCTCCACCCCATTTTTCTGAGCGAAAATGGCGGCAGCGGCAGCAACCACGCGGTGAGAGCCACCCTCTAAGACCCCTACACCAGGAGGTAGGACTTTCTTTAGTGACGTAGCCTGTAGGTGATCCTGGGAGGGGAGGTGTTCCCGGCGCGCCTTCCGCCCAGAGATGAACCAAGAGCCGCGGCACGAGAAGCAGAGCCTCCCGCCTACTGACTGTGATCCTGAGGTCTCCTAACCCATTTTGGCACCAGAGCAGATTCTTGCAGCCATGCACTTTGACTGCGAACTGAACTACAACCTCGTGCAGCCCGGGGAGGGATTTTTTTCCCTCTCCACCCCATTTTTCTGAGCTTAAATGGCGGCAGCGGCAGCAACCACGCGGTGAGAGCCACCCTCTAAGACCCCTACACCAGGAGGTAGGACTTTCTTTAGTGACGTAGCCTGTAGGTGATCCTGGGAGGGGAGGTGTTCCCGGCGCGCCTTCCGCCCAGAGATGAACCAAGAGCCGCGGCACGAGAAGCAGAGCCTCCCGCCTACTGACTGTGATCCTGAGGTCTCCTAACCCATTTTGGCACCAGAGCAGATTCTTGCAGCCATGCACTTTGACTGCGAACTGAACTACAACCTCGTGCAGCCCGGGGAGGGATTTTTTTCCCTCTCCACCCCATTTTTCTGAGCGAAAATGGCGGCAGCGGCAGCAACCACGCGGTGAGAGCCACCCTCTAAGACCCCTACACCAGGAGGTAGGACTTTCTTTAGTGACGTAGCCTGTAGGTGATCCTGGGAGGGGAGGTGTTCCCGGCGCGCCTTCCGCCCTGAGATGAACCAAGAGCCGCGGCACGAGAAGCAGAGCCTCCCGCCTACTGACTGTGATCCTGAGGTCTCCTAACCCATTTTGGCACCAGAGCAGATTCTTGCAGCCATGCACTTTGACTGCGAACTGAACTACAACCTCGTGCAGCCCGGGGAGGGATTTTTTTCCCTCTCCACCCCATTTTTCTGAGCGAAAATGGCGGCAGCGGCAGCAACCACGCGGTGAGAGCCACCCTCTAAGACCCCTACACCAGGAGGTAGGACTTTCTTTAGTGACGTAGCCTGTAGGTGATCCTGGGAGGGGAGGTGTTCCCGGCGCGCCTTCCGCCCTGAGATGAACCAAGAGCCGCGGCACGAGAAGCAGAGCCTCCCGCCTACTGACTGTGATCCTGAGGTCTCCTAACCCATTTTGGCACCAGAGCAGATTCTTGCAGCCATGCACTTTGACTGCGAACTGAACTACAACCTCGTGCAGCCCGGGGAGGGATTTTTTTCCCTCTCCACCCCATTTTTCTGAGCGAAAATGGCGGCAGCGGCAGCAACCACGCGGTGAGAGCCACCCTCTAAGACCCCTACACCAGGAGGTAGGACTTTCTTTAGTGACGTAGCCTGTAGGTGATCCTGGGAGGGGAGGTGTTCCCGGCGCGCCTTCCGCCCAGAGATGAACCAAGAGCCGCGGCACGAGAAGCAGAGCCTCCCGCCTACTGACTGTGATCCTGAGGTCTCCTAACCCATTTTGGCACCAGAGCAGATTCTTGCAGCCATGCACTTTGACTGCGAACTGAACTACAACCTCGTGCAGCCCGGGGAGGGATTTTTTTCCCTCTCCACCCCATTTTTCTGAGCGAAAATGGCGGCAGCGGCAGCAACCACGCGGTGAGAGCCACCCTCTAAGACCCCTACACCAGGAGGTAGGACTTTCTTTAGTGACGTAGCCTGTAGGTGATCCTGGGAGGGGAGGTGTTCCCGGCGCGCCTTCCGCCCAGAGATGAACCAAGAGCCGCGGCACGAGAAGCAGAGCCTCCCGCCTACTGACTGTGATCCTGAGATCTCCTAACCCATTTTGGCACCAGAGCAGATTCTTGCAGCCATGCACTTTGACTGCGAACTGAACTACAACCTCGTGCAGCCCGGGGAGGGATTTTTTTCCCTCTCCACCCCATTTTTCTGAGCGAAAATGGCGGCAGCGGCAGCAACCACGCGGTGAGAGCCACCCTCTAAGACCCCTACACCAGGAGGTAGGACTTTCTTTAGTGACGTAGCCTGTAGGTGATCCTGGGAGGGGAGGTGTTCCCGGCGCGCCTTCCGCCCAGAGATGAACCAAGAGCCGCGGCACGAGAAGCAGAGCCTCCCGCCTACTGACTGTGATCCTGAGGTCTCCTAACCCATTTTGGCACCAGAGCAGATTCTTGCAGCCATGCACTTTGACTGCGAACTGAACTACAACCTCGTGCAGCCCGGGGAGGGATTTTTTTCCCTCTCCACCCCATTTTTCTGAGCGAAAATGGCGGCAGCGGCAGCAACCACGCGGTGAGAGCCACCCTCTAAGACCCCTACACCAGGAGGTAGGACTTTCTTTAGTGACGTAGCCTGTAGGTGATCCTGGGAGGGGAGGTGTTCCCGGCGCGCCTTCCGCCCTGAGATGAACCAAGAGCCGCGGCACGAGAAGCAGAGCCTCCCGCCTACTGACTGTGATCCTGAGGTCTCCTAACCCATTTTGGCACCAGAGCAGATTCTTGCAGCCATGCACTTTGACTGCGAACTGAACTACAACCTCGTGCAGCCCGGGGAGGGATTTTTTTCCCTCTCCACCCCATTTTTCTGAGCGAAAATGGCGGCAGCGGCAGCAACCACGCGGTGAGAGCCACCCTCTAAGACCCCTACACCAGGAGGTAGGACTTTCTTTAGTGACGTAGCCTGTAGGTGATCCTGGGAGGGGAGGTGTTCCCGGCGCGCCTTCCGCCCAGAGATGAACCAAGAGCCGCGGCACGAGAAGCAGAGCCTCCCGCCTACTGACTGTGATCCTGAGATCTCCTAACCCATTTTGGCACCAGAGCAGATTCTTGCAGCCATGCACTTTGACTGCGAACTGAACTACAACCTCGTGCAGCCCGGGGAGGGATTTTTTTCCCTCTCCACCCCATTTTTCTGAGCTTAAATGGCGGCAGCGGCAGCAACTACGCGGTGAGAGCCACCCTCTAAGACCCCTACACCAGGAGGTAGGACTTTCTTTAGTGACGTAGCCTGTAGGTGATCCTGGGAGGGGAGGTGTTCCCGGCGCGCCTTCCGCCCAGAGATGAACCAAGAGCCGCGGCACGAGAAGCAGAGCCTCCCGCCTACTGACTGTGATCCTGAGGTCTCCTAACCCATTTTGGCACCAGAGCAGATTCTTGCAGCCATGCACTTTGACTGCGAACTGAACTACAACCTCGTGCAGCCCGGGGAGGGATTTTTTTCCCTCTCCACCCCATTTTTCTGAGCGAAAATGGCGGCAGCGGCAGCAACCACGCGGTGAGAGCCACCCTCTAAGACCCCTACACCAGGAGGTAGGACTTTCTTTAGTGACGTAGCCTGTAGGTGATCCTGGGAGGGGAGGTGTTCCCGGCGCGCCTTCCGCCCAGAGATGAACCAAGAGCCGCGGCACGAGAAGCAGAGCCTCCCGCCTACTGACTGTGATCCTGAGGTCTCCTAACCCATTTTGGCACCAGAGCAGATTCTTGCAGCCATGCACTTTGACTGCGAACTGAACTACAACCTCGTGCAGCCCGGGGAGGGATTTTTTTCCCTCTCCACCCCATTTTTCTGAGCTTAAATGGCGGCAGCGGCAGCAACCACGCGGTGAGAGCCACCCTCTAAGACCCCTACACCAGGAGGTAGGACTTTCTTTAGTGACGTAGCCTGTAGGTGATCCTGGGAGGGGAGGTGTTCCCGGCGCGCCTTCCGCCCAGAGATGAACCAAGAGCCGCGGCACGAGAAGCAGAGCCTCCCGCCTACTGACTGTGATCCTGAGGTCTCCTAACCCATTTTGGCACCAGAGCAGATTCTTGCAGCCATGCACTTTGACTGCGAACTGAACTACAACCTCGTGCAGCCCGGGGAGGGATTTTTTTCCCTCTCCACCCCATTTTTCTGAGCGAAAATGGCGGCAGCGGCAGCAACCACGCGGTGAGAGCCACCCTCTAAGACCCCTACACCAGGAGGTAGGACTTTCTTTAGTGACGTAGCCTGTAGGTGATCCTGGGAGGGGAGGTGTTCCCGGCGCGCCTTCCGCCCTGAGATGAACCAAGAGCCGCGGCACGAGAAGCAGAGCCTCCCGCCTACTGACTGTGATCCTGAGGTCTCCTAACCCATTTTGGCACCAGAGCAGATTCTTGCAGCCATGCACTTTGACTGCGAACTGAACTACAACCTCGTGCAGCCCGGGGAGGGATTTTTTTCCCTCTCCACCCCATTTTTCTGAGCGAAAATGGCGGCAGCGGCAGCAACCACGCGGTGAGAGCCACCCTCTAAGACCCCTACACCAGGAGGTAGGACTTTCTTTAGTGACGTAGCCTGTAGGTGATCCTGGGAGGGGAGGTGTTCCCGGCGCGCCTTCCGCCCTGAGATGAACCAAGAGCCGCGGCACGAGAAGCAGAGCCTCCCGCCTACTGACTGTGATCCTGAGGTCTCCTAACCCATTTTGGCACCAGAGCAGATTCTTGCAGCCATGCACTTTGACTGCGAACTGAACTACAACCTCGTGCAGCCCGGGGAGGGATTTTTTTCCCTCTCCACCCCATTTTTCTGAGCGAAAATGGCGGCAGCGGCAGCAACCACGCGGTGAGAGCCACCCTCTAAGACCCCTACACCAGGAGGTAGGACTTTCTTTAGTGACGTAGCCTGTAGGTGATCCTGGGAGGGGAGGTGTTCCCGGCGCGCCTTCCGCCCTGAGATGAACCAAGAGCCGCGGCACGAGAAGCAGAGCCTCCCGCCTACTGACTGTGATCCTGAGGTCTCCTAACCCATTTTGGCACCAGAGCAGATTCTTGCAGCCATGCACTTTGACTGCGAACTGAACTACAACCTCGTGCAGCCCGGGGAGGGATTTTTTTCCCTCTCCACCCCATTTTTCTGAGCGAAAATGGCGGCAGCGGCAGCAACCACGCGGTGAGAGCCACCCTCTAAGACCCCTACACCAGGAGGTAGGACTTTCTTTAGTGACGTAGCCTGTAGGTGATCCTGGGAGGGGAGGTGTTCCCGGCGCGCCTTCCGCCCTGAGATGAACCAAGAGCCGCGGCACGAGAAGCAGAGCCTCCCGCCTACTGACTGTGATCCTGAGGTCTCCTAACCCATTTTGGCACCAGAGCAGATTCTTGCAGCCATGCACTTTGACTGCGAACTGAACTACAACCTCGTGCAGCCCGGGGAGGGATTTTTTTCCCTCTCCACCCCATTTTTCTGAGCGAAAATGGCGGCAGCGGCAGCAACCACGCGGTGAGAGCCACCCTCTAAGACCCCTACACCAGGAGGTAGGACTTTCTTTAGTGACGTAGCCTGTTGGTGATCCTGGGAGGGGAGGTGTTCCCGGCGCGCCTTCCGCCCTGAGATGAACCAAGAGCCGCGGCACGAGAAGCAGAGCCTCCCGCCTACTGACTGTGATCCTGAGGTCTCCTAACCCATTTTGGCACCAGAGCAGATTCTTGCAGCCATGCACTTTGACTGCGAACTGAACTACAACCTCGTGCAGCCCGGGGAGGGATTTTTTTCCCTCTCCACCCCATTTTTCTGAGCGAAAATGGCGGCAGCGGCAGCAACCACGCGGTGAGAGCCACCCTCTAAGACCCCTACACCAGGAGGTAGGACTTTCTTTAGTGACGTAGCCTGTTGGTGATCCTGGGAGGGGAGGTGTTCCCGGCGCGCCTTCCGCCCTGAGATGAACCAAGAGCCGCGGCACGAGAAGCAGAGCCTCCCGCCTACTGACTGTGATCCTGAGGTCTCCTAACCCATTTTGGCACCAGAGCAGATTCTTGCAGCCATGCACTTTGACTGCGAACTGAACTACAACCTCGTGCAGCCCGGGGAGGGATTTTTTTCCCTCTCCACCCCATTTTTCTGAGCGAAAATGGCGGCAGCGGCAGCAACCACGCGGTGAGAGCCACCCTCTAAGACCCCTACACCAGGAGGTAGGACTTTCTTTAGTGACGTAGCCTGTTGGTGATCCTGGGAGGGGAGGTGTTCCCGGCGCGCCTTCCGCCCTGAGATGAACCAAGAGCCGCGGCACGAGAAGCAGAGCCTCCCGCCTACTGACTGTGATCCTGAGGTCTCCTAACCCATTTTGGCACCAGAGCAGATTCTTGCAGCCATGCACTTTGACTGCGAACTGAACTACAACCTCGTGCAGCCCGGGGAGGGATTTTTTTCCCTCTCCACCCCATTTTTCTGAGCGAAAATGGCGGCAGCGGCAGCAACCACGCGGTGAGAGCCACCCTCTAAGACCCCTACACCAGGAGGTAGGACTTTCTTTAGTGACGTAGCCTGTTGGTGATCCTGGGAGGGGAGGTGTTCCCGGCGCGCCTTCCGCCCTGAGATGAACCAAGAGCCGCGGCACGAGAAGCAGAGCCTCCCGCCTACTGACTGTGATCCTGAGGTCTCCTAACCCATTTTGGCACCAGAGCAGATTCTTGCAGCCATGCACTTTGACTGCGAACTGAACTACAACCTCGTGCAGCCCGGGGAGGGATTTTTTTCCCTCTCCACCCCATTTTTCTGAGCGAAAATGGCGGCAGCGGCAGCAACCACGCGGTGAGAGCCACCCTCTAAGACCCCTACACCAGGAGGTAGGACTTTCTTTAGTGACGTAGCCTGTTGGTGATCCTGGGAGGGGAGGTGTTCCCGGCGCGCCTTCCGCCCTGAGATGAACCAAGAGCCGCGGCACGAGAAGCAGAGCCTCCCGCCTACTGACTGTGATCCTGAGGTCTCCTAACCCATTTTGGCACCAGAGCAGATTCTTGCAGCCATCCATTTTGACTGCGAACTGAGTAAAATATTAGAAACCCAAAACCGCGCGGCCGCTATCGCGGCCGCGCGGACTCAAAGTCTTCACCTTTACCAAGGAAGAGAATTTATTAGATGATGCTTATTCAGCAGGCCTGATGTTGGGGAAAATTTCCAATCAACAGTAGTGAGTTCTGTATAGAAATATGAAATGTACTCAATATATAGAGAGAATAATGGGAATATCATCAGCTACTTAGATGGGGGGTGGGGTGGGAGGGGGGTTTATTGGGGTTCTTGGTGGTGGAACGGGTGCACTGGTGAAGGGATGGTGGTTTAATCAGTATTTGACTGTGACTTAAACCTGAAAGCTTTGTATTTTTTTTGTTTTCACGGTGGTTCAATAAAATATTTCTAAAAAAAAAAAAAAAAAAAAAAAAAAAAGAAAGAAAGAAAGAAAGAAAGAAAGAAAGAAAAGAAAAGAAAGAGAAAGAAAAAATTCAGGGCAGAGCCCAGTGTCTGGAGAATTTGGAAACTACCCTCAGCAAACAGCACTGGATCCTCATCAAAGAACACTCGAAATCAGAGTGGTAGGAAATGACAACACTTGCGAATTTCAGAAGTGCGGTGGTTTAGGCATGCCTCCACTGCTACCCTTTTGGAAGGCAGAATCTCTGGTCCTTGTTCTAACTCTCTTCTACCACCATATTTGTGAATACATGAGGGTCAGAGAAATCACATTTATTTATTTATTTACTTACTTACTTATTTACTTATTTATTTATTTACCTGTCTTTGCTACCAAATCTCTTTACCTGAGAGGCCACACTTAAAGAATATCACCTCTTTTAGTAATTTATATTGTGCTTTGGGCCACACCCAGCTACACTCAGGGCTCCTTCCTGGTGGCACTCTAAAGACCATAGATGGTGCCAGGGATTGAACCGGGGTTGGTGGCATGCAATCCAGGTGGTTAGCTCTGTCCTGTCTCTCCAGCTGGTCATCAACTGCTCTTGGATCTTATTTTGCTGATGGGTTCCTGGACTTTGACTTGATGCCATGAGACTTCAAGGCCCTGAGAAATGCTGGTTGTGAGCTGTGGCCAGAGAGCATCCAGGAGTAGACTCCACATATGTTCCCCCAAGACCTAGACACCTCTTAGTGCCTTAGCATCTTCACCACCTCTTTGGTTCTGCCCACATTATTATTTATTTGTTTAACTGAGTCCCAGCGAGATACACAGTTACAAAGTTGCCTATGATTTGGTTTCAGGCATATAACATTCCAACAGCTGTCCCTTCACCAGTGTGTATTTCCCACCGCCAGTATCCCCCAATCACCTCTATGGCAGACACTTTCCTTCTTTCCTTCTCTCTCTCCTCCAAATATTTTTTTTCTTTTTGGGTCACACCTGGCGATGCACAGGGGTTACTCCTGGCTCTGCATTCAGGAATTACTCCTGGTGGTGCTCAGGAGACAATATGGGATGCTGGGAATCGAACCCAGGTCGACCACGCCCTACCCACTGTGCTATCACTCCAGGCCCTCTCCTCCGAATTATTTTTAGTATATGATGACACTCACAAATATTTAATAATCAGTAGAAAACTGCAAATGTAATACAGATGAAACATGATTTGTGGTTCTATTTGGGGAGGGACTCCCATGCAGGGCTCAGGGCCACTCTCAGTGATACCATGCCCAGCCGAGAGGGCTGACATTTCAGTACTCAGTGCCACTGGGGCCAATCCTGTAATGCTGGCCACCCAACATGAGGCCTGCACTTCAGTCCTCTGATGTGTGTCTCTGGTATCATGACCTACATTTTAAAGAGCACTGTTGAGGTCAGAGAGAGCACTCAATGGGCTGAGCATAGCTCTGCATGCAGTAGGCCCAGATTCCATCCCTAGTACCAGAGGATCCTCTCAGCACTTCCAGAAGCTACCACCAAGCACAGAACCAGACACACAGTTACCCCTGAATACCGCTGAGTGTGACCCCAAGACAAAAACAAAATCGCACTACTACAAAAGACTTATTTACATGAAATGCTGACATATTTTGATTCCATAATTAAATAAATAATTGGTGCTATTATATATTATTATAGATATCATACTTTTTCCCGGCTTCTTCTGCACTGGCCAACACTGCTGCTCTTCTCTCTTTGAAGTCTTCCTTTATCGCATCTCTGCACAGCGTTGCGAGCTCGGACGTTAGCTTGTGGTTGCCTGAGGCTCGTGCCAAACCACGTTGACGAATGAGTTCGAGAGTTTCCGAAGACAGGCGTCTGTTTGTGGCTTTCTCACTCTTGGCATTCTTCACACAGACATGGAGGTGCTGAACCAGTCGATCGTATTCCTTGTCGATGTTGTCAAGGACGGCATCTTCCCACGTTGTTGCAATAGTGCCAAAGAGCTCCCAGTTGGTGGTCATTCTGGGAGTTGCCTTCTTAGACTTAAATTTTGCAGACTTTTCTCCCCGCCCTGTGAAGTAGAATTTCGCACGAAGGAGACGGTGGTCTGATCCCGTTTGGAATTTGGGACAACAGAGACATCGGTCAGGCAAAACCTTCAATTGAATATGATGTGGTCAATTTCATTGTGGAATGCCCGCCTGTCCTTCGCCAACTACAAGACCAAGATGACTGCCCTCCGACATCCCGATGGATCTATCACATCCTCCAGAAAGGCAATGGAGAAAATTATTCATGACTTCTACTCGATCTCTTTGACAGCCATGTCCACCTGCCACATACCAAATTCCACAAGATGGATATGTCGTTCCCAATGTTCTCCCTTCTGAAATCCTACATGCCATTTTGCTGGTAAAGACTCATACAGCACCTGGTCTGGACAAAGTCAGACCCGAACACCTGAAGAATCTGCCGCCAGTACTCATCAATACACTGGCCCGACTCTTCACATGCTACCTGTCTGAATGCAAGGTTCCGTCCCAGTGGAAAACCAGTAGAACCGTTCTGTTGTACAAGAAGGGAGACATCCACGACATCGGCAACTATTGCCCAATCTACCTGCTGTCTGTCATCTGCAAGTTGTTCACTCGTGTCATCCTGAATAGAATAGGCAGAACACTAGACGAAGGACAACCAAGTGAGCAAGCCGGGTTCTGAAGGGGATTCAGCACGATCGACCATATCCACACAGTGACCAAACTCACTGAAGTTTCGAGAGAGTTCAAGATGCCTCTGTCTAACGTTCATCGACTTAAAGAAGGCCTTCGATTCTGTTGAGACTGAGGCGGTTATCGAAGCCCTGGCCAAACAGGGTGTTCAAACTCAGTATATCAAAATCCTCCGTGAGCTGTATTGTGGGGCCACCAGGATCTCACCATTCTACAAGGAAGTGATCATTGATATAAAGAGAGGGGTGCGGCAGGGTGATACCATTTCACCGAAACTCTTCAGTGCCGCCCTTGAGAACATCATGCGACGAATGGAATGGGAAGGAATGGGAGTGAAGATAGACGGTCGGCAATTACACCACCTCCGCTTCGCTGATGACATCGTTCTCATAACACCAAACATTAGTCAAGCGGCGCAAATGCTGGCCGACTTCGACCACGAGTGTGGAAAGGTCATATTGCAGCTGGATCTCAACAAGACGATGTTCATGAAAAACGAACTGGTCCCTGAAGCGAAGCTCCATTTGCTCTCAATGGAATGAACATCTCTAAATGCAGCAGCTATGTGTACCTGGGTCCAGAAATCAACATGAGGAAGGACTTGGTACCAGAACTGCGCAGGAGGAAGAGAGCAGCGTGGAATGCATTCAAGAGCATCAAAGAGGTGGTTAAGAGAACGAAGAACCTTCGACTCAGGGCACATCATTTCGATTCCACCATTCTTCCTCCACTAACATATGCCTCAGAGACCTGGGCCCTACGCAAACAGGATGAGAATACTATTAGGGTATCCCAAAGAGGAATCGAAAGAGCTATGCTAGGAATATCATGTCTCAATCAACTGAGAGAAGGAATCTGGAGTTCTGACCTCCGTCGAAGGTCAAAACTGAGGGAGGCTGTCTTGTTTGCCAAGGCATCAAAAATCAGATGGGCCGGTCACGTAATGTGATTCAGAGACAACCGCTGGACTAGAGCTGTTACCGACTGGATTCCACGGGACGTCAGAAAACCTCGTGGCCGCCCACCAACTAGATGGTCAGATTTCTTCATCAAATCCCTGAATGAACGACTTGAGGCTCTTCCTGTTCCTGAGCAAGCAGATATCATTGGGCTGCACTAGCACGTGACAGGGACAAATGGAGACGTTACTGGCGCCTGCTCGAGCAAATCGAAGATCAACAGGACTACAAGTGATACAAGTGATATATATCATAAATAACTATAATAAAATAAATCGCTGTATCACTGTCACCCCGTTGTTCGTCGATTTACTCGAGCAGGCACCAGTAACGTCTCTATTCCTCCCAGCCCTGAGATTTTAGCAGTCTCTCCTTACTTATTCTCTCCCAACTATTGGAGGCTGTTTCAGGGTCAGGGGAATGAGACCTATCATTACTGTTTTTGGCATATTGAATATGCCACAGGTAGCTTGCCAGGCTCTGTCTGTGCGGCGGGATACTCTCGGAGAGGTGTGTGTGTGTGTGTGTGTGTGTGTGTGTGTGTGTATTACTCTATGATTTGTTGCCTACTGTCTGAACTCCATTAAATATGGTGTGGTAATTATGGAAAATGGGTAGGAAGTGTCTTATAATGTGTCTGGAAAGCACCCTGGAGGGTGGCAGTGGTTGGGTAGTGGAGGTCGGCTGCTGGGGCTGGGTCCCTTGGGTCGCGGAGGGTTCTCACCTACCCCCCTCTGGGGCACCACAAGTGAAAACAGCTTGGTGTGGAATAAATTAATTAAATATGTGTTTAATAAATAAATTAATTAAATAATTAGTGAATAATTTACTTATTCCCTAATTTTTGGTATTGGAGGCAGACCTGGCACAGTTCAGGGGTTACTCCTGGTGTGCTCAGGGAACCATGGGATGCCAGGGATTGAACCTGCGTCAGTCGCATGCAGGGCAAGTGTTCTACCCACTGTACTATCACTCCGGTTCCTCACAATATATTTTAATACAAAACTAATGTATAGTCAATTTCTCTTTTTATCATAGTCTCGATTAGTAGACTTTAACTGAACTGATTTTTTTTTCTTAGGAAGGACATATCATAGAATAATGGGAATTTATATGCCTGTTGCTTTTTTTGATAAGAAACTTTCATGAAAAAAATCTTTTGTTCTTTTGCTGATGGAATTATTCTGTTGACAAAAAAATGGGCAAAATCTATTTTACAATATACTTCTTGAAGTTAATGTTTGTAGCCCAGATACAAAGTGTAAGGAAGACAGTCGCTTTTGATAAATAGGCCATTGCTGCGACTGACTTAAAAACAAGGAGGATTAGAACAGGAACATTAAACATAGCATGAAATACTTATTTCAAAGCTTCATATCTAAGTTGGAATCTGAAGTGAAAGAATAGTGACATTTCTGATACTTCCCAAGGTATTTCAATTTAGTTACAAATGATTGTGTACTTATATTTAGCTAAACAACTCTATACCAAGGGGTCTCTTAATGTTCTCCTTAGCAGTATAGCTGTATATAATTGTGAACAATGGTTTTAGGACAAATCATTCCTTTTATTTGCTTGCTTTTGACTTTCACAATTTCATGACCCATTTCTTTTTATGATGATTTTCTTACTTAGTATGGACTTCACACTTACGTTGTGTTAATTAATTGAAATAGTGATAGAGACAAATACTGTGGGGAGATACTAGCAGATTCCTTTGGGCTCTTGTCTCTACCCACAGCCACTGTGAAACCCTGCTCTGTTTTAGCCTATATCCCAGCAGATTGATTGGTTCTTTGTTTTGTTTTTGCTCCACACCTGGCAATGTTCAGGGGTTACTCATGGAGCCGCACTCAGGAATTCTCCTGGTGGTGCTTAGGGGACCATATTGGATGCCGGGGATTGAACCTGGGTTTGTCATATGCAAGGCACTATTGCTCCATTTCTTGACTGGCTCTCCTAAGAGAATGTGCTGGGCAACACAAAAAAGTGCTCATGGGCTATTCCTGACTTTGTCCTGATGAGTGACTCCTGGTCAGGGTCATATGTGGTGCCAGGGATTAAACATGGGTTAGCTGCAATGAAAGCAAAGCAAGCACCTTATCCCTTGTACTCTCTCTCCTGCCCTGGATGACTAACTGAGATGCTTCTTACAATTCTTTGTGACTTTCTTCCCATCTCATTTAATCTCTACTTGGTGTTTGCAAGTCAGTCCTGGTGCCCCTCTCCCACCACCCCCGCACCCACACCTCTAGGAAACCCCCATTTATGATCAGTCTTGACATTACCATGTGTTCAGTAACCCTCAGAGGAGCTCTCATTTCTCACATTGTGATTCCTGATCTCTATCCCCTATGTGCTCTGGAACTGGGATTTCTTTTTTAAGTAGTATACTTTCTCTTCCACTGTTTTTTTTTTTTTAAGGAATGCCATTTTATCCAGCTTAATCTTCCAGTTGTGGAGCAGAGCACCCACATTAGGTTCCATAACTGCCTGTTAAAGAAGAGAATAACCAGAAAGTCTGTCTGTCTCTTAAAATATTAAGTCTTAGTGGACCAAGGAGATAGTTCAAAGCTAGATAGCATGCTTCATGTCTTCATGTCTAGGAGCCCTGGGTTCAATCCTGGCACTGTGTGGTTCCCTAAGTGTCACCTGGAGTGACCCCCGTCCCCAAAGGTGTGTTAAAAGGACACCTTTGAAGAAAACTAAAGAATTTTAGTTTTCTCTTTTTTTTGAAAACTAAAGAATAAGCTTTCCATTTGGGGGTCTGTGGAGTGGGGGACACATCTGACAGTGCTCAGGGCTTCCTCCTAGCTCTGTGCTGAGATGTCAAGCAAAGTATTTTCAGGAATTATAAATTATAGAACTTCTCTTTCTTTGCTTTTTATTTTTTCAGTGCCAGGGATTAAACCCAGGGTTTCATACTCAAAGCAAGTGCACTACCACTCAGTTATACCCCCAACCCTTTCCTTCTTTTTCCTTGGACCATCCCTGGCACTGATCAGGGATCACTCATGAGATAGTACTTGGGGAACTATATGCAATGCGAGGAATAGAACCAGGGTTGGTTCATACAAAGCAAGCATCTAACCCCTTTACATCTTTCCATCCCCTTGTTTTTCATTTGTATGTTTCATCTCCCACAAATAGTTTCAGATTCTAACTCAATAACAATAATTTGTGCTATAATATCAACAATTTCAAAAGGATAATTTTATTTTATTATTTAATTTAATATTATTAATATGATTAACAATAATATTATTAATAATATTATTTTTACTAATTAATTTAATTAAACTACTAAATGCAATTTAAAATACTCTTTGCTGTATCCTCAGAATACATATTTCTAGGAGTCTATACAGGCATACCTTGGGGACATCATGGGTTCCATATAGACCACCACCATAAAGCAATACTGTAATTTGGGGAGTTATGGGAGGGCTTTTGTTTCTCAGTACATATGTTATGTTTACACTATAGTATCAAGTGTGCAACAGCATTATGCACTTTTTAGAAAGCACACCATATCTCAATTGATGGAGACACAACAAAGTGAGTGAGCTGTGGAAAATGGTGCCTGCTAGACTTGCTTGATGCAGAGAAGCCAAAAACCTTCAATTTGTAAGAGTCACAATTTGCATAGTGCAACAAAGCAAAGTGCAATAAAATGAGGTGTTCTAAAAGCACTTACAATAACTTCAAGGCTAGGGATATGGTTCATGTGTAAAGCATGTGCCTGGCATATGCAAGGTTCTGGGTTCTATCCCTGGTACCACGTGCCCTCCCCCCCACCATCTCTGGGCCCAAGCACTGCCAGGAGTAGTTACCACAATAGAATTTTTTAAAAATCTCCTTGTGTGGTCATGTCCTGACATGATGTCTTAGCACTATGGCAGGCAGTACTTCTTATTTTATAAACATTATTTTGTTTTGGGGTCAGAGTAGTACAGTGGTTAGGGTGTTTGCCTTGCATGTGGCTGGCCCGGGTTCGATCTCTGACATCCCATATAGTCCCCCAAGCACTGCCAGGAGTAATTCCTGAGCTCGGAGCCAGGATTAGCCCCTAAGAATTTCCAGGTATACCAAAAAAGAAGAAGAATAACACCCCTTCCCCCTCCACCTCCCACAAACCCATTATTTTGTTTTATTTTGGCTTGGGGAACACACCTATGTGTAGTTTAGGTTTTGCTCCTGGCTTTGAGGTAGTGATAATTCCTGGCGGTGCTCAGGGACCATATGTGGTGCTAGGGATTTGAACTGGGGTTTGCCATGTGCAAGGAAAGCACCTTAAGTCCTGTACTGTCTCTTTGGTCTCATTTAGCCTTTTTTTTTTCAGGAGGGGTATACTCAGAAGTGCATAGGACTTATTCCTGACTCTGTGCCCAGCGATCACTAATGGCAGGGCTCAGGGGACAATATGGGGTGCCAAAGATGGAAAGGGTCTGCCATGTGCAAAGCAAGCACTTACATGCTCCACTGTCACTCCGGCCCCTGTCCCACCTAGTCTTGAAGATGACTCTGAATCAGTCCAATGCTCTGAATCAATCTTGTTTGATTTTTGGGTCTTTTAGTACAATTCATTATAGTTTTAAAGGACAACTTGAATGCTTATTGTTCCCATTGGCCAGAAAGTCAAAGCCTTAGCAGCCTTTGTCATCTTGTTAATTTATGAGGCACAGAGGTAATGTAAAAAAGTAATTATCCTAATCATGGTCTGTATCAGTGATCGGGCAGAAGAGCCCAAAGTCTGTTTCTAGAGAGACTCCACAATAGCTTTCCCCTGGGGTCACTCAAAAACAGCTACAAGTTGCAGCCTATGCTTTGAAAGTGTTCTTCAATGCACTTGAACAAGCACTTCCTTCCTTCCTTCCTTCCTTCCTTCCTTCCTTCCTTCCTTCCTTCCTTCCTTCCTTCCTTCCTTCCTTCCTTCCTTCCTTCCTTCCTTCCTTCCTTCCTTCCTTCCTTCCTTCCTTCCTTCCTTCCCTCCTTCCTTTCTCTTTCTCCCTCCCTCCCTCCCTCCCTCCCTCCCTTCTTTCTTCCTTCCTTTCTTCCTTCCTTCCTTCCTTCCTTCCTTCCTTCCTTTCTTTCTTTCTTTCTTTCTTTCTTTCTTTCTTTCTTTCTTTCTTTCTTTCTTTCTTTCTTTCTTTCTTTCTTTCTTTCTTTCTTTCTTTCTTTCTTTCTCTATCCTTCCCTCTCTTTCTTTCTTTCCTTCTTTGGTCCCTCCTTCCCTCCCTTCCTTCGTCTCTCTCTCTCTTTCTCTTTTTTTTTTTCTTTTTGGGTCACACCTGGCGATGCACAGGGGTTACTCATGGCTCTGCACTCAGGAATTACCCCCTGGTGGTGCTCAGGGAACCATATGGGATGCTGAGAATCGAACCCGGGTCGGCTATGTGCAAGGCAAACACCTTATCTGCTGTGCTATTTCTCCAGCCCCCCTTCATTTCTTTTTTGAAGGAGCATTTTCTTTTCTAGAGAAAAATGAGGTATGAGACTCTAAATTCCAACTCCAAGTTTCATCTTGGTAGTGAGACATCTGGTGGGAGTTCCTTGTGTTGGGACTCCTTTTTCTTTCTTGTTAGATCATTGCTGCTGCTATTTGAGAGTTGTTAAGAAAAAAGGAGGGAAAGAGAGTACTTTTCAGTAGATTTTTACTTCAACAAAATTAACTCCTAGTAGCAATTTTCAAGGAGTTGTTCTACATGTTCCAAGAGATTTTTATGGGTATTATGTGAAAAGTTTCTTTACTTTTGTGATGCTGGGATAGGGAGACTTAACAGGTCTATCACAGCTCCTTGGACCTTCTATACACTGAATATGCTTGTCAATCTCCCTCAGGGGGCTACAGCACAGCACTTCCTCAATGCATCTGATTTTAATCAGCCTTTCCTCCTCTCTATAGGAGCATCAGGGAAGGAGTGTGTGTGTCACTGTTTTACAGGACACACTCTAGGGAATAATGTTTATAATTTAAACAGGTGAGAAAAACAAGGGATCAATGTTCCTCTAACATGCATGAATGGTTCTCAGGACAGTGTAAAAACTTCCTTGCTTTGGCTACTGCAACTATTGCTTGGCTGTACAGATAGAAATTTGTTGCAAACCAACTTCAAGAGAAAATAGAAGTTCTTGGTTGGCCACAAGGTTATCTCACAGAGTCCATGATCAGAAACTAGATCGACCTTTAGGAGCACTAGACTGAAATCAGGAAGTTGCAGCTCATCATGATTGTAGGGCAAGGTGGTCAATTATCTCCCCCTTTTCCTAATTGCCTGTTCTTTCTTATTTTTTTTTCTTAAAGTTCTCTGTTAAGAAAATGTCTGGTATTAAAAAAAAGTGTCTGGTATATCCCTGATTCTATGATCTCCTGTAAGCTTCAATAACTGTTTATTTTATATTGTTGTAACAGGAGTTCCTTTAATCAAGCACACCTAGACAAAGTCTCATGGTAGGACAAGAAGGAGGTCTTTATTACATCAGTTGATCAGACTGGTTGGTCTATGTGGGGCAAAGTATCTAAAACTTTGGGCAAAGCTCAGAGGGATCCAAAAGCCTACTTTTATAGGGCAGTCCTGCAAAGTCATCATTCTGATTCATGTTCATATATCATCTAGGGGAGCTGAGGCATGCTTACATCATGGCGTCATATGGGCAAGGCTCCAGGGAGCTTATGAAAGTCAGCATTTTTTTAACTAGCAGAGGGGAGTGCAGACAGAGTGAGCATTTCAAAAACTTAAACAGATTTAGGCATCATATACTTTCAGCAGAGTGTGGGGAATGGATCTTTCTTGGAATGAAGGGGCCAACAGTTGGGTAGGCACCAGTAACATAACATTAATCATGAATTTAAATACATTTAAAAATAGGAACCACTTCCAGTGGTTGTAAGGGGGCCATTTGATGCCAGGAATCAAACTTAGGGTCTTGCACATGCAAGTTATGTGCTCTACCATGTGAGCCACATCCCTGTGAAATCTTAACTTCTCTAAAAACATCATCTTAAGAAGCTAGGGATGTGACTCAGTGTAGAGTGCATGCCTCCACATGGCTGGCTTATGTGGGTTTGATCCCAGGCATGACAAAAAAAAATCTTAAGAAGAAGAACAGTGATAATTGTAGTATTTTACATATTGATAAATAAATTTATTTAGAATATCCTTTACAGAACACATTTTTGAATATCATATTAGATACTATACTATTTATCCTTATCTAATTATCCTCTTTTATGAGTAAAAGGTTTCCTTGATCTTTGAAATTTGACGTGGCCATATAGTATAAGATAGTGAGTCAAACACTATAACTTTGTGATCGGTTCCTTGACATCATATGGGAAAATTTTGAGACTGGAGTAGCCTGAACATGCAAAGTCAACTCTCAGGAAGCTGCTTGGTGACTCTTCAGTGGATGCAATGTAAGAGAAGTACTTTGTTTTGGTGTCTGGGGCCACATCTAGCATTATTTGGGAGCTGCTCCTTGCTCTTTTATTGGGACATTGCTTCCAGGATACTTGGAAACTATGAAGTGCCAGGGATTGGAGCTGGATGTCCTACATGCAAAGCTTGTGCTCAGTCTTCTGAGCTACCTTTCTGGTCCAGGAGATTTTTTGTGTGTATTTGTTTGTTCAGGGGTCACATTCAATGGTGCTCAGGGCTTCAGGGCTTACTCCTGGCTCTGTGTTCAGGAATCACTCCTGGGACTACTGAGGGGGACTGTATGTGATGCTGGGAATCAAATCGAGGTCAGCTATGTGCAAGGCCTTACTGGCTGTACTATCTCTCTGACACCAAGAGAAGTGATTTAATTCCATTAATTCCCTGGTAGTTTGGACTTGTCTGTTATTGTATTATAATCTAGCTTGTCCTGACATGTACACTTATTTTTTGAAATAAAGAGCACAGGGTCAGAGAGAGAGCTCAATGGACCTACCACATGCCTTGCAGGCAGGAGGCCAGGGTTAATTCCCCAGCACCAGATGGTCCCCCAGCACAGCTGAGAGTAACCCCTAAAGCATAGGCAGCAAAAGCCCCTGAACACTGTTGGGTGTTACCCCAAAACCCAAAAGGAAAGAAAAAGAAACAAACAACATGGGCTCAGAACTATAAGGAAAATGAACTGTGAATGAGTTGATGGTAATCTGAGGGGTTGTGGGTCTGTAGGCCTATTTGCATATTGCACCAATTTCCAGTTCAAGTGTTTAGGACATTTGGGAGATGTTTCAGTAAGTAATCTGCCCTTTACAGGACTGGGGTTTTAATTATAGCATAAGGTTAAAAGGATATTTTATTATGTTTTCAATTTTATAACACCATTCAGAATTTTTATTTTATTTTATTTTTTTGTCACACACAGCTGTGTTCAATGCTTACTCCTGA
Organism: Sorex araneus; assembly: GCF_027595985.1. NCBI lineage: Eukaryota > Metazoa > Chordata > Mammalia > Eulipotyphla > Soricidae > Sorex > Sorex araneus. Next base: position 208,105,059 of record NC_073313.1, on the reverse strand, counting down.
CTCTGCTCAGGGATCACTCCTGGAAGGGTTCAGGGGACCATTTGGGAAGCCAGGGATAGACTTGCAAAACAAGTAAAACAAGGGCCCTACTGCTGTACTATCACTCTGGTCTCACTATTCAGTACAATTGGAGGCGGATCTGTTTCTTGCTTTTTCAAGGAACTACATGTGTCAATAGGTATTACACTTCTGTACATTACATCTGATGACCACCATGCCACGGACTTCCTTTAGAATTAACAGTGTTCTCAAACTGTGTCTTGAAAAATTGGTTTAGAAAGTATAGTGAACATAGCGGGATGACTGTCCTTGTAGAACCTGATATTGTTCATATTTCTAGTCATATGCTTCAAAGGAAGCTGATGTCTCCTTCAGCCCCAAGGATGAGCTAAGTAATCTAAGAGGAACCCATTTTCTCTGTCAAATTTTGCCCAGAGTGCTCAGGGATTATTCCTGGCTCTGTGCTCAGTGATCACTCCTCGTGGTGCATATGTGGTGCTGGGGGGATTGAACCTAGGTCAGCTGTGTGCAAGGCAAGCACTTTACCCTCTGTACTAGCTCTCTGCTCTAATCTGTTTAATTTTTTCTATGAGAGAGATATAAGAAGAGATGCTTTCACCTCCCTTCCTGCCCCAAATGTTGTTTTTTGTTTTGTTTTTGAATCACACCCAGAAGTACTCAGGGGTTACTCCTGGCAGTGCTTGAGAGACCATACTGGGTGTCGGGAATTGAACCTAGTGGCCTACCTGCAGTTTTATCTCTCCGGGGCCAGATGCTGTTGCTTTGTGTGTGTTGCCTGTAACAGCTCCAGGAGTCTCGCTCTTAGCCCGGGGGGAAACCAGGGCAAGACTTGAGAAGGCAGGGCTTTATCTGAAAAGATCACAGTCTTTGAGAGTAGTATTATGCTATTGAATCTACCAATTCTGAAGTTCTCTTGTGCAATTTTTATTACCAGATTCATTTTATTGCAGGGTTCATTTCCATTGACTCAGAACTTCTGTTACTTGCTGCTAAATGCATCCTAGCTAATCCATTCACAGTAAAAAATAATCATACTGTGCATTGGTCCCCGGAATTTACCGCTATTCTCTTTTTCTGTAAATTGTCAGGACTCTGTTTCCCTTTTGGCGTAGTAGTTATTACAATTATTTTATGACCTGTTCTGCCCGTAAAGAATGTGAATGAAGCTGACCAGCAGGAAGAGTCAAGCCCCACAAACCCAAAGTGGACCTATCACTAATCCCATTGTTCTCCTTTCCTCTGATCCTCTCTGGATACTCCTCCTGTCTCTTGTCCTTAGGTCTCTGTGCTTGATGGTAAATCTCTGGATTTCCAGCTAAGCTACAATGTATTGGGGAATAAATTACTGACACCAAACCTGTGACTCTGGTCATCAACTCACTTGATCCCTAGTCATTGGCTGGTCTGGGAAAAACATTCTGAAAGGCTAATAATAATAGCAGACAATGATCTCTGGCTCATTTTTCCCCATCCTGCTGATCTTTACTCAGTAGCAACCATATGTTGAGCTGACCCTATGTCTATTTTCATTTCCTCTTTGAAAGAAATCTTTTGCTCAATTTCCATTCTAGACCACATTGGATTCTTTTCTTTAGGCTTCACTTAGTCAAAGAACCCAACAGGTACTAGACTTTCTTTTGTGCAAAAGGTTGAAGGACAAATTCTCCTATATTCAAAATCATTATAAGGCATGATGTGAGTATTAGCTCATAATATGTCTCACCCAGTTTTTATTAGTCATGTAGAACAATGGGATTTGGTGAGGTGGGTGGTAGTGGTAAGGTCTTGGGCCACTTCCAGAGATTCTAGCCCAGTTATGTAGCAGAAGATTCAATGCTTGCATCAGATGCCACCAGTATACCCACAGTTGCTTGGGGAACCAAACAATGATGCTGACCAAGCAATGATGCTGAAGATTGGTTTTAGAGCCTTTATATGCCAGTCATGTGCCCCAGCTCTTAGAGCTATCTCCCTGAACCTAGGGTCTTCTGAGATTTGCATACCTCATTAATATGCTATCCCAATTCACCTGACAAAGGCAGATCGTCCTCTTGATAGAACCTAACCTAAATCAAGTCAATCGAATTCTCTCTCTCTCTCTCTCTCTCTCTCTCTCTCTCTCTCTCTCTCTCTCTCTCTCTCTCTCCCTCCCTCTCTCTCTCTCTCCCTCTCTCTCTTTCTCTCTCTCTGGGTTGGATGTGTGCAAGGCAAACACCCTACTTGCCATACTGTTGATCCAGCCCCTTTCTGATATTCTTGAGCTCTTTAAGTAATGGTTCTTTCTGCTTCTACAAGCAGCAGTGTGAACACCAACTACAGAACTCTACTACTTAAATAGCAGTAAATGGCATAGGAATCATTTGGTTAGGACTATTCATGAGTTTATAGAGATGGTAGGTACAGATTTAGCTCACTCTGCAGAGGAGTGAAAGCCACAGAGCAGAAATATCACTATGAATGACTTTCTGTACTAATGAAGTAAGCTCGTCTCGAAACCCTAGAGAACAGTCAGGGCTAGAGAGATAAAAGACTGGGTAGGGTGCACTTGTCTTGTATGCAGCCGACTTGGGTTTGATCCTGGTATCACATATGGTCCCCAGAGCTTTTCTAGGAATGCTCCCTGAGCACAAAGTCAGGAGTAAGCCCTGAGTACCACTGGGTGTGCCCTAAAAACAAGAATAACAACAACAAAGGAAACCTCAAAGCCCCGAACCAAAATAAAACCCCACCCCCACCCCCATTCAAATAATGCTCCCCCCAAACCCAAACCAAAACCATTAATAAAAAGGGCTGGAGCCATAGTACAGTGGGTAGGGCAATTTGCCTTGCACATGGACGACCCAGGTTTGATCCCTGACATCCCATAAAATTCCTGAGCACCGCCAGGAGTAATTTTTTTTTGGGAGGTGTAAAATAACCTTATAATTTTATTCTTGCAGAAAAAATTTGGCTCTTCCATACATATATGAGTCATTTTAATTTTAACAAAACACCATAAATAGATAGGAATTTTAAAATATCTTAAATGGCACAATTAAAAAAAGTTACAAAATTTTGTCAACCTACTGTTTCTGGGTTATATTAATGAGATTATAATGTGATTTTTAGACTTTTTTTGCAAGTGAGAATTGAGTTAATAAGAAAATAAACTTTTATTTAATTAGTTTATTTTTTTTTATTAATGAATCACTATGAGAGTACAGATACAGATTTACATATTTTCGTGTTTGTGTTTCAGTCATGCACTGCTTGTGTACCCATCCCTCCACAAATGCCCGTTCTCCACTGGTGATCCCCCAGCATCCCTCCCACCCACTAGGAGTAATTTCTGAGTGCAGAAATAACAACTGAACATTGCTGGGAGTGACCTTAAAAGAAAAAATTTTTTTTTTTTTTTTTTTTTTTTGCTTTTTGGGTCACACCCGGCGATGCACAGGGGTTACTCCTGGTTCTACACTCAGGAATTACTCCTGACGATGCTCAGGGGACCATATGGGATGCTGGGATTCGAACCTGGGTTGGCCGCGTGCAAGGCAAATGCCCTACCCGCTATGCTATCGCTCCAGCCCCAAGAAAAAAAAATTTTTTTTGAGAAAGAGGAGAGCTAAGTCATAATTTCATATCTATATTTCTATTTTGGCTTTTTGGAATTTAAATTTGATCAAGGAATCAACTGTGAAAAATAACTTTATTTAAGTATTAATGTCGTATATTATTTTAAAATACTTTAACATGGTTCAAACATATATCATTGCAATAATACTACTTTGGACTAAAAAAAAAAAACCCAAAAAACAAAACCAAAAAACAATTCTTGGGCTGGAGAGATAGTACAATGGGCAGAGAGCATGCAGTTGACACAGGTTGGATACTTGGCACTCCATAAGTTTAGAGCAATGCTGAGTGTTGCCAACCACATGCACCCTCCTCCCCCCAAAAAGAAAAAATTCTAGTTGATATTTACTATTTTACTAGCATGCAAGGGCTGAAGCGATAGCACAGCTGGTAGGGCGTTTGCCTTGCACGTGGCTGACCCGGGTTTGATTCCTCTGTTCCTCTCGGAGAGCCCGGCAAGCTCTCAAAAGTATCCTGCCTGCAGGCAGAGCCTGGCAAGCTACCCGTGGTAGATTTGATATACCAAAAACAGTAACAAGTCTCAAAATGGAGATGTTACTGGTGCCCGTTCGAGCAAATTGATGAACAACGGGACAACAGTGCTACAGTGCTGCTAGCATGTAAACACCTGTTGAAATAAACAGGAGTTGGGGGTCATGAAGATACTACAGGGGTTAAGATCATTGCCTTGTGCACCCTGGACTCCCTGGACTATTGGCACAGCATATAGTCCCTCAGCAGAGTCTGGAGTGAGCCTTGGGCACTGCTGGGTGTGGCCCAATGCCCTCTCCCTCCCTCTTCAACCCGCAAATAAATATATGATGATAACAAAGCTGCTGGAGTCAAACATGAATAGTACATAGTTTGGGATGTTTAAAAGAATATAAATTATAACCCAAATCAGAATGCCTATCTCCTTTAGATAAATTACTAAGTTTACAGAAAAAAAAATGATCTTGGTAGATCCCTCTCAAAGGGCAAGAGAATCTTAATGCAGTTTTATAACTAATGTCTCAGTTGCTGTTTATGAGGAGGCCCCCAACTGGAAAGAGATTTGGCTGAGCAAACAGATTATTCCCCTCAAATCTATTTCTGCTTCTTGCTATTTGTGTGGCTTCATTCAGATTTCATAACCTTTCAGATATTGTTCCCTCATCTGCAAAATGGGGATAGCAACCCACAGTCTTGCCTTTATTAGCAGTTAGTTTCTAGGGTCAAAAAGTCTCCATGATAAGGAGACAAAGAAATTGTTAGATCACAAGCTTCCCTGTTATATATTTTAATTATCATAAGCACCTTCTAATCTATTTTTTCCTTTTATTTTCTGTGGTACACCGGGTGGTGCTCAAGGACTCTTGGGTCCTTTATAAAAGGTATTTGCACAAGGCTCAACCTGTAAACCTGTTAGTAATCTCTAACTTAATGTCTGGAGCTTAATGTCTCTAGTGAGATAGAGTCTTCACAGTTTCCTCTCAGGGAAACTTTTAGGGATTATATTTTAGTGGGGTTATTTATAACAAGCAAGACAAAATAAATTATTTAGCATCTGTCTTTGGGGTAGGCTGGGGTGGTGGTAAAATTCGAAATAATGGTGGGGGGAAGGTGTCATGGTGGGGGGATTGGGGCTGGGAACAGTGAATGTAATAAATTATCACATTATTAATTATTGTTAATTAATCTATAAAAATAAAATAAAATAAATAAAATAAAATAAATTAAAAAACAAATAAATATAAAATAAAAAACAAATAAACAAATATAAAATATAAAATAAACGAATATAAAATAAAATAAATAAAAATAAAAATAAAAATAAAATAAATTAAAAAACAAAAATAAAAAGGGTGTTTTACAGCTTTACACCTTCTGGACCGATTTCTGAGAGTTAACAGGAAAAGGACGGCAGCAGTTCGGGGGTCAAGATCTCCAAGGACCCCAAAGGCCGGTCTTTGCCCGGTATTTAAGGGCGGGTGCGGCCGTGAGCTGGATCTCAGCAACCCGACTGGGGTCGGTCAAGGCGCCGGGCGCTTCCAGGGAACTGCAGACCCCGGGAGCACGTGCGCAGGATTGGGGGCTCAACCAGCGGCGCCCGCACAGAGCAGAGGCCCGGGAGGCCCACGTGCAGAGGCGGAGCCAGCTGCCAGCTTCCCGGATAGCGTGTGCGCGCGCGCGCGAGAGAGAGAGAGGGGCGGGCGCAGCAACGCGGACTCCCGCCGCCTGCGGCGCCGTCGGGCTCCTCCCACCCTTGCTCCCGCCTCCCAAGGCCGGCTGGGCCAATGGGCGGGGCCGGTCCGGGCCTTCGGGGCGGGGCGAGGCGCGCACCCTGCGCGCAGGTGCCGCCCGGCGCCCGGCCCGCCCGTTCCGCCGCCACCGCCACCGTCGTGCGTGCTGCTTGGCGGAGGGGCCGGGCCTGCGCGCGCTCTCTCTCCTCCTTCCTCCCCACCTCTCGCTGCCGGCGGAGCGCGACTCCCGCAGCCACTGGTTCCCCCCCACCCCACACACACCTTGTCATCGCACAAGCCGAGCACGGTGAGGCCCGCGGGCGCACTCCCGGCCGGGATTTGGGGCGGCTCCGGGCTCCTGCTGTGTGGCCGGCGGCTGGCCGGGGCGAGGGCGGCCCGGACGCGGTGAGGGCAGCGGGCGGCGGCGTGGTGAGGGCGGGCGCGCATGGATGAATGAGGTGGCCCTGGACTAGGCCGCGGGTCCCAGGAGCGGCCCACGCCTCGCGCTGGCACGGCCCGGGCTCTGCCTCCCTGGGTCCGGACTGTCCGTCTACACGAGGGAGAGGGCGGAGAGGCCGGTCCCGGGGCTCCCTTGGGTCCCTGAGGTGTTTCCCCCGCCGCCAGCTGACCCCCGCTGTGGCCGCCCCTCGAACTTGGGCTGGCTTTGCGCGTGCGGCAGCAGGTGAACCCCGAGAAGGGAGCTCCTCGGGCTCTTGCCTCACTTCTTGAGCCGGCTCTCTGCAGGGCCTCAGGAGGCTGACGTGGAGGCAGTCAGGTAACCCGCGTGCGAAGTTTTTTTTTTTTTTTAAATTAAATTCCTCCTGGAGTTCAGCGTGCAGTCGGTTAGATGGGAATTTTTTTTTTTGCACGGAGTTGTTTGGAGCCCGATTAGCAGGGACCGACGAAGTTTCGATGTATTTGAGTCGGGGATCGGGGGATCCCTCTGGTCGACAGGATGTCAGCCAGTGCCGGTTCCTGAGGCGCTCCTCAGCGCTGAGGAGTGAGTGCTCCAGAGGAGTGGAGGCGGGATCGGATCAGGATCACCCTGACACCCGGCGGTCACCGTCACCGTCTGAGTCCATCCCCCTGGGAAGAGATGGTGCGGGTGGGGACCGTGGGAAAGCGAGAAGACGAGTGGATTTGGTGCGAAGTGACTTCTACAACTCGTGATTATGGAATGGATTGTACCTTATTTTTTGGTGAGGGACTCTTTTCCTTGGTTTTATTTGTATTGCCATATGTCAAGTGAAATGGTGTTTTGTGACCTCTCCAGATAGACAAGTGGCGGCTAAGTTTTTTTAAATTTTTTTTTTTTTTAATTCTGGTGTCACATATTTTTAGATCAATCTTTGCAGGCTTTCTGAGGACAGAATCGGATCTGTTTACAGAACTTTTTCGTTTTTTATTTTAGCTGGGAAGTAAAGTGGAGTTAGATGCTTGTCAGTTTTGGACTTTTGTGGTGTATTTTAATTCTTAATGGCCAGTAATATGTTTTAGGTGTAAAATGTGTTTTTGGTCGATGGTGATAGTAATATGGTTTTTAAAAATATGTATTTATATACTTTTTATTTTGGCATTTCAGATGCCCCCCAAAAAGGGAGGTGATGGGATTAAACCACCCCCAATCATTGGAAGATTTGGGACTTCATTGAAGATTGGTATTGTTGGATTACCAAATGTTGGGTAGGTAGATTTTTCTCGTACTTGTAAATATTTTTTGTAGAAATGATAACTCAAGGTAAATTGAAGGAAAGACTTCAGGAAGTTAGAATATTAACATGTTGCAGAATTGGGTTTTACTTTAGATTTTGTTTCATTTTTTGATTTTTTAGCATATTCTGTGTTGAAACTTGAGTTACTGTATCTGTTTTACTAAATTCAGGAAGAAGCAATGAGAGATGGAATGTAGATCAGTGATAGCACTGTAGCACTGTCATCCTGTTGTTCATCTATTTGCTCAAGCGGGCATCAGTAACGTCTCCATTGTGAGACTTGTTACTGTTTTTGGCATATTAAATATGCCACGATCAGTGATGATTGCTTGAAACCCTGTTGGGAGACAATTGAACTGGAATTGGAGTACTTAATTTTTAAAATTTTATTTTACTTATTATTTTTGGTGGTACTCAGAGGTTACTCTCGGCTCTACACTCAGGAATTACTCCTGGTGGTGCTTGGGGGGCCATATGGATGTCTGGGGTTGAACCCTGGTCAGCTGCACACAAGGGAAATGTGCAGTACCTGCTGTACTAACTCTCCCAGCCCAGGAATTGGAGCACTTTAAAATTGGTTTGACTTCCAGTATCAATATTGCAAACCACAATGCCCAAAAGGAGGGAGGGAAAGAGGATGGTGGGTTGGGGAGAGATGGAGAGAGAAAGAGAGAGAGAGAGAGAGAGAGAGAGAGAGACAGAGACAGAGACAGACAGAGACAGACAGAGACACAGAGAGAGACAGAGAGACAGAGACAGAGACAGACTGACTGCCTAGAGGCAGGCAAGGGGTGCGGGGTGGGGGGTGGTGGGAGGGATCCTGGGGATACTGGTGCAGGGAAATGTACACTGGTTGTAGGGATGGATGTTGGAATACTGTGTGACTGAAATTCAATCATGAATGTCTTTGTAATGCTTAAAAAAAAAAATTTAAAAATTTAAAAGGAAATTCTTTGGGTGGACCAGAAGATAGGGTATTCCTTAGGCAGCATGCCTAGTGTATGCCCAATCTAATTTAATTCCCAGCACCACACAGTCCCTTGAACATTACCTGGTACAGGACTGGAGGTCCCCATCACTGTTGGGGTTATTCTGGTGTCCCAGGACTGCAAGACTCAGGCAACATAATATACTTGGGCTTTGAACCAATGGGGATGGTGGGGTGTCCTCCACCTTCCAAGTATGGCTTAACACCTCAACCACCCAAAATGACTCTGGTACTGACCATTCCTGGTGCTTTCTTATGCTGGCTTTTGGATGTCCTATAGTAGATACTTAAAGAAATAGTTTTTAAAGCCCAGATATAGATTAGATTAGATCTTGGGAGATAAGGGATCTGATAGCAAAGGAGGGAAGATTATAAATTTAATATTGGAAGTGTTCTGTATAAAGTTATGTTATGAAGGCTAAATATAAAATTTTTGTGAGCAAAAATTTAATGTTTTGGATGTTTAAAATTATAGTCCAGGGGCTGGAGTGATAGCACAGCAGGTAGGGCGTTTGCCTTGCACACGGCCGACCCGGGTTCGATTCCCAGCATCCCATATGGTCCCCTGAGGACCGCCAGGAGTAATTCCTGAGTGCAGAGCCAGGAGCAATTCCTGTGCATTGCCAGGTGTGACCCAAAAAAGCAAAAAAAACCCACAAAAAAACAAACAAAAAAAACAGTCTATTTGCAAATAAGATTAAGAAATTATGTGAGCTTTATCATAAACCCATACACGTGCAAGTTATATGTTCACTGTACACTTTTTTCCTTATTGTCCTATTTCAATATCTTTTTACAAGTAGTAAAATTTTGAAATATTTAAAAAGTGACTAGGGTTTATTAATGGGAAACAGATCCGATGTGAACTTGTGAAGATTATGAAGGTATGTTGGGCATGAACTTTAGACTTTTAGATGGTTTAAGTAGTACAGCCCTATTCTTTATGTTAACACTTTTGGAGGGTTCACACCCAGTGGTGCTCAGGACTTAATCCTGGCCCATCACTCAGGGATCACAGCTGGTGGGCTTCAGGGAACCATATGGGATTCTGGGGATGGAATTTAGTTGGCTGCTTGCAAGTAAGGCTGCTTACTACCCACTGTACTATTACTCTAGCACCCTATGTGTTACTTGGAGCTTCCCGTCTTAGAGATTGCTTATTGAATGTAGCCTGGTATGACCAAGTAGGCAGTTCTCAAATTCTTGTAATGTAAAACATGAACAAGTATGGCTGTCCTAATTTCAATCTTTCCTGGAGCTGGAGAGGTTTGCATTTTGAAGGGGTTTCCTGCTGTGATATAGGCTGCCTGCAAAGTAAGACTAAATAGAGAGTGGAAAATATAAGCAAAACAAATAATTAAGCAAAGTACTGTAGGGTGCTGTCAGTAAACTTGAAAGCAAGATATGATCATTATGTATGTTGTCAGCTTTGTGAACTCATATGCAAGGCATCTCTTTTGGATATTAACTGCTCTTATTCTAGAAATCTCTGTAGTACTTGTAATTTGAGTTTATTTTTTAAAAGTAACAAAATTTCCTCTCCTCCATTTCCCTCTGGTTTTGACGTGCAGTGATGGAGGTGTGTGTACGTTTGATTGAAGTGTACACACCTGGTTGTGGTGTTCAGTGGAGCTCACATACCTGGTTAAGATCTTGCATGTATGGTTGCTATACTTATTTAGGTCACGTTTCTTTAGTTCTAGTTATTGGGAGTCACGTTTCTTTAGTTCTGACCCATGCTCTCTGAGGGTTGCACTGTTTAGTTTGAGTTGTTCCTACATATCTGGCCTCAGTAAGGTCAGGAATTGCTTGTGGTACTGGCAGGCTGATACCAGATCACCCTGTGGGACACTAGGGAATTGACTTTGCGACCTCATGCTTTCAGGACCGGTGCCTTGCTCCCTTCTCCTCTGTTCCTTTGGACAGTATGGCTTATTATTATTTTTTGGGGAGTGGGGGGTGGCAAGAAAAGTTTTTGCACCACACTTGGCCATACCTGACTTTGCTTGGGAGTAGCTCCTTGTGGCGCTTGGGGGACCATATGGTGTCAGGGATTAAACTTTGTTCATTCTCAATGCAAGTCAGTGCCTTAACCTATGTACTATTTCTATGGCCTTATACTTTGATTTTTATTCTTTTGGTTTTTGGGGCCATGCCAGGTGGTGTTGAGGGCTTATTCCTGGGTCTCTGTTCAGGGATCACTCCTGATAGGGGCTCGGGGGCCCTGTGTTGGTATCAGATCTCAAACCCAGCTGTCTGATCTCTCTGGACTATTTTCCTATATATGTTTTTAGTCATGAAGCCTAGTAAATTAATGTATAGGAAAATAATCTCTAAATCATTTTATTGTGCAATCTAAAGGTGTGGTTTATGCTTTCATATTCGATAATCCTGTCTCTCTATCCCAGTTTTTTGAGGTCTACTTTACAAACAGATTCGTATCTTGTGATGTACCCTCTGGTGAATTTTGGCAGTTGTGTTTGCAAATACTGTTTTTGCAGAATGATCTTGTGTTACCTCACTGTGCCAAGTAGGGTTCTTCATAAGCAGTACAAATTCTGTCTGGGAGGTGACAGGAACAAGCTCTACGGCTGGGCCTCAGGGAGGAGTGGAGCTAGGACGGAGTTGGCAGGAGTGGGTAGGTCGATCTGGAGCTCAGCCATGTGTGCTGAACTTCTGGGTATTAGTCTTCTGCTGCTGTCTCTGCAGTGATTCAGATTTCTGCACAAAAGCAAATCCAACTGGACTTGCTTACCTCTGGAAGCATCCACAATAGATTGGGGACAGAGGGTAGTTCTTCAAAGAGTAGATAGAACGTTTAGTACAGACAGCATCTGAAGAACCTTTTGAGGGACCAGAGAGACAGTACAGAGGTTAAGGTGCTTGCCTTGCATGTGACTGAGCCTGCATCGAACCCAGCACTTATATGGTTCCCTGAGCATCGCCAGGCAGTCCTAGGGAACTGTGCACTGCTAGGGTGGCCTTTGCAATCCCCCAGGTACTGCAGAGTGTTAGTAGCATTTGGCCCCAGGCCTTCTGTGCACCCCTTGGGAGTCCTCACTCCCCAGTTACAACCCCCCAAAATAATCTAATTTATCAAAACTTAAAACAATGGGGATTTTTATGATTATAATACTGTTTCCCACACACATAATTCTTCCAACTCCACACCCATCACCATTGTACCTCCCTCCCTTCCATAAGGACCCCATTGCCCCACACTTTCAGTCTTTTAATATATGGGACTTAAAGATACACGGCAGGGTAGCAACAAAGGTCCAAAGGGAGCATAAGTGGAGACCAATCCATAGGGATTGAACCCAGGACTGAGCACAGTGAACCCAGGACTTGAGACACATACGTTGCCTCTACTTTATTTAAGAGCAGAATTAAAGGCAAAGGGTGGAAATTTCCCATATACTCCCTGTCCTCACACAGCGATACCCTCTGTATTGACACATCATCACTCCCTGCCAGTGTGGTATACCTGTCACTCATGAGCAAACATTTGAGCATCATTCATTATCACCCAGAGTCTGTGACTTGCATCAGGAATCATTCACTCTTCGTGTTTTGTGTTTCATAGTTTTGGGCAAATATGTAACATCATTTATATGTCATAATATCATTGGGAATATTTTCACTACCCTAAAAATTCTCTATGCTGTACCTAAACCCTCACCTTCAAATCATCTCTTTTTTTTCAGTGTCTCAATAGTTCTGTTTATTTAAGAATGTTGTATAATTAGAACCGCACGGGATTGGCCTGTTGCACTTAGTGACATGCACTTAATTTTGTTTATGGCTTCAAGAGTGGATTTCTCTTCAGTGGCAATATTTCAGTGCTTTGGATGTACCTTTGTTTCTTCATTGAGTGAATGATAAATCTGTTGCTCACCAGATTTTGGCAGTTGTGAATAAAACTGCCATGAACATTCATGCGCAGATTTATTATTATTTTTATTATTTTGTTTTTTGGGTCATACCCAGTTGTGCTCAGGGCTTATTCCTGGCTCTGTGCCCAGGAATCTTTCCTGGTGATCTCAGGAGACATATGTGGTGCCAGGGATCGAACCGGGATCGGCTGTGTGCAAGGTAACCCATTGTACTAACTTTTAAACCCCAAATTTATTATTATTACATTCAAAATTTCATTTTTTAATTTCTTCCCCTTTTCTGTTCATTTTTACTCCTGTCATCATCATACCTAAGGTCATCTAAGTTATCTAGATGTATGCAGGGCCTTGCACATCCACACATGCAAGGCAAGTATGCCACTGCCAAACTATGTTTTATTCCTGACCCTGTGATTCACTTTGATGTAATTTTTCTAAGGGTGTACATTCTGTATCTAGATTGTATTTTATTTTTTGGTGTGTAGGGTGTTTAGTTGTTGCAGCAGCATTTATTGAAAGCACCATCTTTGCTTTGTTGTCTTTAGGAAATGATATTTTGATATCCCTAACTTTTTTTGGGGGGGATGAGGGGGAGGTATTTGGGCCACATGTGGTGGTTCTCAGTGGTCACTCCCGGCAATGCTTAGGAGCAGGAGAGACAGTACAAGGGCTAATGCTTGAACATGGCCAATCCCAGCTTAAACTCAAGCACCAAGACTGGACCTTGCAGTTCTGGGGATTAAAACAGGGTCTGCTGCATGCATTGGAGATAGTGCCTTAATCTCTGTTTCATCTCTCCATTCATATCCTGTATTTCTTAACCTGTCATGGGACTGCCATTGTGAGAGATGGGATTATGTTAAATTGAAAGAGCCAGAGAACCTCAGATAGCTTTGCTTAACAGAGGGTTGTTGTTTTGTTTTGTTTTTGGGCCACACCCAGTGGTGTTTAGGGCTTACTTCTGGTTCTGCACTCCAGGGTCACTCATGGCAGTACTCAGCTGACTATGTGGGATGTTGAGAATTGAACCTGGGTTGACTGTATGCAAGGCAAGTGCCCTATGTGCTGTCCTGTTGCTCTGGCCCCAGACAGAGCTTTTGGGTTTTGTTTTTGGTTTAGTGCGGTTTATTGTGATGGAGTGTATTGGGGTGATGAGGGATAGGGTGGGGAGCAGGGACTTGGCAGGGGGCAGCTCTGAGACAGTCAGGAGTGCAATGCCCACCGTTTCTCCTGAGACCCAGCATTAGGGATATATTTGTCCCCATAGCCAACTGGGATGAGCTGCTTTTCAGCCACCATATTTTCAGACTCCTGTGCATTAAACTCAGATCAAGTCTCACTTCTTGAAGATGTTGGTCTTCTGGCAGCCAGGAAACTTGAACTTGGTCTGGAGCAGAGCCTTAATCACATGCGCCTTATTCTGCAGTTTGGTGTGGATGAGGATGGACATGATGACTTGACTTGACCATCGTGAATGCTGACCAATATGCGCTGGGGCTTTCCAAAGGCATTCTGCATACCTATTTGGAGCCTGAAATTGGAACCAGCGTGAGAGTATATTTGAGCGTCCACTGCAAAAGGACTGTCTCCAGGATCTTTTAGAACAGTCTATATAAACCACAGAATGCGTCCACTAATGAAGAGGCTGCTTGCTATTTATAGCTGTTGCACATCGACCTCGTGGGGCAGAGAGCACGGTCAGCTTAGTTGGCTCTGCCTCTTAGCCTTTATTTTTGTACTTCAGCAGTGCTCCAGAGTATGGCCACCACTGTTGGCAATACTTGGTTCAGTTGCACAGATAAGACAATGCATAGGCTGAGGATGTGGTGCTGTTTGGGTCCTGTGGTACTGGGCACCAGTCCTACATCTTACAGTGCCTGGGGACTATCAGGACCCTGCCCAGTGAGCTGCCATGCTCAAATACAGGAGTGAATGCTCCAGCCCTTTGCCCTATCTCCTGTCCTCCAGAAGGTGCCTTTCTTTTTTTTTTTCCCCTCCCCTGATATAAGTGTGAATTTTGCTGTTCTAGACTAGCCTGTTGATGGTTTTATGAAGTCTTCAGGCTTCTCACTGCTTGGCAATCCCACTGGTGTAGCCTTTACCCTTAGGGTTCTGTGTGTTGTAATTCCTGGCAGCTGGTTCTCCAAAGGCTCAAAGGACCAGACTACTTTGGTCTGTGGTCTCTCAGGGACTTTTCCTTGCAAGCTGCCACACCATATTTTTCTGCTCATATATCACTCTCCAGATGTAGTTGCAAGACTTTATTTAGTTTATTTGCAGTAAAGGCATATTGTCTGTATTTTTGATGGCCAGTATATTCAGTTTTTGTTATCCTGAAAGGAGGGAATGGATATTGGCAGATAACTGTGTCTGCTCTTACGCTGCCCCAGGGTTGCATTTGTCTTACTTGGTGAATGCTTCTGGGAATGGTCCTTGGTGGCTTTTACAAGGCAATTTGCCTTTTCGCAATTTGGCAGAGACCGACTGCATTCTTTAAAAAGTATTTATTGTTGCTTAGTGGAAGCATAGGAAATGCTTAAAATCAAACAAAAACCAAAAACCAAAGCAGGATAATTCTGTTCAGTGTTTTGGTTCTTTTTTTGTGTAGCAAAGTACTCTAAAATTTCCTGGTTCAAAACATTAGCAATTTAGTAAGTCTCTTGATTTCTTTAGGTTCACTGGGTGAGTCTGCTGGTCTCTCTTGGGCTTCTTCTGTGGCTATAGTCAGTCGATCTGGGTCAGTCAGGTCTGGGGCTTAGTCAGGGTTGGCTGAAAATCAGAGGCAGCTTGTGCTTTTCCCCCCTGTCCTTTTCCTCTAAGTGGTCTTAATCTCATGCTTCTCTATAGCGTGGTGTGGTTAGATTCCAAGTGAGTGAAACCGTGACAGTCAATATCACACTTCCACTTAATTCTTTTAGCTAAAGCAAATGAAGGCACCAGCCTAGAGATGGAGTAGAGTGAATTTAGCTTGCTGGGAGGGGTGGCAAGTTAAATAGCTTTAGTAAATTCTACCACATGATGTTTCAAGGTGGTTATTCTTACTAATAGTGTTGTTTGTTTTTAAAAACAAAAACCTCTTCCCATGCTGCTGGACTTTTCCTTAGCATTACATTAATTTGTTTTTGAAGTGATTTTATACTTAAAAGTATTTCACACTTGTGAAATTAGCTGGCAGGGGGCTGGAGTGATAGCACAGCGGGTAGGGCGTTTGCCTTGCACGTGGCTGACCTGGGTTCGATTCCCAGCATCCCGTATGGTCCCCTGAGCAACTGCAGGGGTAATTCCTGAGTGCAGAGCCAGGAGTAACCCCTGTGCATCGCTGAGTGTGACCCAAAAAGCAAAAAAAAAAAAGTTCGTAGAAATTCCTACATAGGGCCTGACTGATAGTAAAGTGGATAAGTTATTTTCATTGCATGTGGCCAGCCCAAGTTTTATCCCTGACTTCCTGGGTCTGAGGAGAGAACTTAGAGGTCTGGAGCGCAGGCTTTGCATATACAGAGCCCTGGGTTTGATCCATGGCACCGTATGGTCCCCCAAGCACTACTGAGTGTCACCTTAAAACAAAAACCAAGGGGCTGGAGCAATAGCACAGCAGGTAAGGCATTTGCTTTGCACTCGCCCGACCCGGGTTCGATTCCCAGCATCCCATATGGTCCCCTGAGCACCGCCAGGGGTAGTTCCTGAGTGAAGAGCCAGGAATAACCCCTGTGCATTGCCAGGTATGACCCAAAAACAAACAAACAAAAAAAAACAAGAAAAAAAAAACAACAAAAAGAACTCAGCTTTACTTCCCAAATGTTAGCATCTTCTATAGCCCAAGAAGTTAACATTGATTTATTAGTCCTATTAATTCCTTTTTTCTAGATCAGGTTCTAATCCAGGGTTATATGTTACATTTAATTGTTTTGTTTCCGTAGAAGTGTTTTGTCTCCATAGTCTGTTTATATGGAACAATTTTCTTAGTTTTTCTTCTTTTTTATTTTGTTTTCTTCTTTTTGGGTCACACTCGGCTTTGCACAGGGGTTACTCCTGGCTCATTACTCCTGGCTCATGTACTCAGGAATTATTCCTGGCAGTGCTTCCGGGGCCATATGGGATGCTGGGAATCACACCCTGGTTGACTGCATGTAAGGCAAATGTCCTACCTGTTGTGCTATTGCTACAGCCCCCATAGTTTTTCTTTTGTCTTTTAAGTCCCTGAAACTATTTTTTTTCTTTTTGGAGAGGCAGGGTGCACACCAGCCGTGCTCAGGCCTTAACTCCTGGCTTTACGCTCAGGGATCACTCCTGGCAGATATGGGATGACCATAGGGGATTGAACTTATGTTGGCTATATGTGAGGCAAGTTCCTTACCTGCTGTACTCTCACAGCTCCATTAATTTTTTTTTTTTTATTACTCGTAGATCTTTGAAGGTTAAGAATTATTTAAAAACTGTTTGTTGCATGCCCAGCAATGCTTGGGAACTTTGGCTCCAATGGAGTCATTCCTAGTGGTGCACAAGGGACTGTAGTGCTGGGGTAAAACTGGAGCCTCCCCCGTGCAAAGCATGTGCTCTGCTTATTGAGGTCTCTCCAACTCCTTAAATTTTATTTACTTTGGATGAGTACTGATCAGATTCAACTCTCAAATCAAATTTGATTTCTCATGTTGTGGCCATTTTGTTCCATTTTGCCTTTCCATTGCTGTTTTCATCATTGAAGTGTGTCTGGGATGAGGGTGGGGGTTGCCCCCTTGGTTGCAGTGCTTGCACCCTGGATTCCAGCCCTAGCATGTAGCAGTGAGGGTTGGCGACATGGAGTGAATTCTTTGTCTTCTGCTACAAGACCTGTGTTCCATTACTAAGCAGTTATCAGCAGCCCTTCTTGAGTCTTTCTTGGGATTTAATGCAGCAGTGGTAACTATAGCATTGTCATTTAGCACGTGTCTGGAATCTTGACACCTCGCAAATCTGGGGTTTCTATACTGGTTTTCCAAAGTGGGTGATGCCACCCCTAGGGGACCCTAGAGCCATACTGGGTAGCAATATGTAGCTCAGGAGGTGCAGTTGGGAAACCCTTTCTGTTTGCTTAAAGCAGGTAGATTTTCACAGAAGCACTGAGTCAGATTGTTGTTCTGAAAAGGGGATTGGGAACCTCTGATTTACATTCAGGGTAATTATTCATATAGGAGGCTTCCTGATGTTTTTGTGTTTAATTTTCTGGTTCACCAATTTTTTGGTGGATTTTTAAAAATTATTAGGTATGTTTCTTGTAGGGGTGGTCTACAGTTGGCAGATTTGTTCAGCATATGTCTGTGAAGGCCTTCATCTTCATAATCTAAAAGTCTTGTAGACAGCATATTTTTTTGGGGGGGGGGAAACTATACCCAGTGGTGCTCAGGGCTTATTCCTAACAGTGCTTGGGTCATTCCTAGTGAGACTGAGGGAGGAGGGAGGACCATATAGGGTAATGGGGATGGAATCCGTGTCAGCTGTGTGCAAGGCCTTACCTGCTGTACTGTTGCTCCAGTGCTAGGTAGGATCATCTTGCTGGCAGGTTTTTTTTTTCCTTTTTGGGTCACACCTGGCAATGCTCAGGGGTTACTCCTGGCTCTGAACTCAGAATCACTCCTGGCGGTGCTTAGGGAATCATATGGGATGCTGAGACTCGAACCCGGGTTGGCCACATGCAAGGCAAGTTCCCTACCCGCAGTGCTATCACTCCAGCCCCCTTTGCTGGCAGTTTTTATCATTGATTATTATTATTATTATTTTTGCTTTTTTGGTCACACCCAGCAATACACAGGGGTCACTCCTGGCTCATGCACTCAGGAATCACCCCTGGCAGTGCACAGGGGACCGTATGGGATGCTGGGATTTGAACCCGGGTCAGCCGCATGCAAGGCAAACGCCCTACCTGCTGTACTACTGCTCCAGCCCCTATAGTTAGCTCTTCTGATTTTTCTTTTGTCACTTTGACTTGCCTTTCAGAGTATCCTGTCTCTGTTGAGATTATTATAGCAATGATTTATTTTACTTAATTGTGGGACCACATCCAGCAGTGATTAGGGTTCCACCAGGAAGTGCTTGGAGAAGACCAGACCCAGCAGTACTCAGCAGCAGCAGTACTCAGCAGCCAGGACTGGACCCAGGGTTTTGTGTGCTGTACCCCTTGGGCCACTTCCCCAACCCTGCCACAGTCATCTTGAACTCCGTTTGTCGGGGAAAATGTCTTTGAAGTTTGATTCTGGAGAGTTCTTCTCTTATGACGTCATATTCTCTTGAGGTCTGAATTTGCCATGTGTTCTATGTTTTGTCTGCTTACCACTTCATAGCCAATTAAGCACTTCCCTTCCCCCCTTTAAGGTCTGGATTAGAGGTTTGAATTTTTTCCAGCAGGTGGGGCTGTGGCTTGATTTGGTCTGGCTTGATTTTGGGTTTCTGCCGGCTTGGCATTCCCAGGTATCGAGGCTGCCTGTGCAGGAGCTGTGGTGGGGCTGGGGTCTGGGGCTGATTCACACATGTTCGTGACATCGCTGATATCCCTCCTTTCTTGGTGGCCCAGATTTGAGGCTTACCAATCTCTTTACTGTTCTGGTGCTTCAAGAGGTAAGTGCCAGTTCCATAGGGTGGGCTTGGGAGAAGCAGTCTAGAGAGAACAAATGTTCCTCAGGGGACCCTGTGGTCCTTCATGGGCCTCTAAGACATTCTAAGAAGCCCACAGGCAAAAATCTTATAAATTGAGGCCATGACGTAATGCCTGGGACTAATCAGTAGGACAGAAGGGCCACATGAAGACAGAAGGGCCACATGAAGGTAACAAGGTCGGCAGGGGGCCACAGTTGGAAAAAGGTAGAGAAACACTGTTTTAGAGGAGGGCTTTTTGAACTTTTCCCACTTGTGACCCATTTTTGCTCAAGAAATGTAAAGTAGGTGAGCATGGCAGAAATATCATGCATTCATTAAGTGGTTGATTTTGAATTCCTTCTTTTTTGGGGGGGAAGAGTGTTTCCTAAGTGGTGCTTGGGGGATGCCAGCCATTACCAGTGATACTTGGCTAACCATCCAGAAGTTCGATTCTGGGGCCCAAGAATGTGGTGCTACTCTGACCTGGCAGTGCCAGGGTTGTCTGGGTTACCCAGGCTGTGTCCTGGATCCTTCAGGACCACACCTGGCAAATCATGAGGGCTCCCAGGGCTTTCCCAGTGAGCCCAGGTGGTGCCAGGAATGAAGCTGGGTTAGGGTACAGCCCTTACCTCCTGTAGTTTCCTGGCCCATGAATTCACTTTTGATTGTTGGCATGTTCAGACCTTTACTGTTGCCAATTTCTTCAGTGACATCCCCCTACCCCCCTATCTAGTTACTCATTTGGGCTTGCAACCACAGTTTAAGAAGCTTGGTCCCAGATGTGTATTAACTTGACCTTTTTCTCATCTTCTTTCCTTTCTGTGACCCCCTCCCCCCATCCTGCTGGTTAGCCCTGAGCCCTATGCTGTGGCCCACGTTCATGTGAATTTTCTCCTGTGGTTGAGGCACTCTCGTCCAGTGCAGCCTTTCTGTTCTTGCTGGAGCTTTGACCAGCAAGATTACATCACAGTCGAGTTTGCCTAGATCAGGGTGTGATTTCTGGTACCTGCTCTCTTCCCAGAGCCCCTGACTGACATGGCAGACCTGCTCTCCAAAACAGGGGGGCTCCCCTTCCAGCTTCTTCAGTCAGTCTTGTATTGCTGGGGTCAGTCTCACCCCGAACTGTGGATTTCTCAGTATATTATCTTCATGAGTAATTGTAGTTGTTCATTTTAAGATTGAAGCAAGAAACTGCTACCACCTTCTTGGTGATATTTCTGGGCTTGAGTTGATTTTTGTGTGTAGTGTAAGGTAGGAGTCTCAGCATCTCTTCTTTGCTTGTGGCTCTCCACTTACCCCAACATCATTTGTTGATGAAACTGTTCCTCATTGTGTGGTTTTGGCACTATTGTGGAAGATATTTGACCATTGTATAGAAGAAGGTTTATTTTATTTACTCTTTCAGAGCCACACTTGGCAGTACTCAGCGCATACTCTGGCTCTCTGCTCAGTGATCACTCCTGGTGGGGCTTAGGGGACCATATGTGATGCCAGGGATGGAACCTGGGTCAGCTATGTGCGAGGCAAGTGTCCTACCCACTGTACTATCATTCCAGCACCAAGAAGGTTTATTTCTGGGCTCTCAGTTCTATTCATTCTTGTCTTTATGCCAGTTCCACACCGTTTTGATTACTGTATCTTTGTAATATGTTTTGGTTGTCAGGAATTACGCTATGGGCTTTTTGAATACCCCCTTCATGCTAAGGGAATGTGATACTAGTGTGATATATTAGTTGTGATGTTAACCTTAGTCATTCAGTTAAGATGTTCTCTGCCAGATTTTCCCATTTAGAAACTGTCCCTTTTTCCTTTCTAATTTCTTTAGAAGCAACTCATGAAGTAGGCCTACATTCATTGGGAAGAGAATTAGCTCAGTTGGCAGAAGGAATACCAAGGAATGGGTAGATTATTCCTGGCTCTGCACTCCTGAGGTACTCTTGCCCTTGCCCCTGTGGTGCTTTCTTTCTTATGGGTTTTGGTGCAGCACTGTGCTGTGGTTGGTGTCCTGGATCAAGCTAGGGTCTGTGCACTCTAGGTAGTCAGGCACTCTGCCCAGAAGTCCTGCTCCAACCTTTTAAGTTGTATTTTTGTGGTGAAGGATTTAAGTCTGGACAGTGGGACAGTTTATTGTGGACAAGATGTGCATTTTTTTTCCCTTTGGAGAAAAATGCCCTCCATTTGCTCCCCCCTCCTTCTCTTCCTCTCTCCTTCTCTTCCTTCTCCTTCCTCCTCCCCCTCTCTTCTCCTCCCTTCTTCTCTTCCCCCTCCTTTTTTTCTTTATTCTTCCTCTTCCCCTCTCTCTCCATTACAGAGTTATTAATGATTGGATTTCAAGTCCCGCCCCTCCCCCCCACTGTTATGTATATCTTCCAGCCCCTTGGATATTTCCTTCCAACATCAGCTTTTCATGTGCATGAAGCCTCGATGCCTGACCTCCTTTGTCCAGGATGGGCATGTAGTTATAGATGCTTGATCACTTCTTGGAGGTTTACCCTCACTCCTGCTTTTACAGATTCCTAGCTCCTACTTATCTGCATTGATGTGGCTTTTCATGCTCTGGGCAAGAGCTCTAGTTGGCTGTTAGCTCTTTTTTTTTTTTTTTTTAATGAATCACTGTGAGATACTTACAGACTTTCTTGATTACATTTCAGTCATATGATGATTGAGTATCCATCCCTTCACCAGTGCCCATTCTCCATCACCAATGTTCCCACCACCCCTTTGCCCTCCCCTCCCCGCCTCTGTGTTAACTTTTGCATCTTGCCCAGAAGTAGAATGTTTTTCCTTCCCAAATTGACTTGGAGAAATCTGTTTGCTTTACAAAATTTTCTAAAATCTGAACTCTGTTGATTGCATACATGTGGTTCCATTTAGTATTTTCCTCTGTTCTTTATGGTTAAAGTAACAGTCATATGTTAGGATTTGATCACATTAATATTGAATAATGTTTGACCAGATAGTTTTTGTCTTTGTATGGCATATTGAACCCAGAGCCTCATACAGGCAAATGACTGGATCATTTTGATATCAAGAATACTTAGAAGAGGGGTGGGTGAGATTGCTGAAAGGGCTGAGTACATGCTTTTATGCAGGAAGTCTGGGTTTAGTAGCATTCCCTGAGCACTGCCAGGTGTGACCCAAGCATCTCCTCCTCCAAAAAAGAAAACTCGGAAAAGAGCCGGGGAGATAGCTTAAAGAGCTGGAGTGCATACTTTGTGTGTTGGAAGCCTGTGTTCTATCCTTATCATCTCGTGGTCCCCTAGCACTGCTGGGAATGCCTCCTGAGCACCCCAGAGTACAACTCCCAAGTCAACAGAGGTGATCATGGGTCCATCAGAGGTTAAAAAATGGTGCTATTCTCACATTTATAGGATATAAAATAGTAATACTAGGAGATAATATCTATCCAAAGACAGAAACAAGGGCCAGGAGGACTGATCAGTGGTAGGAAGCTTGCCACAAGTTGTGGGGGAGTGCAGTTAGGACAGAGAAGGGACCACTCTGACAGTGATAGTTGGAAATGATGACTCTGGTCAAGAACCTAGTGCTGAAAGGAGTAAAGTGATACACATGATAACCTTTTAGTACCTGTATTGCAAACCACAGTGCCTTAAATGCAACAGTGTCTAAGAGAAGACAGGGGGTGGGGTGGGAGGGTGGGGGTGAGGAGAAAGTGTCTGCTATAGAGGTGAGGTAGGCTGGGTGGGTGGAGATGTGAGAGGGAAACTAGGGATATTGGTGGTGGGGAATGTACACTGGTGAAGGGGTTGGATGTTCGGACATTGACTGAAATCCAATCATGAGTAACAATGTATTTCACAGAGATTCAATTTTTTTTTAATTGATTCACCATGAGGTACAGTAACAAAACTTTCAAGTTTGAGCTTTGATCATACAGTCATCAGACACCCATCCCTTCACCAGTGCAGGTTTTCCACCACCAAAATCCCCAGTATCCCCCTCCACCCCATTCCACACCTCTCCCTGCCTGTGTGACAAATTGTACAATACTCTTTTTCTCTACTTTAGTTACCTTCGATATTTTGAGACCAGTCCCATCACTGTTTATACCTGCCAAAAAGGCAATGCTAGACAGTGTGTTTTGTATTGCTTGTTATGGATACAATATAATGTCGTGCAGCTGCTCTTGCGCTCTAGGAATTCTAAAATTTTAATAGGATCTGAAGAGATCGTTGTAGTAAGTTTCTCGGGTCTGAGATTTGTTTTTTTTTTTTTTTTTGCTTTTTTGGGTCACACCCAGCGATGCTCAGGGGTTACTCCTGGCTTTGCACTCAGGAATTACTCTAGGCGGTGCTTGGGGGACCATATGGGATGCCCGGGATCGAACCCGGGTCTGCCGCGTGCAAGGCAAACGCCCTACCCGCTGTGCTATCACTCCGGCCCCCTCGGGTCTGAGATTTGTTTGTGAGTCTCTGGATCATGGCCATGTGGGAGCTTAAGTAGATGGTGGCTGGATGTGGCGTCATCTCAGAGTCCCATGGCGAGAGGGGGAAGGAGAAGGGCCCACTTCTCCCCTGTACTGTGAGGCCTGGTGTTTGTTGCCACCGCCACTCGCACCTGGAGCTTGTCGCTGACTTCTAGAAAATGGCAGCCACCAGGACTCTTAGAGGGCAGGCAGAGGGACGGCACCTACCCCCGTCTGGAGTAGCCCAGTGGAAATGGCTTATTGCAAAGTCCAAGGCCATCTCTGCAGCAAGTTGCTCAGGTCTGAGATTCGTTTGTGTGTCTTGAGATTCAATTTTTTAAAAATAATGATGCTATTCTAAGTTTTTCATTCTTTCTCTTCTTTGACTGTATTATGTCTACAAAATAATCCATCAATTTTTAAAATTTCCTCTGTAAAATTGTAGTACAAATAACAGGGACACAGTAAGAATCTTCAAAGAATCACTTGGTCCATGTAAATGGTGGCCAGAGATGTTTTCTGCTGAGCATTACTGACAGTTCATGGATATGAAGTTGATTGATTTGTTACAACCCTCGTAACTGTTCTTGTTGATATTCAGATTGACGTATCTTTGGACACTGGGCTTAACTTTAAGACTTCAGAATGATTTTGATAAGAGTCTATGTTTTTTTATAAAAGCTTTCTTGTTTTCTCGTGGGAAAAGTATTTGGGACTTGTTTTGCATATTTCTCATTCCAGACCTGGAACTAACCGTTTGTCAAGAAGTCTTGTTTTTTTAATATGGATAGTCCTCCAAAAACTAGAAATTGAGCTTCCATATGACCCCGCAATACCACTTCTGGGAACATATTCTGAGGATGCAAAAAAGCACAGTAGAAAATTCATTGCAGCACTGTTCACAATAGCCAAAATATAGAAACAACCTGAGTGCCCTAAAACAGATGACTGGTTAAAGAAACTTTGGTACATCTACACAGTGGAATACTATGCAGCTGTTAGGAGAGATGAAGTCATGAAATTTGCTTATAAATGGATAGACATGGAGAGTATCATGCTAAGTGAAATGAGTCAGAAGAGGGACAGACATAGAGGGACTGCATTCATTTGTGTAGTATAAAATAACATCACATTAGGCTGACACCCAAGGACAGTAGATACAAGGGCCAGGGGGATTTTCCCATAGCTGGAAGCTTGCTTCATGAGCGGAGGGGAGAAGGCAGATGGAATAGAGTCAGGATCACTAAGAAAATGATGGCTGGAGGAACCAGTTGGGAATGGGAGATGCATGCTGAAAGTAGATAATGGACCAAACATGATGACCTCTCAGTGTCTGTGTTGCAAGCTATAATGCCTCAAAGTAGAGAGAGAGCATGGGAAATATTGTCTGCCATAGAGGCAGGGGAAGGGTGGGAAAGGGGGGGTATACCTGGGATATTGGTGGTGGGGAATGTACACTGGTGAAGGGATGGGTGTTTGGTCATTGTGAGATTGTAACCCAAACATGAAAGCTTGTAACTATCTCACAGTGATTCAATAAAATTTGGGGGAAAAAAAAAGAAGTCTTGGTTTTTTTTTTTTTTTTTCAGGGGCCCTCACTTACTGTGTTTAATGCAGCATTGGACCTGGTGGTTCTAAAGACCTCCAGAGACTCCCTGGTCATGCTGGGACCATATGGGACTCCTTGGTTCCTTTGGCTATTTTTAATGGACACTACAATCAAAACTCATAGTCCAAATGTGTGTTACATTTTTAAAAAATGATACTATAATATGTGTTACTTAAAAATTAGTTTAAAGTTTGGGTTTTGTTGCAAGTAGACTACAACTTTATAGGTATTTCAATAGGACTGAGATTAAAAATTAACTATAATAAACAGTGATTTCTTGATTGTCATTCTTAAAATTCTGGGATTGTTACCAGACTTTTATAATTAACCAGTATGAATTTAACAGTGTTTTTTCTTTTGTTCTTTCTTTTTTTTAACGCTGTGCCTGAATCTAGTTAGCTGATTCCAAAACATAGTTGTATCTCCTAAGACCTCTTCTCTCTTCCCCCTCCTCCCTTTCCCCTGTCTTTTCTGTCTCCTGCCTTCCTCTTCCCTCCCTGCCTCAAACATCTCAAAGCATGTGCTCTATTATTGCCAAACCCAAGCTCAGAGCTCAGTTACTCAAGAGACAAGAGTTGTCACAGAAAAGGTTTTATTTGGGTGCGAACAGTCTGAGAACATGGTTGACTTCTTGTCCCCCAGCCCCATCTTTCCCTCAAGTTAGGGATAGGGGTTTGTATAGGGCTGGTTGGGAAAATAAATTAGAATACATTTATGGTTGGGCATGGAGGGGAGAGAGTCCTGTCTTAAGGCAGTCTGGACAAGTGTCAGCTGTTAATGAGCCCTTGGAGACAATGGTCTGTTCTTATAAAACTTTGAGATAAATTGTTTAAGTATCGTCTGTTTCCAGGGCCTGTATAATCTTCAAGAATCTTCCCAAGGCCTATTGTTTGCCCCTTCCCCCTTTATCCATAACTGGGCCTGGTTTAACATTAAACAATCAATGCATCAGAACATCTCTTAAAACTCAAGAGACAAAGGACTAGAACAATAGTATGGTGGGTAGGGCCTTTGCCTTGCATGCAGCCGACCTGGGTTTGATTTCCAGCATCCAATATGGTATCATGTACCCGGCCAGGAGTAATTCCTGAGTGCAGAGCCAGGTGTAATCCCTACACGTTTCTGGGTGTGAAACACAAAAGCACTCTCTCTCTCTCTCTCTCTCTCTCTCTCTCTCTCTCTCTCTCTCAAGAGACATGTTGAGTGCCAGTGGGGAATGAGAGGTGAAGCAACATAGATTCTTTATTTTCTGTTTGAATTTTGGGCCATAGCCAGCAGTGCTCAGGGGCTATTACTGGCTCTGTGCTCAGGAGTGGTCCCTGGCAGTGCTCCAGGGACCAGGTTTGATTGCGTGCAGGACAAATGCCTTAACCCTGTACTCTATCCCTGCCCCGAATGGAATCTGCTTGCTTGTTAATAGTCCACGGAGCCTTATCCCAGCCTGAGCGATGTTTAAAGCCCTCTAGCCAAATAGAATAAAGTGTCTTCATTGCTCACCAGTAATTATATAGATCAACTTGATTTGCTCATTATTCTATTGTAATGCCCTTGGTGTTTGTAAGGGGAGTGGGGGCAGCGGCTTGACATATAGAGCAAAGGGCTTTGCATGTCAGAGGCATGGGTTTGATCCCAAAGCACTGTATACGGTCCCCCAGGCACTGCCAGGAGTGATCCAAGAGGATGGAGTCAGGAGTACCCTTTACCTACACATCTGGATGTGGCCCCCAAACAAACAGAATGTTTATTTTGTTTCATTTGCTTAAATGTTCAGTCAGATAAGCTAACTGGAGTAAGTATTAATTCTTCTGATGAGTTTAAAATTTGGTTTGTTCTACGTTGTTGTTTCTTTGGTGCTGGGGATCCACCCAAGGACTTTACATGCCCTCAAAGCTTGGCTTTACCATGGAGTGCTTACAGCCCCCAGCTCTTAGATCTATTCTTTCTTGTTATTGTAGATTTTGGGTCATCTCCAGCCAGGGATATACCTGGCTCTGTCCTTGGGTGCTGAAGGGAGCATTCCTGGTGTGGGGGAATCAAACCCAGGCTGCCTGGGTGTGTGTGTTCAGCTCTCTGAGCTTTCTCTCTAGCCTTGGGTCTCATCTTTGTAGACATTTTTATTCTAAAAAACAAAAAGTTTAGAAAAGAGAGACTAGTATTCATTTATAAATCCTGCCATCCTAACATAGACTTTGAACTTATTGAGTGTCTTCGGTTATCAGATTTGCTCCTGATGAGCCAGGGAAATAGCGCAGAGAACTAGCACATGCTTTGCGGGCCAGATTCCTGGCACTGCTTGCTCCCAGCAGCACCACTGGGAGTAGCTCCTAGTGCCATCCACTCTATCCTTTTTGCCCCCACCAAAAAAAATTTCCCTCATTGTAAACATTTTCCACAGGTAGGAAGTACCAGCCGCTCAGTTTATGCATACTCCATAGCTACTTCATTAATTTATTCTTGAAAAAAATATGCATTTTTTTAGATCTGAGTTTTGGCACTCTAATTATTTTAAAAACTGCTATTAATGAATTGGAATTTTCTGTGCATGTATTCCCTGATAAAATTAAGATAATTGGAAAATCAGCAACTATTTTATTCATCATTAGTGATTTTTAAAAATGGAATTTATGCATTAAGAAATACTTTTTTCAGTTTGACAGTTCTTGACTTTACCAATAATACATATATATTAAAAATTAGAAGGTTGTGTGAGTTCCAGCCTCAGTTACCTATTAGAGAATTAGTGTCCGTTTGCCAGTGCAGAATGCTTGCAAGGTGACTGACATTAAGTAATACACTTCTCTGCATTAAAGCCAGATTGCTTATTACTAGATTTAGGTGAAGTCATACAGGCACTACCAGGAATGAAATATGGGTTGTTATGATGTGAAAACTTTAGTTATCACTTGTAACAAAGATTCCTGGGAAAATGCCTTTCAGGTTCCACATAGAGATAGAAACGTAATCTGATTACAAGTAGTGAGCTGCATTATTATAAACTTTATACATTTATGTTAAAAAAGAAAGCATTCTCCATTCTAGATTTTTTTTTTTCCTTTTTGGGTCACACCTGGCTCTGTACTCAGGAATTACCCTTGGCAGTGCTCAGGGGACCATATGGAATGCTGGGAATCGAACCCGTGTCGGTTGTGTGCAAGGCAAATGCCGTACCTGCTGTGCTCTTGCTCCAGCCCCTGTAGATGTTTTTTTAAAAAATCTTTATGGATCTTATTTGAGCATTGAAACTACAATAAGATAATTCCATCTCAGTGTTAACCTAAAAATTGATTGAAGTTGTTTTTATTCATTTTAGAAAATCTACTTTCTTCAATGTATTAACCAATAGTCAGGCTGCAGCAGAAAACTTCCCATTCTGCACTATTGATCCCAATGAGAGCAGAGTACCTGTGCCAGACGAGAGGTTTGACTTTCTTTGCCAGTACCACAAACCAGCAAGGTAAGAAAATCTGTATGTCATTTTTTGTTCTCCTATGTAGATGGAGTAAATTTATGTAAATGATATATATTAAATCATGTAGAGTTCATCCCTCCCACCCTGGTTAATGTATGATTTTGTTTGGGCTGATTATAAAAGTAATATAAAATGGTTTAGTGGACTTAAAATACTTGTGGAGGCCAGTGGTTCAAACCCTGATACTGCCTGCCCAGTGGGAGGGAGAAAAATGAATGAGGAAGAATATAGCCAATAATTTTATTGTATTTAATATTTCTACCTGGGCAATGAAGTAGAAGAAATACTTTGCATGAGTCTTGCCCATTCATGTAAATTATATGTATCTTTGTATCACTGTATCACTGTTGTCTTGTTGCTCATCGATTTGCTCTAGCAGGCACCAGTAACATCTCTATTCACCCTGTTACTGAGGGTCAGGGGAATGTTAAAAACGAAAGTTTTTTTTTAATTAATTTTTTTTTGCTTTTTGCTTTTTTGGGTCACACCTGGCGATGCACAGGGGTTACCTGGTTCATGCACTCAGGAATTACTCCTGGTGGTGCTCAGGGGACCATTTGGGATGCTGGGAATCGAACCCGGGTGGGCCGCATGCAAGGCAAATGCTCTCCCCGCTGTGCTATCACTCCAGCCCCTAAAAATGAAAGATTTTTTTTTTTAAAAAAGAATGTTAAAAAAAACCAAACATTATTGTTACTGTTTTTGGCATATTGAATATGCCATGGGTAGCTTGCCAGGCTCTGCCGTTGGAGATTCTGCATTGCTCTCTTCTGGGAGCTTTGTTTTATAGTCTCTGGATCTTGGCCATTGATGAGATTACATGGCGCCGGGGGCAGTTTGTGGGTGTGACTGCCAAGCTACTGGAAAATGGGGTATCTGGGTGGAGGAGGCCCAGTCCCTATCTGAGCAGGCTTGGAGATCTCAGCCACGGGTCCCACATACCTGGATTCCTCAGTCGGTTCCTTCAGGGTGAGGCTCGTCTGAGCGTGTGGAGAGTGTCCTTGAGCATGGCTGTGGCTGGATTCTGGAGGTTTTCGGCTGCCAGGGCTCTACTTGGGGCGGGGAGAAAACTCAACCTGTGCCCCTCCAAGTGGGCCCTGATGAAGACAGCCTGGTGCGGGGGCAGGAGATTCTGCCTCACTCTCTTCTGGGAGCTTTGTTTCTCCTGCCCCCACGTCAGGCTGTTTTCACCGGTGGCCCCCTTGGAGGGGGGCAGGTTGAGTTTCTCTCCCCGCCCCAAGCAGAGCCCAGGCAGCCGAAACCTCCAGAACCCAGCCACAGCCAAGCTCAAGGACACTCACCACATGCTCCGACAAGCCTCACACATGAAGGAACTGACAGAGGAACTCAGGTATGTGGGACCCGTGACTGAAATCTCCATGCCTGCTCGGATTGGGACTGGGCCTCCTCCACCCAGATCCCCCGTTTTCCAGTAGCTTGGCAGTCACACCCACAAACTGCCCTTGGTGCCATGTAATCTCATCAATAGCCAAGATCCAGAGACTATATGTGAGTACATTCATAAAATGCATGAAATGAAAAATCACAAACTGGTTATCTGAATAATGTGATTTTCCGGTTTCAGGTGATTTTATTCCTTTTTCTTTTCAATGCTTGAACTTTTTATGTCAACCATGTATAAATTTTATCTTTAGAAAAAATAAGTAAAGGGGCTATGGGGCCGGAGCGATAGCACAGCGGGTAGGGCGTTTGCCTTGCACGCGGCCGACCCAGGTTCGATCCCCGGCATCCCATATGGTCCCCCGAGCACCGCCAGGAGTAATTCCTGAGTGCAGAGCCAGGAGTAACCCCTGAGCATCGCTGGGTGTGACCCAAAAAGCAAAAAAAAAAAAAAAAAGATAAGTAAAGGGGCTGGAGCGATAGCACAGTGGGTAGGGCGTTTGCCTTGCACGCGGCTGACCCGGGTTCGATTCCCAGCATCCCATATGGTCCCCTGAGCACTGCCAGGGGTAATTTCTGAGTGCAGAGCCAGGAGAAACCCCTGTGCACCGCCAGGTGTGACCCAAAAAGAAAAAAAAAATAAGTAAAGCTTTTTAAGTAGGAAGAAAGAGAAGGTAGTTATTATAGAAAGTTCCGACAGTACGAAAATGTATTAAGGATTAAGGTCACCTATACTTCCTTTACTTTGAAACAACTTATATATAAATACTTTGGGGTAGATCTTCCATACTTCTTTCTGCACATTTACTTAGAGTTGCAGGTTTTTAAACTTGAGGTATTATTAATGCTCTATAGATAAAAATTTAACTAATTTAATTTTAAATGGGATAGTTTACAAATATCCATAATTGATAGTTGATTAATATTATGTATCTTTTTTGATTCACTATTTTGAATATGATGATAAGTCTCAAGTTTTTATTTTCTGTCTGAGTTCTGCCGACCCCAGACATATCCAAATCCCTGTTGACATTGACTGGATACCTAGATTGGATTTTCACCTCACCCTATCTTATGCCAAATTGGTTTTTTCTCAAGACTTCATAGTAACAAACACTGTCTTACAAGTTGCTTGTAAACACTGTTTTATAAAGACCAACATTAGCTTTGATTTCTCTCTCTCCTTATCCCTGCATCCCCAAATCTAGCAATTCTATCAGTCTTGTAACATACATGTTCATTCATTTCTTCAACTTTATCCCTTGGTTTTAGCATCCATTGAGTATCTAGTGGATTAATTATTACTCTAAATATTATCACATAATGATTGTGTGATTCCATCTTCATTTATTGATGTTCTATTATAAGAAAGTGATTTTTCATCTTCATTTATCTATTTATATATTTATTCATATTAGTGTTATTCAGTTGGTTATAACCTGGTATAGTCATTTGATGTAGCTCAAGTGATATCCCTCAAATTGATTTAATGATTTCCTACAGCTGAATTTCATGGTCTTTAAAAATAATTAGTGCCAGGGCAATAGTAATGAGGGTAAGGCATTTGCCTTGCAGGTGGCTCATTCGGGTTCAATCTCTGGCACCCCATATAATCCCTGAACCCACCAGTAGTGATCGCTACACACAGAGTCAGGTGTTAGCCTAGCCCTAAGCATTGCCAGGTGTGGCTCCCAAACAAAACCAACAGAAAAACCAGCAAAAAAACAAAACCAAAAATAAGTTAATTATATGATTACTTCAAGTTTATGTAAAAGCTG
Organism: Sorex araneus; assembly: GCF_027595985.1. Taxonomy (NCBI): domain Eukaryota; kingdom Metazoa; phylum Chordata; class Mammalia; order Eulipotyphla; family Soricidae; genus Sorex; species Sorex araneus. Next base: position 208,073,316 of record NC_073313.1, on the reverse strand, counting down.
CAAAATGACACATAGAATACTTGTGTACCCTTTACCCTGATTTCTCTGTATCTTTGAGTTTAAGTTGAAGACATTTTGTTGCACCAGACCTTAATTCTCCAGTTTATATTGACTAAATATAGACATATACTTGCATAATAACACAATAAATAATCAAAATTAGGGCACTAGCATCTACCCGGTATTGCCATCTTTATCATAGATTCCGTTTAGATTTCCCTAATTGTCATAGTAATATGCTTTTTAAAAGGCCTGAGATTCAAAGTGAGATAATATGTTTATTCAGTTGTTTAATCCCATTAGTCATCTTTAATCTGAAATTATCTTCTTAGTCTATCTTTCGTAGTTTTCATTTTTTAAGACTGTAAACTAGTAAACTGTTGATTGTCCCACAGTTTAGTTTTGTCTAATACTTTCTTCTGATTTATGCACCTTTGCCATCTCATGGATGTGATGCTGAATTTTTTGCAGTGTTATTGGATAAAATAATATTATTTGTTAGTGATATCTTGCTGGATTTCTCTGCTATAAGATTAATTTTGTTTGTTTGCTAATTAATGTTATGTATCCTTTTCCTTGTAGATTATCATTACATTGTCATTCTTTTCTGAATAAAGATAATGATTTACTTATTCCATCATTATTTATGGCTTTATTAATTACCATTCTAATATTTGACATTTATACTTTTTTTTTTGTTAGTATAGATAAATGATTTTACTTTTACTTACAGTTACTTTTTTTGCTTGTTTTGGGGTCACATCTAGTGGTGCTTGGGTGTCCATATGGTACCAGAAATTGAAGCTGGGGTTCCTGCAGCCCCATGAGCCATCTCCCTGACCCTAGAGTTGCAAGGTATTAATAGTATTATTTATTGTCAGACTGGTTTCTGCTTTTTTCATAGAGCACTTCCTTGCTTTATGGTATAACAGCGTTCTTCAGGTTCTTTTTATATTTCTCCTGTTAGCCTTGGAATTATTTAATTCCCTGAGTTCTCTTCCTTTTAAAGGAGAATAAGTAATCTGTAGGAATAAAATATCTGAGTATAATAATGCTACTGTCTGCTGGTATGTTGCTTGGCCTATGCCTTCTCAGTATAGTGCTGTTCTTAGAACACAAATGCATATAGGTGCACTGTATGTATATACACACACCTGTATACATGCACTTTTAAAATTTCTGTATCTACATAAATACCACGAATTCACTTCAAATTTCAGTCCATTATAGGATATCTTTCCTACCTCACTTTTTCTGTTTGTTCATTTCTTCTCTAACTTTTATAAGGCTAGCTTCTCTTACCCTCAGCATAACTGGTTTGCTTTGTCCTTTTGTAGGTAGGCTTATGATTCTTTTGACTCCCTTGTTGGCTTGGGCTGCTCTCCTACCTAGCAGCACCCCTGACATTCCAGTCCCAATCGCTGCTGTGTGTCTGCTCTCCTGACTCTGGTCACCGCACTGCACAGACAGGTCACACTGTTGAACGTTTAGTCTTAGACATTTGAAGAGAACATCAGCAATAGGTTTTGGATTTCTGGTATTTTAGTAACTAAGTTCAGAGAAATTTCTGCCAGAAATCGCATCATTGCAAGCTCGTACCTCTGTTTAGTGGGCCGTATAAGATGGCAATTGCCACGCCGCCTCCAGGGAAAGGAAAAGCCAAGAGAAAAACCTTTTCCCTCCTGGGGCGGCAGGGGCCATAGCTTAGTTCACGGTCTAGAGACATTTCTGCAAGAAGTTGCTGGTGCTGAAAGTAGTTATTTGGCCTCCGGGATCATGGGCGTTCAGCAAAGTTTTGCTTTGTTCAGTAGCTAACAAAGAACTTTCTTTTTGGTGGTGTAGGGGATTGATGACCGGGCCTCACGTGTGCAAGGTATGGGTCCTGCCATTGAACCCCATCCCTAGCCAACAATAAAGAACTTGGGCTTCAGCTCTGTTGACATATTAAGCAGTAAGGAATTAAATTCTCAAAACATCTTTGCTTTTAGTTACTACAGATCATTGAATAAATAAATGCCTTTATGACAATAAAAAGATGAATAGGACTCTTAATTTTTTTGTAATTTTTGTCTCCGTGGCTTAGTAAATAATAATAAAAAAGACAACTTACATTTTTCTCCCTCCTTCCCTGCAGACTTTGTTATCATGTAAGTTCTAAATTGCTTACTTTAAAACATGTATTGTGCTATGGATTGAACTGTGGGTCTCATCATGCAAAGCTTTATTACTGAAGTGTATATATATATATATGTATATATATATATATATATATGAACCTCAATTTATTTTTGGGGAGTGAGGATCCCATATATGCTCTGGTCCCTGGGGACCACTTGCTGTGATACGCAGTCCATCTGCACAGCTAGATGGTTTGAGCTGGGTCTGGAGGTGTGGTGCTACTCAGGCATAGGGAATTGGGGGCCACTGGGGCTACACCAGCAGTGCCAGGGGTCCATGTGGTGTGGGACAGTGGAAACTCAGATGCATGCTGGGTACATGCAGTTATCCTCTCCAGCTCCTCATTTTTACTTTAATAATAAAAAAATCTTGCTTATCATCTTAGTCTGTTTCTAGTGAAGAAAAATATATGTTTTCTTCTTTTTTTTTTTTCTTTATTGAATCACCATGTGAAAAGCCACAAAGCTTTCAGGCTTAAGTCTCAGTCATACCATGATCGAACACCCATCCCTTCACCAGTGCTCCACCACCAAGAACATGCTCCACCACCAAGAACCCCAGCATACCCATCCCACCCCCACCCCCTGCCCGTGGGGCTGATGATTTTCACTTTACCCCCTCTTCACTTTGATTACATTCAATATTTCAACAGGAAACTCACTATTATTCGGAATTTTCCCCCAACAATCAGACCTGCTGAAAAGGCAGCATTTGATATTTTGTTTTCCATTGCTGAGAATGAAGAGCATATGAGGTCGTGTCCACACGGTTTTAGATTTCTGGTATTTTAGTAACTAAGTCCAGAGAAATTTCTGCCAGAAATCGCATCATTGCAAGCTTGTACCTCTGTTTAATGGGCCTTATAAGATGGCGGTCGCCACGCCGCCACCAGGGAAAGAAAAAGTCGAGAGAGAAAAACCTTTTCCATCCTGGGGCGGCATGGGGCCATAGCTTAGTTCACAGTCTAGAGACATTTCTGCAAGAAGCTGCTGGTGCCGAAAGTAGTTAGTTGACCTCCAGGATCATGGGTGTTCAGCAACAGAGGGGCGCTCGGGTGCGACTGCTTGGGTCACATCTGGGCAGAGAGCCATTTTTTTCTTTTTAACACAATACTATAGTCGTGTAAGAAAACCTTTTAAACTTATTTTGGTCTGAAAAAAGTTTCCTATGATCTCAATACATTATTTTACTCATAATATCTTAAAATGATTGATATAGTGACAGAAAATCATAGACTTAACGTTCAGGTTTTTATTTTTTCAAAATGGCTTTCAAAATTGTTCTTTTATCTTGGCCTTAATTTAAGAATCAGGAGTAAGAATATAATTTTATGACTGAAGCCCAGTCATGAACAACTTTGTGACTGCATCTCACTGTGATTCAATTGAAATATTAGAAAGGAAGAATATTATTTTTGGATTCGAGAGGTAGTACAGTGGATATGGTATTTGTCTTAAAAGTGACTGGTCTGGCCTCAGTGCCTGGCACCCCATATACTTGGTCTCCTATTCCCACCGGGAGTGATCCCTTGAGTGTAGAGCTAGGAATAAGCCCTGAGCATTGCTGGGGCATGGTTTACCATGTTCCCTCTCCTCCAACACACGTGAAAGAGTATTATATTGGGGGCTGGATAGATAAGGACAGTCCTAATGTAACCTGTCTTGCATGTAGCAGACCCAGGTTTAGTCACTGGCACCACGTTTGGTTCCCTGAGCACTGCCAACTATGATTGCTCCCCCCAACACACACTAAAAACATAAATTTAATTAAAAAATGTTACAACTATAGATGGTCCGGTCTGATTTCCTAATAAAAGGGAACTATAACTGATAAAGGTGGAATGATTGGCTGAAGGTAACCAGGTGTATGATGTCAACCAAGAACAGAACCTAAGGCTCTCACTTCAAAGTTCTGTGCCTTTTCACTCCTCGCCTTGGTTCTACAGTTCATGTTTTATCTGGTGGATGCTTCCAGTTTTTAGAAATGATACCATTGAGGCTGAGTTTGGCTGCCTTGGATGTGTTAACTTAAAACACTGATTTGAGTTTGGAACCAAGAGTTAGGTGTTTAGTATTGTCTCAGCAGCTTAGTGGTCACCTCTGTGGCCTGCTTCTTCCTCTTTCTGAGCCCAGTCAGAAGCTTGCCTTCCCTTTATGGTCATGGACAATCTCTCAGTGCTAAGAACTGTACTTGCTCATCCATGTTCAGAGTAAAGGAAGAGGGGCTTGCTTCTATGACTTGCCCTTCTGATCAGGAATCCCTCTAAGCTCCTTTCAACAATCTTCCCCTTAAGACAGTCTAGGCAGACAGGTGAAGTGTGAAGGTCCTCGAGTGATGAATTTTGCTTAGGGGGTGAGATTAAAGGGGATGGAATAGGCCCAGACTTTGTACCCTTTTATAGAGTGAGTAGAACTATCTTCCCCAGAGCCCCAGGCAACACTGGGGAGGTATTGCTGCTTAAATGAATGTCTATATAGCCACCAAAAAAGCAAGGGGCAAAGAATGCCAATTTATGCCAAAACAATATTCAGATTTTGTGTATGCTTTCTGTAGATTTGGTAATAGTTATCAAGTACTTTTATCTGTTTCAGTATTTTTATACAGTAGTCACTTTCCATACAGACAGTAGGAAAGTCATTCAAGTTGAAATTAAAGGGAAAAAATCATATCAGCTTGTATTTCTTTTTTAGTGTAATATAATTGAAATACACATGATAATTGGCTTCAGGTGTACATCATAATGATTTGGTATTTGTGTTCATTGTGAGATGATTACCATCATAAGTATAGTAACATCCATTACCATACAGTTAAAGAATTCTTGAGATGAGAATTTTGAAGGTTTGCTCTCTAACTTTCAAATATGTAACAATATTAATGACTGTAGTTGCTGAGCAGTACATCTGGACTGCCTTATTTTATGACTGAAGATAGATACAACTACTGAATCTTCTCCCTGTCTCAAACATGGCCAGATTCCTTTATCTCCTCTACCATTGCCAACTGCCATTTTTTTTTTTTTAATTTTTTGTGGTGGGAGGATGGTCTACACCTGGCAATGCTCAGTGGTTATTTCTGGCTCTGCATTCAGGAATTACTCCTGGGTGTGCTTGGCACCTTATAGAACATCAGGGATTCATTCAATCCAGGTTGGCCACATGCAAGGCAAACAAACACTATAGCTGTAGTAGTGCCCCAGTCTCAGCCACCAGTCTTAATTTCTGTAGCTATGAGCTACCTTCATGTGTCTTTTCCAGTTAGTGTTTTCATTTATACACATATACGTGTGTATATATATGTACACACATATCTTTATATATTTCTGTCATATGCTATTCAAAGTAGCTTTATTTATGCATGCATTTAAGTGTCCATTTCTATATGACCTACTGGTCTTTGTAATGGGGTTTCTAACTTCTGTGACTGTGCCTTTAAGCTAAGTGAAGACTGGTTTGTATATACATTTAATTATGTTACTGATTACTGTTTCTCATCATCACATGCATTTTGTGACTACATAACATGCATGGTCATTAAACACAAATCCACATATATAATGTTTTGATTCCAGTTTAATCACTGTTAGTTGAGTTACCCTGTAGATTTATTACTTGGTGACGGTGGTGCAACTCCCCAGTTCTGCTCAGGACCTTGGGCACCACTTCAGGTGACTTTAAAGGCAGTGCTCAGGCCAGTAGATTTCTTAACTTTTCTAACACTCAGTTTCTTCACCTGTAAAGTGGGTTTAATAACACTCACTTTTGATTTGAACTTTGAAATAGTACAATGTGTAAAACACTTAGGGAGTGTACAAAAAATAAGTTGAAAAAAAAAGTTGACTCATTCCCTGATATTTCCCTTGCTTTATTTGGTTGGTAGGGCATTCACCTTTCACGCGGCCAACTGGGAGAGCCCGGCAAGCTACTGAGAGTATCGTGCCCGCACGGCAGAGCCTGGCAAGCTACCCGTTGCGTATTGGATATGCCAAAAAAAGTAACAAATAAGTCTCACAATGAGAGACGTTACTGGTGCCCTCTCGAACAAATTGATGAGCAATGGGATGACAGTAACAGTGATACTCCTTTAATGTGTGTGTGTGTGTTTGTGTGTGTACTAACAAGATAGTATAGAAAATTGGGTTTTCATAATATGAATTTTAATCTTGAGACACAATAAAAACATCTATTTGGTTTAACATTTTATCCCTTCATTTCCTTAGGTAAGAAAGTCCTATGCAGGTCTGGAATCACAGCACAGTGGGTGGGGTGTTTGCCTCACAGGTGGCCACCCCAGGTTTGACACCAGGCACCCCATAAGGTTCCCCAAGCACCTCCAGGACTAATCCTGAGTGCAGAGCCAGGAGTAGTTCCTGAGCACTGCTGGGTGTGGTCCCCAAACTGAAAAAAAGTCTTGATGTGTTAAAACTTTTTTTGTGTGTGTATATGTGTGGAATAACTGGGGATCAAGTGCAGGACTTATACATGCATTGCACTACTGAACTACTTGCCTAGCCAGGTGATTTCTTATTTAGCTTTTTGATATTTGTTGATCAAATCTGTAATGATAATCTGCTAAATACCATTCTGGAAAGAAAATCATGCATGTAGATGGTTGCACTGTAGCAACTGTTTCACTGTTGTCCCGTTGTTCATCAATTAGCTTGAGTGGGCACCAGTAACGTCCCCATTGTGAGACTTGTATGGTTATGGAAATTTATTTGGCCAATAAGCAGGCTCTTAGTGCTATTTTATAATAAAATCATGCTTTGTTTTTTAGCAAAATTCCTGCCTTTCTAAATGTGGTGGATATTGCTGGGCTTGTGAAAGGCGCTCACAGTGGACAAGGCCTGGGAAATGCCTTTTTATCTCATATTAGTGCCTGTGATGGAATCTTTCATCTAACCCGTAAGTACAGCTTGAATGATTGGTTTTTATTATGATCAGTGTTTTCTTTCTATTATGCCCAATAAAGTTGCAAATGACTGATTAATAGAAGGCTTGTTTTGCTTCACAAGATGAATTTGAATTGCATCTGTTAATTGTGACTTGAATGTTATTTAGTATCATCTCCATATGTTGAGGATATTTCATAGCAAGTACATGTTGTGCTGATATTATTCTAATTGAGTTTATCCCTGGTTCTGGATTAGGTTCTTTGAGAAGTTTTCTATACGGTAGCAATGTAGATTTTGTAAAGGCATTTTGAAATTTTACTTGTGGAACTTTACTGCTTTCTTGCTTTTCTGTGTACTGAGCTGAGAAGGCAGAATTCATAGAAGAGAGGATTCCATTATTTCAGAAAGAATGGCAACGTGGTTATTTATTAGAGAGGTAAAGATTTAAGCAGACTCTAGATCAGCTAGCTCTTGGTTGAAAAAGGGATATAAAGGATAGTGAGAAAACAGGTGTAATTGTGTATTGGTTTTTGTTCCTTTGAGTACAAAAGTGAGCCCTGAATAGAGTAAATGTTTGACTGAATGGAAAGGTATAGGGTAAGACTCAGATTAAATCCATACTTTGTGATAATAGTACTATAATCAGATTAATGCAAAAGTAAGGAACCTGAGCTAGGAGTGGAACCCTGCTGTGGTCCAAGTGTTTTTTTTTTTTTTTTTTTGTTACTGGTCTTTGACTAAATAGCTATAGTTACTGAGAATGAGAATTTAGAAAATGTTACCTAATTTAATCCAGCAAATTTTTTTGTTACTTGAATACTTAAATCTAATCCAAAAAAATGGTACTAGTTTGAAAAAAATATATATATGTATATATATATATGGTTCAAAATCTGTCAAAATCTGTTTACCTAGTAATTTTTTTTGAGGTATTTTATAAAAGGTATTTAAGAGTTTGCGATGCTGGAAAGGATTGTGGTTATCAAGTGAAAATACAGTTATGGGAAAATGTTGGTTAGGTGATTGCTGCTTTGTTACTGACTGTCCTGTGGGTTGTCCCCCACATCACCTACATGCACATATTCTGGGGAGGCTCATATAGAGGTTTCAAGAGGTAGAGAGAATTAAATAATGATTCCTGGGCTTTTAAGCTAGGCTAGTTGAATGAACCTTTATGCCATTTACTAAGGGCTGATAATATAGAAAGCAGTAGGTTTTGGGAAAGAGTTGATGAATTTATTTTGGGACAGTTTTAAAACTGTGTACCTGATTCAAACAGATGGAAGGGAGTCTATATGAGTAGGTAGGACTGATGGGGCAAATTGACTGATGGGTGGATGAGGGTGAGAGAACTGAAGGCTTGGGTGTGAGGGTGGTGGAATTGAAGGGTGGTGCTCAAAGAGAGTAGTATAGTGACAGGAGAGGATTGAAAGTGGAATGTACATGGATATGGTGGTTCCCCATGAGATTCAACACCAGGTGCTGGGGAAAGGCAGATGTGAGGTTAGAACGGGATACTCCAGATTTTTAGTAAGTTTAGAGCAATTTAGTGTGATAGTAAGCTCCTGATAATAGTGGTATTTTGAAAGAATAAACAAGACTGACACCTAGACCCAACAAATTAAAAAAAAAGAAAGTTACAATAAATCAAATCCAAAACAAAACAGAAGTTATAACAGATTTCATAGATGTACAAGATTCTAAGAGATTAGTGTGATTAACTTCTGCCACTAAATTGGAGAACCTTAAAGAAGCAGACGAATTATTTTAAATCCTACACTCTCCCAAGACTGAATCAGGTATGAAATAGCAGACCTGAACCTAACAATTACTAGTAAGGAATGTGAAACAGTAATTTCAAAATCTCTCACAGAACAAAAGATCAGTTCCACAGGAATTTCCTAGTGAGTTCTGTTGAATCTTTACTGATGCTTATTAGCTATCCTCCTGAAATTCTTCCAGAAAACAGGGGGGGAAAAACACCCCAAAAACGTAAACATCACACCACCTAAGGAGATGTTCCTATTAACTTTTTGTGAGGCCAGCATTAGTCTAATACCAAAAACAGAGGTCTGGAGATTGTTACTCTCTGGTAGAGCAATTGCCCTGCATGTATGAGGCCCTGGACTTGATTCCTAATAAATAAGGAGAGTAGTAAAGATGAAAATTACAGACCAGTACCCATGATGAACAAAGATGCAGATATAGTAAAGAAAGTCTCACTGAACTGATTTTAACAATGCATCAAAAGACTCACCATGATTCGTTTGGGGGTGCGTATATGGTTAAATATATGTGGATCACTTAATGTGAATATACCACATGAACAAAAGGACAGATAATGATCATATCAATAAGTTCAGAGAAAGCTTTTGACAATTGTCAGCATCTATTCATGATAAAAACTTAGCCACTGGATGGAGGTGGGTTGGGTAGGGTTAGAAGTAAATTTCAACTTCATTGTAGTAAAGGCCATATATAGCAAACCCATAGCTAACTAACTTCATTCTTGGTGGCAAAAAACTGAAAGCCTTTTCTCTAAAGTAGGCACAAGGGTATCCACTTTTACATTACTATTCAACATTGTATTGACCTAGTTATATCAGTTAGGCAAGAAAAAAGAAGTTCCCAAAAATTTAAATTGGAAAGAAGTCCAACCATCAATTTGCAGATGAGATAATATACCCATATTTACCAATACTTATCACAGATTTTATGCAAAAATTTTTAAAAGAAGTGCCATTATGCAAAACTTGTATCCCAGTATTACTTACAAATCATTTATTACTAAAGTGCTATAGTTACACAATAAAAGGTTTATAAACCAATTTTGGACTGAAAAAATTGGGTGTGATGATTGGTTGAAATACAGGTACATAGTAGCTTCTGCCAAAAAGCTTAGATACAATAAACCAATACAGCAAATAATAGGCTACTGAATCAACATGAAAATCAACATAAAAATGCATTTCTGTCGGCAAACACCAAACTAGAAGAAATCTGGGTAAATCAACCCATTTGCAATTGTGTCCAGAAAGAGAAAGTACTTAGGGATCAACTTAATAAGGGTGGTAGAAAATTTATACATTGAAAACATTGCCACTATTGAGAGAAATAGAAGAGGACACAGGAAATGGAAAAAAATTCCATGATCATGGCTTGGAAGAATTAACACCAATTAAATGATTATCGTACCCAAAGCAGTATGCACATTCAGTGCAGTCAGTCCCTATCAAAATTCCATCCATAGTTTTTTCTTGAACTTCAAGGTCATAGAAACAAACACTTCTAAAATTTGTATGGAACCATAATACTATTATATATAATATACTGTATGCATAAGAACAAATTGATAAAATATTGTATTTTATATTTTGACATAAATATTGTCCACATTGATAATTCTGGTCAGTCATAATTATTCCTATAATTATAATTCCTTATAGGAATAAGTTGATAATTATCTTAATTTGATTATAGAACAAAAATCGTTAATCTGTGCAGATTTTTTTTATTTTCCATGGCTTTTCTTCCTGGATCATGCTACTATAAAAGAAAAACAACTTTCTGGTGTGTATTAAAAACTAGAAATTGTGGCCAAAGAAATTTAGAAAACTAGAAATTTGGCCAGTTAAGCTTTTCTGATCAACTGGACTTGATCCCTGTCACCCCATATGGTCTCCTGAGCACTACCAGGAGTAACCCCTGAACACAGATCAGGAGTAACCCCTGAGCATTGCCAGGTGTGGCCCCCAAATCAAACAACACAACCCCCAGAAAAAAACACCCCAAAACAAAACCCCTAACTAAACTAGAAAATATTATAAATACTATAAAATAAAAATTAAAACTAGAAAATAATATTATCAACTGTTTGTTAGATTAATTGCTTTTGAAACTAAATATATATCATTTATAAAAAACTTCTTTCGTTTTTGGTCCACACCTGGTGATACTCAGGGGTTACTCCTGGCTCTGCACTCAGGAATTACTCCTGGCGGTGCTTGCGGTTGCATAAGGGATCAAACCTGGGTCAGCCACATGTAGGTCAAATGCCCTCCCCCACTGTGCTATCGCTTTGGTCCCTGAGAGACTTTATTGTTATAAATATGTTTTCAAAAGTTGAATACCAAGTTGGTTTCCTTAGAATTTTTTTTAAAACTAATGTCTTTTTTTTGTGTATTGGGAATCTGTTTAGTTGAACCTGTTCTAGTGCTCAGGGTCCACTCCCAGTGGTTTTCTTGAAGTCCCAGGGATTGAGCCCAGGATGCCAAGCATTTGCCCTTAGAGCGTCTCCCAGCCTATGTCCACATTTAACAGATTAATTATTTATATACATATGTAATTGAAGGAATGTTGGATTACAGCTCCATAAACATGTACTGTATCATGCTCAACCACCAGGAAAGTGCAGATACAGCTTTCTCCCTGACCCTCCCCCCTCCACACACACACCCATACAGTTAGCTTAGCTTGGTCCCTGTCCCTTCTTTCCTTCCCATTTTCCCTTTGAGAAGTTAAGTCTCCTACTCAGGAGTAATTACCATTCTGACAAAGCATCATTGACTAGTTTTTTCTTGAACTTCACATAGGGCTTACTCCTGGCTCTGTGCTCAGGAATCACTCCTGCAGTGCACAGGAACCATATATATATGGGATGTCAGGGATTGAACCCAGTTTGGCCTTGTGCAAGGCAGGCACTCTACCCATTGTACTGTCCCTCCAGCCCATGTTTTCCATATTCTTTAGTGCCTGCTTCCTTTTAATGTAATGTCTGTGAACTCCATCCCTATTGTGCGTATCATTCTTGAGAATTTGTAGTTGTAAGTTACAAATTTGGATTTTATCCATGTTGAGGTTGATGTGGTGGGTTATGTCACTTAGCTAACAAAGTTGTTAACTTTAGCAGCTGCATATCAACACATTGAATGGATTGGAGTCAAAGGAAGTTTGGGGCCAAAAGAGCAGCCAAGAATTTTTTTTTTTTGTAGTATTTCATGGAGAGAGTAATGAGGACTGTATCTCGGAAAACTGTCCTTGGCTATTGAGGGGAGAAGCAAATTTGAGAGACTTTGCAGAGAAGGGTTAGGACCTAATGACAGACAGGCTTTTCTCACATCTCCAAAAAACCAGAATTGTCTTCAAATGAAACCGTTTGCCAGAGAATTAATACAGTATAATAGGGAAATAGCAACCATGTTATGAGCAGCAGATTCTTTTAAAATTCAAGCCTGTCATACCTCTCATAATAAACAGGCATTTATTTAGAAAAACAAAATTTCCCTAGGCATTAGTGAACCACTGTGACTCTTCTTTTTTTTTTTTACAAAAATCAATTTTTAGAAGCAATATAACTTCCTATTGTTAAAATTTTAAAGCTCTGAACCTAACAAAACTATTGATTTCACTGAAGCCTCACTTTTTGAAGCCGCATTACAAGTTTTGAAGTGCTCTTTCAGCAGGAAGTGGGGCCTCTGTATGTTATCTGACCAGCAGCACCTTTCGCAGCCTCCCTACTTCTGTCAAGCTATTTCCTCCTGTCAAGCTATTTATAGATGAAGCTTGTTCAAGTTTCTCAAGAAGGACTTGGAGGTGTAAGACCTTGGAGGCTAGAAAGAAGAGTTTTGCTTTCTGAGCTATGAGACACTTTTCTCTCAACTTAGAAAAATATGGCTAGTTAAAATTTACAGAGCTGTCCATTGCACCGTGCATAACCAACCACTTATAGTTCTAGGAAACAAAATGTCCTACAGTTTGTTTTCAGTTGAACTGCTTGCCGATGTGCCTGCTTGTGAATGCTTCTGTACTGGGTGGAGGAGGAGAAAGTGCCCTGTTCTTTATAGGTGCCTGTTAAGTGAAAATTTCCTGCCTTTATTTGAAATTTTTTTAAATTTTTTTTGGGGGGTTGGACTTCAGTTACATGTACTGTTTAGGTCTTCTGTGTTCTAAAAGGAGCTTTTCACTGTTTTATAGTGGAAAACAGCAGGGGACAATAAAACAGTGAAAGCAGCAAAAGCCCATTAACAAAAAGGGAGAAATCAAGCAGATTTATTTGGCATGTTTGGGTTGGTGGGTAGTCAGGAAACTAAGTGAATACTGAAGGAGCGAATAAATCTTAACACTTGAGTATTGTGGCAGCCAAGGGAAAGAAAAAATTGGGGATTATCTGATTTCAAGTGTATCTGTCTGGTGTACATTAGCAGCAGTGTTGTTGCCTAGTTCTAAACAGAGATGATTCTCAAGAGGAATTGTCCTGCTTATGGTATTTTCTTTTAGTTTGTTTAAAGGCAATTAATTTTGTTTTGATTTTTGGACCACACCTAGCTGCCTCTGGCCCTTGAGCACTTACTGTGTATTAGATGCTGTTGTTACCTTATGTGATGATTTTCATTTAATTCTCAGAGGTTGGGCAGTTTCTCTGAGGTTACACAACTGTAATATAGTATAGTTAGGTGGATTACTTAGAAGATAGTTTATGTCTGAGTATCACAGGGTATAGCCCCAAAACCAAAAAAAAAAAAATAGTAGTAATAAAAAGGTAGTGGTTTATTTTTCTAAAGAAGTTACTTTGATTGCTTCCATAGCATTGTGTTTGTTTACTCTGTTCTGCTTTAAAGTGATGCTTGCATTTCTTTTTTTAAAAAAAATATATTTTAGGATCACCTCCTCCTCTCAGTTGAATGCTTCCCTCTATCTTAGGCATTGCCCCCTCCCTGTCCTATCTCCCATCCCCAAGTGGCATGTTTCCTACTGAATACCTGTTCTCATGTTCTTTGTCTCTGAGATGTGTGTTTTAAGTGTTCTGTAGTATGTGTGTTTCTTGGGGACGAGTGTATGACTATGGAGAAGACAACAGAACTTCCCCATAAATCTCTGTGGCCCAATATCAGACACATTTCTTTGTGTATAATTATTGCTTCCCCATCCTATGTATTCTTGGAGGGGTATTATCCTGCTTCCCCTGTATTTCCCAGGAAGTCTGTCTTTGATCTTGCTAGGTAAAACCAGGAGTTGGCCACCTAACTTAACTTGGGCTTTGAAAGATGAAAAGATAGAGGGAATATCATTGAGAATTTAGTATTCCCTTTCATCTGGTTTCCCCCTGCTCTCCACAACCTCCTTCCCACCCTAGAGTCAGAGTGATGATAGGGAAAGCAACATAGTCTTTTAAGTAGATTTTCAGCAATTTTAAGTTTTCATGCTATTTGTTTTACTCTTTACACTACAGGGTTGGAAAGATCGATAACTCAGTGTGTTAGAGAACATGCTTTTCCTGCAGGGACTCCAGGTTTGATTCCCACTATTGCTAGATGTGGCCCCTGAGCATCATCAGGTGTACTACCCTGCCCCCACCCCCTTTTTGGTTGTTGTGATATGCAGTTTTGGTAGAAAAACTGTTTTTCTTATTCTATGTTGTCCACTTCTACTTTAGATTGAGTGTTAAATCTCTTGTTCCTTTAGATGTTTCTTGTTGTCCTTGAATTTGGCAGCTCGCCGGCCCATACACAGTGTGTTTCTAGGAATCCTGGCCTGTTTGGATCCTTGGGCCCTTTCATCTCCTTGGAAAGGAAATTTGAAATTACGTAGACCCAGGAAATGAAAAACAGATGCTAAGTATTGAAGGAAAGGTATCTAAAATTTGTGATAGAGACATCAAAGGATGGACAGAAATTACAAAAATAAGTTGAATGGACAACAGAATTTAAAAAATAATTTTTTAAATGTAGGAATGCTGCTATTTATTCAGCCATTGATTAAGCTGATTGAATTGGGCATAATTCCACATTATTAGTTTTTTCTTTTTTAATTGAATTTCTGTAAGATAGTCCATTACAAAGCTGTTCATAATTAGGTTTCAGTCATATAATGATCCAGCACCCATCCCTCCACCAGTGTACATTTCCCATGACCAATGTCCCCTATTTCCCTTACTCCATTCCCAAGCCCCCCCACCCCCCCACCTCCCTCTATGGGAGGCACTTTCCTTCTTGCTCTCTCTCCTTTTCCTTTTGTGCATTATGGTTTGTAATACAGGTATTAAGAGGTCATGGTGTTTGTTCAGGACATCCAGTATTTTTTTTTTTTTTTAATTTTATCACCATGTGGAAAGTTACAAAGTTCTCAGGTTTATGTCTCAGTTATACCGTATTCAAACACCATCCCTTCACCAGTGCCCATATTCCACCACCAAAATCCCCGGTATCCCCCCGCCCCCCACCCCAACTGTATAATTGATGAATTTCACTTCATTTTCTAACATCCAGTATTTTTATCGGGATAGTAAGGCTGGAACAGTTTTTTAACTGGGTGGCAGCTTTGGGGTGTGGATGTGACTGCTGAGGCTTCTGGAAGTACAGGAAGGTGGGGGGAGGTAGCCTATACTGACCCCAAGAAAGCCTGGAGATCTCAGTCACAAACCCCCTCATACCCGAATTTTCAGCAGATTATATCTTGGTGAGGTCCTTCCTGAGATGGTGGAGTCAGGCCAAGGGTATGGCGATGATTTTGGATTGTGAAAGCAAGCGACTGCGGGGGCTCTGCTTGGGCAGGCACTAGGCTGACCTGTCTCCCTCTGATTTACCCTGGTCTGTTCAGCCATGCGTGGTTCCGAGATTAACTGTGGCTTTTGATCTCTTTCAAGATGCATTTATGGGTGTCTGAAGCAAGGCCGGTAGTAGAGCTTATGTGGTGGCACTGGAGTGATTCGTGGGGGTGAATGCCAGTGCTTCAGGGTATTGGGAAGTGGGGGAGATAGCCCATCCCAACTCCAGGAAAGCCTGGAGATTTCAATCACAAACCCGCATACCCAAATTTTCCGCAGACTATGTCTTGGTGAGGTCCGTCCACAGATGGTGGAGCCAGGGGTCTGGTGACAATTTTGGATTGTGAAAGCAAGTGGTTGCTGGGGGCTCTGCTTGGATGGGCGCCAGGCTGACCTGCTCCCTTTCGATTTACCCTGATCTATTCAGCTATGCACAGGTTCGAGATTAATTGCGTTTTTTTTTTTTTATCTCTTTTGAGATTAACTTCTGGGTTTCTGAAATAAGGTCAATAAATGACCTTGTATAGCTGAACTGGAGGTGGTTTGTGGACGTGACTCCCACATACCTAACTTTTGGCCATTTAATTTCTTGGTAAAGTTGGTCCCAAG
This sequence comes from Sorex araneus, assembly GCF_027595985.1. Taxonomy (NCBI): domain Eukaryota; kingdom Metazoa; phylum Chordata; class Mammalia; order Eulipotyphla; family Soricidae; genus Sorex; species Sorex araneus. The sequence goes on along the minus strand of NC_073313.1, from coordinate 208,057,093 downwards.
TTGTTGGCATCCGGCCAAAGGCACAGCAGCAAATTTGGGGTATCAGGAATTCTGAAACTACCATTAGGCTGCTGATTTACTCACCCAGCAGGTACAGGTTGATCTGCTGATGGCATCATGCCCCTGCAGAATTTAAAAATCTTGATGAGTAGCTTAAAATTTAGGCTGTTTTCTGTACAAATGCAAGTAAAAGACTGCATGGTGCCTGGGCACCCCTGGAGTCACAGTGCCAGGCTGGAGCATGAAACATTCTAGCCGAGTTGGTCCAGCATTTGATATCACCAGGTGTGGTCCCTAGGCCTCCTGCACAGTGCTTTGGATGGCTTCCCACCTCCAATTCTTATTTTTATAAGTAGTGGGATATATTTAAAGCTTTTCAGGTAACGTAAATGTGCGGGGGAAGCTAACACACTAAACTAGGTGATCATTTAAAATGTTTTAACAGTCCAGGTTAGAGGACCCAGATTGGAAAGGAAGGGAAAGGCTTAAATGATTTTTTTTTTTTCCGGAGGCAGGGTTCTCACTCGGTAGTGCTCAGGGCATACTTCTTGCTTCTTGCTCAGGGATCATACCTGGCAGGGCTCAGGGGACTGTAATGCGGGGGATTGAATCTGGGTTGAACATGTGCAAGGCAAATGCCTTTACCTAATGTACTGTCTCCACCCCAGGTTTCCATGATTTTGACTTGATCATAGAGTTGATGGTAGAAATTTTACCTGTTTTACCAGTTTTTGTGTTTTGCTCATTTATGTGGTCATGAGACAGTGAGGTTATTTACTATGCCAAAGTCTCCACAAAGAACCTAGCTAAGCAGAGGTAAGGTGTGTGTGTAGGGATGGTAGAGGATTAGTGTTGCAGCAGAATTAAATAGAGCAGGTGTTACACTGATAGTGAAACTTGGCAGTCCAAAGGTTTGCTCGGAGAGCTTTGCACAAAAAGAGTGAAATAAATTTGTAACTTGCTCTTTGCCTTTCAAATTGACTTGTCTGTTTCTTTTTTTGTTTCATTCCTGGTATGGCTTTCACAAAATTACCCATGATGATGTCAGCAATAGTCTTCCCCCCTTCCTTTTTTTAGGGCTCCCTGGTTGGGTGGGGACTGGGACTTTAGTGGCGTGGGAGAGGTGGCATGGAGTGCCATGGATTGAATCTGCGGCCTCACAAATTCAAGGCATGAAGTTCAAATACAATGCAGCCCTGTAGTCAGTTTTGAAACTTCCTTACAACCAGCCTGTTTGCTTTTGAGGTGGGAGGAAGAATCCTAAGTAACAGAGTGCTATGCTATTGTCCTGCCCTTAGAGAAGTACCTTTTTCAGAGCTTTGGAAACCAGGAAGATATGTTTCTCTTTCTACTCTTTATAAATATCATAGAAGCCTTTAATCTTGTGGAATTAATTTAATACTAATGGTTTGAACTACTTCCAGATAATCCTCGAGTATATAGGGCATGCTGTTTATTTGTGATTTTGTCATCCCATTGATTTGAAAAAAAAACAGTAGGGTTTAGTAGGGGTGAGAACCTGATAAGTTGTGATCAGAGTCGATCATTTTATTGTCTTTATCCCCCATTCAGTAATACCTGATATCATTCAATAATACCTGATTTTGTTGTATATGAGAGACAGGTGGGGAGAGAGAGGGGGACAGAGTGGGGGCGGGAGAGTAGGGGGGGAGAGAGAGACAGAGAGTAAATGGCAGGTATTAACTGTGTTTATGATTCTTCATGTTCTTTGCAAATCTAAAGCGTGATAATTTTAGAATGTAGAATGCATAACTTTCTTTCTGTGATATTTATATATAACATTACGCTTAAATCTTTTTGGTCAGTTTACTTTCTATCTTAATTTGCTTTACTTTTCAATATTTATTTTCCTTAAAATGGAATTTAGTAAGTAGAACATTTCAGAATTTGGAATAACTGCTACTTGCATTATCTGATGTCATTTTTGAACCTCTATGTAGTTTAGTAAATCTCAGAATATACTTTTGATTTTGTTTTGGGGGTTACACCTGGCTGTGCTCTGGCTTGGGAGACTCTGTATAGAGTTCTGGGGATTGACCGTGTGTCAGCTGTGTGTAAGGCAAGTGCCTTACCCACTATGCTTTCCCTTTGGCCTTCTGGAATATACTTCTTTATCTCTCCCCTATATAATTTTAGACCCCTGGCTGATTTCTCTTAACCGTCACTTCTTTTAAACTAGTAAGACAAGTTCTTGCAAAGATAGAACTTGGAACTTAGATTAATCTATGTAGATGATTTCTGTGCAGATGGTTAGAATTTTTGGCCCCTAAAATAACTGCCCTTATCCTTTCTCCTTTGTTATTAATGACAGATGTGTCTTTATTCTGTTTTATATTACTGTCCCTCTGTATCTTTGAATTTCTTATGTCTAAATTAGTTAGAGCTTTAACAGTAAAGTTCCAGAGTGCTCCTTTATTTTTGCTACGTGCATTTGCTAAAGCGAACACAAAGGTAGCTCTGATGGAAGAAATACATTTTAAGTTGTCTTTTGGTTTATTGGAATTGTAACCCCCCAAGGCACTACAACTTTATTGAACTGCTAAATGAGAAGGTAAAAATGCCTTCATTTGCCCCCCCTTTTAGGTTCAGTTAGGTGTTTATATGTTTTGCAAATCACCTTTAATTACTATGAACATAAATTACTGTTTTCAAGGCCCCCTCCCCTCAGATTCCCCATAAGCACGTTATTTAAAAGTTTAAAATGAGTCACACATTTTTGCCTAGACACAAATTGCCAATATAAAGCTGTCTTTCCTAAAATAATGGAGTTCTTTTTCTTTGGGTCCTGTAATTTTCTTTTTCAGCAGTATTTATTAAATTAATCTAGTATTGGATTGCAGTAAACAATCTGACCAAAAAACATATGTTTTCCTTGTTCTTCTGTACAAATTCAATGGGTTAAGTAATTATGCAGTGGTTCTCATCTACATATACAATGCATCCTAATAACCAACTTCTGCTTACTGTGGAAAATATTGCAGCAGAAGGAGACATTTCCTTCTACTTTGCATTGTAAGCTATTTAATCTACTATTTACAGTTTAATTGCTTTAGCTTAGCCTCATGTTCATGGTGGTCTTATATCTACTTTAGGTGCTCGAGGCAGTCTCAATTTTTCCCTGGACTTCTCTTTTGACCTGTTTTAGGGTCTTATTTCTTGTCCTCTCTTTTTAAAATAGACAGCTATTTGGGTTATTTTAAAACCTCTCATATCATTAATGAGTTGAAATTATTCAGGGATGTGAGGGCAACTTTTAAAGACCTGGAGAATTAAACTCCTGATGTTTACGCATCGAGATGTAAGTTTTTTTTTCTTTTTTTCAGTACAGTGAGACTGATTTGGTATTTTAAATGTACTTTTTGTTGTTGTTTTTGAGCCACACCCAGAGGTGCTCAGGTCCTACTCCGGGCACAGTGCTTGGGACTTAGTCCTGAGCAGGCCATATGTCTTACCAGGGATGGAACCAGATCGGGTCCATGCAAGGCAAGTCCCAAACCTCTGTCGTAACTCTCTTGCCCCTCTGGTTTGTTTTTGAAAGTCAACGCATTCATTGTTAATGTTGAAATAGGATGAGCATTTGATTTTATTAAAATGTTTTCAGTCCTTGCATCTTGTCCTTTTGCAAAATTTACATCAGTACTTTTAAACCACCTATTGTATGTGACTTTTTTCTGCAGCAGTGATGTAAAACTTGTTTCCTCTCTGGTCCCTCTGTTCCTCCCAATCCCCACTCTGTTCAGGTACCCTCTGTGGGAGGAAGAAGGAGCATTGCTTGACTGTCCTGGACTAGACTGACAAGACTGGAAAGCTGCACTGCCAGTCCATTATTTTGCACTTTGTATAGGTAACATGTTAGGTCAGAGGAAGGCATTTCTGTTTTTCTTCCCTGGTACCTGTGATGGAAGGGATTATGCTGTCTGTCTTCTGTTCATATCTCTTTTGGATGAAGTTTTTTTGAAACTTCTCTCACATGCCAGCCTGTCACTGAAACTATTAGAGCTTTAGCGGAGTAATGTTTTCCTCACGCCAAATTAAGTTTACTGTTCTAATTTTAAACATTCGTGAGAAAAATGTAGGAGATTGCATAGACTCATATCCATTTTCCTAACTTTTTTTTTCCCCTAATACTTGCATGTGCAGATTGACAATGATTTGTGCAGTGTTTGGAGAAAAACTGTGATTAAGATGATTTTAAATATGAGTTTTAAAAACAATTGAAATAGTGTTGTATTAGGGTTTATAGTCAGACCCAGGATCAATGTCTTACCTTTAAGGAACTAAGAAAAATAGAAGAAATGTTAAGGAAATTTCTTACAATAATTATTATTATTATAGAATCACAGTCTTGTATTAAGCGCCTTTTTAGATATAATCTGATGTTTATATTGTGTGATAGGGAAGGAAAATCGAGTTAGGGGGCCAGGCATTGTATAGTAGTCTCAGTTGGTTATTTTAGGAATCTCTAAGTCAAATCTTACTGCCCAACTTTAGATAGGAGGAAATTGAGTTTAGAGCACTTAAATAACGTCAAAAATCACTGAGCTACTGAGTGGGTTAGTTATGATTTAAACAAAACTCATACTTTTATTATTGCTAATATTTTACTCCCATTACTATTGTAAAGTTTTTCTTACCTTAGAATAGACTACATAATTCTAAACATTTTTGGTTTAATACTAGTTTGTCCTTTCTCCTCCGCCATACTGAGTAGTACACATTACAGTGCTCCCAAAGTACTCCCACTCCCATCTTTAACTTCCCCTTTGTTCTCTGCTTCCCCTATCTGTTAATTACTCATTTCCCCTAACTAGAACCTGTGACTTATAAAGTCAAGTTTTTCAGAGATCTCTGGATTTGTATTTATAAGTGAACTATTGCTTTTCTCTTCCCTTTATGTCCTTTGCAGTTTACTTTAGAGTAATGTTATTTTTTGTATAGACACAGGAATACAGTTATTGCTATGCTTTCATAACTTAGGTAGTTAATTGACTCCAAATAATATTTACTCTTAAGCATCTGTCATATTTACTTGACTTAAGCCTCAGTTGCCCTTAGTTCCTAGCATCCCAAAAGCAGGGTCCCGACAAAGGGACTGGATGGACTCTGGCATTGAAATGGGACCGGCCAAGTGCCATAAAACTTGTAAGTTAAGAGCACGGTTGTGGACAAATTCTGTCATGATCCAAAGAGAAGTGACTGGACAAGGACCCTGCTAGCGTTAGGAAGGACTAATCTGGCCTGAGGATTGTAGTCTGAGATCTATAGTGAGATGTCACACTTTAAGCTTAATATATCTCTTACTGTATCCATACAAAATGACTAGAAGATTATTAAGAAGTAAATTTAAGGTGACTGTTTAAATGTTTACAGACTAAGGAAAAGAGAGTTACACCCTTAGATGAAATTCTGCTACCTCACCTATGTGTAATTGCTACCCCCATCCCTTGTTGATTGTTCTCTACTGTTCTCTGATTGTTCTCTGGCTGTGAGTATGGGCTGGGGCAGTGAGTGAGACTAGAAGGAGACAGAGGAAGACTAGATTAGAATAAGTGGTAAAGTGGTAATTGATCACCAACCAGCTTGTGGGGTGGTGGGGGGCCCACCCCGTTTCCTCCTTCTTTCGTCCATCGCCATTGACCGTAGAAGCAGCCTGACCACCAAATGCACACACAGTGAGAGAGCCGATGCATATTTTTGAATACACACATAATAATATAATTTTAGTTAAAGGCGATTTCATTATGCCAGTGACTGACAACTTATTAGCCCCTAATTGGATTTCAGTTATTTTGCTATGGTAGATGAGTTTTAATTTTTTGGGGGGAGGGTGTCAATCCCAGCAGTGCTCAGGGGCCACCACTAGCTCACTGGGGAAGGGGGGATAATGTGATGCTAGGGTTTGAACCTGGACCTCTCACATACAGTGCATGTGCTTTAGCCAGTAAAACTGTCTCTCCAGTTCTAATAACTAACTCCTTTGTGAGTGACTTTATTCCAATTTCCTAAAATATTTATTTGTTGGTGGGGTTGGGGGTGGAGTGGTAGAGTATATGCTTTGCTTGTATGATGTTCTGGGTTTGAGTGCAGCATTAAATTTGTTTTTTTAAAAAAAGGAAAGAAAAGAATTGGGGAGAAATAAATGAATTACAGGATACAGATATACTTCTTAGTGGCTCTTGCTGGACATTGCCTTGTTGATTTTCAAGAAGAAAATCAGTATGCCCCACTTAAACTATTGTGATGTAAATTGTACCTTCTACATAGGGAACATAAACCAGTGGACAAAATTACATAGGAACTATTTAACCTAGGGAAGAGTAGAGGGATAGAACTAGCTTTCCTTTCCTAAGGAGACAGCTGAATAAAGCTCCAAGCTGGGTCTGTCCCTAAAGCCAATAACTAGATAGTTGTTGGGAAAGAATGGAGTGTCCTGAATGCCCTAATAAATGCCCTGGAATTTATTAGGGTGATGGTTTGTATCTGATTCGCTGTACTTTTATAGTTAATCTCTGAATTAAATCTGATGTAAATAAGACCAGGCTATCATTTGAGTTTTAATCCTTTTAAAATTTCTTTCTCTTTAATTTTTTCAGTCTTCATTAATATTATAACTCATAAATGAGAATTTGAAACTTTGCTTCATTTGAATTGAGGATTCTGGTTTATTAGGATATATAGGATATATAGGCATTAGGATACTGGTTTATTTTGCTTGCAAATATGAAAGGTTTATATTGGATACATAGTAGGAGTGGAGCAATAACATAGCGGGTAGGGCGTTTGCCTTGCACGAGGCCGACCCGGGTTTGACTCCTCCGTCCCTCAGAGAGCATGGCAAGCTGCCGAGAGTATCCCGCCCGCACAGCAGAGCCTGGCAAGCTCCTCGTGGCATATTTGATATGCCAAAAACAGTAACAAGTCTCACAATGGAGATGTTACTGGTGACCCCTAGAGCAAATCGATGAACAGGAAGATAGTGCTACAGTGTAGTGCTACATGGAAGGATTATTATGCTGCAGATAAACATTGCTGTTTTTTTTTATTCATGGATGTATTAGGTGATATTTTGTAGTGAGATCTGGTAAGGGAAATGAAGTTAATATTGTTTCAGATATGACTGTGAAAATATGTGCATGTGTTGTATTTCTATAATACTTTGATACCTGCTTCTCCCAGCTACAGGGAGAGTGGTAACACAACTTCACAGGACTGAAGGTGGTGAAGGGAACTGTTTTACCTCAACATTTCCCATCTTCCTCTTCCTTTTGCTTTACAAAACACGAATGAATAATCATGAGCACTTAAGCTTTATTTATTGAGGACTAACATGTTATAGGCATACTAAAGGCTTATGTCTATTAACCTCAGTAATCTTGCCTAAGAGTCACATGAAATAGGCACGACCACTCTCATTTTAATTCACTCAAGTAACTCCTGGCAGACTTGAGCCCTGATTTTGGGCTGTTTCTTTGATCTAAAGCCCTTTCTTTTAGTCACTGTCTGTCATATATGTTGTGTAACTTTCAGTTAATTGATTGGAACTTTCATGGTCCAGTGTTTTTAAGTCTCCTTTCTGTTAGAGCTCATTCTTTTTTGAACCTGAAGTCCTCATGGTAATTATTTAGATGCTCTCAGTGCCTTCTAGGGATGGAGTTCAGAAGGAAAGTAATTATCATGTTTAGTCAGAAAAGTGATTTTATTTGGTTCTTAAAGACAGTTGGTTTCTGGAAGTTTCTTTGAAGGCTATTTATGTAGGAAATAGAGTTTACTTAAGAAAGTAGATCTTCAACCAGAGAGAGAAGGGTATTAGGGTGCTTTACCTCCTTTCAGTCCCCAGCATCACCACATGTGATCTTCTGAGCACAAAACCAGGCGTAGTCCCTGACCATCACCAGGTATGGCCCAAAAACCCTAACCCCTTTCTCCACAATAAAAGAAAGCAATTTTTACTGCAATTTATCTAAAAATATGACATATAAAATATATGACTTAAGAAATTGCAATTACAGAAGGTTATAGGAGCTTGTTTAACCAAGTTTGGATTCCATTGAAATGCTTTGTTATGGGTGAAAATTTCTTTTTTTTTTTCACATTGTAATCTTTTCCTCCTTTATTTAAGTTTATAAAGTTGTTTATGTTGCATTTGTTACAGGCATTCAGTATTTTAACACCAATCCCATCACTGGAGGAAGTGTGAGTTTTCCTCCACTGTTGTCCCCACTTATTTTCAACCACCTCCCAAGCCTGTCCCCTTAGCAGTTACAATATAATTTGTCTTAAATGGCGAATTATCAAAAAGTACTTCAGTAAAAGAAAATTTGTGAAAATTGTTTTATATCTCATCATGGGGTCATTAAGTCCTTGTCTAAGGATTTACTAAACTGTTGTTGCTTGCAGAGCTTTCTGTGTTACTGTTTTTGTTTGTTGAGTTTAGTTGACTTCTATGTTACTTTCCCATCTAATTTGGTGTGCATTGTCATCCTCTAAATGTAAATAATTGTACTTTTTTGATTAGAAATTCATGGGCTTAAGCATTTGTCACATGTGTGAGACTGACCTGACTTCAGTCACCCCCATATCCTCTAGGCAATATCTTGAATGCAGAGCTTGGTGTAAACCCCGAGCAAAAACCCTCAAAACCAGAAGATAGTTAAGCCAGTACAACCAGCCATGCTACCTGACGCTTTGGACTGCATCCTGTCAGGAGCTCGAGCAGCTAATGAATCCTGCCACCTGCCCCTCCAGAACACGTTCTAACTTTGGCAGTATTGGTGCCATCCATGGGAGCCGAGTTAAGGCTGGTGCTCTCAGACCTGGTGTGGTGGCCGCATTCCCTCCAGTCATTGTTACAACTGAAGTGAAGTCTGATGAAATGTACAGCGAAGTACTTCTTGGGGACAGTGTGAACTTCCGTGTGTTATGGCCATGTGGCTGTTGACAGCAAGAATGATCTCCCTGTGGATGCAGCTGGTGTCATAGCTCGGTGATTAATTTGAACCATCCAGGCCAAATCAGTGTTGGTTCTGCACCTGTGCTGGACTGTCATACAGCTCACACTGCTTGTAAGTTTGCTGAGTTGAAGGAGATTGATTGTCATTTTGGGAGAAAGCTGGGAGATGGCCCCAAGTTCCTGAAATCTGGTTTTTCTGCCATCATTGATATGGTTCCAAGCCACATGCAAATAGTACACTCCTTGTACTATTTCTTTGGTGCTATTAATGGGAAGTGGGGAGAATTTGTTTATATTTTGCAAACCTATTACTTTCTGGTATAATGGATCATATTTGCTTCTGTATTTAATCTTCTGTGATAATGTTTCTTTGAAAATCTGTTCTCAGACAGAAATGTGGTTGAAAAAGAAAAAGTATTTTATTAACCTTTTAAAATAATTGTGGCTATTCTTTGAGCTTGGCAGAATAAAAGTTCCGTAAATGCTGATTGGAGGGACCAGGGATATAGCATATCTGTTGGGAGTTGTGCACATCATGGTTTACATAAAATGATATCACGAATTAGGTCCCGGATAGTACAGCGGGTTAAGGCGTTTTGCCTTATACACAGGTCGCCCAGGTTTAATCCCCGTATTCCGTATGGTTCCCTGAGCACGGCCAGGAGTCATTCCTGAGTGCAGAGACAGGAGTAGCCCCTGAGCATCACCTGGTGTGCCCCAAAAGCAAGCAAACAAAAAAGCTACAAATCTCTACATGTGGATTTTTTGTAGCTTGCTGCTTCATTATATAGGCTTATTGTTTGTGGACTTTTTATTTTGGGGGGCTTCAGATACTTAAATTTTTCTGTGTATAGACAACTTCCATGTCATTTGTGAAAAGTGATAGTTTGACTTCTTTCGCAATTTGAATTTCTTTAATTTCTCTTTTCTGCCTAATTGCTGTGAATAGTACTTCTAATTCTATGTTAAATAATAGTGGTGAGAGCAGACATCCTCTTGACATTGAGTATGATGTCTGTTATCTGTGGATTTGTGGTAAAAGACCTTTACTGAGTTAAATTCCTTGTATCCTCATTTTGTTGAGTTTTTATTATAAATGAATATTTGAAATTACCCAATAATTTTTTTGCATCTACTGATGATATGGTTTTTATCTTTTATTGATGTGGTATATCATGTTAATTGACTTGTATATATTGATCTCTCCTTGCATCTCTGAGATAAATCCCACAAACAAACAAACAAACAAACAAACAAACTTGAAATCGCCTTTCTTAAGGTCCCTATATGATTGTTTTTCAATCTTTCACTTTGAATGGTATCACGACAGTTCAGGCATGTCCCTAGTAAGCAGCAGATGTTTAGGGTCTGGTTTCTCATCCATCTAGCCACTCTGTGCCCTTTGATTCATTTAGTTCAGGGCCTTGATATTAAATGAAATAATAAAAATAAAGGGACTTATTGCCATATTTTTATGTGGATTTTGATGTTTGTGCAATAGGTCTTTTGTCTCTATGGCCTTTTATTTTCTCCCCATATTTTCATGTGTCTTTTATGTAGTGGTCAGGTTCCAGTGGTCTCCTCTGGTTTGTGTCTCCTAAGTCTGTTTATCTGTTTGTTTACCTCTGAAGTCTCTCTCAAGTTTAAAGCAAGTGAGCCTGTATAATTCATTATACAGGACTCCTTTATTACTCTCCTCTTTTCCTGCATTTTGTGTCTTAAGTATCTGACTTCTTTCCTCAGAGGGTCATTTTGCCTTTTATAGAAGACCACTTAGTACTGCTTACAAAGCTGGTTTGGCAGCCATAAACATTTTAGACTGTTGATGATTTGTAAGACTTTGTTCAGTTGGTATAGAATCTACTGGAGTTGGCCACTGGTCTCTCTAGTGTGCCTTCTCAGCAGGGTCCCAGGCCATAGTCTGTGTTCAGTTCTTTCCTATTTTTCCCCTGTGAGAGAAATTGTAGGTCATATTCATTTGCCATTCCCCACTCCCCCTTTTATTTTTTCAGTGACTTCTGTCTGCCCATCTTTATCCCCAGTTGGCATTTAAACTAGAACAGCTAAAATCAGTTAAGACAAATAGGTGTCCTTCGTGCTTAGGAGTATTTTTGAGTTGAGGGAATGGTTTAGAATCCTTTAATTATAATCTGTTTCTAAAATTTTTTCCTTTTGATTTGGTTTTGGGGTTGGGGATAAGTAGTGAGACCTGTCTCATTTTTGTATGTTTCATTCTGACTTTTCATTGCTGTCTTTGGGGTGAGTGGTGGTTTGGACCTGACGGGGCAGTGCTTAGGTCTTACTCTCAGGTCACTCCTAGTAGTGTTCAGGGGACTGCATATTGTGCTAGGGACTGCTGGTGCAAGGCCTTAACCCTTGTACTCTCTGACCCCTCTTTGTGTCTCTCTCTTATTTATTTATTTTATTTTTAATAAATTATGTTTTTATTCATTTTTTTTTCTTTTTGGGTCATACATGGCGTTGCACAGGGGTTACTCCTGGCTCTGCACTCAGGAATTACCCCTGGCAGTGCTCAGGGACCATATGGGATGCTGGGATTGGAACCCGGGTCGGCTGTGTGCAAGGCAAACGCTCTACCTGCTGTGCTATCGCTCCAGCCCCATCTCCCTCTTTTTTAAATTAAAAAATTTTGGTTTGTTTCTGAGCAACACTCACTCAGAATTGCCCAGGGGGTACTCCTACTTCAGTAGTGAGGGTCAATCCTGTTGTTTCTCAGGATACAATGCAAAACTGGTCCTCAAGACGAGTCTTGGGTCTCCTGCATGCAAAGCACACATGTGTTCTAGCCAGCTGAGCTTGTCTTCCCAGCCTCTCACTTGTCTTTTCACAAAAGCAGTATAAGAAACAACAGATTTCAGTATTTTATTATTCAGTGTTTTGAACCTTGGGTGAGGCATGGGATGGAGAACACTGGTCTTTCAAGGCAGTGTTCTTCTACCTTTTTATACCTTTGTACCAGGGAAAATAGAAGAAATACTACATATACCAGCTGATGGCCAAGAAACAAAATCTGAGGTAGGTAGTGTTTTTTTTTGTTTTTTTTTTTTAATTTTGGGGACCCACCCAATGGTGCTCAGTACTTACTCCTGGCTCTACAGTAAGGGATCATATCTGGTGGGCTCAGGGGACCTGTGGGGTGCTAAAATTGAATCTAGTTTGTTCATGTGCAAGGCAAGAGCCCTATCCGCTATATTATCTCCCTGGTTCCCTAGATAGTGATTTTTATTTTTTAATTTCAGTGTTATAAATTAGAAGTTTTCATGTGACATCTGCAACTGCTTAGCTGATGCATGACTGGGGAAAATTTTCTCATGGGCCGCGAAGAAATTTCTGCAGATCAGAACCGGAGGCTGAAGAGCAGGAATTGAGGGCAATGCCATCCTTTCAGCTTTTCCTCATCATTGAGAAAATACCTCAACACCACTCGCTAACTAGAATCAAGAGATTGGGTGTGTGTTTGCTTTTGTGGGATGATTTTCTCCAATATCAAGTAACAATATCCAGATGTAAATTAATAAGAATAGACTTTAAAAAATATATTTTAGGATGTATATTTAAATATCCTAACGTAAAATAGTAAACTGTGGAATACATTAATGATATAACAGCACATTGGCAGGTAGATCATTTCATAAATATTTTAAACTAGTATTAATCCAGGTTTGGTTCAGCTAGCGCCTCCTTTTCTTTTTCTGTTGACAATACTATATTCCCTTATAAAGAAAATTTTTACTTATTCCAAGATCAAAGTAGATACTCTGGCAGGACATATAAAAGAGTTGGTTATGAAAAACTGAAGAGCATCTCTTCTGTATTTTCTTTTTATAAACCACCTGTTGTCTTAAGTAGCACATACTCATTCGAACAAAGTACTCATCACTTGTCAGCCATCTCACAGCATGGAAATTACTTGTGGTACTTGCTTTACAAGAAGTTCTTTTGTATTTGTGACATCAGCTTTGTTTTACACAATTAAAGTATTACACGCTAGAATAATCTAAATTGTAATCACTAAATGGTGATGTAGTTCTTGTCTGAAACTGAATTTGTTTACTGATTGTATGCAGCTATTGAATACTATTTAACATGACAATTTCCTAAGAATTGCCCACTTGTTTTGGTAGTAAATATGAAGGTGATTATATTATTAAAGGTTTGTCTCAATTTTAAGATTGCCTTTGTTGCTGTTCAGTATTAGATTGAGAGAAAAATACAGAAAATCTCACGTGTGTGGAAAATTCTTCAGTTATGCAATTATATTTAAAGTTTAATACCCCTAATATGATACATTTGTGACCACCTTCAGAGTTATTGTTCTAATTTTAAAATTCTTATTTGCAAGCATTTTGTAGTCATTTTTATTCATTTTCTTCTGTTAAAAAGGAACAAAGTATAACTGTTTCATTAAGACTGGAGATTGATACTAGAATAAATATTTAGACTGTTAGATAACTTCTTTCATACTTACAGTAACATTAACTCCACACAGCAATCTGGGTGCTAGAGAACTTTACCACTGGATCTAAGTGATTTGAAATTTTTTCTTTTTGAAGTCTTATTAAATAGTTCTCATTATATTTATTTAAATTATTATATCGACATGATTTTTTTTTAGATAATTTTTTTTCAGTGAGCAAATTTTGGAACTAATGGAATAAAATTACTTAAATCATACTTATTTTGTATTTTATGAAAAAAAGCCTTAGGAATGCTGCTGTTCTATTTTAATTTTAATAATAGGTATTATTATTATTTAATTTTAATAAAAGGTAAAGAACATTTTCCCAGGTAGGCAGTGGTATAGCTCTATAATACAATTGACTTACTACACTTTGTCACTCATTTGCATATAGAAGCAGTACATTAATTCATTGATTAAAAATCAGAAAAGTACTTAGAGTTAAGACTCTCTTGTTTTTGTTCTTCTTGGAAATAATCTGAATTTATTTAGGAACTTTGTATTTGAAGGAACAAAATTTGGAGTTTCTTTTTCATTGCTTGGCTGTTCTGCTATGAGCAGTGTAGTGGACATTGGTCTATAAGTAAATGATGACATGAGTCATAAGCTGGAACATCTGTCTCTGAGGGTCTGTCAGACAGTCTAAACCATGTTGTTGAAGGCTGTAATCAGTGCATCTGTCCCTGAGACTTTACTTGGTGCAAGGATAGTTTTCTATTTTGGATTAGTGACTATATGAAGACAGCATATTAATTTTTTACGTATGCAACTAAAAAATTTGTGCCTGTGATATATGAATAAAGAAATAGCAATTCTTTTGGAGGGTAGTAATAGTTAAGGGATAGTCATAAATAAGCTTTCATATGCCTTAAAATGGTTATTTATGGTAGGATTTTGCATTGCTGACCCCATAGATGCTTATTAGAGGAAATTTTCTTGCAAATACTGATGTTACAACAGGAGAGAAATCCAGATGGAGTCTGAAGCACAGCAGGATTCAGGTAGGATATTTAACTAAAACAGAAGCCTGTATTTTGGATCCTTGTGAGCTGGAACATTTCTATAGTTTTAAAATTGCCACCATAGAGAGGTGTGTGTGTGTGTGTGTGTGTGTGTGTGTTAGAGGGAGAAGAAAGGAAGGGAGGGAGGAAAAGGAAAAGGAAGGAGTAGTATACACATATTTATGTTTACAGAAGGTAAAAATTCTAAAGTTGTAAGTACGTTGCAGAATATGATGATGATAATGAAACAGAAAACTGTGGTACAAATATGTGTTTTATTCTTAATAACTAGCAAACTACAGAAGACATGGTCTTACAACCCGTTTTAGTTTCCATTAACAAAACATTTGCAATGTAAAGTATAAGAAATTTGCCACTTGGAGGCTGGGTACAGTGGGTAGGGCCTTTACCTTGTACATGGTTAAACCACATTCAATCCCTGGCATCCCATCCCAGGGGAAAGAAATTTGCCTCTTTCTCCTTAGAAAATGTACTTAGCCACTCCCCTAATCTTTTTCTTTCTTTCCTTTTTGGGTCATATCTGGCCCCATCACCTAACCTTTTGGGGGGTTGTTTTTTTGTGTGCTTTTGTATTGGGAAAGTGGTGGTTCATGTTTTTAGGGGACCATGTGGCACCAGGGACCAGATTTGACCTCTGTCATGTAATGCTTGTGCTAAGCCCTTTGAACTATTTCTCTGGCTCTCAATTAATTATTATTATTTTTTAAACAGAAAAAAAAAAACCCAAACATGAGTGTAACCAGAGCAAGGGTTTAAGGGTTTTTGATGAAAGAGTTAGGTATATGTTAATATAGTGAAATTATATAGTTATTTAAATATATTTAAGAATTTAAATACATTATATTTAAAACAGATTATGTATTAACTCATTTGTGGAATATAAAGTAACAGAATGGGAAACTTAACACCCAGGAATAGTAGAGATAAGTACCAGAAGAATCACTCCACATCTTAGAAGGCGGCCTCACATCCTGGGGGAAAAGGCAGCTCAGAAAGGACCACCAAGAAAAGGGCCCACCAAATAAAGGGTGCTAGGAGGACCCGCTCGGGTTGGGAGATGCGGGCTGAAAGTAGACCATAGACCAAACATTAGGGCCACTTAATATCTCTATTGCAAACCACAACACCCAAAAAAGAGAGAGATCAAGCAAAAGGGAATGCCCTGCCACAGAGGCAGGGTGGGGTGGAGGGGGTGGGGTGGGGGTGGTGGGAGGGATGCTGGGACCATTGGTGGTGGAAAATGGGCACTGGTGGAGGGATGGGTACTCGATCATTGTATGACTGAAACGCAAGCACAAAAGTTTGTAAGCCTGTAATTGTACTTCATGGTGATTCACTAATAAGCTAAACAAATAGAAAAAAACCACTGAAACAGGAAGAAAAAAATGGATTCTGTATTAAAATAATGAAATTATTGTACCTTAGATTTTATTTATTTATTTACTTTTGGTTGGAGGGAGTTACTAGAGTCTGAATCCAGCACCTCATATTTGCAAGGCAGACACTGTGCAACAGAACTATATCCCTAGCCCGCCCATTGGAATTGTAAAATCCAGGGAACGGAAACAGTAATCAGAAAATATTTATATTCTAAAGAGGGCTTAAAAGAATTTATCAGGGCTCAAGGAGGTAGCTAAAAGGACTGGAGTGCAGACTACGCGTGTACAGGCCAGGGTTCCATCCCAACACTGCTGGTCTTCTGAGCACCACCAGAGGCAACTCTCCAGCACTGCCAGGAATGCCCCATCAATAGGGGTTTAAAAAAAGGAAAAATATTGTCAGGACCTTTGAATTCTGATTTGGTATAAGAGCCAAGAGTCCTCCTGAGAAAAGGTGGAACTTCAGAACCTAAGGACTGACAGTGTCTGCAGAGAAGGAAAGGCAGATTGCTGTATACCAGAGAGAAGGCTTTCCAGATAGAATTGAGGACAGATTAGTGACAGGCAAGTACAGGCTGGCAGGAACAGACACACCCCAAGAACGTTGGGATGGAGAAGTTGATGTCTTTTTGTGTTTCATTTTCTTCTGACTGCTGTAGGTGGGGTATTAGCCCCAGGACTTTGGAGGGAAGGAAAGAGTCTTTAGATAAATCTTTCCAGCCCTCTTCCCACTATATAGCAAAAACCCTCCTCTGGACAGTGGGTGGGGTGGAGAGAGAGACAGCTAGCACCTCTGCCGTAGGGCAGTGATGAAATTCTTTGCAGCTGGGGAAGGCACATTTCTCAGGAATGTGCTGAGCCCACAACTGTGAAGTTAGATCTGGATGGCAGAGAATGCTTCACCCTCAAGTTCCTGAAACCCAGAACTGAGGCTGAGGCTTACTCAACAGCAGGGCTGTCCTTTCCACAGACATTCCTATCACCAATCCAAGAAGTTTCTGATCAAAGGAAGCAGTTGGATAGTCTCTAGTAGATCTCACCTGACTGAGGAATGAAGTTTAAGGTAGGTTAATAAAAAATAATAACATTGAAATGCAAAGAGGGTTGGAGAGAAGAGATGAATATTTAGGAGCTGGAAGGGACTGTCCTTGGGCTGCTGGAAAGCAAGGTAAAGTCTCGTTTGGATATAATTGAAATACTAGAAGGTAAATAGAGGATGGGGTAAAAGATGTATTTTAAAGAAATGATCATCAAGAATTTCCCTAAATTAAATGAAAAAACAAAACCACAGAACCCAGAAAGAAGCTCAGAGAATAACAGTTTAGATATATAACAAACATAAACACATAAATCATATTCAGATTACTTAAAAGAAAAAGTCAAAGAAAAGCTCAAAGGCTAAAGAAAAAAATTGGTCTTTGCATAGACTCTATCTTTTGACTGTGGGAGTCATAAGATGGTAAAGTGGCATTTTAAAAGTACTGAATAAAAAGTGGGGGAGGGGGAATAAAGCCTTTTAGTCTAGAAATACGCACTAAGTGAAATGTCTTTCAAAAATGGAGAAATAGCTTTTCTTAGACAAAAACTAGATTTGACTGTCAGCAGACTTAATCTCTAAGAGAAATTAAAAAGTCTGTTCTTTAGCAGAAAGAATATGGTTGACAAAAACTTAACACAAGCACCATTGGAAATTAAGAATAAAACACAGCTGGAAATATTTTTTACTTATCTGAAACAAAGGACTGGAGCAATATCACAGCAGATCGGGTGTTTGCCTTGCATGTGGCCGACCCGGATTCAATTCCTCCATCTTTCTTGGAGAGCCAGGCAAGCTCCCGAGAGTATCCCACCTGCATGGCCTGGCAGCTACCCGAGGTGTATTTGATATGCCAAAAATAGTAAAAACAAGTCTCACAGTGACCTTACTGGTGACCACTCAAGCAAGTCAATGAACAATGGGACAATAGTGCGACAGTGCTACAGTGCTGAAACAAAGGCCAACAACCTTTTATATGAAAGAATACATAATAATTTAGACTTTGAGAACCATACATATAGTCTTTTGCATTTACTTACTTAAAGTGAACAACCAATGTTTCTGTTCCAGTAAATTTTTTTTTCTTGGAACAAGTGATGGATTGAATTTGGCCCACCTTTCTCTAAAAGATAGTCTGAAGTAAAACAGTACCGCTGTATTATATGTTTATAGCAGTTAGAAAAGATTAGGACAATAAGAATAAATAATGGAGGGAATTATGAATATATAACTTTAAAAATCACTGTCACTGTATCACTGTCATCCCATTGTTCATCAATTTACTCAAGCGGGCACCATAATAGTTACAGAATTGTAACACTAGACATAAATTGGTATAATGTTATTTGAAGGTGGTCTCAGATTAAAGGATGCATATTTCAGGGCTCTGGAGAGGGCCGAGGGTCCTAAAGTGCATTCCTGCTGTGCACAGAGCCCCAGGTTTGATCCCCACAAGCATGACCTCCCAGGCACTGCAGGGTGTAGCCCCCAAGACTCCTCAAAGTGTTTTTCAGACCTTTGGACAGTCACTAAAATTTTTGTAATAGGGGAGTGAACAGTAAATTACAGAAGCAATAAAATAAGATAATAAAAATACTCAGTACGAGAGAAAGAGGAAGAAAGAAACTAAAGAGATGGAATAAAAAAAAAAACAAACAGTGCGTGATGGCAGCTGTTTTTATTTTGTCTATTCAGTAAGAACAGTAGTTACATTCCATGTAAATGATAGACGTTAGGGACTGGCAAGGTTCTCCGAACTATGAACTACAAACTATGAACTATGGTTTAGCTTGTTTGCATGTGTATGTTGTGATCAAGAGGGTTTCTGGTCCTCAGGGCATGTGGAATTTAGATGACATTTATGAGAAGGAACTCTGATATTTTGCAGCTACATATACTCATCAGTTTAATGGTAATTCACAATGAATGATATTCATGTTAGCGGGGAAGTAGATAAGAGTAGAAATTAAAGGGCAGATTATGGGGTAGAGAGGGTGGAGCAGGCAGGACCTCATGTTCTGCATGTAGTGACCCAGGTTTCATCCCTGCACCACATGGGCCCTCAAGCACAGAACCAGAAGTAGTCTTTTGGCATTGTTGTGTATGGACTAAAACTCAGAAAGGGAATGGGCCATTTGTACGACTTTCCCCTGGTAACTGGACAGAGAATTTAGCTCTTTGATAGAATTCTATAGGTAACTTTGGATCTGGCCACATTACTCGCCCCAGAAGTAATTTTAATGTTTTGTTTGTTTTGGTTTTGGTTTTGGGTTGCACCCAGCGGTCCTCAGGTCTTACTCCTGGCTCTACACTCAGGATCACTCCTGGTGGGCCAAGGGGATCATATGGTCTTGTTGAAATTGAACCTGAGTTGGCTGCATGCAAGGCAAATGCCCTACCTGCTATACTATGGCTACAGAAGTTATTTTTTCAATATAGGAAGTTTTCAGAATTCATTTGGAAAGTACAATCTATTAATAGATTATACACATTAGTACACATTAATACACATCCTTTTTAAAGGCTAATTATATTCCCTTTGAAATACTGCTGAGCATACTACAGTAGAAATGCTTCCACATTGCTCTTTGATAAATACTAATATGTAATACATCAAAATCTGGGCTTAATATTGTGTTGGTAAGTTTCATGTAAATAATTTGAAGCAGTACTTAATGCCTTTGAAGATAGAATTTCACATATTCACTAGAGAAGTGACCCAGTATTTGGAAAGAGATTTGTGGTTTTCTGTTCCAGCTTTGTTACTTGCTAATGAGTTTTGTGCAGGCAGTAACAAACTCCTCCAGTGAGATGGAAATTATTTTCATATCTGGTTTATAGGCTCATCATAGCAAAGTTGAAATGAGACCATGTATATGAGTCACTAGATACTGAAAAATATAGAAATCCAAGACCCAGAGTAATTGTCCTGAATATGTAATTCTTTGTTTGGCTCAAAAGTAAGAGTATTATCTGAAGTTACACACTAGGAAGTCTCTCTGTTTCTCCTTGTCTTTGCATGCCCTCTCTCCCATCCCTAGCATTTGCTTTTACTTGTTTTTTCTTTTTTATGCTTTTGAAATACAAATCTATCAAGTTTTCTTCCTTTTTTTTTTAACCGAAGTATCTACCTGTGTAGGCTCTGTGTTGGTCCTTGGTAAACTGGAGCGATAGCACAGCAGGTAGGGCATGTGCCTTGCAAGCAGCCAACCAGGGTTCAATTCCTCCGCCCCTCTCAGAGAGCCCGGCAAGCTACTGAGAGTATTCCGCCTGCATGGCAGAGCCTGGCAAGCTACCCATGGCATATTTGAGATGCCAAAAATGGTAACAATAAGTCTCACAATGGAGATGTTACTGGTACCCGCTTGAGCAAATCGATGAACAACAGGACGACAGTGCTACAGAAAGTAATCCTGAAGAACTCACCATATCTGTAGAAAGAGATTATTTTCATTTTTCTTCACAGATACATTGTGTTACATTGTGTGGTGTGACTCATTTGTTGAAATCAGTTGGACACTTGGGTTGTTTGTACTTTCTTTGCTTTCATTGTAACATATCATTATCACTAATCTAATTTGCGTGTCATCTCCATATCATTATCACTAATCTAATTTGTGTGTCATCTCATACCTGTGTAAATTTATGGGACATAAATTTCCTGGAATGGGATTGTTGCATTAAAGGAAAAAAGCATTGGTTATTAAAGGAGCTACTGCAAGATTTCCTTTCTAGGAATTGTGCTGAGAGTACTTCTCAAAAACTCTACCAGTGAGGACTGGAGTGATGCAAGTGGATAGGGCACTTGCCTTGCATGGGACCAGTCCAGGTTTGATTCCCAGCACCCCATATGGTGGGTCTCCAGACAAAAACAAATGAAAAAACAACTCTACCAGCAGAGTATGACTTAGATTTTTGTGTTTTGATTTTCTCGTTTTCATAATTTTGAGCATCTTAGATGTTTGATAGTAGTTTTTATTTTTTTTTTTTTTATCAATTGCCTGTTCTTGCTACTTGCCCAATTTGTGGGAGTTGTTTTTCCATTGTTCTTCCCATCCCACCCCCTAAAAACTGGAACCTGGTGTTTTTGAATTGTCTAACCACATACCCCTGTATATTGTACCTTTTCTCTTGGTATAATAGGTGAATTGTCTTTCTGCCGAGATCACTTGGACATCAAATTGTTTCCCACGGTCTCATTGAGAACCTGGATGTCCTACTTTGTGTATTATGTTTCTCTTCCTCTCTATGCTCATGAGCACCAAATAAAGTATAATGAGCCCTCCCAGCCACTGCTCACTTCCATAACCTCCTTTACAATGAAACTGGAAAAAGCTTGTTTCACAAAGTTCCTGTTTCTTCATGTTTCTTCATATTACCCTCCACCAATTAGGTTAATATGCTCCCTCAAAGCGCATTGTCTGGTCTGCCCCCATGTGGCTCAGTAGTAAAGCACCTTCATGGGTAAGGCCTGGAGCATCACTCCTGGCATTGTTCCACATCACCACTAACTGTGACCCCTAGCTCTTTGAGTGTGATCCTCACTGGTGCATCACAAACAGACCAACAAAAATGACCCTTGTGTTCAATTATCTCCCTATTGATAAGAGTCTTTTTCTATCATTCTTTCTGTTTAAATATTAGCCAGTCATCTGTTACTTGTGTATTAGATTTATTCCTGCTGTGATGTAAGTTCCACAGTCACTATGCTGGTGCTCTTCAGTATTTGCTGAATGATACTGTCAATCTTCTTACATATACTTTATATAAAACTATGGCCTAGTTTTCTGAGTTTTTTCCCCCCTTTGTGTAATTCCTAAAAGTGGAATTTACTGAGATGTATGCACTTTAAAGGGCTTTTTACTGTTTATATTTTTCCTTAACCAAAATATACGGTTTGTATTTGTTCCTTTTTTTTTGCTTTTTGGGTCAGACCCGGCGTTGCACATCAGGAATTACTCCTGGCGGTGCTCAGGGGGACCATATGGGATGCTGGGGATCGAACCTGGGTCAGGCCGCATGCAAGGCAAACGCCCTACCCGCTCCAGCCCCTAGTATTTGTTTCTTAAAAAAATTTTTGGGGGGGATGGAGCGGTAGCACAGCTGGTGGGGAGTTTCCGTTGCACGCAGCTGACTCAGGTTCAATTTTCAGCATCCCATATGGTCCCCTGAGCACCACCAGGGGTAATTCCTGAGTGCAGAGCCAGAAGTAACCCCTGAGCATCACTGGGTTTGACCCAAAAAGCAAAAGCAAAAAAAAAAAAAAAAGATTGAGGAGTTTGGGGTTTCAGTTCTTAGGGCTTACTTCTGACTCTGTGCTCAGGGATCATTCCTGGTGGTGCTCAGGGGTCCCTATGTGGTGCCAGGGACTGAACCTAGGTCAGCTGCCTGCAAGGTGAGATGCCCTATCGTATTTTCTCTCAGGCCACTTATTTGCTTAATTTTAAGGTTTTGTCACTTATTATAAACACCTTTTAAGTATTTCTTTTGGCACTTATTATAAACACCTTTTAAGTATTTCTCTTTTATTAGACTGGTATCTTTTCCCAAATTACCAGGACCAAATTATGTATCACAGAATTCCAGTGTAACTTACAATTTCATACTTTAAAAATTCTGCCAGGACTAGCCTAACAGATAAGGGTTCCCCTGAAGTTTTGTGTCCACAGAGTGTTGGGAGTTAGCATGTCATTGAAGTAGTGTGACTATTTTCAGGAAAGATGTTTTAGCTATTATATTGAATTCTGCTCTCCTATGTGAGGAATAAAACGTTTGCTAGAGGTATTTTCCTTTAGATTGCAGCTCCAGTCAGAAGTCAGGTATGATGGTAACCATACTTCTGCTATATTAATAAAACACATAGCTTTAATATATACTGTGTGTGTGCATGCGCATGTGTGCGTGCTTGCACATGCACACTTGCTCGTACAGACCCACCCATACCAAATATGTCTGATTATGGGGCTGGATTTCTGATGCTGGAGTTAAAGCCAAGTAGTTTGAGTATTTTGGTATTACATTATCACAGTAATTTCTCTTTATAAAAAGTAGTCATTATTGCCTATCAGAATAAAAACATACATTTGTTTTGTAATTGTTTTTATATTACAGTGCATGAAAAATAATTTTTCACATAGATAATATTATGCTTATGATAAACTTTTTGATATGGAATCTTTACATCTTTGTTGAGAGAAATGTTTCTGCTATTGTTAATTAGGTAGTAACTGCTATTTTCGATGCTTCAATTATAGTATGTTGCTTGATTATATGTTATAAAATAAACTTAAGGTTACCCTCGGCTGCTAAAGTCAGTTTTTGTATGTTAGCTTATTGTCAGTGAGTTTTTTTATAAATTGGGGGGGTGAAGGAAAAGATGAAAGTTTTTTAAAAAAATCTTTATTTTCTCCCACACATTCTGAGTATGTTAATGGTTTTTTGTTTGTTTCTGGAAGTCATTGCTTAACTGGCAAGTAAAAAATTTAGTTACTAATTCAGAATGTTTTAGGAGCATGAGATCTCTGAATTATTACCACCACTAATATCTAATAATTGATAGCCAATGTTAAGTACTTAGAGTGTCAAATCTAAAGCCCTAAGGCCAGATTACTAAAATGCCTGATATATCTGTTTTAAAAGCTCGTAGCCATGGGAGAATTAAGACTCATAATGGAATTTATAGTAACTCAGAATCAGTAAATAAATGAATCTGCTTTATATCCTAAGAGGTGTGCCATTTTTTAAAGTTCATCATAATGTCACCACTACTGGTAGAATTGTCTGAGTAACTTTGTCATTCTGACCATCTTGCATAAAGCTCTGTTACTGGTAATTGTATAAAAATATTTATTGGTTTTGAAATTACTGATAGTGAAGCATTTCTTTTCCTTTTATTATTTTTGGTGTGGGGGTTGTGTGGTGCACCACATTGGGCATTGCTCAGAGTTTAGCCTGATTCTGTGCTTCGGGATCACTCCTGGTGGTGCTGAGACCCTGTACTATGACAGGGATCATGCAGGACAAGCCTTGGATTTGAATGGGTTCTGAAATTACTGACAGTAAAGAATTTTTAAACTGTGCCTAAGAAAGGGTACACATAGAAGAGCCCTTTACATAACAAATATTCATATATGTAGTTCCAGGTGTTTAAATTCTGTGTTTGTGTACCAAGTATGTAGACATAAAGTTTAAAGTATTTTATTTTATTTTTTAAATTTATTTTATTGAATCACCAAGTGGAAAGTTACAAAGTTCTCAGGCTTATATCTCAGTTATACAGTGCTCAAACACCCATCCCTTCACCAGTGCCCATATTCCACCATCAATAAAAACAAAAACAAAACAAAAACAAAAAAAAAGTATACATCCCACCCCTCACCCCCCACCCCTCCCCCGTGCGCGAGTGATAATTTCACTTCCTTTTCTCTTTACCTTGATTACATTCCAGATTTCAACACACAACTCACTATTGTTGTTAGAGTTTCAAAACAGACTCACTATTTTTGTTGGAATTTATCCCCCAAGAATACAGCTCTGTTGACAAGGAAATATTTGATAATAAGTTTTCCACTGATGAGAATGAAGAGATAAAATGTCGCGCAGCCGCAGTAGCGGCCGCGCGGTTTGTACAATTTCTGTATTATAATAATTAAGTCCGCGGAGATTTAAGTTGGAAAATGAATCATTTCCCTTCCTGGAACAGCATGTAGCAAAAAGCTTAGTTCACAGTCTCCATACCTGGTTGCAAGCACTTGCTGGAACCCCAAATCCTAAAGCTGTCTCTGGTTCCCGCTTGTTCCACATCCACCGGCTGTGCAGAGGCATGGGCACCCGGGCCGAAACTCGGCCGGAGCCGAGCACCGGCCCCGGCTGGGACAGCCCCAGTATCCCCTAAAGTTTAAAGTATTTTAATACTATTAATAAATTTTATTCAGATATTGGGCTGGAGCAATAGCACAGTGGGTAAGGTGTTTGCCTTGCATGCTGCCAACCCGGGTTCGACTCCTCTGCCCCTCTCGGAGAGCCTGGCAAACTACCAAGAGTATCTCACCCTCATGGCAGAGCCTGGCAAGCTATCCATGGCATATTCGATATGTCAAAAATAGTAACAAGTCTTACAATGGAGACATTACTGGTGCCCACTTGAGCAAATCGATGAGCAACGGGATGACAGTGATACAGTAATTCAGATATTATTTTAAAAGTTCATAAATAACTCCTTTGAGAAATTTGTTTATTTGATGTCATATGGATAGCCAGCATTGCTGTCAGAGGTGTGTAACCATTCAGTTGTATTCTGAAAATTCCATACTGAGGTCTTTATTGTGATTCCCTTCATTGTGTTTCCCCTCCCCCATATGAGTACAGCTTAAAAAAAATGCGTGAACACGTGTTTGTAATTTTCTGCTTATTATCTTTTAAATACAAGCACCATGCTTGGTTTAAGTTTAATCTATATAGCTCAGATAGCAAACAGAATCCATCCCAGCCAAGACAAATAAGACAGAATATTCCAGGCTTTACTGTCTTCTGTATTTCTGGGGTGCAGTGGAGAATGTGAGTATGGGAAGGAATACTCTTTACAAGAGGAGTTTAGTGTTGCTGTCAGGCTTGTGTGAACTCTTGGCAAGTCTAGCATGAAGGGATGTGCCAGCACCAAACTGAGGAGGATGAGCCTGGGCAAGCTTGGCACTGGGTGTGGTGCACCACTGCCTGCACTATGGCTGGCAGCGAGTACCGTTGATGGGCTGGTAGCGGTCTCACAGCCTGGTGTTTTCACCTCCTCTCCTGCAGTAGCAGCAAAGAAGAGGGGAGGGAGGGGACCTCAGAAAACTGGACAGATTTCAGAAGTCAGGTGTTTGTCTAGTTTGTAGGAGTTTGGGCGAATAAATCTACACCGTAAGATAAATTTTGCTGTTCTTTTTCTGTGACTAGACATTTGAATAGGGTCTAGAGCTTAGGCTAAAGATACTAAGCACAAGGTGGGGGGTTGGAGGGAGAACTAGATTGATTCCCTTGCACGTGGCCAACCTGGCTTTGATCCCTTCATCCCATATTGTCCTCCAAACCTGACTAGGAGTGATCCAGTGATCCTGAGCACAGAGCTAGGAGTAAGCCCTGAGCACAGCCAGGTGTAGCTGAACACTCCCTCCCCTCAATGAAAGGGATATTAAGCATAAAATAATAATGAAACAATGTATAATTTTTATTTGAAATATATTTTGTTTATTTATTTTGCTTTTTGGGTCACACCCAGTGACTCTGCACTCAGGAATTATTCCTGACGGTGCTTCGGGGGACCACATATATGGGATGCTGGGAATTGAACCCGGGTCGGCTGAGGGCAAGGCAAACGTCCTGCCCGCTGTGCTATCGCTCCAGCACCAAATATACTTAGTTTAGATGAGGCTAATTTAAGTACTTTGGTACAATTTGTGTAGAAACTTGTAACAGTTTGATTTTATGAAATGTGTGTCACTGTGCTTGTTCGAAGAAAGAATAAATGTTAAGACAAGGTAGTAGAAAGTATCAGCAATAACAAACCCTTGACCTTAGATTACAAAATTGATTTATAAGTGGGGGGATGGGGATAGGGACTGGAGGGAGTGGGATGATGATGAGGTTTGAGGTGACATAGGGACAGTGGTGGAGGGACTTGGTGGCATTGAGGTACCCCCTTGTACATCAGCACCATAAATGCTAGCACCATTCTAACTATGGCACCTATAATACAAAAATAAAATAGAGTAGAATAAGCATTTAAATTTTTCTTGCTCTTGAAATAATTTAGCACTAATCTTTGAAACATTATGAAAGAAGGTGGGTTCATAAAATTGACTTAGTTCATAGTCATTAATTACATGAAGATTCTAGATGGCCATTTTGAAAACTTGACTTTTCTGTGTTCTATTTCACATTTAATATTATACAAAATAATTATTTATGTTCTAATATATTAAAGTTATATGTTTAAATTGATTGAATCATTGTGATTATAGTTACCTTGCTTAGTAAATGATTTATTCTTAAAAGTAATATTTCATAGGGAAGTATGTTTTAATTTAATTGGTAACTAGAAAATATGCGTTTAAAACTTTTGTATAAATTTCTAATATTCCCTAAAGTTTCATGTAAACTTTGTAATATATAAACATATAAACATATATTTGGCTTACATATGTAGAAATTCTGAAATTGGAATTATTTTATAGTTGAATTTTCACATATTTATTAGTGTTGGATGAAAACTTGATAGATAAATTTATCAGCAGTTTAAAAATACTTTTCTTCCAGGTGATTAAAATTAATATCTTAAGGATAGGGTATTATGAAATTATATATTATGAAATCAATAAAGAGGTTACTGAATTTGGGGAAATGTGTATAGCTTTTTATAATTTAATGTGTTTTCCTGTAAGATTTGCCTTTCTCTCTTAATTGGTAATAATTTTCTGAGGAATTGATATTTTCTGATTGTGTTAGGGGCTTTCCTGAAAAAATTTTAAGTTATCTAGATATTACTTGATTTTATTTAAACGTACTGACTTTATAAAAAATAAAACGTCAGCTGCCATTTGCTTACAGTTTCAGGCTTTTACAGAGAATAATGGTGCTCTTAAATTGGATTTATGCTGACTTTTAAGAAACATATTTGTTCCAAGCAGTCTAAGAAGTGCAGAGATCCATGTCAATATTCAGAATTCATATTTTCCTTGAACAGAAGGTTGTGATAAAATGGTACATGGTGTGTTTTCATTGCCTGTTGAAAGACTTTCATGCAGTTAAAATAAGCATTTTGATGGGGGTTGAATTAAGAGTTTTTGTCAGTCTCTTCTCATCATGGATGATTAGACTAAAACGTCTGCTTGTCTTGACTTGAGATCACCACAGCTTCAGATAACATGCTTTGTGATTGAAGGTCGAAATATTTTGAATTCTAATAGGCTGCCAGATGAATTGCTTGAAATAGACTGTAAAATTTCAAGGCTTCCTTTTCCATCTGCTGTGAAAAGAACCATTGGGAATGGTTGAGCTTGATGATCATAGAATTACTGGATGGTGATTCTAAAACCCTCAAAGGGAAGTTGCTATGGAGATCTAGTTCCAAACTGTGAAATGATTCACCTTTGAAAGGCTGCAGGGTCTGAGAAGCTGAACACATCATTGTTCAGGTGGTCATTGGTTAGGAAATTGCTGGTGCCTGTGTAATCAGCACTCCAGTGGTAGTTAACGATCTAAAAAGGTTTGTTCTGTATGATGTGGGACAACAGCAATGTGCATAAGATGGCTTCTCTCAAGCATAGTTTGCTCAGCCTGGTGCTTGTAAAAATGCAGTCAGCTAAACAGCACAAAAATGAACTGCTACATTGAGGAAACCTTGTGAAAACAAAATTCTTGCATTGTTGAGTTTGACTCCCCCCAGTTTTAAAATAATTTTTTTTAAATGTGCTTTGATTTCTGTTTTAATCCTCCCTTCTCCCCAATTTGTGATAAGAATCTCTTTATCTTAGTCTCTTTCCAGGGCCTTACCTTGGTGAAATGTTTAGCTTTTGCTATCCTAAGTTCCATTTCCAAAGCTTCCTTGCATAGCCTTAGGCTCACATGAGAATGAGTTTAGAAGCCCCTCAGTGAATGAGTATGAGCCTAGGAAAGTCCATAAATCTTTACAAATGAGAATATAATGAATCCCCCTATAGCTGATTGTCATTCTAATTGTTTCTCATTATTTACTTTTGTGATGTATTTTAAATGGATGTTTTCCCCATTTTTCTTCTGTTTTTACTAACTTTTTATGTTGATTTTTAAAATCACTTTTACTCTCTTTTCTAGAAATCTGGAGTTTTTCTGAGCTTCATGTGATGACAAACCACTATAAACTGTTATTCTTCCATGTTAAGATTTTTTTAATAATGTTGGATTTCAAGTAGCATTGTAGCACTGTCTTCCCGTTGTTCATAGATTTGCTCAAGCAAGCACCAGTAATGTCTCCATTGTGAGACTTGTTACTACTGTTTTTGGCATATCGTCATGGGTAGCTTGCCAAGCTCTGGATTTCAGTAGTCAAATAATCAATTATAATAATCAATTACAGTAATCAATGACAAAAATAGTTTATATAACTTTTCTAGATATGGAATTTTTACTCCAGTATTGTTGAGGTATAATTTACATACACTAAAATCACTTTTTGAGATTCTTTTTTGATATTTATTTTTTGTTTTTGGGTTACATCTGGTAGTGCTTGGGAGCTCTCCTGGTTTTGTACTCAGAACTTATTCTTGGGGGTGCTTGGAGGACCATATGCCAGGGATCAAATCAAAGCCTCTGGTAATCGAAATGTGTACTTGGGCTGAAGACAGTGGGTAAGAAGCTTGCTTTGCCTGCAGCTTTCCCAGGTTCACTTCTTCGTATCCTATATAGTCCCCTGTCAGAAATGATCCCTGAGCACAGAGTGAGCTTTTGATAGCAAAAGTTAAACATTTCGCCAAGGTAAGGTACTGGAAAGAGACTAAGATGCAAAGTTTCTTTTTGTTTCATAGCCGCAAAACCAAACAGAAACATGTACTCAACCCATTGGTGACAATTATGTCATGAGAACAGATCCATTTCTCCTACCTGTGATGAACAGGTCTCGTATCACCCATTTTAAGTGTACAGTTTAAATTTTATTATACTTTCGTACCTACTATCACAGTATTTTCAAGAGTGTTTTTTTTCTATTTATTTGCATATAACTCTTCAAACCAACCCTTACTGTCTAGCATCACCTAACCTTCACTCTGTTATAGTTTTCTCTCTCAAGTTTTATGTATATAGTATACAGTATTGTAGTTGTATGTGTGTTTGTGGGTGTTGGTGTGTGTGTGTGCGTGCGTGGCATGTGTGTAACCTAACAATGTCTTTGATTCATCCTTATTGTGGTCATTAATAATTTGTACTTTCTTACTGCTGTGGTCTTTAATATCACAATTTGCATTTCCATTTATTAGTTTATGGACTTTTCCATTTCAAGTTTCCAATATTACTGTTACAAGTATTTGTATACAAGGTGTGGACTTATGTTTCTATTTCTTTTGGGAAAACACCTCCATGTGGAAATGCTAAAATATATGGTCAAATATATGGTCACCCCATTTCTAGATTTCTGTTCTGTTCCATTGATTTAATTGTCTGCTCTTCTACCAGTACCATCTTGTCTTGATTACTTTTCTTTTCCAAGACTTCTTTAGGTTTTCTGGATAGGTTTTAGAATTAATTTGTGAATTTTTATGAATTGGAAAAGACCTAGAGTTTTATTGATTTTGTTTGTTTGTTTTGGGGGTGGGTACATCTCTTTATAGTGTTCTGGGGCTACTCCTGGCTTGATGCTGTGGTTAAATGCAGGGTTCCTTTATTCATTACTCATCCTCTGGTTCTGTGGATTATCTTCCTAGTCCTTGTATTTTACTGACTTTTGACTTTGTATTGAAACTTCTCATGAAAACTGCTAGCCCCTCAACACAGTAAATCTTTCCATGTATGTAAGTCTTAATATCAACATTATTTTGAGGTGATCTTGTTCTGATCTTGTACCTATGTTGCTAATTTATCCTAAATTGGTTTTTTCTTCTTTATTTTTTGTTCTTGTAAATTATCTTGTATGTTATTTTCATACATGCCTTCACTCAGGTAGAATAAGTTCTGTTCTTAGTTTGCTATTATTTAGATTGGGTAATTGAAATTTTCCTCTTCTATTAATTAATTTTTCTTGGCTTTTTGGGTCACACTCGGCACTGCTCAGGGGTACCCCTGGCTCTGTACTCAGGAATTACTCCTGGAGGTGCTCAGAGAATCATAAGGGATGCCAGGGATCAAACCCACTATTGCTCCGGCCCCTGAAATTTTTCAACTGTAATTCTTTATTAATTCAAATGGTCATGTTGTTATTTATTAATACAGTGAATTAGATGGACTTATTTTGAAGACAAAGTCACTACTATTTCCAGGACAAACACACTTTGTCATAATGAACAGACTTTTTAAAAAAACATATTGAATTTGATCTCAAAATTTTTTTGCCAGAAAAGTTATCTGACTGTAGAGTTTTCTTTGTGGGAAGAAAGTTGTTTAATTTCCAGTTTTAATTTCTTCAGTTGTTATGTGGCTCTTCATATTTTTTATTTCTCCTTGGTTTAGTTTGGTAATTTATATCTTCTTAGCATGTTGAGTATTTCATTTGGAACAGAGAGGCCGCTAAGTGTGGTCACTCGACCTCATACCTCTTCATCCTCAGCAATGGAAAACAAATTATCTAATGCTTCCTTTTCAGCAGGTCTGACTTTAGGGGAGAGACTCTCCAAACAATAATAGTGAGTTTTGTTGAAATATTGTATGCAATTAAAATGAAAGTAAAGTGAAATTTATTAGTTACACAGGCGGGGGGGGGCTTAGGGTGGGGGGGCTAGGGGCGTGGGGGGGTTTGGGGTGTGAGGGGGTGGGGTGGAGCTATACTGGGATTCTTGGTGGTGGAATGTGAGCACTGGTGAAGGGATGGGTATTCGAGCATTGTATAACTGAGATTTAAACCTGAAAACATTGTAACTTTCCACATGGTGACTCAATAAAAAAAAAAATAAATAAAAAATAAAAAAAAAAGGCAAAAAAAAACCCATGAGATTTATTGATGTGTAGTCATATATTTTCTTTTTTCTGTCTGTTCTTTTTAATTTGCTCTCTACTATACCTCCCTTCAACCCCCCATTTTTTAAGGTACAAACTCAGGTAATTGATTTTAATTTTAGAGTATATTTCTTTTTAAAATTTTTTATAAAGTTGTTCGTAATGATTTATTAAAGTCAATATTCCAGGGGCTGGAGCAATAGCACAGCGGGTAGGGCGTTTGCCTTGCACGCGGCCGACCCAGGTTCGATTCCCAGCATCCCATATGGTCCCCTGAGCAGCTCCAGGGGTTAATTCCTGAGTGCAGAGCCAGGAATAACCCCTGTGCATCGCCGGGTGTGACCCAAAAAAGCAAAAAAAAAAAAAAAAAAGTCAATATTCCAACACCAATCCCACCACCATAACAGCTTCTCACCACCATTATTTTCAGTTTTCCCAACCACAACCCAAGCCTACCCCAGTAGCAGCCCTAAATGATTTATTTTATATTGCTCATTAGGAGTAATTGGCTAAAAATGGCCAAAAGGATTTCCTTAGAAGAAAGTGTATGAAAATTGTTGTATCTCAACCTGGAGCCATTAAGCGCTTGGGTAAGAGTTTACTAATATGTTATTGCAGGTTAAGCCTTTTTAATATTTTCTTAATCAAGATTGGTTGTCTTCTACTTTAAATCCCATCCAATGTGCTATGCTACCCCTGGTATATGAGTGGTGTTGAGTATGGTTGTTACTTCAGAACTTCTAAAATTTTGATGGGGTGATAAAGCTGGAGTTAAATTTTTAACTGGATTGTGACTTTGGGGACCAGAAACATCTCTACAGCTTACTGATCTCTTTCAAGATTCATTTATGAGTGTCTGGATCATGGCCAGTTAATAAGCTCACAAGGTGCCAGTGGCAGTTCATGGGTGTGCCAGGCTTCTGGAAAACAGGGAGATGGGGGTAGGTCACATATCTCCGACTCTGTGAGAGTCTGGAAATTTCTTTTACAAAACCTGCACACCTGAGTTATTTAGAAGACTCATTCCTGGATGAGGCTTGTCTGGGCCTGTGGAGTCTGTCCATGAGCATGGCAATGATTGGATTCTGGAGGTTTTCAGCTGCTGGATCTCCGTTTGGGTGGGTGAAGGGCTCACCCACTACCTCCCACCCTCTTTGGGTGCCCTGGATATGAGACTCAGCCTGGTGCTGGGTCTGGAGTTATCTCTTTAATCAATCAAATGTCCTTCCAGAAACTGCTTTAGCTTCAGCTCATCTGTTTTGATATGATGTGTTTTTATCATCACTGAAAAACATTTTCTTCTTTTCTGATTTTTTTGATCTATTGCTTCTAACCTAAGCAGTACTCAGGAGACTTGGAGCCATTTCTGGTGACCAATCAAGCCTGCCAGTTCAATGCTAGGTAGGGCCTGAGAATATAGAGCTGCTTCAGCTTTGTGGTGCTAGTGGTGTTTGGGGGTGGGGGGACTTGTGTCGAGAGTTGAATTCTTCAGGGAGATTACTCAGTCTATGACCATTGACTGAGTCTTAAGAAGTTTGTGTGGGGCTGGAGAGTTAGTACAAGGGGTCAGGTGCTTGCCTTACACATATCTGACTCTGGTTTGAAATCTGACACCATATGTGGTCCCCTGGAGCACTGCTAGTTAGTCATAATCCTTGAACTCAAAGCTACTGCCAGTTTGTTGTTGCTTGCACACTTATCTCAGTGTTGTCTCAGTTTTTCCTGGGGGTCACACTCATTGGTTGTAGTGTAGTGGGATCACATGCTCTGCGTGTCCTGTGGCATATCACTAGATAGTGCTGTTGGAATTGCACTCAGCATGTGGGGTGGCTGCCAGGCATTAAACACAGTCTCATGTTTGTAATTCTGGAACTCTGCTTCCAAGCCACATCCCTGAGCCAGCTCCTAGTTTACTGTTACTGGTTTCTACTTTAATGCTTTTCACTTTAGGAACATGTTCTCTATGCGTTCAGACTTTTTAAATGTATCAAGCCTTGGTTTTTGATGTTAAGTTTATATTTTGAGCCAAATGAACTATTGCTTTTGAAAATAGTGTATGTGTTCGTACATGTATATAATATTCTCTAAAAATCTTTAAATTGAGATGATTGATAATATTTTCCTATCCTCCATGTCTGCTGGTTTTTTTTTTTTGTCCAGTTTGATCAAGAATACTATAAAAAAGGTGTCAAAATTTCGTCCTTTGCTCTCTGGAACACTCTTGTTAATTCCATCAGTCTTAGTTTTCCTTGAAGCTCTGTTTTAAAGCACATGCACATATGTATGAGTATCTTGACTTACGGGGGAATTCATTTATGTCTCATTTAAAGCAGTTTACTCTTTTCCTGATAATATTTTTTCTTTTGAAATTAATTTTACATAGTATAGTCACTATAGCTTTTCAGGCTTGTCTTCCAAGCATTTACTCTCAACCTCTTAATATTTTTATATTTAAAATGGATCTCTTTTTCACAACTTGTAGTTGTATCCTATTTTATTTTTTAGATGTATCTACACCTGGTGGTGCTCAGGGATCACCAAGTTGGTGCTGGGGTGGGGGAGGTGGTAGGGGGAGTGTAATATATTGCTGTGATTAGAACCAGGGTCCTGAACCATAGAATTAGTATAAGGGTTAAGGTTCTTACATGTAGTTGAGCTTGGTTCAATTCTTGCCACTGCAAATGTTGCTTCAAGAAAGCTCCAGATGTGGCCCAACTCTCCTCTGCTCTTGGAGGTGCTCGGGTATCATATGCAGTGCTGGGGATGTGAATCAGGGTTGGCTGTGTGCAAGACAGGCACCTTATCTGCTGTACTATATTTTCAGTCCTATTTAATATCACCTAGCAGTTTCTTGGATTGGAGCAATAGCACAGCGGGTAGGACGTTTATCTTGCATGCGGCCAAAGTGAGTTCGATTCTTCCGTCCCTCTTGGAGAGCCCAGCAAGCTACTGAGAGTATCTCGCCCGCACGGTAGAGCCTGGCAAGCTACCTGTGTTGTATTCGATATGCCAAAAACAGTAACAAGTCCCACAATGGAGACGTTACTGGTGCCTGCTCGAGCAAATCGATGAGCAATGGGTCAACAGTGCTACAGTAGGTCCTTAAGACCTTGTTCATGTTTGCTCAGTCTTCGTTTTCTCAGTTCTTGAGGCGAGTTTATATTAACTTGTCGAAAAATGAACTTCATAATCTCAGTTTGACTGTCATATTCATACAAGTTTGTTTTTGCTTTGCTTTTCTACCAGAGGTTACCTCCACTGGTGCTTGGGGCTACTCCCAAGTACTGCACAGTTGGGTGACGCAGGTCTGGTCCAGCAGGTACTTGGTGCCCAGTGGTGCGGGGACCACCAGAGATGAACCTGGTAGTGCTCAGGGGTTAAGTAGTACTGGTGTTCCCATTTAGGGCCTCACACATACCAGGCGTGTACTGCTCTCTTCTATGCATGTCCCCAGCATCACCACTTCTCTCTAAGCTACTGTGTATCTGCTCGAATTCTTTCCTTCCTGGGGCTGGAACAATAGTATAGTGGGGAGGGTACTTGCCTCGCACGCAGTTGCCCCTGGTTTGATCTCTGGCATCCCATATTATCCCTGAACCCTGCCAGGAGTGATCCCTGAGCACCACTGGGCATAGCCCCAAAACAAACAGACAAATCCATCCTCCCTCTATTTCTCCTCTTTCCCTTTTTTCTGGTGGGAATATTCTCTCTCTCTCTCTCTCTCTCTCTCTCTCTCTCTCTCTCTCTCTCTCTTCCTCTCTCTCAGCTCAGCTGTGCAGACACGATGGCTCTGTGCTCAGTGGCTGAGATATTGGTGTTTGCCTTGCACATGGCCAACCTGAGCCAACCTGAGTTCACTCTCAGCATCCTATATATGGTCCAACTGAGTAGCACCAGGAATAACCCCCTGAGCACTGCCTGGTGTGATCCAAAAAAACCGAAAATAAAATAGCAGAAACAATTGGGGCCAGAGATCTAGGAAGTAAAGTTCTTATTTTACATACGGCCAACCTGGGTTCTGTCCCCATATGGTTCCTTGTGCACTGCCAGGAGTGATTACAGAGTGCAGAGCCAGGAGTATCCCCTGAGCTTTGGCAGGTTTGGTACAAAACAAAAAATAAAAACTCTGTGTGTGTGTGCGTGTGCTTGTGTGTTTGTGTGTGTGTGTGTGTGTGCACATTTGTACACCCCAAAGAGTAACCCAGGGTCTCAGACATGTTACTGGGCTCCCTCCCTGGCCTTTTAAAAATTCTTCACTGACAATATTGTCTCCCTTTTTATGGCAATACCTCGTAATACTGGTTTAAAGTATCCTATTATTATGAGTTAAAGCATTATAATTCAGATGAAATTTCATTACTACAGTTGTAATAAAAATGTTTCCTCTTCATTAAATATGTGGAGAAGTTTATTGTTCATGGAAATGAAACTTATGTTTTACTTTGTGGGGTTACCAAACAAAGCAGAGTGAAATGAGGGCTCTGTATTGGCTGATGTAATTTTTAATCTTGTCTATGTGAAAGGCTGGGTATAAATTGAGAGTTTTGTTAAATCTCATGCTGTAAATGTTTAATTTCTTTTTATTTTCAGAGTCTTTGTTTTGGTTAAACAAAGGAGTTCTGTTCTTCATGTGTAAACCTTTCTTTCTCATCTTTTCCAAAGTCTTCTGGTTTCTAGATATACCTTATTTAAAATTTTTTTTTAATTTTTAATTTTTTAAATCATTTTAAAATTTTTATTGAATCACTGTGAGGTAGTTACAAGCTTTCATGGTTGGGTTACAATCACAGAATGATCAAACACCCATCCCTCCACCAGTGCACATTCCCCACCACCAATATCCCCGGTATAGCCCCACTTTCCCGCCCTCCCCCTGCCTCCATGGCAGACAATATTCCCCATACTCTCTCTCTACTTTTGGGCATTATAGCTTGCAACACACTGAGAGGTCATCATGTTTGGTCCATTATCTACTTTTGGCACGCATCTCCCATCCCAACTGATTCCTCCAGCCATTGTTATCTTAGTGATTCCTTCTCTATTCCATCTGCCTTCTCCCCTCCGCTCATGAAGCAGTCTTTCAGCTATGGGGCAATCCTCCTGGCCTTTGTATCTACTGTCCTTGGGTGTCATCCTCATGTGATGTTATTCTATACTCCACAAATGAGTGCAGTCCTTCTATGCCTGTTCCTCGCTTTCTGACTCATTTCACTTAACATGATACTCTCCATGTCTATCCATTTATAAGCAAATTTCATGACTTCATCTCTCCTCAACACCTGCATAGTATTCCATTGTGTAGATGTACCAAAGTGTCTTTAACCAGTCATCTGTCTTAGGGCACTTGGATTGTTCCCATATTTCAGCTATTGTGAACAGTGCTGCAATGAACATATAGGTACGGATGTTATTTGTACTGTGCTTTTTTGCATCCTTGGAATATGTTCCCAGAAGTGGTATTGCGGGGTCATACCACTCAATTGGAAGCTCAATTTCTAGTTTTTGAAGGACTGTCCATATTGTTTTCCAGAAAGACTGGACCAGTCGGCATTCCCACCAACAGTGAAGGAGTGCCCCTTTTTCTCCACATCCATGCCAGCACTGGTTGCTTTTGCTCTTTTGAATGTGTGCCAGTCTCTGTGGTGTGAGATGATATCTCATTGTTGTTTTGATTTGCATCTCCCTGATAACTAGCGATGTGGAGCATTTTTTCATGTGCCTTTTGGCCATTTGTGTTTCTTTTTTAAGGAAACTTCTGTTCATTTCTTCTCCCCATTTTTTGATGGGGTTGGAGGCTTTTTTATTATACAGTTCTACTGCTGTCTTGTATATCTAGGTATACCTTATTTTATGAGTGCAGTGCTGGGATCTAACCCAGGGCCTCATATATGAGCTACATTTCCAACTTCCAGGATTAAATTTTTGATCAACTTTCTATTTAGCACTCTTACTGAGTATATCTCTATATGGAGAGATAATAAGGATTCACTTGATATTATTACCATAATTATATTTTATCTACTTTCCTGGAAGTGCTTCTCTATTTTCATTACTATACCAGATCTAGCTGTTATTCATTATGGTTGAACTCAGTGATCCTGTAACCCAGGAACCACCAGTGTTTGCTTTGTTTAAAATGCAGAATCCTAACTAGTACATATTCTGATGATCCAGAATCAAGAAGAGGACTAGCCTGTTACCCGAGAAGACTTTTAAAACAAATAACTATTCTAGGGGCTAGAGTGACAGTGTAGCTGGTAACACACTTGCCTTGCATAACAAATTGAGTTTGATTCACAGTACCCCCATATGTCCCCTGATTTTGCCAGGAGTGATCCCTGAGCCCAGAGCCAGGATTAAGCCCTTGGCACCACTGGGTGTAGCAAAAAAAAACAACCTCTCTCTCCACCTCCCTGCCCAAATTACTATTCTAGTCCTTCCTTCCTCCCATTTTTTCCTTTAGGACTAGTGACTCAATCATTTTTAAAATTCTTTTTCTTTAATGGGGGGGGGGGGGGGCGATGATTTGGCTTGGTTGGGTGAGGGGCTGGCCTGATGTTCAGGAGGTCTTCAGGCTCCACTGGCAATTTTCAGCCCACCTGTTTACAGTTCAGTGACAGAGCCTTTCTTTGGATGTGATGCTGCTTGGGTCCTACATTGCTGGGGAGACCCAGATTACCCTGGTGGTACTGGGACCTATAGGGCTTTACTCAGCCATGCCTGGGGGTTCCTATGGCTGAGAGTATTGAACCCAAGTGAGGTGTGTGCTCGGTATGCACCCAACCACTGTACTGCCTCCTGGCTTTACTCTTAACTATTTTTGGGTCCCATACTATGGAGGGAACAAGAATTCCTATTTTTCTCATAAAGCAGAAAATAATCGTTTATATTTTGTTAAATTTATGACTTAAGTTTTATTAACATTGCAGTAACATTTAGAAGTATTTATTACTGTTATAGCTTTAAAATATACACCAAAAGTCTGTCAGAAGCTGAATATTACAGTGAATAATTGTTTTCTATTGTGCTAACTTTAAGACACAAAGGTAATACATGCAAGACGATGCAGTTACTCAGTAATAAGCATCTTCTTAGCCAGGTATGAGTTTGGAAAAGGAAAATGCTTGGGGTTTAATGGTATTGCTGATATTTCTCAGAGGACCATCTCTTTGGCATGGCACATCTAAGTACATTATTAATAGCCTTAAAAACAAAGACATAAACTAGATAATACCTATCAAAAACAAACCCTTTAACTCTGATGTTAGAATTGAGGTTAGCTAGGGAGGATAGGGGATGAACTGTGGTAGAGGTATTTTGACGATAGAAGTATTTGTGATACCTCTAAATGCAAACATTTGCATACTTGATATATATGCATATATGTGATATATATATATATATAGAGAGAGAGAGACAATGGAAGAAAGAAAAATTATATGTACCACGTCATTGCGTTTGCTAATTGTTCTGCCATTTGAGAAACATTCATGCCTTTCTGGGAATCCTATTTTCTGCCTACTACTCAAGCATTAGGATTTTTTTATTTTTAATTTTTAAAATTATTATGATTTTTTACTGTTCTTCCTTCTGCCTCCCCTCTCCCCCAGGAACCACATCCACTGGTGCTGAGGGCAGTCATGTGGTGCCAGGGATCCAAATTGGGGCCTCTAGAGTGCTTGACAGATGCCCCGCAACTTCTGTTCTCAATTTTTCTTGGAAGAATGTGCTTTGAATACACTTCGTAGTTCGTCTTTGTGTTTGCTGTACCTTTAGCCTCAGTTTCCTTCTCTTAAGCTCTCTATCAGTGTTTTCAAAAGTGGACAATTCTGCCTCTCTGTTGAGGGGACTGGAACAGTGGTGGTGGTAGGTGCTTCATATTCAGTTGAGAGTGGGCTGTTTCTTGTGTGTTCAGTGTAGTTAGGTAGATTTCCTTAGGAGGGGTGGCGCTCAGTAATTTAGTTTCTTAATAAGGTAAGGGCGCTAGCTATAGTACAGAGAGGAGGGCATTTGTCTTGCAGGCAGCCAACCCAAATTTGATCCCCAGCATCCCTTGTGGTCACCCTGAACACCACCAGGAGTAAGCCCTGAGCATCTCCAGATATAGCCTCCAAAGCAACCAACCAAACAAAAAATAGGGGTAGTAGGGCAAAGAAGTTCAGCACCTCTAATCTTTCCTGTGTCCTTGCTCTCATACCCTTGCTTATGCTTTTACCTTTCTCTGCAACCAGAAATTTTTTAATGTAGTTGCCATTTTTCATGACTTAGTTACATGTGCTAGTCCTGTGTCTCTAGCTGGACTCTTGCTTCTTGGAGGTATGGGCTATGTCATACAGGTTCTTCTTTCATACCCCTATGTGTGCCTTCTTACATGGTCAGTAAAAGATGTCATTTTTTCTGCTGGAAATAATCCAGGTTTACTGTAGGTTGATCTAAATTATGGTCTAGTTATATTATTTCCCTTGCTGCCTAAGAGAATTTACAGGGTGCAAATGGTTATGCACCCTGTGTGTATTTTAATCTTATTTATCCAAATCTATGGGTCAAATCGACTCTTCAGGTAAATAAAAATTTAATTTTCATATTCTTTCACATTTATTGCTAAGCCTTTTTTATATACACAAGTTACATGCACATTTACATGTGGTGTATGTGTAATTAAGCATATAGATATATATCATGTTTATAATTTGCTTTTACTACTATACAGAAATAGAACACAATCCTAGTATTACTGATACTTTCATTCAGGGTTAAAAATGGTAAAATAACACATGACAATATATAGGCTATTGTGTTTTGTGTTTGATATAGTTGGGTCAATTCTTGTGAGTAAAAATTTATATGACAGAAAGAAATCTTATTTAAGAAATGAACTGTACTATTTAAAATAGAAACCTGAGATCTTTTTAACACAGCAGCTGAGTTAAACAAATAATCTTTGCACCATTTCTAAGAAGAGCATGTAGTTAAAAATACATTTATACATATTATTTTAAAAAACCTAGTTAACTTTAAAATATGTAAGTTTTCTTGTCGTTTAGGGTTCTGTGAAGCTGATCATCAAGAGGGTTGCAAATCATTGGTGGTTTCTATTTTCAGATTTCCACATCCCGGAGTAATTTGCTTTAATTTCACCCAATTTAACCTATACTTCACACCATCACCATTCAGCTTTAATAGCTATGTTCTATGCATAAGAAAAGCAGATAAATGTCCACAATTAGGCTGCAAATGATTACAACTAGTTAGGGCTTTATGAAGACAAAACTTAAAGGACTATGGCGCCAAACAAAGCCACAAAAGACGGCTGAAAATGCTGTCTCCAGAAGTCAAGTCTACCATGGCATTTGGTTTATCACTTTTATAGTTAATTTTACTTATTTTTAATATATTGGCAGGTGTGCTGACTGGAAAATATTCATTTTTAAATATTTTTAGTTCTGTTGTTAATGTACTCCAGTCTTTAATTTATTTGCTTCCTTGAATTTAATCATAAACAAACTGAATTTTAAAATTGTCAAAATGATAGCATTTTGCGGGAAATTAAGCAGAGTTGGTTTGAAATATACTAGCATTCATACATCTTGTGAATATAAGACTTTTGAAATTTTTATGTACATGTTAAATAGGCTGCCAGATATTTTGATGGAAGTATAACTTTACAATTTTTTATAGAATTTCATTTCTGATGGGTCTTAGCATACAAATTATATCTGTAGAGAATACTTATGCAGTGTGTATGTACATACATAAAATATTCAGCAATTGTTTTATCCTATTTAAGTGTATTTTTCTTTTTATAAGTTCTTTCTATGTTATATGCAATATTATTTTAATGTATTAAAGAATTTGGTTACCTCACAGTTTTATAAAGGTCAAACTTTAATACAAAAACATGTATTAGAAAATGTTTATCAGTTTTGTTAATGTATCTTCCATATTTAAGTAAATATGAGTTTAAAATGATCTTTTCAAATTTTCAGTAAAAGCTTTGACATTAATCTTTTATTTAAAAAACAGTATGGTTTAGCTTTTAGAATTTAGCTTTCAGTTGTTCTCTTAAATACTCTTGAAATTTCCTCGTAGGTAAGTTCATAATACTAATGAGTTTCTATGTATCCAGCATTATTTTTGTAATTGAAATAATCCCCATTTTAGAAATGTAGTATCTATTGTTGGATCATATGAGAGGTAACGGGTATGTATTTAAAACTTATTTTAGATAATCCTTTATTTACTAATAACTAAATAGAACTGAAGAAATATTATGAGGGTTAAGGCACTTACCTTGCACTTGGCAGACCCTGGTTCAATTTCCAGTACCATATATAGTCTCCTGAGCACAGAGCCATGAGTAAGCTCTGAGCATGATAGGATGTATCTTAAAAACACCCCTACCTTCAGTTTTTTTTTTTTTTTAAAGAAAAGCTAAATAATGTCTCTTTGGTTAAAATTGTTACCTTAGAAACGAAAATGCATGTATTTAAAACCCAAGCAACTGTGGTTTTCATATACATGTAACAAATGAACTTGTGTTTTCACAATTGCTAACTTAAAAAGAGTGCTCAGAAATTAGTAACTTGTTTTCATTTCATATAAAACCAACTTGTATGGGAAAGTAGTATAGTGCAGTTATAAAAAAAAACCCTTTATTTTAAAGAAATTAATCAATTGTTCTACAAAGTAGATAACCATTATAGTCAAGGCAAGACAATACAACTATACACAGCTTTACAGTTGTATTAAACTAGTTTCATATGCTATATCATAAAACTTTCAGTCCAATCAGCAACTAAATTTAAATACTGCAAATTGTAGCAGCAAAACAATAATTCTGCTGATTAGCCCCTTTCCATTTCTTGTAAGTGAACTGTTTATGCTGTTGAGTACCTTTTGAAAAAAGAAAAAGCCAAAACAGCCTTGATTAGTCAAGGAGTAATTGGATGACTTGATTTTAGCAAGAGAATGAATTGGTTGATGATAGCCTGTAACTAAGTGTAGTGGTTCTGTTCAGATGAATACATAACATACAGTCATCAGATCTTGACAGGTATAACATAGAAGCAGTGCTCAAATCTGGTGGTGTTGGAGATGGGATGGAAATGGAAGGGAATAAGTTTGCCTTGAAGTATTTTCTGAAAAATTCAAGGAAATTCTTAAAAAATATTTAGAAGAAACTTATTCCTTTTTATTTTTTTCCACAAAGAGGAGGGGTTGGGGAGATTTGTCTTTGTTGCTTTATAGTTCCCATGTTTTCTGATCTGAAGACAAAAGAGCTGTGTGCAATCATTTAACTTTTTTAAGGGGGATTAGCAATATTATAGCCTTTCACTTGTTGGAGATCCTGGTTCATTAGTAGAGTCTTGTGTAAAAGCCTTCAGACCTTGATTAGTCATAACTTTTTTGTACACTACATTCTTATTTATGATTTCCTGATTAATTTTGAAACTGTATCATTTATATTAGTGAAGTGTGACATAAAGCAGAAACACTTTTCTTCATATTTTTTTCCTTGTCCTCCATTAGTCCAAGTTGTCATCCCTTCCCATCCCCCACCATGAAAGAATGTAGTAGTTAGCAGCCCATCTCTGCTCTAATGTGCTTATGTAGGCACCAGAGTTTCCATTGCATGGAGCATGAGGTCAAGTCATGACTAGGTGGATGAAA
Source organism: Sorex araneus (assembly GCF_027595985.1). Classification (NCBI taxonomy): domain Eukaryota; kingdom Metazoa; phylum Chordata; class Mammalia; order Eulipotyphla; family Soricidae; genus Sorex; species Sorex araneus. Next base: position 208,013,877 of record NC_073313.1, on the reverse strand, counting down.
TGATTGGGGTGAACCCGCACAAGCTGGCTGTAGGGGGTGAGGGAGGGAGTGGCAGGGTGCAGGCCCAGCCAAGTCCACTCTGGTACTGGCTTTGATTTGGCACCACCTGGTGGTGATCATTTGCTCTGTCTTAACTGGTGATGGTGATGTCAAGATCCTTAGGGCATTAGCAGTAGAATTCTAGTATCTCTCAGGTACTGGTACCATTTTGTTGAGCCATTTAAAGGTGGATAAAGTTGGGAAACCAGAGATGCAGTGACCGACCCTTCACATTCTGCTCCTAAGGTGGTTGCTTGCTGGTCCTTAAATTCTCTAAACTGACTTTCCTTTCATGTTTCTGTCCTCATTTTACAGGTATAGATTACTGTATTGATTAAAAGTGTAATTATTTTGTGAGGTACTATGTTATCTGGTTTTAAGACATCTACCTTCAAAAAAGCATCTAATTCAGATCTGAGAGTATAGTCCCTAGTTTGTAATGGGAATTTAGCCAAACCACCATTTTTCTAACTTGGTGACTTCCCCTTTCCCATTCCTTTTATCCCCCGTATCTTAGAAAAACCAGATAAAAATCATAATTCATTGATATTATGGATGAAATGATAAAATAGCTATTTTATAAATGAGTAGCCAGCCATTTGCTTGATTAATACCTGTCACATTTAGATTTTTTAAGCATTTAGACATCAGTTTCATGCTCTGGCAGTGACAGTATTATCACAGCATCAGTATACTTAAGTATTGGGTTAAAAAATAACATATTTCAACCAGCACCATGAATCTTAATTTAAATTTTAAATGGACTCTATGTAACACCAGTGTTCCAGCTTGAAATCTTGAGGTTGTCTTTTTGAGTGTGCCAAATGCCAGTGACCTCCCCCCTTCACTCTACCATTTCACCTCAGGTTTACTCCCTTGCATTTATGTGCTGATTGGTTTCCTAGAGAGTATAAATAACTTTTTATCATGGGTTTTTGTTTGATTTGTGTTTTGGGGGTTTGTTTTTGTTGTTGGTAGTGGTGGTGTTGTCTTTGTTTTTGGGCCACACCCCACAATGCTCAGAGTTTACTCCTGGTTCTGTGCTCAGGGATCACTCCTGGTGGTAGAGGTGGTGGGATGATTGAACCACGTGCAAGCCAGCCCCCTACCCTCTGTACTATTGCTCCGCCCTCTCTTCTTTTTTTCCTTTTCCTTTTGCAGGGGTTCCCTCCAGCAAATAAAAGGCCTCATCCAGTCCAACCTTGCTCTTTAGCATTGAGCTACATCCCTGGCTCCAGATTGTAAACATCTTTCAAGGCAGAAACTAATCTTATTCTACTTTCTCTTGTCTCTGAAATTGCCTTCTGGATCCTGGTACCATTCTTTTTTGTGATTAACGTGCAGCAGATATTTATTTAAAGGTCTCTTAAAGTGTATTTCTTTGGGGGGGCTAGAGCGATAGCACAGTGGGTAGGGCATTTGCCTTGCACGCAGCCGAACCGGGTTCGATTCCCAACATCCCATATAGTCTCCTGAGCAACGCCAGGAGAAATTCCTGAGTGCAGAGCCAGGAGTAACCCCTGAGCATCGCCAGGAGTGACCCAAAAAGCAAAAAGCAAAAAAAAAAGTATATTTCTTTAGGCCAGAGAGAGAGCTCAATAGGCTGAGCTCATACTTTGCATTTATTAGGCCCACCATTGGCCCGAAGCTCCACATGGTCCTGGAACAGTGAGCCAAGAGTGGCCCTAAAACACCACAGCAAAAAATGTGTGACTTAAATTAATTCTCGCCTCCAGTATTATGATTTGCCATATTTCTTTTCAGTTTTTTTCGACTCCCTGAGCAAATCTTTGTAACAGTTTTTAGAATTATTTTTTTAGATTTGGTCCAATACTTTGCTAATTTCGTAACTAGTCAACTACTTTATGACCATCAGACTGTGTAGAACCTTAGAGAAGCACTTAAAGAAAGTGTAAGCAGGAGCAGGATCACAAGAACACCTCTAAAGGACCTTTCCATCAACAACTCAGACCCCCACATTTGAATCTGTTTGCAAATCGGATTGCTCCATAGTATATAGCCTTTGTCTTTCTCGATTCTGAAGATGGTGGTTCTCAACTTTGGTTTTGCAGTACCTGAGACAGTTTTTGGTTGTTATATGTGCACCTGTGTGTGTATGTCTGTGATACAGTGTGTCACTGGCATCTCCTGACATTCTGCAAAGCACATCATACCCAACTCAGGATTATCAGTTCAAATGTCAGTGCTGCCAAAGTTGACAACTGCTGGTTTAAACTTTGTGTGTGGCTTTTCATTGATAGATGTAGCTAACATTTGAGTTCTTATATGTGTCAGGCACCATCCTAAGGTCTTTTTCTGTACTATCACCTTTAATCTTCAGGATAATCTTGGGGATTATCTATATTTTACAGACAAGGAAATGAAGATAAAGAGAATCATATGACTAACTAACTAAATAACCAAGTAGTCTGAAACCCAGGCTTGAATCCAGTCTGTTACTAGAGTCTGTGCCCATTATTACTTCTGCTGTATTTATTTACTTTTTTTTGGTTTTTGTTTTTGGGCCATACCTGGCAATTAGTCAGGAATAACTCCTGGCTCTGCATTCAGGAATCATCTCTGGCAGCCTTGGAGGGCTATATCAGATGTCCAGGATTGAACCTAGGTTGGCTGTGTGCAAACAAGCACCCTACCTGCTGTACTATCCCTCACTTCTGCTATATTTGTACTTCCATCATGCCTGTCATACTCTTGACATCTTCCCTTTGCTATTATTTGTCCTTGAAAGTCATCTCCATTCAAGCCTTTCCTTTTGCTGGAGGTACAGGGGGTGTTTGGATCACACCTAGAAGTGTTTAGGACTTACTCCTAGCTATGTGCTTAGGGATCATTCATGGTGGTGTTTGGGGGGGCCATATACCGTACTGGGGGGTGACACCAGGATTGCAAGGCAAGTGCCTTAACTGCTGTACTATCTTTCCAGCCCTGATTTATTTAAATTATTTGCTGGTTATTGTAGCAAATGTACTGTGAAATTGTTTGTTTGTTTGTTTTGTTTTGTTTGAGTGCCATGCCCAGTGATGCTCAGGGATTACTCCTGGGGAGCACATGGGGTGCCAGGGTTTGGGCGAAGGTTGGCCATGGCAGGGCAAGCCTCCTGCCTGCTATACTGTTTCTCTGGCCTTTGAAAGCTTATTTATTTATTCTTTTTAATTATTCACCTTTTGTCTTACTACATATCAGCACTAAACAAAGTGCTAGAGGAAACTAGAAATGCCTGCTAGATAGAATTCCAAGTTTAACTAAGGAGGTAAGATATATGCTGATAATGTGCTAGTGCCAGGTATAATACTGGAAAGAGGCCATAGCTCATATAAATAAACTGGGAAGATTATTGATAGCAGTTCAGATAAAGGCTAGAGAAAGTATCATTGTATAGAAATCACTAAAGTGGAGTTTGGTAAGGGCCATGAAAAATTTGTAACTTTTTTTCAAATAGCAGAGTGTAGGAGTGTGAGTGAGTAACAATATTTAAAAAATGAAATCAGCACCTGATCAATGCTCAAAGGACTGAGCACATGCGGGGTTTGGTCCCAGTGCTTCTTGTTCTCCCAGGTAGGGCTGCCCTGCGAAAAATAAAAATAAAATAAAGAAGAGCACAGAAAGTGATTGAGTTGATTATAAGGTGAGATTTAATCAATACCAACATTAGAAAAATTAAAGCTCTGATTTGCCATTTAGTTTATTTCTTGAATGGCAGAGTTCACATGATTTCTTTATTCCTACTTACAGTGCTAGTAGTAAATTTTGACTTTCGTTCATTTCTCTTTGCACTTCTGTCCTCTTTGCATTTCCATCCAGTCCTTGCTCCCTCCCCCGCCCCCCCCACCACCTTTTTACAACATTGCTCCTTAAAAAGGCATGAAGAGGAATTTCTTAGGGTGATATTAAAACCTTCAACTTTTACCATGCTTCAGCAAGTCTCTACATCTCCTGTTAGGTACTTAGCGCTGGTGAAGATCTTTAGGCTTGCCTTGTAACAGACAGGGAAGAAAGCTCTGCATTTAGGGACAGCCAGACTTACAAGGAACAGGAAGACTCAGGCCTCCGAGAGAGCACAGAGAACAGAAGCACTTGTCTGGGAGGGATCTTGGCAGGCACTGCTCCCCTCCATCTGTCCTCTAGCCCCCGCAGGCAGGCATAGCTCTGGCACTTCCCCCACATTCAGCTGTGAATCGCAGGGTGTCACCCCCGGGCCCCCTGATCACCCTCAGGAAGAGAGGGAGCCAGAAACCATCTGAGCATGAAGTCTTGTCTTATGAGTCCTTCGTGCATTTGGCTTGAGCTGATTGTGGGGAGTAAAAGAACGATGGGGTCATGGCCAGTTTATCAAGGGCTCACCCCCAACCCTGCTTTGATAGAAGACTGAAGAAAGAATATGTTCAAAATGAGCATGCTAGGGAGATGATTCCTGGGAAGGCTCATATATACACAGCAAAAAAAACAGCTGGCTCAACGTTGGAAATAGAGAAAAATCTCAATAACTATTAATTCAAAATATCATTGATTAAATTTGCTTTTTATACATTTAAAGTGTCTTATATAGAATAGGAAGTGAAAATCTTGTTGAGAGTTAAATATTCTCATTAAGGCACTTCTTTTCTGCCTACTTCTTTGGAAAGAGTTGATATGTTGCAGCAACTAAAAATGTAAAACCCTTGAGCAATTGGATATAATTAAGTACAGGTGTTGACTCTGGGTGATATGTCATAACTTTTAAGTGACTTTAAGAATTCCTTAATGGTGAAGATGTCTAATTAGCCACAACGTAAGTACAATACCAGGAATTACTAGACAGACTTTTTTAGTGTTACTTACAGTACAAAGAATGCTGGAACCCAGAGCTGGCTTGGTGGTGAAGGACCCCCCCCACCCCCACCCCTGGACCACTGAATACTGGGTCTGCTAGCACCACAGCACAAACTACTTTTGGGGAGCCCAGCAGTTGGGTGTGATATTTACACCCTGGAAATCACAGAGCCAGAATACGGCTGAAGAGTTGACCCCAGTGAGCCTTTCTGAATGTGAGTGACCCAGTTCTCTTAACAATGGAAGGGACAGGGAATTTAAAACAAAAAAGAAGAAAGAATTATAATGTATAATATTGTCATGTGTTGTTTCTAGTAAGTTCATTGGTTTCAGTAATGACCAAAAGGACTTTACTGTTTGTATTAGTAGTAGTTACTAATACAAACACCAGTTTAAAGATTTTTTTTTCATGGTTTTATATTTGTCATTCTCTTTGTTGTTCTCATTCTTCCTACTTAAGATTTTGTTTTTGAGTCATTGCTTCAACTATATTACTTTTAATTTGCATAAGCTCTTGCATTGAAAAATAATAAATTTTAAGGTTAGTTTCTCAGAACCTGGTTATTTTTAATGTATTTTTAATATCCTCTTCTGTTTTTCTGTTGATATTAAGAGTGCAACTGATGTTTTATTTCTAGCATTCCTTATGTCTCTATGGACTGGAACGATAGCACAGAGGGTAGGGCGTTTGCCTTGCACTCGGCCGACCCGGGTTCGATTCTGCTGCCCCACTCTGAGAGCCTGGCAAGCTTCCCGTGGCATACTCAACATGCCAAAAACAGTAACAACAAGCCTCACAATGGAGACGTGACTGGTGCCCGCCTGAGCAAATCTCTGTAGCTACTTTGTGTAAAAGTTCTTTATGGGGGGCCAGAACAATAGTACAGTAGGTAGAGCATTTATCTTGCATGTGGTGGACCTGGGTTCAATCCCAGTATCCCAAATGGTCCCCTGGGCACCTTCAGGAGTAATTCCTGAGTGCAGAGCCAGGTGTAATCCCTGAGCATCCGCCAGGTGTGACCCAGGAAGTAAAAAAAGAGAAAAGTCCTTCACTCATACTTTCTTTTAATTTGATCCCTCAAAATCAGCCACATACACATTTTGTTTTATTAAACTTGAAAACCATGGTCAGTTTTCAATATGTCAAAGGGATGGTCATTTTAAAAAAAATATTGACTTTTGGTGTGAGGGCTATATATGGTGGTGCTTGAGGAACCCTATTGTGTTGGGGTGGAACCAGGACCCCCCCCCCCTCCATATGCAGAGTCTGTGTTCCAGCCTTCTGGGCCAGCTACCTGGCCCTTGAATGGTAGTTTTTTCCCTCTTGGCCACAATTTAGGTTTGAATTATTTCCTATGAGAGGATGAGGGTAGTGAAGAAGATAGGAAAGCAAAGAAAAAGCAAGTTATTTTGACTACCCCAAGTTCTTCTTATTCCAGCCTTAGAAAATTAGCTTGCCTGTAGCATAGACTGGATTATTTCAGGGCCTTGCCATATAATAAGTTTTTCCCTGGAAAATGAAGATTAAAGGCTTTAAGAGGCTATTTGTGATTGCTTGATTGTTATAGATATGTGCAATTCACCAAATGTAGTTAAGCTATTTTATTTATGATATTGTACCAAATAATTATCAGTTTATGTTACTAATTATTTCCATTTATATGTTTATAAAATATTTTTCCAGGGGTCTAAATATTAATTTAAAGTAATTAAAGTATGATTGATACAACCCTTTTTTGTGGTTCAGCCTTACACGCAAGGACCTGCCTTGCATGTGTGAGGCCCAGAGTTTGACTCCTGGCACTGCACATCGACTTCCCCAGACACACACACACACACACACACACACGTACACACGTGCACATGTGCACATGTGCACGCGTGCACGGCTGAGAGGTGGGGAGAGAGAGGGGGAGGGAGGGAAGGAGGGAGGAAGAGAGAGAGAGCCCCTTTCATTGGCCTCAGATTGTGAAGACATGAAGATTTAAACTTGGTCTCTTTTAGGGCCTGGGGATGCAGCTCAGTGGTGGATGATGTTTTTCATGTATGTCATTCTGGATTCCAAGCCCACAACCACCAAAACTAAAATGCAGCAGAGTACTAGTTTTGGGCTGTGGGTATAATAAAAGGGGTAGGGCAGTAGCCTTGCAACAGCCAACCAGGTTAGTCCTCATCATTACATACGGGCTGCTGAGCACTGCTGAGACCCAGAAACGAAGGGAGGGGAGGGAATATTTTAGCCAAAGTGTGTTATCTGAGAGATTTATTCTTTCAGTACATTGCATTTCACCGTGTTCTCTGATATCCTTAAGAAGACATTGCAGGGTTGGAGTGATAGTACAGCAGGTAAGATGTTTATCTTGCAAGCAGCTGACCTGGGTTCAATCCCCGGCATCCCATATGGTCCCTTAAGCACTGTCAGGAATAATTCCTGAGTGCAGAGCCTGAGCATCCTGGGCATCGTTGGGTGTGACCCAAAAAGAAAAAAAAAAGATGTTGTTTTTTGAAGTAAGAAAGATGGTAGCAGTGTCCTTTTCTTCCTTTCCTCCTTCTGTTTGTTCCTGTGTTTGGAACCCACACTCTGCAGTGCTCAGGGGTTTCTTCCAGCTCTGTACTTCAGGGGTACCGCCGATAGGAACTTAAGGGACCACTAGATTCTGGGAATTACCAGGGTTTGCTGTGTGGAAGGCATGCACCTTATTTCCTAAACTATCTCTCTGACCTTTATTTCTCTTTTTATTCCCTACAGATTGTTCTATGGTTATTTATCTTTGGTTTCATGTGTGATTTGGACTCTGACTTGTATACATATTGCTACTACTTGAGATTCATATCAAGACACTTTGTCTTGAAATCTTTGTTACAATCTCTCTGCTTGTGTCTAGTTAATAGTATCTTCCTCCCTTCCTCCCTCTCCTCCTCCCACCTTCCTCTTTTCTTCTGGTTTCTTCCCTACACTTCCTTTCCTTCCGCCCTCCTCTCCCTCTCTCCCTCCCTCTTTCTCTTTCTCTTCCTTCCTCTCTCCTTTCCTTCCTTCTCTCTTTCTCTCTCTCTTTCTCTCTCTCTTTCTCTCTCTCTCTCTTTCTCTCTCTTTCTTTCTTTCTTTCTTTCTTTCTTTCTTTCTTTCTCTCTTTCTTTCTTTCTTTCTTTCTTTCTTTCTTTCTTTCTTTCTTTCTTTCTTTCTCTCTTTCTTTCTTTCTGTCTGTCTTTCTTTCCTCTTTATCTCTTTCCCTATTTCTCTTTTCCTTCCCCCTCCCCCACCTCTCTTTCTTTCCTTCCAACTTTTTGGTTTGGGGAACCAAACCTAGCTGTGGTCAGTTTTGCTTTTGTTTTTGTTTGTTTTAGGTTTTGCAGTCACACCAGCAGTACTTAGGACTTTCCTGGCTCTGTGCTCAGGGATCATTCCCAGCAGGGCTTGAGGACCATCTGAGGTGTTGGGGATTGAACTGGGTAGGCTGCATGCGGGGCAGGCACCCTACCCATTGTACTATCACTCCAGCCCCAACTGTGCTTCAGGTTTAATCCTGGCTCTATGTTCAGGGATCATTCCTAGTGGGACTCAGAGAATCAGATGCACTGTTGGGTGTTGCACCCAGGTTTGTCACATACAAGGCCAGGACCTTACCCATTGTACTTTTTTTTGGCCCTGCCAGTGTTTTCTTCAGTAAGTTTTACTCTTCATCCTTTCTAGTCTCTCCATTCTATATCCTAGTGTATGCTTTCTATTGGAAGTACAGTAGTTCTTTTTACCTGCTTCTGATTAGTCTTCCTATTTTATTTGTTTGGTATCAGATCACACCCAGCAGTGCTCAGGGCTTACCCCTGGTTCTGTGCTTAGGGATCACACCTGGTGGAACTTGGGGATCCATATGGGGTGCTGGGGATCAAACTTGAGTCAGCTGCGTTACTCATTATACTATTTTTTTGGCCCTCACTAGTAATTCTAAAATGCTGCTTTCTATTTGTTCCTAACACAAAAACCAGTGTTTGCTCCTGACTAGCAGATTCGATTCAGGCTTATGTGATACTTGAGTTCGCCTGTTTTTCCCCTGACCCTACTAACAGAGATAAGTTTTATCCTCTACTATGCGTTTTCACTATGGTCAGATCTCCAATAAGATATATTTACATCAGATTTTAAAATTATTTTCCCTCTCTAAACCTTTTTACATGGCTTTGTTTTGAATGTTTTTACTTTAATTTTTCTGTATATGTCTTGATGATCATTTATGTCTATAATCTTTGCTAGTATTACTCCCTTTTAAAATTTGATGTGTTTCCCAACCAGATTGCCCAGTTATTGAAATCAGGGTCCTGTTATTTTTGTTTTTTTCATTTAAGACATAGCATTTTATTAGATATAAAAGCAACTTTCTTCAAATGGAGAACTTGTTGCTTTGTGTGGGGGAGGTCTTCCCTCTCTCCTGGTTCAGTTCCCAGCACCACATTGTTTCCTGACCTCCAAATGCTAATTGTTGCTCCCTGAAAATGGAGAACTTATGATTAACGAGGTATATAGTGGTTAGTGGCTGGCATATGGGAATAGCAGTTTAACATCGGTTTATTATATACCAGGGAATTAGTTATCTGCCGAGTATAGTGGTCAAATTTGGGAAGACTTAAATCAAATGTGCCCATCTTATCTATATGCCCTCTTATTCCCAAGAAAACTGCATGTATCCTGTTTGCAACATCAAAGTTTCCATGACAGCGAATTTATAAACTATTGCTGTAAAGTCTGTACACTTAAATATAGCCTGTGTTTTAAAATCTGTTTCTACATCCAAGTATGGATTTTTTGCATCTGAAAACTGAGTACAGCTCCATTTTCGGTAGAAATATAGCAAAACAGTTTATTCAAGTCCTGAAATCTCCAAAGCACATTTTTATTTCTGAAATCCTTCACATTTAGATTTAGCATCCTAAGAAGTATTTTCCTTCCACATTTATGAAATCATAAGCTTGGACTACATGAATGAGTGAGTAAACGGATTAGTTTATAGTAATTAAAAATTGTGAACTTGGTTATGCCATTCATAAATGAACTGCCCTTACATTCATGGGTTTATTCCTGGACTCTCAGTTCTGTTCAGTTCATCGGTGTGTCTACTTTGTTCCAGTAGCATACTATTTTGATTGCTGTCACCCTAGCGTGAGACAAGGAAACATGATGCCATAATCTTGGGTCTCAGTATTGCTCTGGCTATTTGAGATCTTTTGTGGTTTCATATAAATTTCAGTACTGTTCTACTTCTTTGAATAATGCTGTTGGAATTTTGATAGGGTCTATACAGAATTTATAAATTACTCTGGTAGGATGATTATTTTAGTTTTCTTGATTCTTCTAGTCAATATATATGTAGTATCTTGCTTTTTTTTCTTCTTTTATTTAACATTTTCTTTATTTAACTTTTCTTCTCTTATTTATTTCATCTTACAGTTTTTGTTGTATGTCATCTCATTTGTTGAGTTTATTCCTTGGAACTAAATTCTCTTTGAAGTAATTGTAAGTGGGATAGGATAGTTTTTAAATTTTATTTTTCTGTTTCATTGTTTGCTTATGGAACCACAAGAGGTGTTTGCATGCTGGTTTTGTAGCCTCTCACTTTACTGCACTGTTTCTTGTTTATAGAAGTTTTTTATTGCAGTCTTGGAGGGTTTTCTATGTATAGTATACCATCTGCAAATAGTGACAATTTTGCATTTTTTCCCACTTTAGATTTCCTCATATTTCTTTTTCTTGCCTGATTTCTCTAACTAGGATTTCCAGTACTATGTTAAGTAATAGTGGTGAGGATGGACATCTTGGTCTTATACCTAAAGGCTTTCAGTCATTCCTGCTTTTGATTTGTATGTTTTGGGGAGCTAGGTGGGGAAGCATACCTGGCGGTGCTCAGGGCTTACTCCTGGTTCTGTGCTCAGGGTTCACTCCAGGTAGGGCTCAGGGAACCACATAGGGTGCCAGGGATTGAACCTGGGCAAGGCCCTACCTGTTCTACTATCTCTTTAACCCACAGTCTTTTTTGTCGGTTGAGTATGATGTTAGTTGAGACTTTGTTATGGATGACCTTTATTATGTTTAGGAATATTCCTTCTCTCCTGATATTATTCATTGTTTTTTCACAGGTAGATGTTGAATCTTGCCAGATAGATGCTTTCTCTGATTATTTTTATTGAGATGTTTATTGAGATGATCATATGGTTTCTACCTTTGGTTTATGTGCTGTATTAATTATATTTATTGATTTGTGGGTTGCACCTTTATATTTCTGCATTAAATCCAGCCAGCTCACCATTATTATTTTTTAAAAAAGCAAGTTGTTGAATTTGGTTTACAATTTTGTTGAGAATTTTTTTTTTATCAGGGATATTGATCTATAGTTTATAGTTTTTGTGTGTGATGTTCTTGTCCGCTTTTGGTATCAAGGTAAGCATGCCCTCCAATTTTTTTGAAGTTTGAGAAGAATAGATATTCCATCATTTTTTGTGATTTTATAGACTTATTAGTGGGACTACCTGGTCGTGAACTTTTGTTTTAGGGGAGACTTTTATTACTGTTTTGGTTTCCTTACTTGTAACTAGTCTATTCAGGTTTCATTTCTCAGTATTCAGTCTTGAGAAGATGTATGGTTATAAGAATTTGGACTTTATAGCTATTGAAATATTTGTTCCTAACAGTTTGTCCTGATCCCATGTGTTTCTTTTGTATCATTGTTGCCAATTCTTTGTTTTTGATTTCTATTAAGAATTTCTAATTAAGAATTCTCTTTTTTTTAAATAGCATCACTACAACTTTTTTGATTTAAAAAACTTGATAACCTAATTCTTGGTTTTATCGATGTTTTGTGTTGGTCTTTTGGATTTATAAATATTTTAGCTGTAGTCATCATTATGTCTGGTTAGTGTTTCTATTTTCTCCTTTCCTCTTTTAGCCTTGACTGGAGGTCGCACATGTGCTAGTTTGTGGTGCTCACTGGGGCTGTCCCTCAGTTTGTGGTGCTTGTACATTCATTTGCCAGCGGTTGCAGTCTTGTAGCTTGGATGCTGATATTCCATGTGTCCTTGAAAATCTGTACCCAGTTTTGGGGGTAGGTGAGTGGCCTTTATGTATCTCTCAAGCCCACCTGGTCCCCAATTGCTTATTTAGGACTGTTACTGATTTTCTGTCTGTTGAGCTGCCCATTGATGAGAGTGGGGTTTTGAAGTCCCCTCTTACTCTTCTGGTGCCATTCTTCAGGATGCACTTTGCTTGTTTTATATATGGATAGATGCTCCTTCATTTCATGCACAAACGTTAGTGAGTACTAATAAGTCTAATTTGTGAACTGATCATTATAGGTCGTTATAAAATAACCTCGTTTTTTTGCTTAAAGTTCCCCCCCCCCCCCACTAAGGCACAAACCTGCCTTTCAAAGGTTACTTTTGTTTATAGATTTTTTTTTTCCCCTTCATTCTAAGCCTCCTTGTGATCTCAAGTGTGTTCCCTGTAGATGGCAGAAGGTTGGACACTTTCATATCATACTGTGCCTTTTGGTTGGTTGAGGCCATTGACAGGGGATTGTTGAAATAAAATTATAACTATTTTGCTATGTGGTTTCTTTGAGCGCATTTTGGGTTCTGTTTTCCTTTTCTTATTTATTTCTTCCAGATATTTTTCTTCCGAGATTACACCTGGAGACTTACACATAAGGTTCTAAGCTTAGAGACTATTTGAAATTGAAAGCAATTTTCCTCTCAGTCTCATTCTGAGAGTTCTGATTATTACTTTTTTCCTCCCCTTCATCTTATAAGGTGGTGTTTCTTTTCATTCTGTGGAAGTCAGTTTAGTATTCCTTGTCAGTTTGAGATAAATTCTTTTAAGTTGTTTTTTGTCTATACACCTTCCTTACCATTCTTCAACTTCAAGAGGGTATTCTTCATTGGAGATCTCTTTTTCATTTAGAATTTTGAATATGTACGATCACATTATTCTTAGCCGCTGCTCTGAGGGGCTGATGAAACCATGGCTTTTTTACCCTTATTCCACTTTTGGTTTGTTTTGAATTTTCTATTTATTTGGGGGGAGCGCCCGAGTGAAAACAGCCTGATGAGGAGTCCGGTGACACATGGGGACCTCATTTTATGCTCCCTTCTGGGAGAAACAGCCGTGAGTTCTAGACGGTGGCTGATGAGATTATCTGGTGCCGGCAAGAGGTGGCTTAGAGGCTTATGGGCACCCCAAGGGACCCAGCCGCAGCAGCCGACCTCCACAACCCAACTGCCACTACACTCCAGCTCACTTTCCACATGCTCAGGCCGAGCCTCCCATATGAGTGAACAGAGTCCTGGACACATCATAAGACACTCCCTACTCATTTTCCTTAATTATCACGCCATATTTGATGGGGTTCAGACAGTAGGCAACAAATCATAGAGGGAAATATACATATATGCCTGACTAGGAACACCTGTAATAGGCGATTAGAGGCCACCCCAAAAGCCTCCGTCCCTCTAGGAGAGTCTAGCAAGCTACTGAGAGTATCCCACTTGCACGGCAGAGCCTGGCAAACTCCCCGTGACGTACTCAATATGCCAAAAACAGTAACAATTACAGCCCTCATTCCCCTGACCCTGAAAGAGTCCCCAATATGCCATCAGGGTATACTAGCACACGACAGGGACTAATGGAGACGTTACTGGTGCCTGCCTAATTTTTAAAAAAACAAAATGACTTTACTAACATATGAGTAAAATTAGTAATATCACTTGCCAAGACTGAAGATACTACAACAAGTTCAGCAAATAATTGCACATTTATGAGTATTAGTCATTGAAGACTATCAGTATCCAGCTAAGATTTTCTCTTTACCATAGAAAGGGGGTGGAGAATTGCAGCCTTGCTTTGAGGCTCTCCTGTGGGTGTTTGAGGAAACCACTCAGTGCCAGGGGTCAAACCTGGGGCTCCCACAAGCAAAGCATGTGCCATAGCTCTGTGAGCCCTCTCCCTAGTCCTTGTCATCTGTTTTGTTGCTAGGACTATATACAGAGATGATTGGAGGGGGTGTGTGGTCGGGGATGTAACTTAGGGCCTTGCTTCTAAAAAGACATGTGCCCGAATACTTATCCTGTCCCTAAAGCCATCTCCTTTACTAGTCCAAAGATTCCCCACAACGTGGATATAATCCTAAAAAATTATTGTCATGGAGTTCGGAGTGATAGTACAGTGGATAGATAAGGTACTTGCCTTGTATGTGGCACCCCAGGTTTGGTTCCCAGCATCCCATATGGACCCCCAGATGTGGCCCCAAAATAAAACAATGGAAATTGTCATGATTTTTATTTTTTAGTTAATTCAAAGTTAAAATGGAAACTGGGGCTGTAGAGTAGGGTAAAAACGTGCTGCTGGTCAGCTAGTAAGTGTTGGTGTTGGGGAAATACCCTATAAATTCCAAAGGTTATTATGAGCTTTTCCAATTCATACTCAGGAACAGGAAACTATATTCAAAGTTAGTGTTTTGAGTGTATAACTATAGAATTTATTGTGAAGTGTGAATATATCTGTAATAAAAATATACTGTCTGTCTCAGTTATTGGAAGAGTCATGCGTGTTGGAGTCTGTGTAAGCATTTTGCATTTGTTACCTGTTTTAATCCTAACCATACCTCTGAGATGTAAAAACAGCTTTATATTAAAGCTGCAAAATGGAGATCCATAGAGAACCTGCAGCCTAAGATTTTTGTTTTTATTATTGTGCCACACCCAGTGCTGCTCAGAGGCTACCTTGGCTCTGCACACGGGAATTACTCCTGACCGTGCTCAGAGGATCATATGAGATACAGGGATTGAACCCAAGTGCCCTACTTACTGTACTATTGTCTGACCCTGACCTAGGCTAATTTTATGACCAGAAAACATGTTTGACTTCCAATACCTAGTTTTTAACAGCTTAACCTTGTGCTAACAAGGTGAGGTCTTGTGCTGGAAAGAATGATATAATGTGGTGGTATCTGTTGACAAAGGAGCAAGTGTTTGGAAAGTAGCATCTAGTTTTTTACTTGTATGAAAAATGGGGCCGGGGGCTGGAGCAAGAGGAACAGGCAGGATGCTTGCCTTACTTGTGGCTGACCCACATTTGATCCCCAGCACCACACCTGGTTCCCGAGCCCCACCAGGAGTGATCCCTGAGTGCAGAGTCCTGTGTTAGTCCTGAGCACTGGCTGGGAGATAAGATAGGAATGACGACATGTGTCTAACATGCACCCAATTCTGGTTCTCTCCCAGCACTACCAAGTCCCTTGAGCATCTCCAGCAGCACTGTATCCTCAAGTCTCCAGGCCCTTGGGTATTATTGTGTATTGGTCCTCTGAGGAGTGGCCCTCTGCTTTCTTTAGCAATTCTTGGGAGGTCCCCTTCTTTGTGCAAAAAAAGGGCGGGAAGGTAATCCCCCAATGGCTGTAAGTTTTCTGAAAGCTAGAATTTGCAGTTGAATTTGGCTTCATTTTATCATGAAGCTGTTGCTCCCTTTCTTCAATTTTTATCTTCAATTTTGGCAATATTTGTTATAAAAAGTAAATATAAGTTCCATAGTTTGTTGTCACCTTTTTTCAGATTAATGCAGAAGTGCTACTGACTTTGATGTTTTGGAACAAAAATGAAATCTATAGCCTGAGGTCTGGTTTTATTCCTGTTGTAGGGGCAGCAGGTTGGTGATATCCAATTCTGACTCCTCGCCTGCCTCTTGGCAAGCTCCAGGCAAGGTAAAAGCTGAAGTGAAGTGAAAGTTATAAGGCAGTCAGTGGCTTTCCACCTTTCTCACTGGATTAGTTCAGATCATTACAGAGCTTCATTTTCTTTGCTTCTGGAAGAACAGAGTTTACTAAATTTCTGTTACCTGCTGATTGTTAAAACCAGAGGTTATAGTTAAGAAATTGCCATTTAAAACTTGTCCCTCCATTTACTAGAGATTGATCTTGTGGACGTTATTGCTCATTGGCCAAAGTAAAACCCCAAATAACTTTTAAAAATATACCTTTATTTTAAATGCCATGAAAAGTTTAGTTATTTTTCTAACTGACCAGATTTCCATGTTGCTTTAACAGCCACATAGTTAATTAACTTTTGTTAGTATTTTTCTACTTTATTATATATACCATTTGTGTAAGATGACTCAAATAATCGTAACAGGTAAATAATACTGTGCTTTCAGGGAGACTGCTTTTAGATCTCTTGAGTATTAAAAACAATTATTTAGGCGCCAGGGACTTTTCTCAGTGGTAGACTACATGCCCAGCATGCATAGGCCCAGAGTCTGTTCCTGCTACTCTCTGCTTCCCCCACCTCCAGCACCGCCAAGTGTAACCTCTGCAAAAACCACTGTCTGGTCCGGTCTGTAGTCAGATCTGAGGCATGTCTTGCTCATCTTGTTCATATGTATTCAGCATTAAATATTACAATATCAGTTATATACTTAGAGTACTTACTATTTTAAGAATGTATTTTCCTGTACTTTTTCTCCATTGTTGTTTTGATGACTCTGCATTGTCACTTGGTTCTGTGCTTGTTTGAGATGAGGCTCCCTGAGGGTCACATGCTTCAGTTGTGTGGGTGCACATTTGGCTTCAGTGTGCTGGCCATCACAAACTCTTTGATTGTGGCTTTGGGGATCACACACCAGAGTGCTGCCCAGGTCACCTGGGGTGGGGGGGTAGTCAGCCTTGGGAATGTTCTCTACATAGGGTTGCCCCTGTGCTTTGCTAAATACTTATACTATAATTGCAGTAATATATTTGTATCTTTATTATAATTATTATTCACATGGAAATATAGATAGCTTGACTTTTTTAATTCTGGTAAATTGTATTTTACAACTTTTCATAAATAAGAATTTTTTACCTTTGGCATATAAGAATGAGGGGTCAGAAAAAGCATGCAGGGATTAAGGTGCCTGCCTTACATGCGGCCCACCATGGTTCAGTCCTGACACCATCTGGTCTTCTGAGCATTCCTGCATTACCTGCTGTAGCCCTGGAAACTCCCAAACACTGTCAGGAGGTCCCAAGTAATCCCCAGCATGCAGTGTCTTATCCTCAGAACTGTGTATTGAACAGCTGGCGGGATTGGCTGTGAATTGCACGGAGGCCTCCTGAATGCTACTTAGGAGCATCCCCCACACACACCCAACACACACCCAGAAGAAAATGAGCTGTATAGTATATTCTTACCAGATTTAGTCAAGCTATCTTTCGTGATTACTGTGATACCTCTTTCTAAAATAATTGATACTTTGTGTTTGAAAACATCTCATTTGGGGAGCATAATTCAGTTTGTAATTTTGATTAAATTAACTCATTTTTAAGGATGTGTTTATTGTTTTGTTGGGTATATCATTTCTGTTTATAATATTTCCTGGTATTTGTTCATTTTTGTATGTGATAGTGTTCTTTATCTGGTAATTTGAGTAAATTCCAGTTGAATTATGTTGCCACATTATGTCTTCAAAAGGGCATAAAGTCAGTACACATGCTTCAGTAATATCTGGTTGTTTTACTCTTATGTTTCCAGTTGGCAATTTGAAATTATGGCTTCAACTGCACTTTAAATATGTGATAATAGCATGTGTTTCTAATAAGGGCCAGCACCATTTTGTTCAGATACTGTGAATGGTTGTCACTCATATATGACAAATGTACCTTCATCTGCTTCTTTGATAGCCCCCTAAAAACCATACCCTCAAATCAGGCCGATGAAATTAGCTGCTGTGTAAATTGTGTGTCTGAGTGGTTCATTATCTAATCACCGTCAGAACCACAGTGATAAAGTAGATTGAAGCAGAGAAGAGGTCTGCCAGATGATTTCTCTCTTTCTCTCTCTCTCTCTCTTTCTCTCTCTCCCTCCCTCTCTCTCACTCTTTCTCTCTCTTCCCTCTCTCTCTCTCTCTCACACACACACACAATGTGCCCCCAAACACAACACACACACACACACACACACACACACACACACACACACACTGCCCAAATATGGTTTCTCTTGGAAACCCTTAATAATGTAGTTCAGAACTTTCAGCTTTCATGCCTATAATTCATTTTAATTTAATGTGCCAAACCTGAAAATGTCAGTAGTTCTGTTCGAAAATTTCTTCTCCTGGGGAGTCTACTATTTTATTTATTACTATTAGGTTTTTGAAATGTTGTGGCCCTTTACTGTTGTGTTCTAGTGCCCTAAATGTTACTAAATAGGAAAAGAAAAAGATATCTTACTGGGAAGAATTCAGAGTGATTTAACTAGAATTTCTTTTTAGCCTTCTAGAAATTTTTACTGTAATAAGGAACCTCTGTATTGCTTGCTTAATTGTTTGCTTTTAATTCGTTTTAGGTGCTTTTGAAGATGATGATATCACGCATGTTGAAGGAAGTGTAGATCCTGTTCGAGACATAGAAATAATACACGAAGAACTCCAGCTTAAAGATGAGGAAATGATTGGGCCTATTATAGATAAACTAGAGAAGGTGGCTGTGAGAGGAGGAGATAAGAAGCTAAAGCCTGAGTATGTAAGTAAAAATTTTGCAGTTTTTTGAGTTGGGTTTGTTTATTTTTCAGTAAAAGATTTTAAATATGATGCATTAGCATTCCAGCATTGTCATGGAATTTTAAAATCCCCAAATCAATAACATTACAAATGTTACTGCGAGGCTGCATTTCCTTTCAGCGATGAAGCATCATGGTGATGGACTGTTGAGAGTGTTGTCTCGGGCCGTGGTTATCAGTAATAATATATGTTCGTTGGATGCTATGCATGTCCTCCAGTTTTCCTGCTGCAGAAGTATGGTCATGGGATGAGATTTCGTACTCAATATAATGACTAAATATAGGAATGTTGTTGATTTGAAGAACTGATTTATTCAAGGAATTGGTCTTCCACAGAGGTTTACCGGATAAATGCACCTTTAAATTCAACAGATAATCAAAATTTTATTTATTTATTTATTTAGTTAGTTAGTTATTTTCCACACCTGGCAGACCTCAGGGCTTACTCCTGGCTTTGTGCTCAGAATCACTCTTGGTGGTTCTCCAAGGACCATATCACATGCTTGGGATAGAGCCCAGGTTGGTCGTGGTTAAGGCAAATGCCCTTCTTGATATGTACTATGGCTCTGGCCTGACTTTAATCTTTCATGAAATGAAAGCATGTCTTTACATTCAAATGTTTTCCAGCACATTGTAATTTTGTAATGTTTCACAATTAGTTTTAAACTGTCTAGGTTAAATGTGAATGAGTTTCTTTTAGAGTAAAAAAGCAGTGCCTTAAAAGTGCATTTTCTCATTTGTTAATATTTTCATAAATTCTTCGTGTGTGTGTGTGTGTGTGTGTGTGTGTGTGTGTGTGTGTGTGTGTGCACGCACGCACGCAGCTTTGTCACCATAGGGCTTTATTTGTTTTGCTGGTTTCTCAGACCTCCTTATAAGTGCTGGGGATCAAAGGCTCCAGGATGCAAAGCTCTTTGAGCTGTCTCCCAAGCTTACAGAGAAGGATTTGTTTGTTTTCAAGTTTTCTTAATGTATCTCATGTTAGGAAAGTTATTATTTCACCTTCATACCATCCTTAATATTTTTAATATGTTTGGAAAACCCAGGTTGGCTTGGGGCTTGCACGCTGTCA
Organism: Sorex araneus; assembly: GCF_027595985.1. NCBI lineage: Eukaryota > Metazoa > Chordata > Mammalia > Eulipotyphla > Soricidae > Sorex > Sorex araneus. Next base: position 207,994,370 of record NC_073313.1, on the reverse strand, counting down.
CTGGGTATGGTTGAAAGCACCCTCAAGCATCTTTAAACCATAACTTTTTTTTTTTAAACATTTCCTTGAACAGGGAGCCCTGGCATGCAGCTGATTTGCTTGATAGTCTGAAACAAGCCTGACTCATTTTATTTCTAACATCATAGTTATTTTGGTTATTTCCTATTCAGATAGAATGGAGAAAGGAAAGCGATTAGCTGCACAACTTTTACAGCTTAGATCTAAGACTTATGCAGAATGGGGGGATTATCAAGTATGGGTGTGGAAAATACTCTAAAAAAGGGGGGAATGATGTGTGACTAGAAGCTGTCCATTTGCTCCAAACAGCATGATTTCTGATGAGAATAAATTCTTACCCAGTCATCCCTCAGCTCATTAAAATGTACTGATATCCATATGTCTTTCAGAAACATTTTAATACTCTTGCTTTGGCTTCAGTAGAAGAAAGGGGCATTAGGTTCTTCTGACATTCCTTGGCTGCTGTTTCCTGGCTATTCTGCAAAAAAAAAAAAAAAAATCCCAAATGTTGAATACTGTTACTCCTTGTAATGTTTTCTTCTCATTTCTAAACATTAAAAAAAAAAAAAAACTTTTGTATAAGATTTGAGAGCACAGCTTAGAATTTTATGTTTACAGAAAAAATGGAAACACCTTCCCATTCATTTTTCTGTTGCCCATCCAGCTCTTCTGTGTAAATTAAAAGCTTTATAGACTAATCTCCTCATTTCTAAAGACTCATTATTTCATCATTTTTGTTCCTCATATTAGATTCAACTGCTTCAGAATAAATTATAGATCAGGTTGAATAAACCTTTTTTTCCCCTTCATTATCACCATCCCTAAAGGGGAAAAATAATTAAAATTTAATATTAATTAATTAAACTCCTCTCAAAGCAGAAAAATGCTAAGGAGTAAGCATTAGGATAGGGTTCAGTTTAGGAGGGTCATGAGCCATTTTAACATCATTTGCTTTTTTCACCCCCAAGAACCTTGTTTTTTGCCATTCCTCTTAAGAATACCTGCTGTAGATTATCCTCCAGCAAATCCAAGTCAGAATTTGAGGGTCACAAGTGGGAAAGATGGTGCAGTAGGCCAAGCTTTGCATGCAGGAGGCCTGTGTACAATATCCACTGCTTGGTCCCCCTATTAATACTGGAGCCACCACCAAGCTCAGAACTGGGAATAGCCTCGCCCACCCCACCCCTTAGCACCTCCAGGTTTGCCCCTGGAAAGAATCCACAAAAAAATTTTTGAAAGACCAAAGAAATAACAGCTGAGAGGATGTTTGCCTTCACAAGTCCCTCCGGGAGGGATTCCTAAGCCCAGGGTCAGGGGTAAGCCCTGAGTACAGCCAGGTGTGGCCCCAAAACCAACAAATAAATAAAATAAGAGGGCTGTTGAACAGCCAGTTCCTTTTTTTTTTTTTTAGACTCTTTTTTTTTTTTTAATTTTTAAAATTTTATTGAATCACCGTGAGATAGTTACAAGCTTTCATGTTTGGGTTACAATCTCACAATGATCAAACACCCATCCCTCCACCAGTGCAATCCCCCACCACCAATATCCCGGGTATTACCCCCCCCCCCCCCCCTTTCCACCGTCCCCCTGCCTCTAAGGCTGACAATATTCCCCATACTCTCTCTCTACTTTTTGGCATTATAGCTTGCAACACAGACACTGAGAGGTCATCATGTTGGGTCCATTATTTACTTTCGGCATGCATCTCCTATCCCAGCTGGTTCCTTTAGCCATCATTTTCTTAGTGATCTCTTCTCTATTCCATCTGCCTTCCCCCCTCCATTCATGAAGCAGTCTTCCAGCTATGGTGCAATACCCCTGAAACAGCCAGTTCCTGAGCCCCCTTCAGAATGGACGTGGTTTAGCCCTTCTCACTCCCAGCCTCTTGCTGAATGTGATAATGGGTCACTCTCTTCTTTATTATTGAAAACGGGGTCTCCTGGATATAATTTTATCAACAGTCATCTGGCTACCATAATGTAACAGTGATGACAAAATTAGAGACAAGCATTAACCAGGGAAAGGTGTTTGAGGGTGAATTAGATGAGTAATTGTTTTGTGAATATTTTTAGCCTTATAGCTATTTATTACTTTTTTTTTCTTTTTGGGTCACACCCGGTGATGCACAGGGGTTACTCATGGCTCTGCACTCAGGAATTACTCCTGGCGGTGCTCAGGGTACCATATGGGATGCTGGGATTCGAACCCAGGTCAGCCGAGTGCAAGGCAAATACCCTACCTGCTATGCTATTGCTCCAGCCCCAACTATTTATTACTTTAAGAGAAGTGTGCCAAGACAGGTAGCTCACACCAGTATAGATACAAAAAAAAAAAGATAGCTATGTTTTCCTTAATGTATTGAAAGAAGTAAGACTCTGTACTAATAGACATTTAGACTGCAAACATTTAACAGTAAGGTCTTTGAAAGGGGAAGTGAATGGAAGCAGTTCTTTGGAGCATTTTGGCTATTTACTCTTGACATTTGTTATTTGACTTTTTTATGGCACTATATTACTATTATTATTATTATTATTAATATTATTATTATGTTTTCTAAAAAGGGTCCAAGGGAATCTCCTTTAGGGGACCACCCAAAGACTCAGGTGTATACCCATTGTCTTTGGTCATTTCTGACCTGCATTCATCTAACTAACTTGTGCTGACAAAAGGATTTTGAAGTTTGTGTGAACTTGGACAAAAATATGATAGATGTGAAGTTGGGAGAGGTGAGTGCATGAGAAGCCATACTCTTGAGACTTAAGTCCAGCATTACTAGCCCGAAACACTATACGTGGTGTTGTTTTTGTGAGTCAAGATTTAAGAAGCCGCTTGACGAGTGCACTCAGGCTGCCATTTTGAATCTCTTACATGAGGCTCTCTGCTTTTTAGTTTTAGTTATACTTGTCTGAGATTGGATTCCTTGGGAGCTCTCTCTGGAGGTTCCTAGCAGGGAGTGGAGAGTTCAGATGAGGAAGGGAAGGAAACCAGCCCTAAGTATCTAAACAAGTAGGTGGTAACCTTGAGCAGTTGGGCTCAGTCCTGGCCTGTGTAGTAAGTATGTTGTAGGGTTTTGTGTTATTTTTGAGGAATTGTTTTGGTTTTTTGGTGGTGGTGGTGGGGGGGGGGGGGTTACTGAAAGGTTATAGAGACCGGAATAACTGTCACCTCTTTCCATCTGTCACTGGTTATAGGTTACAGGTCCTTCTTTGAGTGTTCACCCCCAAGGTACTGATGTCTGAGCACAGCATTTAGGCAATTACCACTGCTCACCGATGGGAGCTGTAGTGTGCCTTTGAGGGCAGATGGCAGGGCATCAGCAGTCTCCCTAGATGTTCTTCTCCTAGTCTGTATTTACTTGTTTTGTCCCAATCAGGCTGTTATTTATGCTTTTGTTGTTTTCTTTAGGATCAAAATATTACGATGGTGTTTTGTATTTTTATCTTGCTCCATCACACGCCCATAATCCTTGGGTGATTTGTTCTCATCAAGGTCTTGAAGGGGAGTTTTTTTATTAAGTTTATATTCTTGAACAAATGGCCTAAAGTTATAAAGATAATATGATTAATTTTTTTACTTGGGTTTATGTTTGTAATCTTGATTACTAGAATCTGGAACTTTAATTGACTATAGATTCAAGGTTATAAAAGATCTACCGGAAAGTTATGAGGATGCTGGGTATGTCATTGTGTTCACTGGATTTACCTGTCTATTCCTTAGTGTTTATTCTTGTGTTAGAGGCCAGAAGATACTATAGCAGTTAAAGCGCATATGTAGCATTCACCTAGGTTCAGTCTGCAATACCACATGTTTCCCCAAGCATCCCCAGGTGCAGCCCCAGCCCCACCCCACTACGTCTGGGGTGACCCAGGTAATCTCTAGCACCACATCCTTGGACCTGGATGTTGAACCACTAGTCCAGGAGGCCGAGAATTCCAAGTAGGATCTCTGGGCTTCCTGGGTATCACTAGGAAACCCCTCCCCCCCACACACACCCAGAAAAAACGATTTCTTTCAGAGACATCTTTGCTTTCTGACCTTCATATGCAAAGTTCAGAAAACAACCTTTCACATGCACTTAAATTCTATAAATTCATAACCTTAAGTATATACATCTGAAACAAGAAAGGGTGAAATCAATGATTTCAAAATAACCAGGATTGTTAAAAGAGCCCAGAGAAAGTAGGTGGAAACAATAAGAGCAGACAATTGTGGAAAAAAATAAAGAAATGTCTAGTAGAAAGGACCAAAGTTCGTTCTTTGAAAAGCACTAATAAAATTGATAAATGATTTGCTAGACTGGTGAAAGAGGAAGAGCAAAGAAACCGCAAAGCCATAATCAGAAATGAAAAAGTAGTATTACTGCAGCTCCTGTAGACATTAATAGTAAGAGGATATCATAAAGCACTGGTTTTTTAGTCTCCAGTATGTTGACTGCTGCTGGTCTGCAGTTGTAAGAAATGTTGAAAACTAGTGACAGTGATTTGAAACCTAGACAAATTTCTTAAAACAATGGCAGTAAAACCAGCGTAAACAATAGTAAAAGTCTGTATCTACTCAAGGAATTGAATTTAAGACCTTATTCACGATATCACTGTATCACTGTCATCCCGTTGTTTGTCGATTTACTCGAGCAGGCACCAATAACGTCTCTATTACACTCAGCCCTGAGATTTTAGCAGCCTCTCCTTACTCATCTTTCCCAATGGTTGGAGGCTCTTTCAAGGTCAGGGGAATGAGACCTATCGTTACTGTTTTTGGCATATCGAATATGCTACAGGTAGCTTGTCAGGCCCTGCCGTGCGGGGGGGATATTCTCAGTACCTTGCTGGGCTCTCCGAGAGGTGTGTATATATCCTCTTATATAGGATAATATTACATTTTAATATTTATATGATATTTAATAATAAATTATATAAAAGTTAATTATAATATTTTATCCTTTTCATAATAAGACCTTATTATGAAGACAAATTACCCTGATGACTTCATGTAAACATTAATTTTATTATTTTGTTTTTTCCTTCTGGAACTCCAAGAAATGCCCAGGGGATTGCTCACAGTCCAAAGTATTCTCAGTCAGACTCTGCGAGTCTGGTGCTCAGGCTAGTTCTGTGTGCCAAGCAGCAGTGGAGGCCACTAGAACTGCACCAGATAGTGCCGAGGCACATGCAGTACCTGGGATCATGGAACTTGGGCCTCACATATATGCAGGGCTGCCCTAGTCCTTTCTCCTCTGAGTAGAAAAAGAGGAAAACTTAGGTTGTAGTGAGGTCAGACTAGCCCTAATACTAAATCTTCAATTACTCAATTATTTCTTATGTGTATATTAATAAGTAAAACAAACACAGAAAAATAACTCTCAGATTCTGAAGAATGGTTGTGAGAGGGGCAAGAGAGTAAGAACAATGGGTAGGTGGGTGAGTTTGACAAAATGAAGACACTAGAACATGGGGTGTGGTAAGGAGCAGTGGTTATTTTTTTTCCTGCGTGTGTGTGTGCGCGCGCACATTGATGTGGACTGGGGTGTGCTTGGGGGCCATCAGTGCTGGGGATTTAACCCTGGGTCTTGCACATACATAATGTTTTATTTGTTTACTTACCATTTTGGGGCTATACCTATTGTTTCTGAGGGCTTATGCTTGGCATGGTTTGGGGGACCATTTGGAAATAGGGATCATGCACACCCCTCTTTTTAAAAAATTTTTTATTTTTCCAAGTAATTAAGAATTTTTCTTGTCGTTTTCCTTTTCCCTTTATGTCTCTTTTTCTTTGGTATCCTTTTTATTAAAATTGACTTTATGGGCTTTTTCTCCTTTTGTCCTCCCTTGAACATGAAAGTTCTTTTAATAGAATCATAGGGGCAGTTTTCCTTCTTGGAAGTGACTGAATTCTCTCAAAAATGAATTGTCCATTCTAGGCAGTTTTTAGACCATACGGAGCAAGGAAAAGCTACATGTTCAGTCCTCACCAGCCACTTTAGAAAAATCACATAACTTTTTAAAACCTACCGCTGCCAGCACATGTTCTACCCAGGTCATTTTTAGAACTGACCAGTTTTCAGGGAACACCTGCTATGCATACACATGTACCATGCAGGATGTTATTACCAGTGGTCTTGGTTCTCTCCTTAATTCCCTGCTCCCTCCCCCCCTTTTTTTTTTTTTAGTTTCAGCCCCAGAACTATCTAGAAAGCAGATAGGTTCCAGTATTTCAGCCTCTCACAAAGAGAAACAGCCATTTAAGCGGAGCAATGAATATTTGCTGTTCGGACTAAAGGCAAATCTAAAGTATCAGGTTTGGATGCAGATCTAAGCAGATCTCAAATTTGAACGATCTCTCTTTGGTGAGAGAAAAATCCAGGTTGATCTTCCTTGTCTGGGATATTTAAAAGGGATACTCTGGGTTGAGAATGAAAGAAGCTGTATTAGTAAACTATTTGAGCTGAAATCCTTGCCCTCATTCTTTTGGTCTAAGAGCGTTTTTGGCATGTGTTAAAGCGACCCAACAAGCATAGGTCAGCTTTTCTGGGTGTCAGCATCAGGTATTAGGGTAGGATTGGGTAGAGGGAAGTATCAGGCTTGGGAACTATAATTATTATAGAATGAGTGAGTCACCTTGATAAACTGCCAAATCTGTCCTCTTAGCCATCACATTTTAGGATTACAGATGATGGGCAGAGAAGAGATGAAGCCCTCCCTTCCCTCACCTTGTGAATATACCTTTACTTTTTTCCCTTTTAATATTTGTTGGTACCAGATCTTCCCAGTAAAGATGATGTTTATTGGTTAAAAATAAATTGTAAGAGATTTATATTGTTAGAAGAGAAGGTAGAAAAGGAATCTCCCTGAAATCCAAACTTACAGAAATTTCTGTTAGTAACAGTTTGACATGACATTTGTCCATCTCCGTTTGAGACTGTTTATATACAGTTTCAGAACTGCAAATGGATTATTTTATGCATTGTGCCATAAATAATCATGCATAATATCTATTGAGTACTTACTGTGTGCCTGGAACTATAGCTGTTTGCAGATTTATTTTTCTCATTTAATTCTCATGATGGTCACCTTACATTGAATTGGATTTGTTAAACAGTTTCTTAAAAATGAGCGTCATCCTGTTGCTCATTGATTTGTTCAAGCGGGCACCAGTAACATCTTTCATTGAGAGACTTATTGTTACTGTTTTTGGCATATCCAATATGCCAGGCTCTGTATGCGGGCTCCATACTCTCAGTAGCTTGCCGGGCTCTCCGAGAGGGACGGAGGAATCGAACACGGGTTGGCCAAGTGAAAGTTGAAAGCCCAACGGCTGTGCTAAAAATGAGCATGGGTAGGTTAAATAACTGCCCAGAGTTACACAACCAGAAAGTGTCAAGTCAGGACTTAAGCCCAGGTATATTCTGCAAATCCACAGTTTCAAAGTTACTCCAAAGAACTAGCCTGCTCTTTCCACTTAACAGTATACTTTGGAGATTTTCCTGTGCAAGTAGCTATCCATCTCTCTTTCGGATAAAATCTGTTGTGTGTTGTACAGAGTCTTGTAGAATAGTGTTTTCCACTTTATAATGTTCTTCAACATTCCTATTCTGATAAAACTGGAATTGTGTTTGATAGAATTTGGATAGAATTTTTATTGGCACAGAATTGATCAGTATGAGCACATTTAAGGTGCAGACTTTTAGCAGTGTTTAGATTAATGTCTGGAACTCTGATCTGGAAGTCCATGGACCTAGGACATTTATTTAATTGGCTTTGGCTTTTCAGCACTAATTGGATTGTAACAACATCACTTAAAGTCATAGTTCTTAGATCTCTGAGTCATGAGTCCCTTTAAGAAATATTTGCTGGTGCTAGAGAGGTTGTAAGGGGTTAAAGCATTTGTCTTACACGGGGCCGGCCCACATTTGATCCCTTTTTTCACTTATGGTCCTATGAACACTGCCATGGGAAAGTACTGAGTGCTGCTGGATGTGAATCAAAATCCAAAAAATTAATAAAGTTAAAGCATTTGTAGGGACGGAGAGAGAGCTCTGCTGGCTTTGAGATGGCCTAGCTTCCTTTCTATGTACAATACCCAGGTTCGATTCCCACACTTTGTGGTCTCAGAGCACCACCAGTAGCAACCTTCAATCACAGACCAGGAGCTCCTCAGTCACAGAGCTCCATTGGGTTGTGACCCCAAAACAGAAAGCATCCATTTAAGGAACATAAAATAGAACTTGACGTACAGTTTCATGTTAGGGAATGCTTGCAATTCTTTTCTACGTCACTTAGTAATCTTTTCTGCTATGGCAACTGAAGAATACCCAGATAGAGTGCAGTGGTCCCCTGAGAAATCCCCAAGCCTGAGTGCAGAGCCAGGAGTAAGCTCTGAGCACAGTTGGTGTGGACTACTAAAAAAATAAATAAAGGGAATAAGTTAACAAAAACTATTTTCTATACCTGGACATTATCTTTTTTGATCTTCACAACAACTTCAGGAGGTAATTAATATCACCTGCTTTTTATCAGGGAGGTAGTAGTTCACTGACCAGGTTGGTAAATTTAGTATTTATTCCCACACTTAAGCATTAAGCTGTTACTTCTTGTATTAGTTTATTTATGTCAGTCATGTAAAGAATTAATTTTCATAATGAGGAATTTATTAAAGTTGTCAAAAATCACTATCACTGTCATCCCATTGTTCATTGATTTGCTCGAGCAGGCACCAGTAACATCTCCATTCGTCCAGCCCTGAGATTTTAGCAGCCTCTCCTTACTCGTCTTTCCCAACAATTGGAGGCTCTTTCAGGGCCAAGGGAATGAGACCTGTTATTGTTACTGTATTTGGCATATCGAATACTCCACTGGGAGCTTGCTGGGCTCTTCTGTGCAGGTGGGATACTTTCAGTAGCTTGCTGGGCTCTCCATGAGGGACGGAAAATATATCAGAATACAAGCAAGTATGTTAAAACCAAACACGTGTGTGCTGCTTTAGGTATATCAGTAGGCTAGACTATCAGAGGCCACTCTGCAGCTTTGGGGCCACGCGCTTCCAGGAGTTTTGTTTTATATAGTCTCTGGATCTTGGCCGTTGATGGGATTACATGGCACCGGGGGGCAGTTTGTGTCTGTGACTGACAAGCTTCTGTCAAAAATAATCCTGTATATTTCTATATGATGGCACTAATAAAACATAAAGTAACTCATTATGCATAAAGCATTAGTATTTTTTTATTGTACTCTGATTTTTTAAGTGAAAAAAGTATCAAAATTACCCCAAAATTAAAGTAGCTAAAATAAGGATTAGATATTTTTCAGTTAAATTCAGTTGGTGTGCTTTTTACTGTTACAACTGTAATTATGACTGTATATATACAATCATATGGGGAAATGTAGTTTATTAAGTGTTATATACAAATAATACCAGTTTAAAAATTTTTTTTTCATTCAGTAAGTAGTATATCATCTTATTGAAAGGGTTGGGGAGGAGAGGGTGGGGTTGGATCACACCTGGCTTGGGCTATTTCTGGCTCTGACTCAGCAGTGACCCCTGGTGGTATTTGGGCAACCATATGGGTGCTGGGTACTCAAATCACCTTCCACAGCTGCATAGGAGTGCTTTACCTCCTGTACTATCTCTCAGGCCCCAATGTCTTTTAATATTTTGCTAAAATTAAAATTAAATTTTATGCTAACAAAGGGCTGGAGCGATAGCAGAGCAGTAGGGTGTTCGCCTTTCATGCGGCTGACCCGCATTCGATTCCTCTGCCCCTCTCAGAGGGCCCGTCAAGCTACCGAGAGTATCGTGCCCGCATGGCAGAGCCTGGCAAGCTACTCGTGGCGTATTGGATATGCCAAAAACAGTAACAATAAGTCTCACAATGAGAGATGTTACTGGTGCCCGCTTGAACCAATCGATGAGCAAAGTGATGACAGCAGCACAGCATGCTAACAAAAATTACACATTGCAACTATGCCTTTTAATGATTGTTATCATCCTTATCTAGGTCTGAGAGATAGTACAAAGGCACTTGCTTTGCATATAACCAACCATGGTTCTCTCCCTGGCAGCACATGGTCCCCTGAGCACATCCAGGAGTGAAACCAAGTATCTGCTAGATGTGGCCCCAAAACCAAAAGGATAATATTACTGAAAATCTGGTTTTTTTCATGTCTTAAGTAAAACTGACATCTTTTAGTAATCAATGGTATCTTTTCTTTAGTATTCTTTTCTGGAGATAATTGAGAAAGTACTGAGTATGACATAAATTACTTAAAATTTCATGGTGCTTTTACTTTTAAATGTTCAAAAACTTGGTTATAGTTTATGATTTTTTAAAAAATGCTTGAATGTTAGAAGTCAAGAAGTTTGAAAACTTAGGATTTAGTTCTCTGATTAGAATTTATTCCTAATTTGTAATGCAGTATATTGGTTTCAGATACAGATAATGCCACAAAGCTTTTGTGATGAGATTTCTATGTCTAAATTGATGCTGTAGTTAATTTAAAATGAAAGAGAAATACTGAAATTCCTTCACTAGAGATCAGCATTTATTGAGGTCCTTTGGTTTTACATTTTTTCATATAATTAGAATTTTATTTCCTTATTTTTAGTTTGGCTTTTGTCCATTTTCATCCCTTTTCTTTATTTAATTGAAAAAACTAATGGAACCAAATATAAGATGGTGCCACTGTTTTCTTCTTCTTTTGTATAATCTTGTTGCATGTCTCTACATAAGCTGTTCTGGCCACTCATCATAGTAACCAGCTGGGCCATTTCACCTGCTGGAGCCATTAAAGAGGACGCTCTCCCCCTAGATTAATCCCCTCCGACATTAGTTTTTTGCACTGACAACTGGAGCAGGCATTCAGAATTTGCAGGTGGCCAGTGTGACGCACATAATTGCCTACAATTTTAGGCAATGAATAAAAATGGTCTACATTACTTGTCAAAGGTTGTATATGCAGTGCCAAGTGAGATCTATGGGAAGCCTTTTAGGGTTTAAAGAACAGTTAATAGCAAGGCTGCACAGGGCTTTTTTAATCATAATGCATTTGTAATATAGCACTTTGATCTTCTCCTTGTAGGAAATGGTGTTACATTAGCCACTTTTAAACATTTATGAGTGAAATTCAGTTATAGAAGAGTAAAAGTGATTATTCTTAAGCAGAACATGTTAGATTTCATTAAAAGTTTTTAGCTTGCCCCTTCCTTGTTAAAATCGGTGGGAAGTCCTTTTCCTGGAGGGTTTCAAATCAGGATCTAAGGACATAGGATTTTCCTTTATTTTTTCCTATTGGTAATGCAAAATTAGGAAAGAAGGTATACTAAATATTGAGGTAATTTATACAAGTGGCTATTTATAGGCTAATTGATATATACTAAAGAAAATACATCAATGAAAATCCAATAAATCTATACTGATTGTGTATTAACAATAAAATTTGAGAAATAATATTTTAAAAATACTCAAATTTTCTTAAACAGAAAAAAAACAAAAACAAAAACCAGGAAAAAAAGAAAAGCCCAGATGACTCTCAAATGCACTTCTTCTGGAAGAGCCAAGTTTGACCTTTCAGACCCAAGAGCCTTTTATTAACACCTGCCTGTAAGGAGAACCTTGCCACACGCAGCTTTTAGATTCAGAACCACAAAACTGATGAGGAAAGGCTTGAAGGGTTCAGTTTGTGTCACTTGCTGTTTGCCGTTTCCATTTCACAGATGATTAATCTTTCTGTGAAGAAAGGCCAGAGAAACAAAGCACATTGGGCTCTTCCTGCAGTTACTCCTTCTGAATGCACACTAGCTTGCTAACTAAAAGGCCTTTAGATTTCCAGCTGAGAGAGATGTTCTGAAAGTGAATGCAGCTGGTTGGAGGTCACCAGTGCAGGGCTCTTGCCATTGTGTAATGGAGGCTTTGGCAGGTTTGGGGGGCGGAGGCGTTGTTGGAGCGGAATGGGAGAAGTGGGCAGGGAAAAGGTGTTGGCAAAATTAATTCAAAATAAAAAGGGTTTTGGTCAGTTGATTTCTTGTATTGGAGGGTAAATCATCAATAATAGGTTCAATTTCAAACGATTTTGTTTTCCTCTTTTGAGGAAAATATTATAATTCAATCTCTACAATAACTTCCTCCCTCATTTCCTGAATAACATTTTTGTCTCACAAGTTGCATCCCTAGGTAACGTTAAAATATCATTAATTACTATAGTCCTTGGTGTATTTGAAATGTCTGACCTTTTAATGACAGGTTGTTAATAATTTTACTCTAATATTTCACTTTCATTATGATAAAAGTTTAATAGCTCATCAGTGTTTTATTGGAATTTGGTTTTTTAAGGGGTATTGTAAATAATGATTGTGTGACTTACTCTTTTCATTTAAAATATTGACTTTATCTTAGGATCTGAGCGTTTTAGTTTTAGTGTCTGAAAGCTGAATGTTCATGTTGTGTTTACTTTTTTTCACTTGTGTATAGGACATAATGTGCAAAGTTAAATCCTGGGTTATAGATCAGAAGAAACCTGTTCGATTCTATCATGATTGGAATGACAAAGAGGTGAGTTATAAATAGCACACCCTGTTACTGCCTTTGCTTTGATTTTTAGAGAACAAATTAGAGTTGTCTTTAGTTTTTATTTTCTTTACTTTTAGAGCTCCCCTCTGCCATACTTAGGTGTTGCTCTGGGCGGTGCACAGGGAACCATGTGGTACCAAGGATTGACACCAAGCTTCCCGGATACAAAGCAGACGCTCGGGCCATTGCGCCACTTTCCAGCTTCTAGAGTTTTCTTTACATTACATCGATATTCTCTAGTTCAGGTTCCTTTCTTTTTATTTCTTCTGTTTGTTTTGCTTTGGAGCCACACCTGGCACTGCTCTGTTTGCTCCTGATGTGTTTGGGGAGCCATATGGTGCTAGAGATGGAGCCCGGGATGCAGGAGCAGGTGCTCTAGCCCCTTGAGGTCTCTCTCTGACGTGCAGCTTCCTTTCAAGAATTAAGCTTGTTCCCAAGTTGCCTTTCTCATTTTTCCTGACTACTGATATTTCATCTCAGTCTTTTGGAAACAGTTCTGCAAGTAAAAATAACTGCTTATTAAAATGATTTACCAAAAAAATGATTTACAATTAGTCAGTGACTATTTTCTCAACTTTCATTCTTTATCTCCCATTTTAGATTGAAGTGTTGAATAAATACTTATTTCTGACTTCAAAACCAATGGTCTATTTGGTTAATCTTTCTGAAAAAGACTACATTAGAAAGAAAAATAAATGGTAAGTTATCTCTCTCCAAACATTTCCAAACCTATCTGTACACACTCAAACTTTCAGATATGTAAATATATACATATCAGTATATATGCATTTTATGTACATAAAAGTATACATTTCATATACATCTACTCCCCTATATACTTATTACTATGTTAATGTTAACTATTTCATTGATTTATCATTGGTTTGAAATATTTTGAAATTAAAGGGGTTCAACTTCCTTACTGCATTTTGATTTTAATATTTCCTTCCTCATAATTAAGTTTAACATTGATAAGAGCATACCCCAGTGTTTATATCTCAAGATGAGTCTCTAAATAAGGTAATAGTGAATCATATTTGTTACTTACCAGACTTGAATTTATTAGGTATTATTTGTTTCTTTTGCAAAAATGAGAATAAATGTATTAGGATCTGTTAGCTATGTAGATATGATAGCTTTAGAAATTTGATATGTTGGGGGCTGGAGTGATAACACAGAGGGTAAGGTGTTTGCCTTGCATGCAGCTGACCCAGGTTTGATTCCTAGCATCCCATATGGTCCCCTGAGCATTGCCAGAAGTAATTCCTGAGTGCAGAGCCAGGAGTAACCCCTGTGCATCGCTAGGTGTGACCCAAAAAGTAAAAAAAAAAATATGTTGATATCATAGCTTTAAAATCTTTATTTGGGATTATAGTTAGGTATTTTAAATCAAGATTGAATGCTTTAAAGTTGTTTTTAATTAATAGAGCTGTGGGGAAAAACTGGGGAGAAGACCCAGTTATCTCTTTTAAATACTTTTGAAGTATGCAAAGTAAAGAATACATTTATATATATTGTCATTTTTGACTGTGTAATAAAAGATGTATAAGGTTTATTTTTTTTCCTCACTAATAACTTTAAAAAAATCATACATTCATGTAACATGTTGGCCTGTACACATTTGGCACCGTATTCACTTTGATTTGCTTCACTAGACACTCAGTATTTTATACTATTAAGTCATACAAACAAATTGTAACTATCCAAAGCAAAATATCTGAATTCTCTAAAAATATATTGCTGGTTTCTCCCTGTACTTCATTAAGTACTTAGATGCACATGGTTTCAATTTTCCATTAAAATTTCTCATTTCCATATGATATCAAAGAGTGAGAAGCTTTAAACTGAAAAATAAACATTCATAGACTGGAAGCCAAAACAATAATTAATGTCAGATGGTTAACTCCAATAAATCATTAGAATAAATTCTGTGAAATTACTGCAACTAAAAATGCCCTGTTGATATTACTATAAGACATTCTGTGTTCCTGATAGGAAACTGAATTTAGCCTCTTGAATGGTAATGTTCTAGAAAGCATAAACTTAACATGAAAATTCACTTCTGACTGCTAAGTTCTTCCAGTAGATAATGAACTTTAAAATAACCAGTTCTGTCTTGTTTCAAATTCTTGTAAATTTTATGATTAATGTGTTAAAAATGGTTACCTTTGGGAAGGAATTCTTAAATTTATTACGTGACCTTCGTTAATAAATCTTCTCATTGTTGTATGAATGGTAAGGTTTCCCGAGGCTCCATGAAACAATACAGACATCAAAGTTTACATGAAAAGGGATGAGTCAGTTTCCTTGCCCAAAGGGGCTTCTCACACCTGTATTTGGATGATTACAGGTAGAACTCCCTGACTCTAATTGTATAGTAAATACCATTTCCCAGACCCTAATGGTAGACAGACTGCTTGGGAGACGCCAGTCTGTGATTTAGCTGTCGCCAGACACCCCATGTTTTTTGTGAGACTAGTTGATGATGATATGGTTATAGCCGATGGAAAGTACTCTTGCTTAAATTGGAAGTTTTAATTTATGAAAGTGTGGAGGTATGGTTGATACCATTTTAAAACCAAATTTTAGATTTTTATATGTAACGTGTATGTGTGTGTATGTGTATGTGTGTATGTGTGTGAATGTGTTGGGAGGCGGAGGAGCGATCAGATCTTGTGGAAGTTAGTGTAATTGTAGCCGAAAGATCAAAGACTAGGTAACTGAGTGATGTTCCAGAAGAGAATTTACCACATAGCCATTTTCTGTACAGTTTCTGCCGCCTGCTGTTCCTATTTTCCCTCAAGCTAGCCATTGACTACCCCCTGTGCATCCCTGCTCGTAAAAAATGATTGAGGAAGTATTTGTCATGTATTTATGAGTGGGAAACATTGTGTGACAGGGAACAGCATCTACTGGAGTCAGAAAGATTGCCATTTTCCTTTCAGTCATTCATTCTGTACAGCTTTAAATCCTCTGTTTATACAACATAGCCTTTGTATTAAAAAGTACAGGATGAATTTTTATCATTAAGGATATAAAAATTAGGTTTTCATCATGTAATACAACCAGCAGATGTCAATAGTTAAAATAATAGATTTTAACTACTAAATCCTCTTAATTTGTCTTAGCATCTTGAGTAATGTTTCATTTGCATTAACTGCCAGTTTAGCGAAAGAAAAAGGTGTATATATTTTTAAGTTGATATGTAGGGTTACTGTAGCAATTAGGACTGACTTAAAGATGAAGTAATAAATGCTTTCATGGGCCTTTTAGGTCTATAAAAATTATTTTAAGTAGGAAAGTTGAGAAGAGGAGGGTTTTGTAATTGGGGCTACAAGAAGACTAAAGAAACTATTTTTGTGGGTCACCTTTTTAGAAGTAATCGGTAATTTAATTGCTTTTTAAAGTTCACTTTTAAATTTAAATGGTTACATTTTATTTTTCAGTTCTAGAAAAGAAAGAAGCTTTTTGAAAGATAAGTCTGTGTGTTACTGAGTAGGTGTATTGGCCTTTGGAAAGATGTAAAAACTGGAAGGTTCCCCCAAATATGCTCACTGTATTTAACAATGTTGAAATAATCTTATTTCATTGATATATGATTAAGATAAAAATGCCTGAGGCTAGAGAAATCACGTAGGAGGTAGGGTGTTTGCCTTGCATGTGACTGACCTGGGTTTGAGTCCCTTGTACCACATTATGGTCTCCTGAGCACCTCCAGAGATCACTCCCAAGCACAGATCCAGGAATAGCCCCTGAGTAATGCTGGTTTTATCCCATAAGTGAAACTAGAAAAAAAAAAAAAGGAACTCCTGAAGAGAAACTGACATGGCAGCTTGGTTACAGTTTTAGTATATCATGTGACAGTATTCAAGATGCAGTAAGCGGAACCCACAGAAATCTTTCATCCTTTTACGAATTGCTATTCTCCAAGTGAGCAAAAGTATAAACTGTGCAATAATTGTGCCTTTGTAGTTTGGGGTGGGTCCCATGATTTTTGAACATTTTTAAAAAATTGATCTATTATGGGCTGGAGCACAGCGGTTGGGCTTTCGCTTTTCATGCGGCCAACCCGTGTTCGATTCCTCCACCCCTCTCGGAGAGCCTGGCAAGCTACCGAGAGTATGGAGCCCGCACGGCAGAGCCTGGCAAGCTACCCGTGCGTATTGGCTATTCCAAAAACAGTAACAATAAGTCTCTCAATGAGAGACGTTACTGGTGCCCGCTCGAACAAATCGATGAGCAACGGGATAACAGTGATAGTGACAGTGATCTATAATTACTTGATTATAAGATTATCCTGTATGTGATATTAATTTTCATTTGAGATCACCTGCTATTTTAAGATGACAAGCAGGTACAGGACATTGCAACTGTCCAACCATTGGTAAATTAGAGATTTACATTTCATTTTCTGCACCTTTGCTCTGTTAGTAATGCATGCTATCCAGTTATGAACTCAGGAAATCTAGTTTAGATATTTTCTATACCTACATAACTCCCAATTATGTTTCATTTTTGTGTTTTCTTGCCATCGTCTGTCTCAAAACTATTGTTAGAGGGTAATTATGTTGTATTCATTATACTGTATATTCATAATCAACTAGAAAATGATGGTGGATGTTGTCTAAAGGACTAAAATGTATCACATCCAGATTGTGCATAAATGTGTATGGTATATAGCACATAATGCATATGCCCTAGTGGGCTTGTGGTCATTAAACATTACCCTTTGGTTACCATGAGTCAGTTAATCTAAGTGGTGGAATTGATTCAAGACAGACATATTTACAGTGTCTTCAAATTACTGTATAATCAAGGGCAATGGGTCAAGTTCACTAAATGAATTTTTAAATAGACAAATATTTTTAAACTTGCAACTTAATTTATCACCTTTTCCCCATCTTTCTCTTTTTTATCCATAATTTGTATGCAACAACTAAAAATAGTTTGGGGATACTCTGTATTGCTTGCTTGATTAGAAGAAGACAGGGGGAATAAATCCAGTATGTTTTTGTCTCTTGAACCGTGTATAGAATTACATGTGCTATATTTGAGCAAGTATATATGAAGGTGGAAGTGTAGATTTTTGGGAGTAGGAGGAGCATTCCTGGCAGTACTTAAGAGCTACCCCAGCTTGGTCCTCCAGAGACCTGGCAGTGCCAGGGAGCGAACCTAGGTCCCCCATGTGCACAAATCCTGTGCTTTAGCCCATGGAGCCATCTCTCCTGTCTTAAATGTGTTCATTTTTGGCAAAATTACCTATGTCTACATAGAGTTCCAAATATAAAACTTTCTGAAACATACAGCTGGAAGTCATTGATACCTAACAAGATTCATTGAAGCTAAAATTTTAACACATATGCCACTTTGGGAAAAATCCAGCATAGAACATTGGATTTACTTGAAACAAGGTAGGAATGAGTTTTTTTTTTTTTTTTTTTTTTTTTTTTGCTTTTTGGGTCACACCTGGCGATGCACAGGGGATACTCCTGGCTCTGCACTCAGGAATTACCCGTTACCCCTGGCCGTGCTCAGGGGACCATATGGGATGCTGGGATTTGAACCCGGGTCGGCCGCGTGCAAGGCAAACGCCCTACCCGCTGTGCTATCTCTCCAGCCCCGGAATGAGTATTTTTTAATTATTCGATTCCGTGTGGAAGAGGATTTCTCAAGTAGATTTAAAATTAGATTCAATCTATGTAGTTTTCGAGAACATACCTTTTTTAGAGAAAGCAAAATTCACATGAATACTTTTTTTAAAAACTACATCTTATTTTGTTAGTCTGGTAGAGTCACACCCTGAAATACCTTTGCTGTGTTTCTTTGGGATTGAAGTTTATTTTTGTTACATGTGGCGCATGCAGTCTTGGGGAGCATTGTGTTGTGTCAGCTTCATTTGAAGTACCTAACAAGATGGCCATGAGAACACATTTTTTTCTCAGTTAATTCCTACCATCTTGAAATGACAAGATATTAACTATCTCACGGTGATTCAATAAAATTTTAAAAAATTTTTAAAAAGAAAAACGACAAGATACTATTAGTTGGTTATTTTAATATGTGAGGAGTTTTTTAGCTGAATTAAATTTTACAGACTGAAATTTGTGGTCCTTTTCATAAATAAAATATTTTTTTACTGTTGATAACTTTGTGAGGACTAGTGTTTATTTGATGCTTTGCCAGATAAAGAGTATCCAGAGTATTTTGAAACTCTAAATGATATGGTTGGTTTCTTTAATAGGTAAGATTTTTTTTTTGTTAGTTCATATACAGAAACTGAAGGAATAAACATGAATCTAAAAAGAAACTGTTGGGGCCAGAGCGATAGCACAGCGGGTAGGGCGTTTGCCTTGCACGCGGCCGACCCAGATTCGATCCCCGGCATCCCGTATGGTCCCCCAAGCACGCCAGGAGTAATTCCTGAGCATCGCTGGGTGTGACCCAAAAAGCAAAAAAAAAAAAAAAAAAAGAAACTGTTTCCTTAATATTCCGTCTCTTACTGTTGCTTTGTTTCTGTTACTGGATGATGCTCAATTACTTGAATTTTAATTTGTGCAGTAAAACTTGGGAATAGGGCAAGAGAGATAATATAGAACAGGTAGGGTGCTTACCTTTCACACAGCCAACCAACCCAGGTTCAGTTCCAGACACCAACAGGGTTCATCCTTGAGCACAGAGCCAGGAGGCCAGGATTAACCCCTGAGTCCCTTCAAGTGTGGCCCAAAACAAAAGAAATATTTGAAATAGATATAGACAGCACTATGAACTGTTAAACCATGTAATTTCTGGTTAGTATGTTTTGTGGATACAGTTTCTTATTTCTATCCTCTGATCAGGATCTTGAGAGTTAAAGAATTTACTTAAAGAGATTAAAAAGACAATCACAGGAGATGGAGAGGTGAAAGAAGTTGGATGGGAAAAGATCTACCCTCAGTCAGGCATCTTTTCATTTGGAATATACTTTCGAGTGTCACTGTGTATGTATGTACATATTATAATATTTGTGAATTTATAGTTTTCATTAAATGGCTTGGATATTCTTTTAGCCATTTGTATTCTTTATTTTCTTTTGGGGGGGTCACACCCGGTGATGCACAGAGGTCATACTCCTGGCTCTGCACTCAGGAATTACTCCTGGCGGTGCTCGGGGGACCATATGGGATGCTGGAATTTGAACCTGGGTCAGCCATATGCAAGGCAAATGCCCTACCCAATGTGCTATTGCTCCAGACCCTATATCCTTTATTTTTAAAGTTTTGTTTTGTTTGTTTAGAGGCCACCCTCTCTGCAGTGCTCAGGAGTTAGCTCCCTGGCTCTGCACTCAGGAATTACTCCTGTTGGTGCTCAGGGAATCATTTGAGATGCTGGGATAAAATCTGAGTCAGCCCTGTAGAAGGCAAGTGACCTATTCACTGTACTATTGATCTGGCCCCACAATTTATATACGTGTGTGTGTATGTGTGATATATATATATTTTATATATATATATTATATTGCTTTTTGGGTTACACCTGGCGATGCATAGGGTTTACTCCTGGTTGTGCACTCAGAAATCACTCCTGGCGGTGCTCGGGGACCACATGGAATGCTGGGAATTGAACCCGGGTTGGCTGCGTGCAAAGCAAACGCACTGTGCTGTTGCAACAGCCCCCACAATTAATATTCTTATCTAGAAGTATGAGTGTCTTAATGACTTACTCATCTTCAAACTAAATCATATTTGTGGCTCTATTTTGAAAAATAATAATTATTATTATAGAATTAATCACATTTTTATATGAACAGAATGTTATGAACTACCACATTGTTTATATTTGGAATTTCCATTTGCAGGAAGTTTCACTGAATTTGACAGAGCAGTGCTTTGAGAATGATCCATTGTTATCTCCATTTGTACCATCTGTTGTCTTACTTGGTTTTTTTTTTTGGTTTTTGGGTCACACCCAGCGATGCTCAGGAGTTACTCCTGGCTTTGCACTCAGGAGTTTCTCCTGGCAGTGCTTGGGGGACCATATGGGATGCCGGGAATTGAACCCAGGTCGGCCGAGTGCAAGGCAAACACCCTACCCGCTGTGCTATCGCTCCGGCCCCTGTCTTGTTTTTGATGATATAATTTACCAAGTATTTCAAGACTATCTTTGTAAAGATAGTTAAAGAATTTTGCTCTGTATAATAGCACAGCGGGTAGGGCATTTGCCTTGCACATGGCTGACCCAGGTTCGATTCCCAGCATCCCATATGATCCCCGGAGCACCGCCAGGAGTAATTCCTGAGTGCAAAACCAGGAGTAACCCCTGTGCAGTGCCGGGTGTGACCCAAAAAGTAAAATAATAATAATAATAATAATAATTTTTTAAATAATAAAAATTTCACAAAAATAAATTCAAGATAGTAAAGCTTTTCTTTAAAAAGCAGTTGTTCTCCTGGGTTTTATTGAGAAATTAAACATATTCTCCATATATGTATATACATAAGCAAGCTAGGACTTAAACAGCACCATTTGACTTTTAGCTAAAGTATTCCATCTACACAGAGAAATGTCCCTGCCTTTCTACCCCAGTCACTCTGGTAAATCATTGAAGAGCTGTTAGATTTTTTTAAAAAATCTGTGCTCAAGAGATTTAGTGATCTTTGAGTCAAGTTTTATTTCTAAAACTGAACTGAGATGAGTTATATACATATAAGTCCCAATGTTAGCAGCTGGAGCGATATAGCACTTCAGGTAGGGCATTTGCCTTGCACACAGCCACCTCAGGTTCAATTCTTTCATCCCTCTCAGAGAGCCCGGCAAGCTACCAAGAGTATCCCGCCCACATGGCAGAGCCTGGCAAGCTACTCGTGGTGTATCCACTATGCCAAAAACAGTAACAACAAGTCTCACAATGGAGACATTACTGCTGCCCACTCCAGCAAATCAATGAATAACAGATGACAGTGCTACAATACTCATATAATGGAAATTATGACTAGTATTGTAGAGATGGAGTAAATTTTGAAGCCCATAAATTTTAGGATCATTGGAGTTAGACAGTACAAGAATTTCTCTTGTGAAGGGTTTATTTTGATTATTGGGGGGATTGACTAGGGGGCATACTGACTGTGCTCAGAGCTTAACCCTGGCTCTGCACTCAGTGATCACTTAGGTGGAGCTTAGGGCACCATGTGGAGTACTGGGCATTGAATCCGGGAGAGATATGTGCAGTTCACTTGCTGTACTTTCTCATCAGCGTCTCTTATGATGTGTTTAAAGTGGAACCTTAATGCAATATGCAGGGTCTGAGTAATATTTTTCCCCCCTGGGAGAAGGCTATTGAGAAGGAGAGGGAATAAGAAGACCCGTTTGGGAGCAATTTCAGGATTTTGCCTAATGCTTCCTGCTTATGCACGATAGACCTGGCGAATATTATTCTTCACTCTGCTCTCCCTTGCTTTCTCATGTTCCCCATTCATAGGATTTACCTGTAGAGTGAATGTGGTAGTTCAGCCTATATCATAACAGCTTTTGAAGTTTGGACCAAAATGCCAAGGGACACTTGAAATTACATTGGTCCTACTAAGAAAATGAATTCTAAGAAACTGTGGGTGCCATCTATTTATTCTTTTAGAGAGTACATATTATCAGAATTTTAAAAAAGAATTTTAGTACTGTAGAATTCAAAATGCTAGTGTTAATATCTTTATTTGCTAACTACCTCAGGTAGAAAATACTTAGCTGTTTGTGTAGCAGAAGACAGTTCATCAGAATCTTTATTTGGGAGGTGAGGGGGTGGGCTGGCTACATGCAAATTAATGTGTATTGGTTTCTAAAACTCATTTTAAATGAGCCTTCTAGAGGCTCAAGAGATAGTGCAGAGCTTAAAGTGTTTGCCCTAACCTATGGTGGTCGTACCATATGGTCCCCGAGTACCGCCAGGAGTAATCCCGGAGTACAGAGCCAGAAGTAAGCTCTGAGCTCAGCTGGGTATCACACTAAACCAAAATAAAATAGAATTTATTATATAAAGCATATTTCCCAAGCTTAATTATCATACTCAAATAAATATAATAATAAAAGTGTGATTTATGTACTTTTCTAAGTTCACCTTCTGCATATTTCCCTTGTATATTATATAATAAGCACACTGTACTAGTATATAAATTATATGTAGTGTAATATATTTTGTGTGTGTGCTTGTGTGTGTGTGTGTGTGTGTGTGTGTGTGTGTGTGTGTGCGTGTAACTGAAACAGTTTTTCTCCAAAACGAAGGCAGGCAACTTGCGCCCTCTATTTTGGGGTAGTTGGAGTGGCATGCCCCTTCCTTTTACCTTATCCCCTTTCACAGACGAAGCCCTGTGGCTTCACCTTTTAGAGTTTAGAAGGATTTTATTGTCATTCTTTCAACTCCATTAGAGAACATCTTTAAGTATTACTTACAGTAACATAATTTTTAAAATATTAATTTTTTCCCATTTTTTCCAAATGTTTTTAGCCCATGCCTGGCAGTGCTCAAGGGACCATGTGGTGCCAGGAATCAAATCTGGACTTCTGCATGCTTTAATGGACTCCAATCCTTTGAGCCATCTCCTTGGCCCTCCTTTATTTTTTAAAATTCCCCATTCCTCCTTCTCTCTTTTCTGCTATAGTTGCTGTTAGGATCGGATATCACACACACACACTTGGTTTTGGTCCTTGCATGCTTGGCTTTGGTGCTTGTCAGCTCACTTGTGCTGCTTACACATTGCTGCTAGCTCTATGGCAGAAGTCACACACTGTTGGAGAGTGGGATTGTTCCAAACATCGCAGTCTCTAGAGCACATGTGGAAACCTAACTCCCAGCCTCATGCTTAGTTGCAAGGCATACCTTTGCTGCTGAAACATCCACAGACCCCACAGGTTTATTCTTTATAAAACTTTATCAAGCATCTCCGTTGTATTGTCCTTTACCTAACTTTTCCTATTTTTTAAGTATTTGTGTTAGAAGCAAGACAGTAACGATTACTAAAGAACTGGTTACTTCTAACACAAATATTTAAAAATTTTAGGGCTTTACATGAATGGACTTTAATGTTTAAGAAGATAAATTATATTTATAACTTAATTTAAAATTGTAAAGTGTAGAAATTGTAAAATGATATTCCTTATGAAGATTAAACTATTGAGAAGGCATGAGTTCCAGCCCTTTGGCTCTCTCTCCACCTGCACTGATTTTTGTTTGTTTGGGGCCTACACCCAGTGACGTTCAGAGGTTAACTCCTGGATTTGCACTCAGACATTAACTTTTGGCAGTGCCCTGGGGAATTTTATGGGTCATAGGGGATCAAACCCAAACCCACATCAGTTGCATGCAAGGCAAACACCCTACCAGCTATATTATCTGTCTAGCCCATCACCTTTTAAATTGTGCCATTTTTCTTTTGTCTGTCCTGTTCCCACCCTTCTTTTAAATTGCACTGACTTAGCTTTTCCTATGGGAAATTCAAAAGACATATAACAAATTACCATTTACTATTGAGTTCCTGGTAGTGTGGCTTTGAGCTTAGGAGGTGCTGGGGGAACAGATAGGATATGGAAGGGAACCTGAGGGCATGGGTGAGGGAAGTTGACACCAGCTGTGGGAATGGTGCTATGGTATTGTATGTCTAAAAATCAGCTGGATAATTTTGTAAATCACAGTGCTTTAACTGAAAAAAGTGGAAAGAAAAGGAAATGATGAGATATTATTGAAGAATGACAGATATAATAATTTTATGAATGTTTATTAAGCATCAATATTGTACCCATAAGGCAATAAGAGAGATTATAGAATGTGCCCAAATTCTTATATCAAGTGGTAGAAATAGATCCATATAACTTGAATATTTGTTCCTGTACAAGGTATAAATCTTTAGAAATTTTTTTTTTTTTTTTTGCTTTTTGGGTCACACCCAGCGATGCTCAGGGGTTACTCCTGGCTTTGCACTCAGGAATTACTCCTGGCAGTGCTTGGGGAACCATATGGGATGCCGGGGATCGAACCCGGGTCGGCCGCGTGCAAGGCAAACGCCCTACCCGCTATGCTATTGCTCCGGCCCCTAGAAATGTTTTTTAAAATTTGCTTTAATTAGGAAAATAGTTCTCAAGATGTAACTTAGGGTAAAAACAACTGCTGGTGTCTTTGCCTTGGCTTGTGGGGCAACAGCAATATTTTAGGAACCATTTTTAAGTGTATGCCATTTTAGAAGCGGGTAGAAAAATACATTGAGTCTTACTAAACCAAAATTTAAAATTGCATGATTTTCCAGTCGAAAATACTATTTAGACTAGGACCTGGAAAACAACTATGGCCACAGATAGATTTTTACATATTATATGTAATGTATGTATATGTGTGTGAATATATTAAAATAAATTAAATATCACTATATCACTGTCACTGTCATCCTGTTGTTCATCGATTTGCTGAGCACGTGATTTGACTGAAGAAACCCATGGTTGACCTATAATACCACATATTATACCTCAGAACTGCAACTCCTTAACACTGTCCCAGGAATAGCCCCTGAAGTACCACCAAATGTGCCCCCAAAGCAAACAAATGAATAATTCTTCACTGCTGTGGGGAAAGGGGTTTATATATAAATGATAAGGGAATATGAAATAGAGCAGTGGCAGATAGGTCAGAGAAGTAACCTGAAGACCTGAGTTCATGGTTTGTTTTGCATGAGCCGGATACCTGAGTTTGATCTTGCAAACTCAGCAGGAGCAGACCCTAGGCATTGAACTGGGATTAGTCCCTGTACTGGGTCTGACTTGAACCTCTCCAATTAAACAAACAGCAGGTTATTGATATTCTTAAATTGTGTTAGTGGACATTATCAGTCAACATATAGTGAACAGTAACTAAATACTTATCTAGATGTTTAAGACTGCCCGCATCCTTTATGAAGCTTGATTTGTTCGAGCAGGCACCAGTAACGTCTCTCATTGAGAGACTTATTGTTATTATGAAGCAGGTACCATTATTATTTTAAATAAGGCAAACCAGTTTGCCTTACTTAAAATAAAGATTTGAGAAAGTTTGGGCTGGAGAGATAGTAGAGGGGTAAGGCACATACATGCCTTGCATCAACTGGCCCAGTTCAATTTCAAGCACCACCAGGTGTGATTCCTGAGCACAGAGCCAGGAACAAGCCCTGAGCACCACTGTTGTGACCCCAAAACAAATAAAAAGGATTTGAAGGAAGTAGTCAAAGTTACATAGACAGTCGCTGGTGCCAAGATTCAGACTTAAGCATTTGTCTTCAGAATCATGTTCTTTACTGCTGTGCCATAGTGAGCATTGGGGTATTGGTACAAGCAAGGGAGGAAGACAAGGCCTGAGAAACAGGTCATTGCTGTGTTTGCCAGATTTCCTATCACTACAGACTTTCATTTTTATTTAATTTTAAAGTTTTGTGTAGTAGCTTACAATATTTGATTGCATTTAATAGTCAAATACCAACCCAACCACCCGTTATACCTTCCCACCACCACTTTGGATGTTTCCATCCCGAACCACAACCCCTGCCCCAAAGCAAAACCGAAATAATATATTTTGTGTTGCTTGTTATGAAAAAACACTGAAAATGCTCCAAAAAAGTTTCCTTAGAGGAGTGTGAAGATTGTTGTATTTCACCACGGGGCCATTAAGCCCTTCTATAAGAGATCACTAACATGTTGTTAAAGGTTGAGCCTTGTGTGCTTTTATATAAATATATACATATGTGTATATATACATATACTGGTCACTGTCATCCCATTGCTCATCGATTTGTTCGAGCGGGCAGCAGTAACTTCTTTCATTATGAGACTTACTGTTACTGTTTTTGGCATATCCAATACGCACAGGTAGCTTGCCAGGCTCTGCTGTGCAGGCCCGATACTCTCGGTAACTTGCCAGGCTCTCCGAGAGGGGCGGAGGATCGAACACGGGTCGGCTGCATGAAAGGTGAATGCCCTACCACTGTGCTATCACTCCAGCCCATATACATATACACATACACATATATATCTGTAAAAAAATATTTCTCTCTAAGATTGGTTACCTCCTACTTTGAACCCCATCAACTGTGCTGCGGTACTCTTGGAGTATGAGTAAGGTGTGTGGTATGGAGTGTCATGGCTGCGCGGTCCAGGAATAGGTTCACTCATGGGTGAGGCTCAGCCCGAGTGTGTGGAGAGTGGCCGTGAGTGTGGCAGAAGTTGAGTTCGGGAGGTTTTCAGCTGCTGGAGCTGGGTCCCTTGGGGCGGGAGGGGTCTCACTTGCCCCCCCCCCCCCCGAGGCACACCAAATGAAACAGCCTGTTGCGGGGTCCGGCAGCATGGTTATGGCAAGTGTCATGTTATGCTCCTTTCCGGGAGAGAAGGACATGCAACTTTCACTACACACTTCTTGGGTTTGTTTTCTGGTGATGCTCAAGGGTTACTTCCTGCTCTGCACTCAGTAATCACTCCTGGAGGTGCTTGGACTATATGGGATGGCCAGGATTCGAACCCAAGATAGCCGTGTACAAGGCAAATGCCTGACCCACTGTACTATCGCTCCAGCCTTCAGATTTCATGTAAAGAGTGGTCATTGCATCGTTCATAGACTATGAGGTTTCAGAGCGAAAATTCACTATGACCTTATCAGAGGAGACATAAAAAAGTGATATCTAAACCCACTTAATTTCATGGACTTAGTTCTGAAAGTTACTTTTCCAAACACCAATTTAATTACCCTTTGTAGGGACAACAAGTAAAATAGTATAAGGAGACCAGAGCTGTAGCTTGGAGGTAGAATGCCTGGCTCATCTGTGGAGGCCCCGGGTTCCGTCCCGTGTGTGTGTGCCATGTATATATACACACGTATGCTTATGTGTTTTTATATTTAAAAAAATACATACTCTTGGGACCAAGCAGATCTGGCCCTTGTCTTGCATGTAGTCCCACCCACTTTTGATCCCTAACATGAGTCTGGGTTTGATTCCTTAGCACTGTATTGTCCCCTGAGCTCCATATGGAACAACCCCCGCTACTTAAGTACTGAGCCAAGACTGACCCTCAAGTACTGTTGGGTGCATCCCCAAAACAGTCAAATTGAGTATAACCCATACGCCTTTCCAGCACTCAATAGCTATATTCTAGCCAGCTATGCTTACTTTTAAAGTTAGCAGCTATGGGGCTGGAGTAATAGTACGGCAGGTAAGGTACTTTTCTTGCATGCACTTGACGAGGATTCAATCCCCAACACCCTATACTGTCCCCTGAGTGTAGAGCCAAGAGTGACCCCCCTGACCATTGCCGGTGTGACCCCAAATTTTAAAATTTATTTAAAAAAAAACAGCTATTTTATAATGCCTTCTGTAAATTAAGAACATTGGTGGTTTTTTATTGATTTTCTGAAAATAAGAGTTTTTAGATATAGACTGGAAAAGAGCAATCTAATAATGTTTTTACCATTATTAAAAGTTGGGGTATTTTTAATCTTTTCTGATAATGTATAGAATAGTTTGTATGGAATATTCTTTATTTACCATAGAACGTTAATTCAAGACAAAACTGATAAGAGACAGAAGAGGGGGAATCAACCAGGCCAAGGAGATGTGAAAACTAGATTAACCTTTGGTTTCTTTCCCTATCCCTAAATAAATAACTAGCATTCTTGAAATTAGTAATATTTAAAGCTTTTACATGTTACTGGACTACATGGTTAAAGCAATATCTTATTAAAGTTTTCTGATGGGGGATGATTAATTATGCTTCTGCACTTTTATATTTCATGATTACAATGTGTGATGGGACATCGTTTTAATTTATTTAGGTAAAATTAGGATGGGTGACCAAGTGCATGTTCTAGTACTTGTGATGTATAATTTTAAAACCTGCAGCTTAGATTGGGAATTTCTATCAGCTTCACAGCCTTGGAAAACAAACAAAAGAGCAAGCAGTGACTATTACTCATTCTTAACCATATACAGGGAAGATATGTGAGTATGGCTTAGCTAAGAACAACTCTTACTGTGTATCACTTAAAGAAATTTTTCCCTGTGACATATTTAATAGATACACATTTGCTATTTTTTAGTTATTCCAGTGCCCTATTGACATCAAGGTTACTGATTGTTGTATTAGTGGTTCCCGACAAATAGAAATTATTTGATATGCTAAGCCATTTCTGACAGAAGATATAAAGTTTTGACAAACACATGCAACACAGCAAGTGTCCAATTCTAAAGAGCAAAATAAATGCAAACCACCATTATGGTGAACACAAACAGCCTGAAAGCAAGTTATCAGTAAGCAAATAATTGTTGAACTGTTATGAATGGAATAGGATGTTGAAATAGGGCATGATTGGCTGATGTTACATATGTCCTTGATTACCTTCCTTGTGCTTTTATCCTAATAAGTGACATTCTTTGTATTCCCTTGGATGGCTAGACAGTCTGACACTGAAGAAGAATAAATATTGCATGTGGTACACATTAAGCTGTCATCCAAGACAGCGTTTATAAAAAGTAACTGGAGAAATTCATAAGAAATTCTGCACTGCTACAGTTTCCTGGCTCCAGTCATAATTGTCAAAGTTCCTGACACATTCAGGTCTTCAGAAATGATTTAGGTTTACAGTGGTTTGGCGTGTGAATAATTATTATGGATTTATATTCTCGTATTGCCTTAGGATATTAATATTTGCTACCAAAATGTATTTTATTATGATTTTTATTTTAAGAAATATCTCTGGATTAGTGACACATATTCGATCTTAAGGTCTTTCATAAAAGGATGCACATATTTGAAAGGAAGAATAGGAGTTAACGCTTAGTCTGTCTTTAATCTGTTGGAAAATATTGCTCGCTTGTGTAAAGCACTTTTAAGAATAAACGATTTTCTTTTTATACAGCATTGGAAAGCCTTCACAAGATTCCAATGAATACCATTTTAAAACTTTTCAAAAAAGATCAAGTCGTGACTTGATGTTATGTTTTAAAGTATTGTATGCTCTTATTTATATGCTTTTTGTACCATTAATATAGTTCTTTGAGGCAGGATATTGCCTGTCATTTTTATCTTAAAATTTCCTTGTGGAGAAAGATGGCTAGGTGTTTTGGAAAGATATAATATTATACTAAAATAAGCATATCTAAAATAAAGAGGTCGGTCATGTATACAGATTTACCAAGCATTGTTAAGTCTTTCACTAAATAAAGGCACTTTTTTTCAGTCCTGTGCATATGATATGCCACTTAATATCTGGAGGCTGACCCACAATTTTAGTTTAGTATTTCCAGACACAAATATTTTTAATCCATTTGAAATTAAGTCACTAGTATTTTCATCTTTTATTTAGTAAGATAGGACATTATGCTTGCTAGGAAAATATAGTTAGGTAGCAATGATTTAGTAGCACAAATATGGAAATAGAATGCAATGTTGAGTTCTAAAGTATTAACCCTTTTTTGAGGGGGCAGGAGGTCTGTCAGTATTCCTGTGGCAGCTGTATCCTGTGTTGATTTTTTAAATTGTATAATTTTAATTGTGGGGAATGTTCTTAGGCTACTCTTTGAAATCTAAATCATCCATTTGGATTAAAGAAACTTTTCTCCAGGTATAACACTGCTCAAATGTTACCTATAGCTTTTAACTCTCTAGGCCACTACAGAGCACAAAATATTTGCCCAACTGGTAAATTGAACTGTAAGTCCCACTGCGGGAAATTGCTTTACTGTGCTCCAAACAGCAGTTATCTTAGTAATTGTACCTGAATTCTTTGTGGCTAATAGAGCATAGACGTCCATTTTACAAACAGAAAATTATTTCTCTTAAATACTTTTAATTATAAATCCTCCAATAAAATTTGAGTCAATAGGCTGTTAGTGAGACATTAAGCAGCATAATTTTTAATTGTTAGTGCAGATAAGTGAAGTTGTTGGTTTTTTTTTTCCTCTTAGTGTAAGACTGTACATATCCAACATTTCACATTCTAAACTAGCACTCCCAACAAGGAGCTTATCAGAGCAAATTGTCTAGTCCATCCCCTTCCTCACTCAAAACCTAATGACCCTTTATCATCATGGTTTAGATTGCTGGACACAGATGTGAGAAAATACAAGTAATCTACAGGTAACTACAGTAGCTGCACTGATGTTCTCAGAGAACTGACTGCTGCGAAGATAAAGAGCTTCCCACAGAGTCTGTGACTTTCCAGCAGCAAAGCACATCATGAGCTCATACATGAAGTTTTATTTGCTGAAGATTCACAATAAGATGCATTAGAACATTCAGCAGGGACTCTTTTTAGATGAGCACAGAAATCCTGGAGAGTTATTAGTTGATGCAACAGTGCATAGCATCACACTAAAAAATTTTTTTTAAGTTCAACAATATTAATTCTTTCTGTGAACATCAAAGATTGAGGCTACAGTGCAGCATTAATATTTTCACTTCTCGATGTTTATAACAAGCTGCTATACATCTTTATCTCTTCAGGAAAGGCTGTATTTCTTGCTGAAAAGAATTTAGTTGTGATTTTTAATATGCAGGCAGAACAGCAATTTCTCAAACTTTTGTACTAAATCGTATTTCAAAGGACTTGTTTATGGCCAGGTGCTCTGCTTTTGTTAGCTGCTTAGATTGTGATCAGTGAGGTAAACTCATTTATCTATTTGCATGCAATTGAGTAATTTACCATGAAAAAGATGAACGTTTTGTTTGGATAAAGGTACTGCACCTGTAGCTTAAGTTTTATAATTGTTAGTTTGACTATTATTTACACTGATCATAGTTTCATACAGCTTTAGAAAACTACAATGCAAAATATATTTACTTAATCTTTTCTATGTATAAATGTTTTTAGTCATTGAATTTGGTTTTAAGTTTACTAGATTGGGGTGAATCGATATGAATTAGACTGCCTGAACTTCAGGTGTGTGTTTCTTTTCAAAAATGATTTGCTTGTCATATCTTTCCAAAAGCTAATTAATTTTGTTTCTGTAAAAACTATAACTACTGAATTAGAAATAGTCATATTATCTTCATATGTCAAAATGAATTATAGTCCTCAAGTCATTTTTAGAAATTACCATTTTTGTTGCTGAATAATAAAGATGTTTTTCAGTAACAAACATTGGTTAAGCAGTGTTAGCCAACAAAAAGTGGAGTGAAGAATTTGGTTCATCCTTAAGTAGTTGCATGGATTTTGTGCCTAGCTCAATAGTTAGTCTTTATGGAAAAATGCTCAGTCTAAGACTTTTTGACTAGGTTTCCACTCATTTTTGCTTTCAAAATGCTCAGTCTAAGACTTTTTGACTAGGTTTCCACTCATTTTTGCTTTCAAAATACTATGTTGGGCTTGAGAGATTCCTTCACAGACTGTGTGCGTGCTTTGCATGTGGGAGGCCCAGGTTTGAGCCCCAGCACTGCATTTGATTGATCTTTGATCTCTCCAGAACTGCTGGACTGACCCCTACCAAGTACCAAGTCAGAAGTAGCCTCCCTGAGCACTGCCAAGTGTGGCCCAAAGACAAAAAAAAACAGGAAGAAGATTATTACAATCTTTTAAAAATTTCTTTCCAAGTGAAACAAAAATTACATGAAGTCCATCTGCAATTTTAAGTAATTAACTTAAAATACTGTTTCTAGTATAGAATGATCAATGAACAAAGCAAATTTCCCAGCAAAAATTGGAAAGGGAAAAAAATTATTGGTACTGCTAGCTATTAGAGTTTCTATTATTTTTCCGATAGCAATTAGTGACACTCTTTTTGGAAAATTTTATTATCGAATATTTTTTATTTATGCTGATGTAGTTGAAATATTCATAGCTTTGTGACATAAATTAATCTGGAAAATAGGACACTGAAGAATTGTTTGAGACAGTATTATACATTAATTCTGTTTTTAGTTTGCTATAAGATCTAAAGAAAAAACTATATTTGTTTCCATTTAGCAGCAAATAGGAAACACAGAACTCAAAATTCTCAAAGCACATTTTCTTACCCTCTTCGTGTTTAAAAGGAAAGAAACCAAAGGAGCATGTGCACTGTAAGATTGTTTTGCATTTTTTTTTCACATCACCAGATTAAGTATAATGAAACCCATCTGCAAATTGTAAGAACAACTCATTGATTTTTGTCTAGGATTCTTGTATGATTTTTTTCTTCCTTTTTCTTCTAGAGTTTAAAAAAATTTTTCAACACGATATACAGAAAATTAAAAACCTTGTCTGTTTCAAAGTTTTGTTTGAGCTTTTTAAACTGAGTGATTAGCAGAAATAATGACCCTGTCAGCCTTAATCACATTAAAATGTGGTTAACATCATTTAATTTTTTCCACTTAATATGCAAAAATTTCCAGTAGATTTGCAGTGAAGGCCATTGAAATTCCATTAGAACAAGAATAAAAATTTCAGGCATCATTTATTCAGAGAAGAAATAAAGGTCTCGATTGAGAACTGCTGAATCTTTCTATTAGAGACAGTATGAATCATTACATTAAATGTACCTTACGTTTAGATAGACCTGTGTCTGCCTATTCACATGGTTGAGATCATGTTTTATCATTTTCATAAGAAATCAACTAGACAAAATGTCTAAAAGATTACTGAACATTTTACTTTGTATTCCTTAAACTTGTTTAATTTTTAAGAAAGTTGGTCTCAGAAAACAAGATCATAAATGAATTAGTTTAACATGGATTAAACTGCACAGCCAACCCACAAAATAGCTGTGTTGCTGTATCCCATGTACCACATATAGAATTAAGAACCTAATCTGGCATTAACTCTTCTCCGAAGTTCATAGCTTATTATTTATCTCTATGGTCTGTTATGATGCATTAGCAGTGTATAAATTACAGCCGAAGACCGTTCTCTGGTTTCTGGTATTGTTTATTATTTCATGGTCATTTTTATATTTGCTGCACTTTGTTCATAAACTAAACTAGGGAAAGCTTTGATTTTGTTTTGATCAACTAAAAATTGTCTACCATTTATACTTTCTTTGGCATGTTTGCATTTGCCAGTATCCTGTAAAACTTACATTGTGTAGAATGCTTCTCCCCCATTAAAGAAAAAGACTGTTACTGTATATACCTGATAAGCAGAAATGGCGTTCCTGAGCCATTCCTATCTCTCGGGTAATTAAGTAATTATACAGTGTTGGGATTTTTTTTTTAATTTGTATTTTGTTCCCAAACCATTTGAAACCCATTATATAATTATACTGTGTATACTTTATAGTCAAGAATACCATTGGAAAATTTATTAGGGAAAGTGTTCCAAGCATGTGCTACTCACAGCACATTCATTTCTTTCCCTTGAGGTTCTGTGTCTGTGGAAATCTAAAAGCATTTTATAGTCTATGCCCACCACCCTATCTCAGGGGTCACCAGGCCCTTTTTGCCCATTGTGGTTGTCCTTTCAGACACAGCTTCCTGGACTAACCTGCCTAGAGTAATGTCCCAGACCATTTTCTCCTCATAGCATCAGGTGTATTGGCTTTGGAACACTTACCACACACTATAATCCTGCATAGTTGTCTGTCTTTTGGTCTCTCAACTTCAGTCTTGAACCAGGAGATGACCTTGAGGGCTGAAGCACATGCTTTGCATGCAGGAGCCCTGGAAGCAATCCTTGACTTCAACTGGGTCCCCTGATGACTTGATCACCCCAATACTGCCAGGTGTGACTCGCAAGTGAACAAAAATAGAAAAAGAATTTTAAAAAAGAATTTTAAGTCTCTGGGGCTGGAGCGATAGCACAGCGGGTAGGGCATTTGCCTTGCACACAGCTGACCCAGGTTCAATTCCCAGCATCCCGTATGATCCCCAAGCACCACCAGGGGTAATTCCTGACTGCAAAGCCAGGAGTAACCCCTGTGTATCACTGGGTGTGACCCAAAAAAGAAAAAAGAAGAATTTTAAGTCTCATGAGAATGAAGACCACTGTTGTTTTGTTCACTGTATATCTTCACTATAGGCACTGTACTCAGTATTGTTGATTGAGTGGCAAGCTGAATAAAATCTATTTAGTTTTTCCCTATGTCTCCAACTGACTTTTAGTCTAAATAAAAAATAGCTAGGTCAGAGCTTCCCAAAGTGAGTTGGCGTACTGTGCCCTTTTCAGTGGTTTGGGGGGGGGGGTGAGGGTGGGGGTGGGGAGGAGACACTCAGTGCCTCACTGGAAATCTTCCTTTAAGCCTAATGAAAAAAATGCATCCTCAAAAAAAAAAAAAAAAAAAAAAATGCATCCTCAGTAGCAACCATTGCTACCACATCCTGAATTATCCTTGCATCCTCCGGGGGTGTGCCACCCAGGCTGAGAAAAACACTGGTGTGTATCATCTGATATCTGCCTTTTCTGGGTGGATATGCCTAAGGTGTAGTGCATCGGTGGACAGATGTCCACAAATGTCCTCCATGATGGTACAGACATTCGGCGTTTTCAGCTTGGGGGACAGCTGCTCACCTTTGCTGCTGCTCCTCGATGAGAGCAGTCTTGAAGTCAGCAGTATTGCAGTCAGGCGCAGCAGCCAGGGAGGCATGTGCCAGTAACTTTCTAACTTATGGGCACTAAGATTGGATTTAAGATCATTTCAGTCATACAGTAATGTTTTAACTCACTTTGAAATGTAAAGACCATTCCCTGCTTGGGGGCCAGATAAAAGCATACAGTAACTTGCTTACTTCTCCTTATGCATTTAGCCAGAGACAGCCTCTCCTTGTGTGTGTGTTTTTATGGCTCCATTTGCCTGCTTAACAGCAGTTCTTTCCCTTTTGCAGAGCAGAAAGGCTGGGGAGTGGGGATGAAGGTGGTGTTGGGAACATGGATATCCCAGATTTTCCTCTTTTTAAGGCGTCAGTAGTTGAATGACTTCACTTTACCCACTTCTGTGTCCATGACCTCAACTAGCCATTATGCTAGGGGTACTCAAACTCGAGCTTGCATCAGACTCACCTGTAGGAGTTTTAACACCATCATAACACCATTTGCTGGCATATCTCCAGAGTCTGCTCCAGCAGGCAAGGAGTGAGGCCTAAAAATCGATGTTCAGTAAATTTCCAAGTGATACTGGTTACATGGATGTTACTTTGAAAGCACTTTTCTCTGTAAATGAGTCATAATTTTATGGCTTTAGTTTTCTTAGCCCTTTTCAAATCATCGATTCCTGACTACCAATAAAAAATGTTCCATTAGCTATTCTGTCCCCATGCTGTTTATTAATATATATATGTATATATATGTGATACCTGGTGGAGGGATGGGTGTTGGAATAAATTAATTAAATTTAAAGTAATAAAATAACAAAGAAAAGAGTTGGAATTAAAGTGATAGCACAGTGGGTAGGGCACTTGCCTTGCATGTGACTGACCAGGGTTTAATCCCCGGCATCCCATATGGCCCCCCAAGCACTGCCAGGAGTAATTTCTGAGTGCAGAGGCAGGAGTAACTCCTGAGTATTGCCCTGTATGGCCCCAAAGACAAAAATAATAATAAAAAAAAGATATCTTTTCTAAAATATCCATATATATGTATGTGATACTAATCCTCTTGTTTTTGCTCTTTAATGCACTCATGGCATATAACTAGCACACTTGAATCATAGGAAGTTCTTCAAATCATTGTACCCTATCTTCTTCTGAACCACATTCGATTACTCACCAAGTTCTATCTTTTTCCCTTCTAAATGTGGCCCATTATTTATCCCTTCCTCTTCAGTTACACTGCTTATCAACCAAGACTAAACCTCCTCACTCCATGTTTGAGATAGGTAACAGCCTCATAGCCTATTATTAATACCTTGACATGGTCACTCTCTTTGTCTGTGGGGAATTCTGACCTGCTATACACGTGTTCACTCTGCCGCATCCTCGGTGCATGCTGCCTCAGAGTAGCATAGGAGAGTGTCTTCACAGCTTGCAGCAGGCAGCATAGCTCTCTTCGATGTCACACACCAGCCATGGTAACCATGAAAGAAACAAAATGGACTTTATTAGAATGAATATCTTCCTCCTAAAACAAAGTTGTTTTCTGTGGTGTTCATCAAAACAGACCATAAAGAAAATAAATTGCCCTGTGCTGAAAAATAGGTAATCACTTCACACATGCAAGGCATATACTCAGCTGCCTAGCCACTCCTCTGGCCCTCAGAGCAGGTATCTTCTTTTGTCCCTTAACTTATTTCTCTCCCTCCCTCTTCCCCCTCTTGTTGATGTTGATAGCCATGATGATGAGACAGAGGTTGAAATGGCAAGGGATTCACAGACGCCTGGCTGTGTTGCTTGCTGGGATCATACATCCAGCTGCGCCGCCTCTGTGATGGTTACACACGTGCCCACTAGAGCTGAACTTCCTGGCCTTGGCGTTTGCACATCTCTTCGGTTATGGAGCTTGCTGGGGTCACACACCTCCCCCCCCCCAACTCCACTGTTTAAATACATATCTGGTTGTGGATTCACCAAAAATCTTTTTAGGTACCGGGGTTGGCAGAGAACAGAGAGAACACTCAGGATTTGAACTCATAACTGTACAAAGAGCAGAATTCTTAAGAGATAACACTGAAATGTATGCATTTAATTGTAATGTGTCATTCATTAAAATAAATAAATCACTCCCTCCCCCCCCCCCCCCCCGTAATGCTAGAATCAAACCCAGCTTAAGTGCTCGCTAGGCACAAACCTTTGACCACTGTGTTCAGTTGTTTGACTCTATCCCTTTTGAGTTTCCTCCGTAACTGAAAGATCTGGGTAAGCAAAACTTCTTTCTCAGAAATACAGATCTAATTTATTGTTGATTTTGGTTTTGCTATGGGACCATATTGTCCCAGGGATCAAACTCAAACTTCCTGCATGCAGAACATGTGCTCTAGCCCTTAGAACTATCTCCCTCACCCAACACTTGATTTTTTTTTTTTTTAATTGAGAATGAATGACTCCACTTGCTTGTACAAGAGAGCTAAGATCTGGTACTACTGTTTGAAGGACTTCTATGTTCTGAACACAGTGATCCTGATGTCAGCTGGTTGACACATGAGAATGAGTACTAATGCTTGTATAACAGGTAATTGACGTACAGGAAACTTAAAATGATGTTCTCAGGAATGGCAGTTAGGATAGAGTCGGGACCATGATGACAATGATAGGTGGAAACGATCATTCTGGACAAGAACTGAGTGCTGAAAGTAGGTAAAGAGACAAACATGATTAACCTTTCAATACTTGTAGTGCAAACCATAATGTCAGAAGGGGTGAGGGGAGAGAGAGAGATACCTGCCATAGAGGCTGGCTGGGTTGGGGGTGGCGGGAGGGAAATGGGGACATTGGTAGTGGGAAATGTACACTGGTGGAAGGATGGGTGTTGGAACATTATATGACTGGGGGAAAAAAAACAATCAGGAACAGCTTTGTAGCTGTGTATCTCACAGTGACTCAGTTTTTGTTTTTGTTTTTTAATGATGTTCTCAGGATCTTATAGCTAGTATGTGACTAAACTGAAATTTAAACTGATATTGCCTTACTTCTACCTCTCTCTTTCTCGTTTTGTTAGTTTTTCTGGTTTTGTTTTTGGACCACACTGGCAGTGTTCAGGGACTCCTCTTGGCTTCATGTTCAGGGTTCGCTCCTGGCAGTGCTTCGGGACCAAAGCTAGGCATCACACCTGTGCCTTCTGCATATAGCTCATGTGATCAGTCCATTGAACTACCTCCCTTGCCTCCAAATCTCTGCTTTTTGGGGATGAATTCTTCTTACTGTCTCTGAGAGAAGGTCAGACGTTACTAGATCAAAATGTGAAAATCTTTATTGATTTACCATATTATAAAGTCTCAGGAATATAATCTCACTCTATAAATATGTCAGTCTCACCTCACTCACTGATAGTTAAATTGGTGGGGCCAGAGAGATCATACAGGTTAGACCCTTGCCTTACATGCAGCTGATCCCAGTTTGGTCTCTGACACTGCATATAGTCCCCTTGAGCACCATCAGATGTGGCCAACCCCTGCCTCCTACCAGATAATAAAATTAATTAATGGGCATTTAAAATTTTGATTTTAAATTCTTAAGTGACTTTTAGTATTTTCACCCATGAATTCTAGAACATTTCCATCACTCCTAAAAGAAACCCTTTGCCTTCTTATAGTCATCCTCAAACTGCGTCTTCTACCTCACCTTTTACAACCATTCAGCTCTGCCTCTGAATTGATTGATGAGCATATTTCATGTAAATTGAATTATTATATGAATACCGGGGCCCTTTGTAAATGGCTTATTTTACTTAGCATAATATTTTCAGGGTTCGTCCATATTGTGATTTTATCAATCATTTGCTTCTGTGAGAGCAGTTACAAAGCTTTCCAGTCTCAGTCTCGGTCATACAATGATCAAACACCCATCCCCTTACCAGTGCACACCCTCCACCACCAAGAACCCCGGTATACCCCCCATCCAACCCTCACCCTGCCTATGTGGCAGATGATTTCCACCTTACTCTCTCTCCACTTTGATCACATTCAGTGTTTCAACAAAAGATCCACCATCGTTATTTGGAATTTTCCCCAACATTCAGACCTGCCAAAAAAGGCATCATTAGATAATTTGCTTTCTACTGCTGATATGAAGAGCATTTTGGATTTCTGATATTTTAGTAATAAGTCTGGAGGGATTTCTGCCAAAAGCCTCTGGATTCCGAGATTGTTTTGTGTGCCCCTGGGATCATGGCCATTCAGGAGCCAGGAGCCCTTTGTGGATGGTGACTCAGGGCCTAGTTGGGGCGGGGAGAGGGGCCGGTTCCACTCCCTATCCCGTGAAGCCCCACGTGTCACGTGGCTGCAGTCTCATACCTGGCTGTCCAATAGGCTCTGAAAAGGTGGCAGCCACCAAGCCACAGGGGAGAAATGGCGGAAGGGACAAACACCTTTCCCCACCTGGGGTGGCACAGCGCCATAGTTTAATGCTCAGTCTAGATGTATTTCTGCCAAAAGCCACTGGATTCTGAGATTGGTTTGTGTGCCTCTGGGATCATGGCCATTCAGGAGCGGCAACTTAGGTTTTCTTCGGGGCGGGGAGAGGATTTGCTTCTTTTTTATGGCATATCTTTATATGTTTGTTGGCTGTTTGGATGACTTCCCAAGAGATGTGTCTGTACACATCCTTTGCTTGTCTTATAATTGGGTTTCTTCAATTCAGTCAGCTTAATCAATGGCTGAATAAATAGCAATACTCC
Source organism: Sorex araneus (assembly GCF_027595985.1). NCBI lineage: Eukaryota > Metazoa > Chordata > Mammalia > Eulipotyphla > Soricidae > Sorex > Sorex araneus. The sequence continues at coordinate 207,954,592 of NC_073313.1, read as the reverse complement.
TACCTTTTAAAAAAAATTGGTTTTCTTTTATTAATGAGGTTAGAGGAGGTTTTTTTAAAAAATATATTTGCATATCATTTTGTGTTTATATAAGCTTATGTACATATATATTCTAGCTAGTAGGTCCTATTAGAAATAAGATTTCCAATTTTCCCCCATTCTGCAGATTATCATTTTGTTTTCTTGATTTTGCCTTTTCGGTGTCCCGGTTTTTATTTTGACCAAGTCCAAACTACTTTTTATTTGGTTGTTTGTGCTCTAGCTGTCACATCAAAGAAACTAGTTTTTTGTTTTGTTTTTTCCCAAGATCGTGATGCTTTCCTCATGTTACCTTGTAAGAATTTTATAGTTTTGACTCTTCAGTAAAATCTTTGGTGCCTTTCAATTTTCTTTGTGACTAGCCAACTTAATAATATTCATTTTTATCTTACCTTTTTTCCCATTTAAGTGTTTTATTACCCTTGACAAAAATTAATTGACCGGGCTAGAAAGATAGTACAGGATTAAGGCTCTTGCCTTGTATGCAACTGATACTGGTTTGATCCCTGGCACCACATATGGGCCCCTGATCACTGCCAGGTATGGCCCAAATCCACCCTCCTCAATTTTTTTTTCCATTTGGGTCACACCTGGTGATACTCAGGGATTACTCCTGGCTCTGCACTCAGGAATTACTCCTAGCAGGGGAACCATATGGGATGCCAGGGATCGAAGCTGGGTTGGTGTTGTGAAGCAAACACCCTACCTGCTATCCTGTCTCTCCGACCCTACCCCCAACTTTTTAAAAAACAATCAGTTAACCATGATACAAGCACAGTTTCAGCAAATAACCCAGTTGAAAAATTGGCAGAGGGCTTGAACAAACCTTTCTCCAAAGTAGCCAACAGGCTTATGCAAATACTGAAAATCAAATGCAGATCAAAATGGTAGTAGAGTGTCAGCCATCTCATACCTGATTGGATGACCCCTATAAAAAAAAAATCACTCAGACAACAACAGCCAAAAATGCTAGTGAGAATATGAAGAAATGTGCCCTCAGTGCCTTGCTGGAGGAGATGTATCTAATAGAGCCACCATGGAAAGCGTTATGCAGATTCTCAGAAATCTCGGCAGGATTAGCTTTGAGTCCAGAAATCCCACTTCAGGGTGCACATGGAAAAAAATTGCCAGCAAGAGACACTCAGACTGTGGGCTGGAGTGATAGTACATCTGGAAGGACATTTCCCTTGCATGTGCCCAACCATGGTTCTAACCCCCACATTCCTTATGGTCCCCCTAGCACCGCCAGGAGTAATTCCTGAGTGCAGAGCAAGGAGTAACCCCTGAGCATCGCCAGGTGTGACCCAAAAAGGCCAAAAAATAAAATAAAAAGGGAGAGAGACACTCCGACCCCAGGTCTGTGCTACACTGCTCACAGCTGTCACGTGGGAAGCAGCCACATGCTTATTCGTAATTAAAGGTGTAAAGTAGTGTGTGGCAGGCAGACAGTAACATATTACTCACTCGGTTTTTGTGGATTTCGTTTTAGATCCTCTCTCGCACTTCCCTTCCATGTTGCTGCTGTATGAGTGGGGCTTAATTGCAGGTAGTGCACCCTGGGACCGTCCATGAGCAGTGGCACCCCCTGAGTCTTGCACTCCTTTTCTTTTGTACACGTGCTTTTGTTCACTTGAACATGCACTCCCTGGCTGGAGCACTTATAATTGAAACCCAGACATCCTGTGTTGCTGTAGTTCTTGTGCACATGCTCATCAGAAGTTACACTTTGTGGATAAGGCACTCCACAATTTTTTTTCCAATTCCAGTGCCCACTCAGGTGGTCCCCCCCTCCACCCCTTTATTTTTAATGGTGCTTGTACACACCTGGCTGTGAAGTGGCCATAAATCACTCGCAGTTGTAGGGAGGTCACAGACAAGAAAGCTACCTGGAGGAATATGGTGCATGTGGGACACCTGGATTTGAACTCGTGACCATATGCCTTTGAGGCAGATGCTCTAAACTGTGCAGTTCCTCTAGACCTGTTATTCAGCTTTAAAAGGAGGAAAAATCTGGGTCAACAAGATAGCTCAAGGGACTGAGTACAGGCTTTGCATGCAGAGGCCCAGGTTTGATCTCTAGCACTGCATTGTCCTCTAAGCACTGCCAGGTATGCTCTCAAGACCAATAATAAAAATAATATAATAAATTGGAAAATAAAGGTGAGGGGCCAGGACACTTTCCTTCTATGCTGCCATTCCTAACTTGATCCCTGTCATCACCAGGTATGGTTCCTCTAAGCACCATCAGGAGTGATCCCTGAGTATCACCAAAGCCCCTTACCACCACCACCACCACCACCACCAGCACCACCCTACCTCCTGGAGGTGGGGGGATAAATAAAAAGAAGGACAGTTACTATCTGTAATCCTAAACAGGAAAAAACTCTCCAGAACCTCATACCAAGTGAAATAATTATAAGAAGACAAAACTCAAGTTCTAGTTAAAAGATTATAGTACAGTAGTTAAGTTCAGGTGAGGTGCAGTGACTTTACATATCACTACCATAAACTTAAACATGTTTATGGTATTGTAGTGTTGTGACTACATTATCGAAACTATAATTAAATTTTATTTGGTTTTGCTTTAGGGGCATACCTGGTGGTACTCGGGGATTACTCATGATTCTAACACTCAGGAATCACCCTGGCAGGCTCAGGGAACCATATGGAGTGCCAGGAATCGAACCTGGGCTGGCTGTGTGCAAGGCAAGCTGTGTATTCACAGAAGGGCAGCAGCGCTCTGTCTCTCCCACTGCCCGAGTTTGGTAGTCTCACACCACTTCCCCCACCCCGGGGAGGTCAATGGCGATAGGTAGTCAAAGGAAGGAACGAGGGCCAAGCTGGTTGGTATCAATTGCAGTTTATTCCAATCTTCATTCCCTTTCTTCTTCTCTTTCTCCAGCCCTTCTCGCTCTCACTTCTGACTCTGACTCTTACTTCTTACTCTCACTCTCACTCACTCTCACTCGCTTTATGCTCTTTCTTTCCCCTGCTTCTGACTCCGATGACTCCCTGATTCTCTTTCGCCTTGTGCTCTGCTTCTGTGCCTTCTCCCCTACTTCTCCTACAATCTTAGTTTATATAGCAATCACATAAGGTGGTGACACAAAGGTGGGTTGAACATTAACAAATCAACAAAGAGGGGTAAGACCACTCCTCCAGGAGATTAACAAAATCTCATCTAAGGAGATTACTCCAGATTAGTAGGAGGGGATCCACTCAAGGGTGGGATCCAAACAAGAGTGTGTTGCTTTCTTCTTTCCTCAGCTAGTAATCCACTTAAATTGTTGTAGTAAATCTACTTCAGATATTTCTAGCAATGTCGTTCTGTATGAGCACAGTAAGAGATGTATCAGACTTAACGTTTGGTTCTTCCTGAGGACATTCACTATATATTCCAGACCACAGTCCTCAGGCCAGGTTAGTTTTCCTAACACCAGCAGGGTCCTAGTCTCATTGTTACTTTTGGATCATGACAGCATTTGTCTATGACCATGCTCTCAACTTATAGTTGAGTATTGTGGTGCTTTGGCCTGGCGCACTTCGATGCAAGGTAGCTCACAGCTTGCCCTGGTTCCATTCCGTCCCTCATCGGGACCCTGCTTTTGGGGTGCTAGGAACTAAGGGCAAATGAGTCGAGAAAGCAGATGCCCAGGAGTAAATATTATTCGGAGTCAACCAACTACTACCAAGTTACAAGAGCATAACATTAACTGTCTTCCCGTGTCCATACAGAAAGGACATTGCTTTAAGGTAAACTATGCAAAAGACATTGATTTACAATACAAGTTCAGAGTCTTTAGAAGGATCTGATCTTACAAGTTAACAGAATCTAATTAGGGGAAAAGGTGATTAATTGATTGGGAAGGAGGGTGCAGAGAAGAGTTTACAGATAAACAAAGGAATGGGAGTGACTGGGAGCACTGTGATGGGTGTAACCCAATAAACCTAAGTTCCCTGCAGCAAGGCTGAAAGGACAAACCCAGTGTTATCCTACAGCAAGCACCCCACTTATATATAAATCGAACCTGGACTGGCTGCGTGCAAGGCAAGCACCCCACTTACATATACTATTACTCCAGCCCTTTAAGAAAAAATTTGTTTTGTTTTAAGTAGTTAGGTTTATAGAAAAAGGAAACAGAGTGATAGTTGCCTGAGTTTGGGACAGAGACAGGAAGGTGATATTCAATGGGTAGAACATTTCAGTCTTACAAGATGAAATTGTGGAAATTCTACAAGAATTTTACAAGAGTTTGAATATAGTTAACATTGTCAAACTGTACATTATGAAGTAAAATTGTCTTTTTCTTGGTTTTTGGGGGTCCATGCACGGTGGTGCTCAGGGCTTACTCTCGACTGCACTCAGGGATCACTCCTGGCGGAGCTCAGGGAACCCCTTGGGGTGCTGGGAATCAAACCTGAGTTGGCTGTGTGCAAGGCAAGCATCCTAGCCACTGTACTTTCTCTTCAGCCCCTAGAATGATCAATTTTATGTTGTGTGGTTTTACTCTAAAATGTTTAAGCAGTTGTCATAGATAATGTGAACTCTCAGTTGTATTCCGTTGGTCTATGTGTCTAACCTTAATGCCACTGCCACATAGGCTTGGTTACTGTTTTGTAGTTTTATGATATGTTTTGAAATAGGGGGCATCTTCTGGTTTTGTTCTTTTTTCTAATTGTCCTACCTGTCAACAGTTTTCCCCATGTACTTTAGGATGGGCTTTTCATTTCTGCACAGAAGAAATAAAAAGCTGAAGTGTTGATAAGGATTGCAGTGAATTTGGAGGTCAATTCATCTTTCTTTCTAGATTTTGCATAGTGCACTTATTTTGTTGAATGTATTCCTTCTATCAGGTTAGTTTTTATTGTTTATAGGCCTTTCTCAAACTAGACCAATCTCAAGAAAAAGATGAAAAGGAAAAGTTGGTGCTGCAGTGTTTGTCATCTTTATGGTGCTATGTTTCTGTGGCACTTACGCATGTAACATGAATTTCAGTGCCAACCCCATGCATACTCATTCACAAGCATCTTCAATTCTCCCAAAGTATCAAAGATAATCTTTATTTTATGTTGATTGTTGGTGCGGGGGTGAGGGATGCACATCCAGCAGTGCTCAAGGCTTATTCCTGGCTCTGGGCTCAGGGATCACTCCTGACAGGGTTCTGGGACCCTCTGTGATGGTGGAGATTGATCCTATGTTGGCTGTGTGCAAGGCAATCTCTCTGTTACCCTCTATCCCTCAAAGGTAGACTTCTAACTTTCTGCCTCCTCTTAAGCAGTCTGAATGTAAGTCTCTTGTCTAATTACTGTTCACATTTTATCAACACATTTTATCTTATTTGTTATTTTTTATTGGGTTGGGCAACTTCCATGTAGTACTCAAGAGGCCTGGAGGCCCCTTTTAGTGTTCCTCGGTGGTGTTTGATGGACCATGGGGTACCAGGAATCACACTAGGATTGGCCACATTCAGGACATGCCCATAACATCTGTACTATTTCTCTGGCCCCACATTCAACATTTTTCAACCTTAATAGTTAAATCAAGGCTTGTGGCTCTAGCTCTGAATTTATGTTTTGGTAGTTTCAAGCTGCAAGTATTGGTTTCATACCTCATAACAATTCTAATTACAAAGTATTTCTAAATCTAGCATAAGGAGTTGCAAAGAAAGGGAAGAGATTCAAAAGCAGTGGCTCAGTACCAGAGAGATGGCTCCAGTGATGACAGACATATGTGCCTAGTATGTGCCAAATCCTTGAGTTCAGTTCCTGCCAGAATTGCACGCAACTCTGCCCCCTGTTCAATTCTAAACCATCAGGTCTACCTTGCTGAACCAAGCACCACCAGGATTAGCCCTTATTTTAATTTTTTTTTTGGGGGGGGGGTTGTTTTTGTTTTTGTTTGGCTTTTTGGGTCATACCTGGCGATTAGGTTAGCAGTTACTCCTAGCTCTGCACTCAGGTATTATTCCTGGCGGTGCTCGGGGGACCATATGGGATACCGGGAATCAAACCCGGGTCAGCCACATGCAAGGCAAACACCCTCCCCATTGTACTATCACTGCAGCCCGAGTAGCCCTTATTTTAAAGAATTAAATAAAATTAAATTTGGAAAATAGGGACTAAAGAGAGAGTATAGCAGGTGGGGCGCTTGCCTTGCATGCAAATGGTCCAGTTCTATTCCTGGCATTCTGTAGGGTCCCCTGAGCACAGCTGGGTGTGTGGCCCCAAAACAAAAGAAAAACAGTGGCTCTTAAAGTATAAAATGTGTAAATTTATTGTAAATCCTACTGTTAGCGTAGCAGATTTAAGTTTTCTTGTAGTCTTGGATTCATAGAAACTTATTTTGAGAAACACTGCTCTAGTGTATTAGGAAAAAAAAAAACTATCCACTTACTCTACTCGGGCCCACTCAGTGTGAACACAGATTATAATAGTAACTTTGAAGGTTTGGGGAAAGCTTTGAGGTGCTTTTCTTGGTGCATTCACAATGTACCATCTGTGTCGCCATTTTGAGGTGGTTAGTAGTAGCGTGGTGTTAATTACAGACATGAAATTCTTTAGTCCAAGCCACAGATTTAACTTGGGAATGAAAACCCCACTGTAGTAAGGACTTTTGTTGCACAGTTTTACCTAATTTCAGTATGGTTCCCCCAGGTTCTGTTGGTATGATTCTTCATCGTCATACTAGCTAATATCCACATTCAAGTCATCTCTGGCTCACTCCTGTATAAAGATGGATTCTGATAGAGAGTGGTAACTGACCTCTGTAAGAATCACATTTGAATGTTCACCTAGTGTTTTGTAGATTAAATTTCAATTTAATTCATTTCTATTCCTTGATCCAGCTAGCATTTTCTGAGCATCTGCTTATACAGAACTATGTAAGTGGTGCTGAAAATACATCAGTGTCCATAACTTCTAAGTTCCTTTTCACTGGGCTGGAGCCTTACTACAGTGGGTAGGGTATTTGCTTTGCACATGGCTGACTTGGGTTCAACCTCCCAACACTCCATATGATTCCTCAGGCCCTACCAGAAGTGATCACTGAGTGCAGAGCCAGGAGTAAGCCCTGAGTTCTGCCAGGTGTGGTCCCTCCTAAAAGAATGGTGTAGCTCTAAATAAAATGAGTGTTGGAGGCCCACTCACTTCCTGTTCTTCTCCACTTCTGCCTTTCACACTCTCCCTCCTAACATCTTAGGAGTCCCTATTGATCTAGGGAACCCAGAATAGGTTGAAAACTACTGACCTAGACTAGTTTGCAGATGAGCACAATAAAGCTAAGGAGACCTTAATCAGCAGCACCTGTAATCACAGCTTATGCACTAAGAATTTACTCACTTGTTGTTCGTTTAGGAAACATTTGGAGTAGTGAGGCTGGAAAGATAGTACAGCACATAGAGCATTTGCCTTTTATGTTGCCAACCCAGGTTTGATCCCCGGCATCCCATATGGTCCCCTGTGCACTCTGCCAGGAGTGATTCTTGAATGCAGAGCCAGGAGTAAGCCCTGAGCATCACTAGGTGGGAGGTCCTTACATATTTGAGGCTTAGTAAAATTTAAAAGGCATTTTTTAATTTAATTTTTTTAATTTAAATTTAAATTTTAAATTAAAAAAATTAAAAGGCATAATTATATCTTACAGAGTAAGAAACTGTTATGATACCGTCTTAACTAGTTGATTATTTTCACTGTGAATCTGAAATATTTTTAACACTGCAGGAACTTAAGAACACATTTTCCTTACGTTTACTGGTGAGGAGAGGAAACTGTATATTGTTTCATCAGAAATCTACTGGGGTGGTGGCAGGGTTGGGTGGGGTGGGGGTGTCAGGGGAATCAAGACTTAAAATTTAAAATGATACAAAGCCCAAGGCATGCCGTGGATCTCTCCATAAAAGAAATGGCCACTGATCAACTCCTTAGATACAGCTCATTGAGGATCATGGCTCCTTTGGAGTATAACTCTTGCAGCCAAATGATCACAGACATAACTGCACAGTACATGCATAGGTGTCAGCCATTGTGTGACTGTTGGCAGATAACAGATGAACAGGGAAGAGCTAGAACCAAGAAACTAGAACTAACTCAAGCAAGATGAAAGGGCTTCTAATTAATTGCTTTAAAGTACTTAAAAGGGACTACGAATTCAGTCCAGCAAGCTATCAAAAATATCTCGCCCACACAGCAGAGCCTGGCAAGCTACCCCTGGTGTATTCGATATGCCAAAAACAGTAACAAGTCTCACAGTGGAGAGGTTACTGGTGCCCGATTGAGCAAATCGATGAGCAATGGGATGACAGTGATAGTGATAGATAGTGAAAGTGTTACAAATGTTGGAGAGATAGTACAGCATGTGAGCCGTTGCATGTGGCCAACGGAGGTTCTATTCTAGCACCACCAGAAGTGATCCCTGAGCAGAGAGCCAGGAGTAAGTTCTGAGTGCCACCAGATATGGCTCCCCGTTCCCCCTCCCCCCAAAAAATTATGTTACCCAAAAAGAACAGATAGATCTTTTAAATGGAATTTTAAAGAATGTGACTGATCACAGCCTCCCAGTCTCTCTCAAGGCCTCATCTTTTTAAGTTTTAAAACTGTCTGCTTTCCCTTCTTGCTAGGAATCATTATTAGGAGGAAAAAATACAATCAGTGGCAGTTACTCTTCATTCTCACTCATCGAATTATGGCCCTAGCCCCTTATCAAGATAAAATCTGTTCATCTAAAATTTTAAGATGAATACTAAGAAAATCTTTGTATTTTGACTTTTTGGGGAATCTGTTATTATTTCATCATATAATTTGATATTCTGTAACATTGTTATCTTAATCATTAATACCTGGGTAGTTTTCTTCAGACATTTGTTAACATATTGGGGATTACTATTTGACAGCATTCTTGGAAATACTTTTTTTTGGGGGGGGGGATCTGTTTTTTGTTGTGAGGGGATGCATAGCACAGTTAGCAGTGCTCAGGGCTTACTCATAGGTCTGTGTTCAGAGACCACTCCTGGCGGGGCTAAGGGTTATATGTGGTGCCAGGACTCAAACCTGGGTGGGCCACTTGCAAGGCAATCAACCTTACCCACTGTAAGAGCCTTTCCTGCCAGGTGTGGCCCCTCCTAAACGAATGGTGTAGCTCTGAATACAAAGTAAGAGTGTTGGAGGGCCACCCACTTCCTGTTCTTCTCCACTCCTGCCTTTCGCACTCCCCCTCTTAACATCTTAGGAGTCCCTATCGATCTAGGGAACCCCTGTACTTGAAATTGTTTTCCTCATATTAGTGCCACGCTCAACTTAAATTTTCTATATCCCTTATATATTAATAGCACATTTTTTAAAAATTAGGCACTATGTTTTAGAATACTATTAATAGCAGTGTTTCAGGAATTCAGTGTCTCTGCACCACACCCACCACCAGTGTGTCAGCCACCCACCTCCAATGTCTTCTAGAGTAGTACCCATGACCAGCTATAGTTTGGGGTATGTAGAGTTTGTAGCAGTAGAATAGATGGACTTTTTCGCAAAAGGTAACTGGCTCCAGTGGGACTCAAACTTGTGATGTTGGCCTCATTATCTCACTTTTGTAACTCTCAGACCTACTGTATGCTTTCCAGTTTATAATTTTGAATGTCTTTCCCCTCCCCCCTATCCCCCCACCCTCCCCAATTACCCTGGGTCTTGTTTCAGCTATGTAATTAAAAATCGCTTGGGACATCTCTCACTTTTGTTTGATAGTAAAAGTCACAAAAGTGAAGCAGACAACCAAAGAACCTACCTCACTTTTCATCTTCCTGTGTTTTCTGTGACAGTGAAAGTCACAGAAGTGAAGCTTGCAGGCAGAGAGCCTAACTCACTTGACGGAGAGGGCTCTCGTACCTTTTTCTTTTCGTGAGGCTGTAGCAGGTCTGATGTCAGTCACTTTAGAGACCTTTAGACCTTAGTGCTCATTTATTGCAAAATGTACCAGCTCCGCTTCTGCATTATGAAGATCATCTGTCAACACTTTGAGATATTCTCCTTTGTTATTAAGCTTGTGATGCTCTACACTGTCAGGTTTTTTGCCAATTATAGTTAAGGTACAATAGTGTATTCACCAGATCAAAGTCTCACATTGGCGGTAGAGGAATGATTTGTAAGTCTTTATTCATCTGAATTGTACAATAGAACACCTGAGGAATGCAAATAATCCCTCTGAAGACCCTGCAGGAAAGGCTGTTCAAATGCCAGGGTAGAACTATTGTTCAGAATTGATGTTTTAGCCAAGGTAATTATTTCTTATCTTGTTGTTTGATTACAGTACTAGTTTTATTACTATTGACCCTATTTATGAAATAAAATGTATATGTATTCTCATATTATCTTTTCACATGAGCCTGTTTGAATCTGTATTTGTGATTTTTTTTAAAATCACAAATGTGGTTCTGAGTTGTATAATGTACAACTAAATCATTAATGATTACATTTTTAAAACTCTGTTTTATTTGAATACTGTAAGTCTATGAAGAACACTAAATCTTGTACTGTTATTTCTAGACACAAGTTGTCAAGTTAAAATTTTCCTTTTTTCCCTCAACCGTCCTTCATAACCTGATAAGAAAATACCTGTATTGGGAACTGGGGAAACAGCCCAAACGAGTGAGGTGTATGACATCTTGCATTGTTACATGGCTCCTAACCTCAGGGCACGAGGACACACAGAAAAAAACAATTGGGTAAAACTGAATTGTCCCCTTTGGATTTTATACTTTAAAGAACACATACTTTATTCTAAACAAAATATTAGGAGTTTTTAGGATGTGATCAAAAGGAGAAAAAAAAATTGAAGATCAAAAACCACTGCCAAAGTATTAAATAAGAAAATTATAGATTAACCATGCGTAATAAACATGTGCAAACTATTGTGTGGCTTTTTCATTCCTTTATCCCGTCCTAAATTCTACTCAGTAGGCCATATTCTTGATTTTCTAATAACTCTGATCCCCCTTCATCATTTATTTAGATAGGTGTTGATGAATTTTCGGTTTTGTTAGGTTTATTTTTCCCAAAAGAGACATCTATGTTGATATTTAAAGGATTTCTGTCGGGTTTTTTGGAGGGAGGAAGTGCTTTTGTTTTTATTTTTATTTTGCCAGTAGAACTGTATTGTAAGAATAAGGTATACGTAGAGTTTTTAATATGTTTGTGAACTCTGTTCTGAGCCTGCTCTAAACCTGATTCTGAGCCAGAAACATATGTGCTGATTATCTGAGAGCAAAAATTGATGGGAGTAGCTGCTAGTAATTATTTGTTTAGCCAGGCACTACTGTTTTAAGATTCTATATGTGCCTTTATCTTTAGGGAGTAGGACTGGGGAGGGGAAATCACACCCAGCTGTGTTCAGGGCTTGTTCCTGACTACACTCAGAGATCACTTCTGATGGGCTTAGGGGACCATATGGGGTGCGGAGGATAGAACCCAGGTCAGCCACATGCAAGGTGCGTAAGGTTAATGCCTTATCCACTGTACTGTCACTCCGACTCCATATTACTTTCATTTTTACAGATGTAGAAACTGAGATTGTGTTTCAGTAAAGCTTCCAAGGACTGAAAAATTAGCAGACTGTTACGATCAAAGTTGATTAGTGTGTTCATTCGTTTATTTCATATATGTTCTAACCTGTGCTTTGCCAAAATACTCCATTGCTTTGAGAGAGGGGAAAAGTCACTTTGGTGTCAGTTTCCTAACCAACTTAGCTTTCTAATCGCTTTTGCAATTAATTTATTTCCTCTGTGGTTCTATTAATCATGATTCTACATTGACCATCAGGTTTATATATCTGTGTTTCTAGGAATGTTTATTTTGATTTGCTAAATCCCCCATTAAAACTAGCAAGAATTATAAGTTCTAGATGAGGCAGTTATCTATTTGCCACAGAGCTTTCAAAATTGGCTGGCACTGTTAAGTATAACTACTACTGTACAGTACAAATAGAACTTTATATTTTTGCTCTTTAAAATTTTACTTTGTAAATCAAAATAATCACTGGATTGAGATTTATTCAAGGGCACAGGTGTTAATACTGAACAATTTGATATAACTTTAAAAACTTCTAAAATATTTGTCTTATAGTTCCTATACCTGATATGTTAAAGTAAAACTAGATTACAGTAAAATATTATGGCGTATACCTGAAGCAATTGCTGCCTGTTAATGCCTTGACCTTGGAAAGCTATACACAAAAAGATGGCATCATAAAACCGTGCAATTCTTATGAATATGTATGTGCTACTTGATAATAATGAATGTGGTACAGTCATGCATGCACTACAAGATAATGTTGTGCCCTTTTTTGTCTACAGGTTGATAAAAATTAAAGAGTGGGTGGACAAGTATGACCCAGGTGCCTTGGTCATTCCTTTTAGTGGGGCCTTGGAACTCAAGTTGCAAGAATTGAGTGCTGAGGAGAGACAGAAGTATCTGGAAGCGAACATGACACAAAGGTTAATTAGCATTCATTTTCCCTACACTTTATTATCAACTATTTCCTTGCAGTAATTTAATTGCTTGCGCTGATAGAATAATAAATGACAGAGTAATTACCATTATAAAGAGGGAATCTTCTCCTTTCTTTACCATGAGACAGAGTGAAAAGATTTATTTTAAATTAAGTTTTTAACTGTCATCTGTCATCTCCGTACAGTGTTTTAATTATAACATAGGTATTAGTTATGTATATTTTTGAGAAGGAATGATCGCCAAAACTCTTTCGTCATGTTCAGTGGGGGTGGGGAAGGGATGAATCAGTTGCCTTAATTTTTTTCAGAGTAACAGTAATATATTGTTTAAGCTGTGGATTTCATTCAAATGATTTTGCTTCCATGACCTGTGTTCCTGGAAACAATCTTGGACAAAACAGAATGAGTAGATCTAGTTTTTCTTCTCCTTTTTAATATTAACAATTTAAAGTGATCTATCTGTTCAAATGAACACAATTAAAGCCAGTTTTAGAGAGGACTTTTGAGCAATCGCTATTTGCTCTCTGACTTCAAGGTATTATGAGAGATGAAAGGTCATTTACTACTATCGTTCTTGAACAGTTTCTGCTTGAAATGAATAATTTTAGCTCTATACTGATCTCTAGCACAGTCAACTTATATGCTGAGTGAATGTGTTTCATTTTATTTCAGCGCTTTGCCAAAGATCATTAAGGCTGGGTTTGCAGCACTCCAACTAGAATACTTTTTCACTGCAGGCCCAGATGAAGTGCGTGCATGGACCATCAGGGTAAGATTCATACTTATTCATCAGCTATATCCAGTTCCACACTATTGAATTCAGATTGATATCACTGACTTTGAAGTTTGTCATGGTGGCGGTTAGCTAGTCATTACAGATGAGGTTTTTGTCCAGGATAACTTTAATTATTTGTGAGCTGCTGAACAGTGAAAGTGGAGCGGCATTGATTGAGGCAGGTAACAATTGATTCTGCCTATTACATAGTCTGAATTTCTTCATCCTGTAGAATCTGTCTACCCTCCTCCTGTGGTCAGAGATAAGACGCACCAGTATTGTGCTTGCTTAATCTGTGTGACTGGGTTTGTCTGCAGTGAAATTGATGTTGCTTTTCATTTTGTATTCGCTAAGTTTGTTTGGGTTGCGGGTGGTTCTTTACTCCTTTGCTTTTCTCAGATTACATTTTCAGCAATAAAAGCAATATGACATCATTATGCTCTTCATAGATACACAGTTGGGTTCAAAGAGCTAAACTCAGTATGTAATAATTCATGTCCTTTTTTTATTTGAATTCATAGATGTAGTGTTTATTTTTATGCAATGAAAAATATTCAATCTTACTTTTAAAATGTGATATGTATTTTAAATATTAATGGATACTGATTATGACCAGAAAGAATGATTAATTTATTCCCAGAGGACAATAGAAAGTGAACTGTAATGGCTTGCTTTTAAATGTAAATATATTGTAATAAAGTACCATTGAAAATTTTTGAAATAAATGTGGTTCCAAATAGTGTTACTGAGTAATAAAAATCATGTCAGAACTTTTAGAAATGCTTTTATTCTCTTATTTGGTCTCTTACTATTTTTTTATATCTGCTATATGATAAATGTTAGTGTTGCTATGATTTCTATTTTCACTGACTACTATAATTTATTTTTACATTTATTTTTATTTAATATGGGTAGGAACCTGGAGGCAGTTCAACATAATGTTAAATGCTTTGTGTGAATGTGAGATTCACTTTTCTTTTATCGCCTCTCTCCTTTGTAAAAATATGTTTGATTGACTTCTAGCCAAGGTCCTTTTATATAGACTTACAACATAATGTCAAAGCAAATTTGAGTTGGTAAACAAATTGCCACAATTTATTTTGCCTAATTTTATAAGGCAAAACTCTTAAACTTAAGTATGTGCAGCAGAAAAGTAAACATATTCTGGGCTTGAAAATGTGAAAGCTGGTTTATCTTAAGACTGATTGTAAGTATCCATGATTTAATGTGCTACGATATTTAGTCAGGTAAGCATCAGTGAGTAGCCATATTAACCCAATACATCTTTTATTGTAAAAACTGTGCTGTGTAGTGTCAGACTCCTTATCACTTTAACATGCTTTATTAAGCAGCCGTTAGGTTACCATTATTTCTCAGATTTCTTTCCATGCTTATATGTGTCTGGATGTATGTCCTGGTAATTTAACATCCAGGGTAATTATAAGACATTTCTCATCCGATATCAGTTTGAATTTTCCTTCATGGCACTTAAGGCAGGATATACTAGTCATCCTAAATGTGTCAATGTACTACCACCTTTCAAAAAAAAGTATTAAAATTTTATCAGAATTTAAAAATTATTTGTTGAGCATGCATTAAATGATTTGTTGGAAATGCCTTAAAATGTCATTTTATGTATTGATTTTTATGTTCTTTTGATAAGCTGGATTTTTAAAAGGCCTTTTTATCTTTTTTCAAAAACCTTTGATAATTTAACTTGAAAGTTACTTTAAAATCCTTTTTTTTCTTCCGCTCTAAAGAATAGAAAATCGAAATGAAATCTACACCCAAACCTGAGCACTATGTCTAAATCAATAAAGCTGGATGACTGTTAGGAAAAACAAAGCTGTGCTTCTTTAATATCTCCTGATCTGTCTGTGCTGAATCTGCTGCCCAGGTAGTGCCCAGGACTGAAAATGTGCTAATTGTACACCTGACATCGTAACTGATGTCGAACTGAGTTTAGGTCGAGCCCAACTGCAGATCAGAGAAAGGAAACTCCACGCTTACAATCAGTCATTTTAAATGCAATTAGTTTTCTCTGGTCTTTCTTCTCAAAGAAAGGGACGAAGGCTCCTCAAGCTGCAGGAAAGATTCACACGGATTTTGAAAAAGGATTCATTATGGCTGAAGTAATGAAATACGAAGATTTTAAAGAAGAAGGTTCTGAAAATGCGGTCAAGGTAATTGTATTTTCTAGTTTTCATCTCTTACCATTTTTACTGATGAGGAGAGACTCATGATCAGATGAACAACAGCTATCATTTAAATCATGTGGTCCAAAATAAAATAATGATGTCATTAGGGCTTGGGGTCTTTGCTGTGAATGTCTATATGATTTTAAATTGTTTTAAAATGTGTTTGTGTAATTTTGTGTCTTACTAAACCTAAATAAAAACAAACTAGTTTTTAACTATTTATAAATTACATAATTTATTTGAATCTGTTCACTGATGGTCAGTGAAAATTATCCTTCTTGCAACTGAATATTGGAAAGTATACATAAAGTAGCATCTATAACCTTATGATTAATTCAAGGATGGACACAGGAATTTTAGTTAAATAAAAACTTGTTCTGAAACTTTCTGATTATATTTTTTAAGTTCTTTGGGAATTTGATTTGCTTTCTCAACACTAGAGGGCAGGTCCAAAGTTGTGCTTTATTTTAGCTAATAAGTGTGATTTGATTTGCAGGCACTAATAGTGAAGCAGTGTTATACATGAGTGATAAATGATTTTTAATTTCACTTGGCTGTTGGATTTTAATGAAATCTAGGCAGAATATCTTCTCTAATCACTGGGTCAAGTGTTTAAGCAGACATACTATGGGAATACTTCATTGTCTTTTAATATTTGAAGACTATCACAGAATATACTGGAGAATTTAAAGAGGTCTCTCATGTCTACTTTATCATAATTTGAAATAAAGGCCAAAAAGTGTGTTTTATATTTAGTTTATTCATATTGTTATCTTTGAAATGATCGTTCTGAACAGTAAGATTTTAATAGAACTCTTGGAATCCAAGGAGGGGGGAACCTCCGTATATAGTTAGTCCAATGGAGTGAGAGAGAACCTTATTCTTTTTAAATAGTGGAAAAGTTTACAACTAAACAAAGTAATTTCAGTGGCATCATCTATATTGATAGGTATGCAAATATTAATAATTAAGTACTAATTAGACTTAAAATCTGATTATTTTCAACATCATATTGTGTATATTTTTTCATAAAAGTGATTAAAAATAAGAACATTTTTCCAGGGCCAAGCAGTAGTACATCAGGTAGAGCTCTTATTTGCACATAGCTTATCCGGGTTTGATCCTTGACACCCCATATAGTTCCCCAAAGCCTGCCAGGAGTGACCTCTGAGTGCAAAGCCAGGAGTAAGCCCTGAGTTCAGCCAGGTGCAGGCCCAAAAAGCCAACAAAAATATATAAATATTTTTCCATTAGCATTCAGCAAATGCTTTTTTTTATATTCTCATATAAGATCATTTTACCAATCCATAATAGGTGTCTATGTTATAATAAACTTAAAAGATATACAAATTGTAGCTTTCTTAAGCACAATAGTGGTACTTTACAGTATGGAGTAAGATAGTATTTCCTGCTATTGAAATGCTCACCACTAATTGGGAGCTTTAATACTGTGAGCTGGAAAAGATCAACTTCTGAGTTTTCAGCCTAGAACCCCATTTAGTATTTTATGTGGTTTTTAATCTCCAAGACTAGTATTTCCAATTTTGAACTCCCAAGTAAAAATAAGGCATTTATCAGTTGCTTTATGCTGTCTTATTCACCAAATATTTACTTGCATATTTTCAAGTAGGTTTAGGTTTAGAGCAAGATTGTGTATATGTGTATGTGTGTGTGTTTCGACGCCATTGCAGCATAACTAATTTAATGCCAGTGCTGTGAACTATACTGAATAGCTCTGTGTGGGCTTTGTAGTCTACAGGGATATCACATTATTAGCAATCATATCTGCTTAGGCAAAGCTGGCTTCTACAGATGGCTGCTTTCAAGTGCAAATGAACTGGTTAGACGTGTCTTGTTTAATACATACTCAAGATTCACAAATGGGTATTGATTTTTTTCTCCAACCAGTGTCTCTGATAGCAGTGAAAATGGATTAAATGGTCTCTGGAGAATTTAAAGGAACACTGTCATCTTTAATTAATAGTAAACTTGAGTGGTAACCAAGTATATAAACTTACATTAATATGTCACCTCAGTGTGCATCAGATATGTGTTGTCTGTATAGTTTTATAACCTTGGGCTTTAGATTCTTGGGGGAAAAAGTAGCAAATACCCTTCAGTACATCACACATCTTTACAAAAATCATCTAAGTGTGCATGTGCCTTTTAAAATGTTAGGGTAGCGTATTGTGGCTTTTGTTTTTATTTTTGGGGGCTGCACCTAATGGTCCTTAGGGCTTACTCCTGGCTCAGGGATCATTTCTGGTGGGGTCAGGGGACCATAAGGCATGCTGGGTTGGCCACATGCAAGACCAGAAGAACCTTGTACTACTGCTCCAGCTTCTATTTTGGCTTTTTAAAAATTGACTTTATTTTAATAGCACATATTGCTTATAGGTAAAAGTTTTTGTATGTATTATTGAAAATATGTTCATTTGGGCTCTGTGATCTGGTTTGTTCACTTTAACCTCAGATATATGATCTTCATTACTGTTGGTTTCTGATTAGTAGGATTTCATTTTTGATTATTCTTATTAATGTATTCAAAAGGAAGGACTCACTTTGTTAGGCAAGGTTTTGTGTTCTAGAAACATTTCTAACAGGTCTTTTGGAAGTGCAGTTTTGGAAATGCAAAAAGATTAAGTTCTCACTGTGGGATTGTTGGGCCTGAGGCAGCATGGCACTTGCATGTGGAGTATGCATAGATGTGTACACAGAGCCCATTGTGTCCTGGGGGAGGTGTGTTTACGATGCACCAGGCTGAGCCTGCATCCCTGGAATCCCTGTGTGTTTGCTTTGGGATTACTGGTGCATTGCACATCTCTAGCTACATACCAGCAGGTGGAATCAGTTGCTTTGCTGACTTAATTTACAAGTGAAAAAAATGTCTTTGCAGCCCCAACCTGTTGGAGTCTGCTCATTACTAGGGCCATTAGTCTATAAACTATATGATGGATTCTTGACGCCTCTATCTTTAATTATTCTTCAGAATTTATTTTTAAATGAAAAGGAAATAATTTTAAACATGTACATTACAGTTAATAATAGTTTTCTTTGCAGTAGACTCTTTTTTTATGGTGGTGGGGGTACATAACCAGTGTTACCAGTAAGCAAATAAAACAGCTTTAGACTAGTTCTGTAGTCTTTTTTTTTCCCCCCTGCATGGTTTGATCTGTTTTGTTACAGTGACTTGCTAGATGTTTGCAGACACATCAGAATGTACCATAAACAGCATGTAATGAAACTTAATGATATTGGTATAATTACATTTATATACCAACAATTTAGTGGAGAATACATTATGATTATGTATATATGGAAAATCTAGTTCTGCCCAAATCAGAAATACTTTTCTTCTCTCTGAGACTAGTTTTGAACTTGTATACTTTCCTATACTTTGGGGTGTTTTTTTTTTTTTAAATGTGACCCAGGAAACAATACTTTTTGTATCTGCTCTTACTGTTGACCTTATGTTTATTTATTTATTTTTTTTAATAATAACTCATTTTCTATTTGCAGGCTGCTGGAAAGTACAGACAACAAGGCAGAAATTATATTGTTGAAGATGGAGATATCATCTTCTTCAAATTTAATACACCTCAGCAACCGAAGAAGAAATAAATTGTACTTATTGTTCAGATAAAAAGTGTAACCTTCAAAAGGCATATGATTTTTTTTAATTAAAATTTCTGAAAAGTGAAGGGACAAATAAAGTTGTGGGGAAGGTGGATCTTCTACAAACAGATTATTTTTGTTTTAAAATTAAGATACTGTGTACCTCCGATGAAATGCAAGTTTGCTAAATGTGAACAGCTTTGCTTTTCACATGATTAAAACCCTACTCCAAATTGTAGGCGCTTTTCAGGAACCATATTACTCTCATGATACTTCATTAATCTCCATCATGTATGCCAAGCCTGACACATTTGACAGTGAGGACAATGTGGCTTGCTCCTTTTTGAATCTACAGATAATGCATGTTTTACAGTACTCCAGATGTCGACACTCAATAAAACATTCGACAAAACCAGCCTGGGTGTGTTTGGGGATGTCTGTATTGACTGGCTGGGGTGTGCTGAATGCGATACGGCACCTGGCGGCTGCTGATTACAGAATTTTAAGGCGCGTGGATGACACAGTAACTGGCAGTGGGGGGCAGCTGCAATTGTATCTTAAAAGTGAGTCTTTCGTGGGAATCAGGAGAATGGTATGCCAGGGGTTTGTCTCAAGAAAATTAATTTGTAGACAGACATTTAGTGAGGGATGATGGCCCTGTGGTTTCAAAGGATAGAGCATAGGTGACTGTGAGCAAAAAGGAAAATAGTGCTAGAAAAAAAAAAATTGCTTCAAAAAATAAGGGGTGTGTGTGTGTGTGTTTCTGACCCTGTTGAAAGCAGTGTTTGAAATTATGAAATTTTTATGGAAATTATTCTGACCAGTGGGTTATATATATATTTTTTTAACCTAGATTTATGTGTATGTGTAATTTCTTCATATTGCCAGGGATCAAACCCAGTACCTCGCACATGTAGGCAAGTCCTCTACAGTTACACTTCCTCCCGAACCACCTTTGTTTTTGTTGGAATTCAGTAGTAAGTATAAAAGCTTCATACATTGGGCTGGAGATAGTGCCATGGGTAAAGTGCATGTTTTGCATGCTGCCACCCCAGCTATAGATGGTCCCCTGAGCACCATGGGGAATCCCTCGTGAGTCTAGCGCCAGAAATAGCCCCTGAGCACTGTCAGGGTATGCCCCCAAACCAAATTCATATACTGATTACTAAAAGTATTTTATCTTTAACATTTTTGAAGTTTTTATTTTTGTGGGGAGGGGATTTGGGCCATACCCAGCAGTGCTTGGGCGTTACTCCTGGCTCTGCACACAGGGGCCACCCCTGATGGAGCTCAGGGGACCACTAGGGTGTGGGGGAGTCAAACTCAGGTCGGGCACAAACACCCTATCCACTATCCACTGTTTTATCTCTGGCTTCTTTTTGAGCTTTTTATCTATGCTATTAAAATATTTTTTACTAGCCGAAATTTTTATATGTACAACTTATGCACTAACAGAAATTCAGAAATGAAGTGGTGACAAATTAGTTATTTGAAAACTATTTGCCACTTCGCCATCTCCTCTGTGATGACAGTCTTAAAGTACTCTCATCCCGAGCCTCCTGTCTCTCCCAGTGACCCTCCTGACTAAGTGCCTCGTCACCCCCACCTCCCTGACTGCCCTCCTGTCCTCTCTGGTACCACAGACCGTCCCAGCAGAATGTACTTTCTCAGGGTGGCCAGCCTAGCCTTTGCCTAGTATTAAAACACACATGAACGTAATACCAAAAGTTATGTAGCACAGTGTGAAAGGCAAGAAAAGAGGTACTTCATAAATCATGTATTTGGGGATTTGGGACCATGCTCAGCTGTGCTGGAGTGTATTCCTATCCCTCTGTTTTTTCCAGTAATGCTTGGGAGAACCCCATGGGGCCAGCCACATGCGAGACAAGTGCCTTGACCCTGTACTCTCATATGCAAGAGATGCTTTTTTAAAAAATTTTATTTATTTACTTGAATCACCGTGAGATATACAGTTTCAAAGCCATTCATGGTTGGGTTTCAGCCATAGAATCTCTCCCTCCCTCCCTCTCTTTCTCAATCTTTCCCCTTTTGGGGGTTGTAATACAGGTACTGAGAGGTAATCATGTTTGTTCCTTTACCTATTTTTAGCACACAGTTCCTATGCAGAGTGGTCATTTCCAGCTATCTTTGTCATCTTTGCAAGAGGTACTTTTTGGTTTTTTTTTTGGCCTACATCCAATGGTGCTCAGGGCTTACACCTGCCTCTGCACTCAGGGATCACTGCTGGCAGACTCCGGATGCCAAGGATCAAATCTGGGTTGGCTGTCTGCAAAGTAAGCACTCTACCTGCTGTACTCTCTTCAAGAAGTACTTTCAAAAAGCTATCTCTGTGTGTGTGTGTGTGTGTGTGTGTGTGTGTGTGTGTGTGTGTGTGTGTGTGTGTGTGTGTGTGTGTGTGTGTGTGTGTGTGTGTGTGTGTGTGTGTGTGTGTGTGTGTGTGTGTGTGTGTGTGTGTGTGTGTGTGTACACAGTGTCCCTTGGTGTCATGGGGTTTGGTTCCAGGACGCACTCCTGATACCAAAATCCTTGGAGTGTGTCTGTCCCCACTCAGCCACTGCATTACATGGTGTGGGATCTGCAGTTATGAAGACCAGTTGGAAGAAGGATTCCTGCTTCCTTTTTGGGAGGATTCTGTTGAGTAATGAATATGATTTATTAATTCCTTTAGTGAGTGTATTCTTTTGGAGAATCACATGCGGAATTCTTTTACTGACAAAAATCACTGAACTGCAGCTGTAATAAGAATAAAATATAGTGACATTCTGGGTTTCTTTTTGCCTGTGGTGGTTGCAACCTTGGTGTTCTCTCTCTCTCTCTCTCTCTCTCTCTCTCTCTCTCTCTCTCTCTCTCTCTCTCTCTCTCCCTCCCTCCCTCCCTCCCTCCCTCCCTCCCTCCCTCCCTGTCTCTTACACGCACACACATTTCTCTAAATTTTGTTCAGTAAAAAAAACTTACTCTGCTTCACTAAAAATTTATTGTTCTGCTTCACTAAAGAAAATGAGATTGAATAATTTTTGTGACCTCTGTTTGATAATTGCACACTGCAAAGCAGAACCTGTAATAAGAGAAGGTTTTTTTTATTTTTGAGGTAACTGCATTCGTTAGGTACTGATATCAGATGCTAAAAACGTTTGGTGTTCTACATTTATGTACACATATAAAATTTATTTTCTACAGAAGTTGAGAATTCTAAGAACTTTTGCATGTAATTACATATATTCCGATATTTTGACCTTTTTTTCCCCTCCTTTAATGTGTTAAGATTGCAAGTGATTTTCTTTTCACCTCTGTAGATCCATCTTAATAAGATTTTCAGTTAAAAGAGATTTTATGGGGCTGGAGAGATAGCACAGCGGGTAGGGCGTTTGCCTTGCACGCAGCCGACCCGGGTTCAAATCCCAGCATCCCATATGGTCCCCTGAGCACGGCCAGGGGTAATTCCTGAGTGCAGAGCCAGGAGTAACCCCTGTGCATTGCCAGGTGTGACCCAAAAAGCAAAAAAAAAAAAGATTTTATTTGTAGGGGTTGGAGAAACTGTACAGTGGGTAGGGCACTTGCTTTGCATACAGCTGACTCAAACTCAATCCCAGAATCCCACATGGTCCCGTGGGAGTCCTGAGCACTGTCAGGAGTGATCCCGAGAGCAGAGCCAGAAGTAACACTTGAGCAGGTGTAATTCTAGAACAAACCAGAACAAAGTATATTTGTACCCGAGATATAAAAGAAGCTGTAATAGCCTTTAGATTGGTTTTTATCGCATTAACCTTTGTAATTTGTGCTTTTGACATGGCTTCCATCAGAAAAAAAGAGGTGCAGGGCAAGAGATTTGACGTATCCTGTTCATATCCCTAACAATCCACTGATCTCACACATATATTCAATAAAAGAATATAACAAATTTTTTTTGTTGCGGGCATGTGTGAGTCACATCCAGCAGTGCATAGGGACCAATTACTGGTTCTGTGTTCAGGAGTGACCCCTGGCAATGCTTAGGGGACCATATGTGGTGTCCAGAATTTGAACCAAGGTTGCTTCTGCTACGTAGGCACATGCTGCAAGGCTAGAGTGCGTGTCTTGCACACACAGGGCCCAGGATCCAGCTCTGGCACTGCATGGCCTCCCTAGAGCCCCCCCCCCACCACCACCACCACAGACAGCCCTGCTCACTACCAGCAGCACTGGGGAGGCCCCCTAAACAAAACAAATCTATTTTATCATTAATGTAATTGCAACTAAATCTATTCACTTAGATTTTTCCAGTTCTTTGTGGGAGGGTTCATTCATGGTTAATCAGCTTTCCTTTGTTAAAATCCACATCGATCTCCAGTAGTTTCTCAGTATTTTTTATTTACCATTTATTTATTTATTTATTTATTTAAATTTTATTGAATCAGCGTGAGATAGTTACAAGCTTTCATGTTTGGGTTACATTCTCACAATGATCAAACACCCATCCCTCCACCAGTGCACATTCCCCACCACCAATATCCCAGGTATACCTCCCCCCTTTCCCACCCTCCCCCTACCTCTATGGCAGACAATATTCCCCATTCTCTCTATTTTTGGGCATTATGGCTTGCAACACAGACACAGTTTCTCAGTATTTTATATTCAAAAGATTTGTTGGATTTTTGTTGGGAGTGTGGTTGCATCGAGCAGTGCTCAGCAGCCATTCTGGCTCTATGCTCGGGAATCATTCCTGACAGTGCTCAGGATTCCAACCAATTGCAGTGACAGGGATTGAACCAGGCTTAGCAGCATGCAAGGCAAGCCCCCTTACCTGCTGTCCAGTCTGACTGGCTCCCTATATTCTCAAAGATGCTTAATGTGTTTCGTTTGCCAGAGACTTCAAGATACGTTGGTTGTCATGTGTGAGATCCTGCTTGATCCCTGACACCGCAAAAAAGAAAGATATTTCATACTTGTAAAATATATACATGCTATCTCTACAGCCCTAGTTTGACTTTTGAGTGACGTGGTCTCCCAGCTAGAACCCATATAAAAACGGGCGTTCTGACAAGGGCGTGCCTTGTCAGCCAGGTCTCCACAGACCGCCTGTTGGGTTCAGAAATGGGAAGATGGGGGAGCCTGTGGGCAGTGCCGCATGGTTCTCTGACCACACTCTAGGTTTCTTTAGAGAGAAATACAAGTGCCCTTCAGAAGGTCACTCCCAGGACTTGGTTGGAATGGATGTCCCCAGCTGTGGATACTTTTGCCAACTTGATCTATTAGTCCTGCCTGTAGGAGGCCTCCGTGGAGATGCGGGCATGCACCATCGCTGTTCCCTCTCGTGATACCTAAGAAGGGAGAGAAATGAGGGGTGTGCCCATGGGCCGACCGCCCTCCCCACGTGGGATGCTGTACCTCCATCCCTTAGGACAAAGCAGGGAAGCAGCTCAGGTGTATGAATCGGGATTCTCAAGTCCCAGGGTCTCTCTTCGCTCAGTCTGTGTTCCTGAGAACCCAGGATTGCTCATGCCCTGTAAGAGGATCCTTTCTGTCTCTGCTCTGAGCCCAGCTGATGAAGTCAATACTATTCAGACCTCGCATTTTATTCTGGCAAAATAAGCACTTTTGGCTGCCTTTTTGTCATGGGTTACATCTTCCTTTCACTACATTTCTATTTTCCTAGTCTTCCTGGGTTGGAGCGAGAGCACAGAGGGTAGGGCGTTTGCCCTGCACATGACCAACCCAGGTTTGATTCCTCCGTCCCTCTCGGAGAGCCCGGCAAGCT
Source organism: Sorex araneus (assembly GCF_027595985.1). Taxonomy (NCBI): domain Eukaryota; kingdom Metazoa; phylum Chordata; class Mammalia; order Eulipotyphla; family Soricidae; genus Sorex; species Sorex araneus. Next base: position 207,929,719 of record NC_073313.1, on the reverse strand, counting down.
ACTGGGAGTATCCCCACACAGCAGAGCCTAGCAAGCTATCCGTGGTGTATTCAATATGCCAAAAACAGTAACAAGTCTCACAATGGAGACGTTACTGGTACCCGCTCGAGCAAATCGATGAACAACGGGACGACAGTGCTACAGTACAGCCTTCCTGGTACAGCTTCCTAAAACACTGCTTCCAGGATCCTAGGGGTTATTTGCCAGTGATCCATTTTAGGTTTATTTCTCTTTGGGTGCCCTATCTAAAAACTTTCTGTTTGATTTGGAGCCACTCTTGGCAGAGCTCAGAGCTCCTTCCTGGCTCTGCACTCAGGGATCACTCATGGAGGGACTCCGGGCACCATATAGAATGCTGGGATTGAACCCAGTTCAGCCGTGTGCAAGGCAAGCACGCCTCTTGCTGTACTTTCTCACCAGTCCCTACGAACATGGTACCCGGGGTCCCACACGTGCAAAATAAGTACTCTGCAGCCAAGCTATATCCTCGGTCCTCACAAGCATTCTCAGACTCTCAGTGAGGACAGCCTGCTGTCGGCCGGCCTCCCACTGAGGCAGGTGCAGCTCCAGGAACCGAAGCTCTGGCCCATGGGGGTGGGGACAGACACTGAGTCCACACCCAGGCCTGTGCTTGTGGGCTCGGCTCCCTTTGGGGAGCTGTCATCCGTGGAGCACTGGACTGCAGCCTCAGGAACAGCTGAGCCTCAAGAGGGCAGGAGCCCCATGCGGCAGGACTGGGGAGCAGTAAGCATGCAGGACCCCATGGACTGGCGCAGGAAAGAGCTCCAGAGTTTGGAGCTGCCCTGTTACAGCAACCGGGCTCTCCCACTAAAGGGATGTTTTCTTTTTTGTTGTTTTTTTGTTTTTTAATTTTTTATTAGAGAATCACTGTGATGTACAGTTACAAAATTAAGAACTTTTGTGTTTGCATTTCACTCATACAGTGATCGTTTATCCATCCCTCCACCAGTGCCCATTCACCTCCATGTATCCCAGTATCCCTCCCACCACCCCCACCCCATACCCCACCACCCCACCCTGCCTCCGTGGCAGGGCATTCCCTCTTGCTCTCTCTCCTTTTGGGTGCTATAGTTTGCAATAGAGGTATTGAGTGGCCTTCATGTTCAGTTTATAGTCTACTTTCAGTAGACCAAATGGGTCCTCCCAACATCCTCTACTTGGTGTTCAAGTACTTATCTATCTGAGCTGCCTTTCCCCTCAGCATGTGAGGCCAGTTTCCAGGCTGTGGGGCAGACCTCCTGGTCCTTATCTCTACTACTCTTAGGTGTTAGTCTCCCACTCTGTTATTTTATATTCCACAGATGAGTGCAATCTTTCTATGTCTCTTTCAGACTCCTTTCACTTAACATGATATTTTCCATGTTGATCCACTTATATACAAATTTCATGACTTCATCTTTTCTAACAGCTGCATAGTATTCCATGTGTAGATGTACCAAAGTTTCTTTAACCAGTCATCTGTTTTTGGGCACTCCGTTTTTTTCCAGATTTTGGCTATTGTAAACAGTACTGCAATGAACATACAAATGCAATTGTCATTTCTACTATACTAAAGGGATGTTTTCTATATGTCTTCCATCATACCCGATTTGGAGCACTCACCTGTTTTGTATTTTGAACACAACTGCTTAAGGTGGAAAATGCTGGGTTCGAGGCCACATACAGGTACTGAGAGATAGTACAGGGGTTAAAGCATTAGCTTTGTGTGCGGCTGACCCCACTTTTTTTTTTTTTTTTTTTTGTTTTTTTTTTTTTGCTTTTTGGGTCACACCTGGCGATGCACAGGGGTTACTCCTGGCTCTGCACTCAGGAATTACCCCTGGCCGTGCTCAGGGGACCATATGGGATGCTGGGATTTGAACCCGGGTCGGCCGCGTGCAAGGCAAACGCCCTACCCGCTGTGCTATCTCTCCAGCCCCGCGGCTGACCCCACTTTGATCCCCGCCACCACATATGGTTCTCAAGCACCACCAGGAATGATCCCTGAGCACAGCTGGGTGTGGCCCCTCCCCCAAGAAACAAACAACATTTGGGGCCTCAGAGATAATACAGCTGGTGGGCCTCTTGCCTTGCATGCAGCCCACCCAGGTTTGATCTCCAGCATCCCATATGGTTTCCTGAGCAGTGCCAGGAATGATCGCCAAGCACAGAGCCAGGAGTGACCCCTGAGCATTGCCAGGTGTGGCCCCGAAGCAAAAAACAAAAGCAGCACTCAAATGGCACCTTGTACAAGATGCTTTCTTTTTTGCTTGTTTATTTTTGGGCCATACCTGGCAGTATTTATGAGTTACTCCTGCCTCTACGCTCAGAAATCACTCCTGACGGTGCTCAGGGGACCACATGGGATGCCAGTGATCAAACCCAGGTCAGCAGAATGCAAGGCAAGCACCCTTCCTGCTGTGCTATTTCTCTGGTCCCTGTTGATGCTCGCTTTGTGTGATGAAGATCACTCAGAAATTAGAAGGCCTGGTATGCATGAACAAGAGTTCTAGACGCAAGCTGCCTACTGAGCACATCAAGTCTCTGCATGGTCCTTTAACTTCACTAAAAGGAAGGGCTGTGTCCACAGACACTTTCCTTATGTAGTAGGCACAAGTAAGAGGGACCTGTGGCATACTTATTAATGGGACTGAAAAAATACTAATATTTAATATTGCTAAAGAATTTCTGGGATCTGGAGCAGTAATATAGGGGTAAGGCACACACCTTACTTTGCTCCTGGCACTGCTAGTTCAGTCACATAGCCCCCCCCACCCCCCGCCCATCCTCAGTGGGGACACAGAGGCCTGAGCACACACACAAGTCCTGAAAAAAAATTGACTAGTAAGTTCTGACTTTTTGCTAATAACATGCCAGGACGTCATGTATATAACAAGGTGGGGGTTGGGGAGGTGTTTTTTTGGTGTGGGGGGCCATCCGCAGCTGTTGCCAGGATTCCTTGAGGCTCTGTGCTCAGGGATCATTCTTGGTGGCCCGAAGACCATATGCAGTACCAAGGATGGTACCAGGGTCAGCCATGCCTTAACTGTTCTGACCTGCCCTAGAATTGAGTTTTTGAAGTGAAGCTTATTTCAGTCTGTTGCTTAGCTCCTCTATTCTCAAAATCAAGTTAGGAATGAACAGAAAGATTAATGCTAACCAGAATGTCACAAACATCTATTAGTGCATAAATCAGCTTTAAGTTGGAATTAACTTTTCTCCTGAAAATTGTTACTACAGTTCCAGAAAATCCTAGTTAATATTAGTAAAACTGAGAGATAGTACAATGGGTAGGGAGGGTGCTTACCTTGCATGTGGCCAAACCTGCATTCAATCCCTGGCACTACGTATGGTCCCCTGAATCCCACCAGGAGTGATCCTTGAGCATTGTTGGGTGTGGCCCCCGAACACAAAAAACTCATAGAGTTGAAATGTTGTAAGAGTCTTGAACAGGAGAAAAGGGAGGCTTGTCAGCTTAACATCTGGCTACAGCCTACTTCCACTTCTCCCATTATTTATCTCTGCTATTATATTTCCAGTTTTACCTCATTCCTTTTCTTGTAAAGATACAAATTAAGTGATTAAAGTTTTAAAGTTTAACAGATCCTTATTTCCTTTGTCAAAAAAAAAATTAATGAGCATGTGTCAAGTCATAGGTTCAATCCCCTGAACAAGCTAAATAAGTGATTGTTCATCATTTCAAACCCAGTACATCACCGAATTATTTGCACTGACTGAATCACCCCTCTTGCTTTACAGAAAAGAAGCTAGTTTGGGGGAGTTAGAAAGTCCTATCAGCCTGGATCATATAAACTTGAAAGGGTTCAGCAATCAGGATTTTTCCATTAATCCAGCAGAGGCTATCCAAACAAGAGCAGTTTCTAAAAATAAAGTTTATGGATGACTAGAAATGAGAAAATGTTCAACAGACCCTCCTATTCCCTTGTTCCTTAACCTTGCCCTCTTCTCCAAATCATTACCATAAGAATAACAAAGGATTCTGCTTAAGAAATGAGAAATGTGAGCATCTGAAGGACAAAATAGCTTCAAAAGTATCCTACTCAGGGTTGGGATGGCATCAAAGCAGTGGGCCATTTGCCTGACAGATGGAGGACCCGGACCCAGCAGCTCTAGGAGAGCAAAAAGTATCTTTGGAGCCCAAGATATCTAACAGAGAAATAGTAGAGGTAAGGTGTTTGCCTTGCATGTGGCTGACCCTGGTTCAATTCCCCACACCACATACGGTTCCCCAAACACCTCCAGGAGTCACTACTGAGCACTGCTAGATGTGGCCAGCCCCACTCCCAAAATAAATCTCTAAAAATGGACTGTTTTGCCCTGCTAACATGGTGGGGATGCTCTATAATTTTATCTAGGAAACAGTTGCTCTGTTTGTACATAAATAACTTTCATCAAGCTTAAACACTAAAATATATGTGCTTTGTATGTTGTACCTCCACTTACAAGAGATGTATGTCTCCATTAATGGTTAGTTGGTGCAGTCCTTATGTACAGAGCATTGCTAGCAGTATTGAATCTTCATAAAGTGTTTACATACTTAAAATGTTTAAGATGGTGAGTTTATATCAAAACTTACATGAACTGCATACAAAAATTAATGTTTTAGATAGCTGCATTTCACAACTGAAGAGGATATATTATTTCAGAAACTATGATAAAATACTGGTTCTCTTAGATGAGATGGTAAATTATTTTCTATGATCCAAAGAATTGAAACCCCCATCAGCTGTAATGAGATTCAATTGTAATAGCAAAAACAATTGGAAACAATTTAAATATCCATCAATATAGGAAAATGGTGAGAGGAATTTTAATACATCCATACAAAAGAATACTTTCAGCCATTAAAAGAAATAAAGAACATCTACCCTGAAAGTTTACTTAACTCGGAGCTGAAGCGATAGTACAGCGAGTAGGCCATTTGCCTTGCACGTGACCAACCCGGGTTCGATTCCCAGCAGCCCATATGGTTCCTCGAGCACCGCCAGGAGTAATTCCTGAGTGCAGAGCCAGGAATAGGCCCTGTGCATTGCCGGGTGTGACCCAAAAAGCAAAAAAAAAAAAAAAAAAAACAAAAAAAAAAACAGCTTACTTAACTCTGCTTTGTGAAAAGCAAGCAAGTTGCAGAACAGTATGTTTAAGTATTACCCCAGAGGTAACACCAGTGAGTGGTTAGGTGCATATTCTTCCAAATGGGCAGTGTTGCGTTCACATCTATGTGTGCATCTCTGTATATTTTTACATGAATGTGATAGTACACTTAGGCAATTTTTCACATGAATAATGGAATCAGATTTGAAGCCAATGCAAAAGTGCATCTGGAATGACATCATACATGGGAACTTCCACGTTTTCCTTTAAACCAAGATTAGAGTGAGATAGGTCTAGCCATCAAAACAGGTCTTTCAACAAGTGGTACTGGAATAACAGCACATCCATGTGCAAAAAAGAAAATAAATCTCATTGGAGAGAGAGCTCAATAAGCAAAGCATATGATTTGCACAGAAGAGACCTGAGTTCCACCCCCTAGCACCACCGGGAGTGACCCTCAAGCAGAGAAGGGAGTGGTCCCATGCATGCCAGGTGTGGCAGTCAAAGCCAAAAAGAAATGAATCTTACATTCTTCATAAAATAACTCAAAATGGGGCCAGAGTGATAGTACTGTGGATAGGGCGTTTGTCTTGTACGTGGCCGACCTGGGTTTGATCTCCAGCATCCCATATGGTTCCCAGAGCACCACCAGAAGTTAGTTCAAGTGTAGAACCAGCTGTAACCATTGAGCATTGCCGGGTGTGATCCAAAAAGCCAAAATAATAATAATAATAATAATAATAATAATAATAACTCAAGATGGATCACAGGCCTTAATGTGAAAAAAAAACTGTCAAATTACTAGATCATATAGGTAAAACTTCAGGTGGCCTTTAGACAGACTAAATACAACACCAAAGATGCAATCCATTGGGGCTGGAGTGACAGTACAGTGAGTAAGGTGCTTGCCTTTCACACAGCCTCTCATATGGTCCTCTTGAGTCCACCAGGGGTAGTTCCTGAATGCAGAGCCAAGCCAGAAGTAACCCGTGAGTACCGCCAGGTGTATCTCCCTGCCCTGCAAAAAAAGGTAAAATCCTTAAAAGAATACGTCTTAATTAAAGTTAAAAATTCAGGCCTGAGCCATACATAGCACAGCAAGTAGGATGCTTACCTTGCATGCAGCTGACCCAGGTTGAATACCCTGAACCCCATTTGGTCCCCCAAGCCTGCCAGGAGAGATCTCTGAGCACAGAGTCAGGAGTAAACCTTGAGCACCACAAGGTGCTCATTGCAGGTAAAAAGGGAAAGGTCCCACTTGCTCTGTACTGCTGGAAGCCCCAGCAGTCACACCCACTTCCCACAGCCTTCGCCCTGTAAACAGTCCATCTTCATAGCCTCATGAGTGATCTCAGAAGAGATGCCAAACCATGCAGATGAAACTCACAGGTATCCCGGTTTTAGCTGAAAACTCTGGGGCTCCCGTGGGAGGGGGTCAAGCCAAATCCCGGCTTGGCTAAAGCCCCAACAGACGCACCCACGCCCCACAGTTGCTGCCGTACACCCAGTCACTGTTTTACAACTAAGCTCTGCAGAGACGCCAAGACAATGAAATTCCCAGGTACATCAGTCTCCGGGCTGAAAACATTGGGGCTTTCTCGGTGTGAGGGAAGGCAGCCTCCCCAGCTTCTGCCAGAAGTTCCACAGATCTTAGAGCACCTGGAGCACAATGACCACAGATGCAGCTGCGTGACACTTCCAAATTCCACAGTACTAACAGCCCAGTAGGAGTACAGCCGGTTAGACGGGAGAGTAGCACAGAAGCCCACAGAGCTCCAGGAGCAAAAACTAACACAGGAGGATCAGCTAGCACCAAACAGCTCAGTAAATTCTCAATTATTTTAATAACACCATTGTGAGATCTAATAATTTTCACAATTTTTCTTTTACTGAACTATTTTTTAATAATTCCACTTACCATTTTGTTGTAACAAGATAAATTATTTTGCACCTGCCAAGGGGTCAGGCTGAGGTGGGTGGAAAACTGGGAACGCTGGAGGGAAGGTCACACTGGTGGTGGGATTGGGTGTTGGAACACTGAATGCCTGAAGCAACTGTATCATGAACAACTTTGTAAACCACTGTTTTAATTAAGTTTAAAGTGTAAAACTGCAAAACACTTAAGAGATTAAGACTAATTGCAGACTGAAGAAAGATCTGCAAAAGACATCTGACACAAAGAACTACTACAAAATACAAAGGGATTGTAAAACTCACTAAGAAAACTATTTCTCCTTTCCTTCTGTTGTCATGCTTTTGTGGTGCCAGGTATTGAACTCAAGGCCTTAAGCATGCGAGAGGGGATACTTAACACAGAACGATGATTACTCAAATTACTCAGTTAAAAAAATGTGTTGAGAGGTCATAGAGACATTACAGAAGTTAAGTCATCTTGCAGGCACTGACCCTAACTTGGTCTCTAGCACAGCCTGGTCCCCAAAAGCAGCTGGGAGCAACTGCCAAGCACTACCAGGTGTGGCAAAAAAAACAAATATCAGATGTCTCAAGTGTAGGTTCCAGATGCAGTTTAAAACTTGAGAGGACCAAGTGGGCTGTGGGCAGGTGTAGTTGTCCTATATCTGGGGTCACGGTGCCTTGCATTGGGCCGATTCCTATTCCCTAGCACCACATATGGCTCTCCAGGCACTTCCAGGAGTGAGTCCTGAGCACTGCCCTGTGTGATCCAGAAAATTAGAACCAATCTTGAGTAGATAGCAAGTTAACCACTAGCTACTTACATGGAAGCTCAGAAGGAAATTGGAGACAGATAAATTGAAAAATATCACTATATGAATGATTTTCAAAACCTGGATCTTGGAATGGATTACCTAGAATGTAATGCAGAAATCCTGTAATGAATGGAGAAACTGCTTCCTTTCTTTTGTTTTTTTTTTTGTAATACTTGGCGGTGCTCAGGGATTACTCCTGGCTCTGCACACAGTTCTGGCAGTGCTCAGAGGACCATATGGGTGCTGGGGATTGAACCCAGGTGGGCTGTGTGCCAGGCAAGCACCCTACCCTCTGGGCTACCTGGTCCCACAACTGGTTGCTTTCTTTTAAATAAATAAATAAATAAATAGACTTTTTAAATACAAATATATGGTATGATTGTTTCATTGTTCAGGGTTGACATGCCATGCCCACCATAGAGTGCCAGGATCCCGCTCCCATTATCCCAAGTCCCTGTCCTGTCCACCCCACTTCGCTGGCATGTGCAGATGGACAAGCCTTAGTCCAGGCTGCCCAGCTGTCTCCATCTCCCCTGTGGCGGGTTCTCAGTCCAACGTCAGTTCATCAGCCAGAGGTGGAGGAGGAGATAGGCTGGTCTCTGGGGTAGCCCTGGTGCAGATGCAGAGCTGGGAGGACCAGCTTCCGCAGGGTTCACACCACGGGAACAGCAACAGCAGGTACAGCAGCAGGTGGTGGGTGTCAGATCCTGAATGGATCCCTGAGTCTGTGCATGACCACTTTTTAGTTTTGTTTTGGACTTGGGGGGCCCATACCTGGCTGTGCTCAAGACTTATTCCTGGCACTGTGCTCAGGGATCATTCCTGGCAAGGCTCAGGGGATGTGGTGTAAGGGCTTGAACATGAGTTAGTCACATGGAAGGCAAGTGCCCCTTATCTCTCCAGCCCTTGAGCATGATCGTTTATCAACACACAAATGGTCTGTTGAATCCTTTCTTCGAGATCCAGAATGCATTTTGTTGTTGTTGTTGTTGTATATTCAATGTTCCACAAACTCCTACAATAAGAAAACAGGTTTAACTTTGTGAACTGAGCATTTCCCAGGTCTCTGATGAACAGACTCACGTATGCAAGGAGCCACGTAAGCAGCCGGAGAGAGCTCAGTGAGCTGAGCACGGGTTTTGCAAGCAGGAGAGCTGAGGCCGATCCCTGAACACTGCCAAATAAGGAGCTACTGAATTTCTGGTTCGGAATCCCTTCCCCGCAGACCCATGGGGACACAGGCTCCTCTTTCTGGCACTCTCAGCTGCCCTGCCCCACTCTTGGTGCTCTGTGGTGTGGACTGTGTCCTGTTCATCAGTCCAGGAGCCCCTGCCGGCTCTGTGAGACTCTGGGGTGCAGAAACCCTGTCCTGCAAGAGGACGTCTCCTGTCCACCCTATTTCTGTTGGCCCCTCTGCCGCACCCTCCGAGCTGCGATCCTGGGACCAGGTGACCTGGTAGCTCCCTTTGGAACCTTCAGAGTCTGCTGACCCTCACTCCCCTGATCCCCAACTCCTGACTTTGGAATTGGGCTATATTCCTCCCATTCATTCCATCTTTGCCTCAAATCTACCGGATTCCCCCAAGAACTTCAGTTTTAAATAACCACAATCAAGAGGTGGGTGCCTCTGTTTTGTTTTGTTTTTTTAAGTAGGAGTCACAATCACGATCACGAAATCCCATTAATCATCGATTTCTCGAGTGGGCTCAGTAACCTCTCCATTCGTCCTTTTCCTGAGATCTTAGAAGTCTCTCTCGACTCGGCCCTCCCAACAATGATGTCTCACTGGAGGCTCTTTCAGGGTCAGGGGAATGAGATCCAGCTTGTTACTGGATTTAGCATATGAATACACCATGGGAAACTTGCAAGGCTGTCCCGTGTGGGCAGAAAACTCTCAGAAGCTCGCCAATTTCTCTGAGGGAGAAGTAGGCTACAAGATGTCGCATGGCCGCAAAGCGGCTGCGTGCTTCTGGGAGCTTGCTTTTAAGTATCTGGATGTTGGCTGTTGATGGGATTACATACACCTGGGTTCCTCTGCCGGTAACTTCATGTGTGAGGCTTGTCCAAACATGTGGAGAGGGGCCTCGAGCATGGCTGTAGCTAGGTTCTGGTGGTCTTCGACTATCTATTCAACCATTGATTAAGCTAATTGAAGTGGTCATGAACTCCACATTACTTTAAAAAAATTTTTTAATTGAGGGGCTGGAACAATAGCACAGCGGGTAGGGTGTTTGCTTTGCACGCGGCCAACCCGGGTTCGAATCCCACCATCCCCTATGGTCTCCTGAGCACCTCCAGGGATAATTCCTGAGTGCAGAACCAGGAGTAACCCCTGTGCATCACCGAGTGTGACCCAAAAAGCAAAAAAAATATCCATGAGATACACAGCTGTTCATAATTGGGTTTCAGCCATACAATGATCGAGCACCCATCCCTCCACCAGTGTACATTTCCCACCACCAATGTCCCTCCCACCATCCCCCAACATCCACACCCCCCACCCCGCAGCCTTCCTCTATGGGAGACACTTTCTTTCTTGCACTCTCTCCTTTTCCTTTTATACATTATAGCTTTCAATACAGCTGCTAAGAGGTCTTGGTGTTTGTTCAGGGCATTCAGTATTTTTATCAGGACAGAAAAGCTGGAGTAGCTTTTTAACTTGGTGGCAGCTTTAGGATATGGATGTGACTTCCGAGGCTTCCAGAAGTACAGGGGTGTGTTGGGGTGCGGGGCAGTGGTAGCCCATCCTGACCCCTAGAAAGCCGGGAGATTTCAGTCACAAAACCCGCATACCCGAATTTTCAGCAGATTGTGTCTCAATGAGGTCTGTCCTGAGACAGTGGAGTCAGGCCAAGGGTATGGCAGAGATTTTGGGTTGTGGGAGCAAGTGGCTGCCGGGGCTCTGCTTAGGCAGGGTGCCTCTGTTTTTGACCCCAACTGGAGGGTGGAGGTGTGGAGCATTGTATCCCCTCGTCCCTATATGGGGATGGTGGGAGCAATGGGGACTCTCCTCCTGAGAAACATCTCTTTGCATCAAACATCACACAGGATATTGGTAGGTAGGGGGCTCCCCACATCATTCAGGGAAATGTGACTCCACCCCCAGCCCCTGCAGGCACCAGGGAAGACCACCTCCCACATACTCCGTGGCCTCAGAGCTCAGTCTGGTGCACTTTGCTGACAAGGAAGCGCTTCCACTGCAGCATTGAGGCTGTAAGGTGGGAGCAGGGTCCACGCGAATGGACAGGGGAGAGTCCTGGCCTTGCAGCGGCTAACCTGGGTTTGATCCCTGGCACCACATGTGAGCCCTGAGTACAGCGCCAGGAAAAAGCCCTGAGCACCGCCAGGTGTGGCCCAAAACAGAAAAAAAAAGAAAAGAAAAGAAAAGAAAAAAGAAAAAAGAAGAGAAGGGAAGGGAAGGGAAGGGAAGGGAAGGGAAGGGAAGGGAAGGGAAGGGAAGGGAAGGGAAGGGAAGGGAAGGGAGGGGAGGGGAGGGGAGGGGAGGGGAGGGGAGGGGAGGGAAGGGAAGGGAAGGGAAGGGGGGAAAATAAAAGAGAAGAAAAGAAAAAAGGAAAAAAAAGAAAAGGAAAAAAAGGAAAGGAAAGGAAAGGAAAGGAAAGGAAAGGAAAGGAAAGGAAAGGGAAGGGAAGGGAAGGGAAGGAAAGGAAAGGAAAGGAAAGGAAAGGAAAGGAAAGGAAAGGAAAGGAAAGGAAAGGAAAGGAAAGGAAAGGAAAGGAAAGGAAAGGAAAGGAAAGGAAAGGAAAGAGAAAAGAAGTGGGTGCGGGGCCAGAGTGCTAGTGGAGTGGGTAGGACATTTGCCTTCCACATGGTGACCCAGGTTGGTCCCCAGCATCCCATATCATCCCCTGAGCACCGCCAGGAGTAATTCCTGAGTGCAGAGAGAGGAGTAACCCCAGAGCATTGCTGTGTGAGGCTCTAAACACATACAAAGTGGGTGCAAAGGGGAAGGAGTCACGGGAGCACCAGCTGACCTGGAAGCCTGTGGGCGTTGGTGAATTTTCTTATGACAGTCACGTCTTCCTCTTCCCTGGCCTTCCCCAAAGAGGCTTTCTGACCTGCTACAGACACTTCTGGAAAGGGTTTGGGTCATTCACCATGAGCCCACAGTCCCTTGGAACTTTTACTATATCAATGTAGAAGTGACCCCCGAATGCAAAGTCTCCACCAGACTCCAATGAATCCCACTCCAGTCACCTGGCAGGATTTAACAGCAGCCGCTTCTAGAGTATTTATTTCAAGTGGCTGCATTTATATTGGTGGCAACTACAGTAGCAAATCCTTGGGCCTCGATACCATCAACAAATTACCAAGTGCTAATTGTTTCTGCCAGGTGTAAGTGAGGAGATAAATAGCTTATAAATTAAACAGCGGTGCCTGAGGGTGCCGGCCGCTCTCATTCTCCAGCAAAATAATTTCCTCTTATCCCCTAATTAGACACTTTTACCTGTAAAATCTGGGCTGGTTAATGACTATGTGATCCTCCCACTGCCAAGTGAGAAGGGAGAAGAAAGAAGATAAGGGGGACAGCAGATAATAAACTGAATTTCAATGACATTTTATCCTTTGCCATCACTGAAATGTAGGCTGTTTATCTTGGATCACAGTAGGTTGTTGGTGCTATTTTTTCTGAAGGAATCACCTCCCCAGGGCCTAGGGTCCCTTCCCGGTCACCCTCTGGGGGCCATATGACCTGGACACCTTTTACCCTGCTTACAAACTGCTGTTGTGTGCTGACATCTGGGAACTGAACTCAATTCCTGGGAGTCATTAAACCTTCACACTGATTCAGTGGGACATATCCACATCCATCTAGGCCAGTTATTCCCTGCTCAGCATCCCAGTACATGGAGCACTGGGAGGGCAGAACAGGTAGAGCAAGTCCTCCTCACTTGGTGGGAAATGCCGGCTCAGGTGCTGTGCAGAGTGTAATGTTGTTTCCATCCTTTTTCCTCCAGTGTTTATTACCTGGATCACGCTGTCACTGTTACTATCGTCCCATTGCTCATCGAATTGCTGGAGTGGGCACCAGTAATGTCTCCATTCATCCCTGTCACGTCCAGAGTCAGGGGAATGAAGCCCATTATTGTTACTGTTTCTGGCATATCGAACACTCCACGGGTAGCTTGCCAGGCTCTCCTGTGTTTGATTCTGCATTGCTCTTTTCTGGGAGCTTTGTTTTTTAGTCTCTGGATCTTGGCCATTGATGAGATTACATGGTGCTAGGGGCAGTTTGTGGGTGTGACTGCCAAGCTACTGGAAAACGGGGGATCTGGGTGGAGGAGGCCCAGTTCCGATCCGAGCAGGCTCGGAGATCTCTCCCACATACCTGGGTTCCTCTGCAGGTTCCTTCATGCATGAGGCTTGTCCAAATGTGTGGAGAGTGGCCTTGGGCATGGCGGTGGTTGGGTTCTGGAGGTTTTCGGCTGCTGGGGTTCTGCTTGGGGCGGAGAGGGAGACTCAGTCAGCCCCCCTCCAAGATGTCCTGGTGAAGACAGCCTGGCACGGGGGCAGGATCATGCTATTTTATTTTAATTTTGCTCTGTTTTTGTCATGGTATGCTAAATGCATTAGAAATGCTAAGAACTTGGGTCACCAAAGCAGTAGTACAGTGGGTAAGGCGTTTGCCTTGCACACGGCCGGACCAGGTTCAATCCCTGGCATCCCATATGGTCCCCTGAGGAACGCCAGAATAATTTCTGAGTGCAAAGCCTGGAGTAACCCCTGAGCATCGCCAGGTGTGACCCAAAAAGCCAAAGAAAAAAAAGAAAGAAAAAGAAATTCTAAGACAAAAATAATCCATTCCTGGTTATTCCTTTCATCGATCCATCTATGCGCTTGGTTCATTCTTCTCATGTTTATCAACGCTTTCAGATCAGTCCTGATGAAAGACAAACGTGGGGTAGGCAAAATGGGCATATTTCTTCCTGCGGAGCTCTGAGGGAGAGGCCACAGATAGGGTAGGAAGCTGTGAGTGAGGCAGGGGGATGCCAGTGAGGAGAGGAGAAAGTAAGGAGGGTGCAGGGGGTTGCAGGCGCCTCTGCTGAATTCTATGCCTGCTGAGACAGAGGAGGATGGGTGTGACAGATGTTGCATGCGGTAAAGGGCGATGGCTGGAGGAGGGTGGGGAGGAAAAGGAGGAAGAAGGGGAGCAGAGGAGGAGGGAGGAGGAGAAGGAAGGGGAGGAAAAGGGGAGAGGAAGGAGGAGGAGGAGAGGGAAGAGGAGGAGGGATGGTAGAGGGAAAGAGGAGAATGGGGGAAGATGTTGGAGGAGTGGCTGGAGCTAAGTGCATGAGTGACTGGGCTCCCTTTATTCCCTTGCACCCCCTCAGCTGCTCTGAGGAAGCTGGAGGAGGCCATGCACAGACGGATGGAGGAAGAAGTCGGGTGGCACTGCCCACTGGCCTCCGGGCCTTGGTTTCTTCCTGTGTTAGAGGGAGAGCAAATGTCTCCCTCTAAGGAATGTGAGAAAAAAGTGTGAAAAGCGCTCTTGGAAAGCGCGTGAGTCGCTTTCCTTAGTGGCCACTGGTTAAGCTTGAATACAGGGTCAGAAAGAGTCAGGAAGTAAGGTGCTTGCCTCGAGTACCGCTGACTCAGCACCAGCAGGATTCACTCCTGAGTACTGAGTCAGGAAGAGCCTCTGAGTACTGCTGGGAATGGCCCAAATGACACCCTGTCCCCTCCACATGGCCCCCCAAAAGAAAAGGTTTAGTAAATATAATTAAGTGATTGAATCATTTGACTAAAAAGGGTAGCTCCACTGGGTGGTGGCCCTGGTGTGTCCTGCAGAACAACACCAGAGTGCAAGAGGGGAGTTAGGGAGCCAAACTCTTTACCCCCAATGCTGCGTGTTCTGTACTATGGGGCAACACAAAACGGCTAATAAGTCAGGATGGGGGAAGGGTGGAAACCCAGGAAGGCTTCCCATAGAAGGTGGCCTTTGATCTGAGTTTGGAAGGAGGCCAGTGGTTAACCAGTTAAAGAGGGTGGGTAAGGCACCTCAAAGAGATGAAGCAGATTGTGTGATGGCCCACAGGTACGAGCAAGCCTGGGGTGGCAGAGGGAGGTAGTTCTGGAGAGTGAGAATGTGACTAGGGCCAGGGGCACAGATGAACATAAGCAGAGGAGTCTGGATTGATCTATGAAGGCCTTGCAGAGTCTTTGTTTTGTTTTTGATGTTAGTTATGCGTGTCTGTGAATAGTGGGGGGGGGAAGGGGACACAGAAAGAAACTTTAAAATAGCTGTTCTTATCATTTACTTAATGTTTTCCCTTCAATGACTTGCTCTTTTTTTTTTTTAATTTTATTGAATCACATGAGATAGTTACAAGCTTTCATGTTTGGGTTACAATCTCACAATGATCAAACACCCATCCTTCCACCAATGCACATTCCCCACCACCAATATCCCCGATATACCCGCCCTTTCCCACCCTCCCCCT
This sequence comes from Sorex araneus, assembly GCF_027595985.1. NCBI lineage: Eukaryota > Metazoa > Chordata > Mammalia > Eulipotyphla > Soricidae > Sorex > Sorex araneus. The sequence continues at coordinate 207,914,418 of NC_073313.1, read as the reverse complement.
GCCTCCATGGCAGACAATATTCCCCATACTCTCTCTCTACTTTTGGGCATTATGGCTAGCAAAACAGACACTGAGAGGTCATCATGTTTGGAATGACTTGCTCTTTTTATTTGAAAAAAAAAAATTTTTTTTTTTTTTTAAAGAAAACTGATCTCACAATCAGACATGGGAAGCTCAGACTCAGATTTTTTTTTTTTTAGTTTTGAAGGTTTTTTTTTTTTTTTTTTTGTGACTGAAAAAGCTGATATGGTACATATATCCAACAGTGGTTAACACCCCCGGAGAATGAAAGAATCGGGGATTATTTCTGCAGAAAAATGTATGAATATTGACTTTGAGTAATATACCAATATCTATCAATCTAGTCTCAAATCAGCTTTGGCTCCAAAGTAACAACAATTTCTTCCATTTTTTTCCAGAGACTTTTGGCTCTTTGAATGAGTAGTGTCACTTACCGGAAAGATAAAATGAATTTGCACGAAGTAGAATAGTAGAATAGGGGCTGGAGGAATAGCACAGCGGGTAGGGCGTTTGCCTTGCACACGGCCGACCCGCCAGGGGTGATTCCTGAGTGCAGAGCTAGGAGTGACCCCTGTGCATCGCCGGGTGTGACCCAAAAACCAAAAAAAAAAGGAATGGTAGAATAGTAGAAATAGTAGAAACCGGAAAGATAAAATAACAGAAAATATATTAATAGCAAAGGAAGCAAAGGGATCGAGCTCAGCCTCCCTACTGTGTCCACGAAGGGCTCTGGTTACTGGGAAATTCCCAGACAGAGTGACCATGGCTTCCTGGCCATAGTAGCAGCAGCGGTGGAAAGCAGGCTGGAAAGTGTAAAGAAATGCTAGGATATTCTTACAGTTTTTCTATAAATCTAAACATATTCTAAAACTTAAAACTCGTCTTAAAAGAATAATAATAGAGGCTGAAGTGATAATGTAGCAGGTACCCCAGATGGTCCCCTGAGCCTGCCAGGACTGACCCCTGACTGCAGACCCACGACAGAGCCCTGAGCACTGCTGGGTGTGGCCCCCAAACAAAACAAATAGCAATAATAGCAAGTTGCCCCAGTTCCTCATAGACCTTGAAAACGGAGAGTATAAAAAACTTTTATAGAGTGACTATCATAGAGAATCATTCATGCAATACAAAATAAGTTATTTAGGGCCTGCTATTGGGGCAGACTTGGGCGGTGGTTGGGAAAATTCGAAATAATGGTGGTGGGTAAGATGTAATGGTGGTGGGATTGGCGTTGGACTATGGAATGTAATAAATTATTGTGAACAACTTATAAAATAATATTAAATTAAAAAAGAATGACTTTCATATTCAGTAATTTTCATTTTATAATGTCTCTTCCTTCTCCCGCCTAAAACCACCCCGCAGAGCTAGTTGCTGTGGCTCCAGGAGGTGCACGTGGTCCTGCAGTGTGAGCCCTGGGCCCCAGCCCTGGGGCAGGCAGCAGAACCCCTGTCAGCAGCTCACTCAGACAACACCAGCAGGAGGGTGTTAGGAGCTGAAATACGCAGAGGACCCCCACCCGCCCCAGAGCAAACTCCTGGGCTTTGGAAGCCCTGAGCCCCTGTGGGTCAGGCTCTCTTGGGTCTACAGAGGCTTCGAGAGAGATGCATAATGGACCCCAGAGATAGCGCAGGGGGTGAGGTACTTGCCTTGCATGTGGCCAACCTGGGTTTGATTTGCCCACTGCTCTGTGGTCCCTTGAACACAGAACCAGGAGCACCCCTAACCACTGCCAAATGCAACACAATCACACAGCCTCCCCCTCCCCCCAAAAAAAGGGTGTTTGAGTGGTTTGGGGGGTAGCTTTGAGAATTTTATCTAAAGGCAAGTGTGATGAGCCCAAGTGGCTGGGTCGGGAGGGCAGCTCGGTGGCTTTCTAACTGACGTAGCCGGAGGGGAGGGTTGGATCCCCCAAATCCCGGCCTGGATCTGTGGGAAGGTCCCTCTGGGGAGCTGGCAGGGGAGGACGCTGGTTTTGAGGGGTTCAGGGACATCTTACTAAAAACGGCCCCAGGGGAACCAGAGCTCAAACTAGCCTGGGTTTGGAGGCCCCTCTCCTGCCGCCGCCAGTGGAGAAGGAGAGAAGCACAGCTGATACTTGACTCCCTGAGACACCTTCAGACCCCCCAGATCCCAAGTCTGTGCCCTTAGGGAGATGCCAAGGAGGCCGGGAGACCATGACTTCCTATCTTCTGGGTGGAAAGGAAGCCCAGGCCTGGTGTTCTGGGGTGTTCCTGGCAAGAGACCCTCCCTATAGGATAGGGCCGGGCCACCTGAACCCCAGAGCACATCCAAATTGCCAAGGAAGCAACAGGGCAAAACACAGACATGTCCCAGGCAGGTCCCAAGGCCTGTCATGGCACAGGCCACTGTGGGGCCCGGGTTCGAGAGGCAGCAGGCCTCAGCCTGCCCCAAGCTGGTCAACCTGACCTCCCAGCAGGTGTCAGTCTGGGAACAGAAGCAGCTTGTTTGGGACTTCTAAAAATAAATAAATAAATAAATAAATAAAGCCCCACCACCGCAAGAACGGCTCTTTTATCTCAACGTTAAAAAAAAAATTAAAAATGCTTTAATGATGAGTGCATTTAGCACATCGGGGGCTTTCATTGTTTTCAATTATGTGCAATTCTGAAAGGAGAGCACAAATTCCGAGCCTGAATGGGGAATTGTGGGGCTGCGGATTGGGGCTGCTTTAAACATTTGCTTTACTACTTTAAGAAGAGAACTGTAAAATGGAAATAATGATATATTATTACAAGTAAATTACACTGTGGAGTAGCATTAATATTGCAGTTGAAACCTAGAATTTGAAATAAAGATGGAAATATTCATTTGTACATAGTTTTTGTTCTTAGAAAAATGATTTGGAATGAGGCGAGCACTCCCTCCTGCTGGTGCGCCCCGGGGCGGGAACGTGGTGTCATGCCCGGGGCCGTGGAGCACAGTCCTTAGCCCGGGGCCACTGCACACGGTGGGGGCTTCCGGCCTCCCCCAGCCAGGGTGGGAATTAATGCATGATGGAAACGTGGGAAGTTTTAGAAAGGAGAAATCCCCAAAGTCTTGAGGGTGAAGGAGCAGAGGCTGTGTGGGGAGACAGTGGTAAGTGGATTCCTTCCTCCCTTCCTCCCTTCCTCCCTTCCTCCCTCCCTCCCTCTCTCCTCCCTCCCTCCCTCCCTCTTGAGGTTATTCCTAGTTCTGTGCCAGGCATCAAGCTTGGGCCTCCTACATACAGTGTATGTGTCCCACTCATTGAACTATCTCTCTGGGCCCTCACCTGCTTTCTTTTTATGGAGCTGGAGAGGGAGACTGAACCACACCAGGCTGTTTTAGAGCTTTACTCCTGGCTCAGTGCTCAGGGGAAGTGACTCATGAGGGTGCTCAGAAAACCATATGCGGTTCCAGCAATAGAACCAGGGTTGGCTGCATACTAGGTAAGAGCCTTAATCTCTACCTATCTCTCCAAGCCCCTGTCTTTTTGTTGTTCTTATTGTCTGTTTGCTGAGCCGCACATGGCAGTTCTCAGGGCTCACTCTCAACACTGTGTCTGCAGGTTGCTCCCAGAGGTACTCGTGGGACCGTGAGTTGCCTGAGTTGAACCTGGTCCTCCTGCACGCAGAGCATGTGCTCAGCCCTTTGAGCTGTTTGTCCAGCCCCCTCCATGCCATCATTTTACCCTTCTGAGTTGGGTGAGAACCAACCCAGAAAATCCCCAACTCCTACACTGGGCACCCCAAGAAATCAGCTATGGCACTTGTGAGTCTCAGCACAGCAAGTACCTTCTTTGCGGAATGTTGCAGGGATTGGCCCCAAGATCCCGGCAGACCTCCCCCACCTCAATAACCTTTTATTTGCAAAACTTTAAACCTAAAGAAGAAAGTTGAAAGACTAATTAGTGGCCAATGAACACAAAGATACCCTTCATGTTGGCAAACTGAAATACTTGCACATGTATATTGCTATTTAGGAATTTAGGTGTATCTATGGACTTGAATTTTTTGGAAAATAAACTATCAGTGGGCTTAGTACAGCGGGTAGGGGGGTTTGCCTTGCACCATGTGACTAACCTGAATTCAATATCCGGCATCTCATATGGTCCCCTGAGCACCACCAAGTAATTCCTATACACAGAGCCAGGAGTCACCCCTGAGCATCAAAAGTAAAAAAGAAAGAAAAGAAAAAAGAAAGAAAGAAAAGAAGAGAAGAGAAAAGAAGAAAAGGAAAAAAGGAAAAGGAAAGAAAAAAAGGAGGCCCAAAAACACACAGCAGAAACACCATCTGCACTCTTGTGTTCACTTCAGCTCTAGTCACAATAGCCAGAATCTAGAAACAACCCATGTGCCTGGGAACAGATGACTGAATAAAGAAACTACAGCACATCTATACAATGGAATACTATGCAGCTGTTAGGAAAAATGAAGCCATGAAATTTGCCTATAAATGGATGGACGTGAAGAGCATCATGCTGAGTGAATTGCGTCGGAAGGAGAGGGACAGATATAGAATGACTGCATTCATTTGTGGTATATAAAAAATATAGAGTAAAAGACTAATATCCATGGCCAGGGAAAACAGAGGCTAGGAGGATTGATCAGTAGTTGGAATCAACCACAAGTTTGTGTGGGGCAGAGGGTAGGTAAGATAGAGAAGAAACCAGTATGACAATAATAGCTAGGAATGATCACGCTGGACAAGAACTGCGTGTTTAAAGTAGGTGAAGGAATATTCTTAATAACCTTTCAGTATCCATATTGCAAACCACAGTGCCCAAAGGGGAGAGAGAGGGAGAGAGAGAGTGAAAGAGAGAGAAAGAGAGAGAGAGATAGAAGAAAAGCGCCTGCCATAGAGGCAGGCTAGGTTGGGGGATGGGGGTGATGGGAAGGAATATGGGGATACTGGTGCTGGGCAATGTACACTGGTGAAGGGATGGGTGTTGGAATAGTGTATGACTGTAAATCCAATCATGAACAACTTTGTAAGAATCTATCTCACAATGATTCAATTAAAGAAAATCTTAAAAGAAAAGAGAAGAAAAGAAAAGAAAAAAGAAAAGAAAAGGAAAGGAAAAGAAAAGAAAAAAGAAAAGGAAAAGAAAGAAAAGAAAAAAGAAAAGAAAAGAAAAGAAAAGAAAAGAAAAGAAAAGAAAAGAAAAAAGAAAAGAAGAAAGGAAAGGAAAGGAAAGGAAAGGAAAGGAAAGGAAAGGAAAGGAAAGGAAAGGAAAGGAAAGGAAAGGAAAGGAAAGGAAAGGAAAGGAAAGGAAAGGAAAGGAAAGGAAAGGAAAGGAAAGGAAAGGAAAGGAAAGGAAAGGAAAGGAAAGGAAAGGAAAGGAAAGGAAAGGAAAGGAAAGGAAAGGAAAGGAAAGGAAAGGAAAGGAAAAAGGAAAGAAAAGAAACTACTGGGAAATTATTGTAGCCCGCACAGCAGTGGCCTGTGTATTTGTGATGCTTCCAATGAGGGCACTCTTCCTGAAGCACTGTTTCACTCTGCTCCCCCAACAAATTAATATACACCTAATAACTAGTGGCCTATATTTATTTATTTATTTTTACATTTTCATTTATTTATTTATTTATTCATTGCTTTTTGGGTCACACTCAGTGATGCTCAGGAGTTACTCCTGACTCTGCACTCAGGAATTACTCCTGGCGGTGCTCGGGGGACCATATGGGATGCTGGGAATCGAACCCAGGTTGGCCACAGTGGGTAGGGCAAGGCAAATGCCCTACCCACTGTGCTATCGCTCCAGCCCCTGGCCTATATTTAAATCCTCTCTGTTGTTTAGAAATGGATGATAGTATCAGCATGATACTCTGTTTTTGTAGTTTTTATATTTTGATCCAGGATCATTCCAGTTAAGGATCAGAAGTTTCATTGAGTTATCTGCTCTCTCTATTCCTCTGAACCTGGAATAGTTGTTTGCATTTTTGTAATCTTCCCAATGATATGCCCACTCCTTCCTCTGTTGTTTCAGCACAGAGAATGTGCTCTGGGTGGAACTCTTGGTTGTGGTGCTGGGACCCACAAGGGCAATGCCTCCAGCATTCTGCGCAGCATGTGGGCTGGGGCCAGGGACCCAACTCAAGACCTTGTACCTACTGCCAGTATCTACCATCAAGCTCACCCCTGCCTCCTCCCCTGCACCCCCCCTAACATTTTCAAGAGTCCAGTCTAGGTTTCCAGTAGAATGCCTCGTTTTCTGGATTTGTCTAATCCCTCATGTTTTTCTCTAGGGATCCCACATAGGTAGGTGATATTGCGTTGTTCTCCTTTGTCATCTCGGGTGGCATATCATGCCGCTTTGGTCCCTTTTCCGTGATGCTGGTATGTGTGGTTGCTGGTGCGGTGTGTGTCAGCCTCCTGAGAGTCTTTGGTGTTTTGCCTCCTTGTAAATTCAAGCTGGGCTTAATGACTCATTTCTAAAGAACAGACTATGACAGAAGATGTAGAGTATCACTTCTTTTTTTTTAATTAAATATTTTTTAAGGGTTTGCGGGGGCAGGTAGCAGCCACACCTTGCGGTGCTCTGGGTTATTCCTGGCTCTGCCCTCAGGAATTACTCCTGGCACGGGGGACCCTGTGGGATGCCAGTAATCAAACCCAGGTTGGCCATGTGCAAGGCAAACACCTTACCAACTGCACCATCACTCCGGCCCCCGAGAGTCTCACTTTTGATATGGGGTTATAAAAAGGCTGTTGGTGCCCCAGAGCCCTCCATCTGTTTGCCTGGTGCCCTGGGGAAGCCAGCTGCACTGTGGTAGGTGACCTTTGAGAGAGGGCTCAGCACAGCTGGCTGTGACGCTGTAGGGCCTGCAGCCTCCTGAGGAAACTGTAAGGGGCCACAGTCATTCCGGTTTTGTTTTTGTCTGTTGTTGTCTGGGGACTCCACCCAGCCATGCTCAGGGCTTATTCCTGGTGTGCTCAGGGATGGCTCCTGGGAAAGCTCAGAGGACCTTATGTGGTGCTGGGGACTGAACCTTGATGGCCACATGCAAGGCAAGCACCCTATCTGTTGTATTATCTCTCTAGTCCCAATCATTTGGGTTTTTTTTTTTTTTGAAGCAAAGACAAAGTATTACAAAGCTGCTCACGGTTGGGTTTCATTCAAACAATGCTCCAATACCCATCTCTCCACCAGTGTAATTTCCCTGAACCAATGTCCCCAGTTCCCCACTCCCTCCCCCCCTTCCCCAAATCTTGCCATTTGGTTTTGATTGGCAAGTTGGCCTGAATTTGGCTAGTAGAAGTTACCAGGAGGGGAAGTCTATATCCTTCTGGTATGTTCCCATGCATCTTTGCTTTGGGTACTTTCTTTTTTCTTTTCTTCTTCTTCTTCTTCTTCTTTTTTTTTTTTTTGCCCAGGGCTGACTCTGTGCTCTGAGATCCCTCCTGCCAGGGCTCAGGGAACCATAAAGAGTGTAGAGGAGAGAACCCATAGAAAGCAAATGTGTCCAAGCTGTGCAATATTTCCCGCCCCATTTTGGGCACTCACTCTTCCTTCCTTCCTTCCTTCCTTCCTTCCTTCCTTCCTTCCTTCCTTCCTTCCTTCCTTCCTTCCTTCCTTCCTTCCTTCCTTCCTTCCTTCCTTTCCTTCCCCTCCCTTTTTTCTTTCTTTCTTTCTTTCTTTCTTTCTTTCTTTCTTTCTTTCTTTCTTTCTTTCTTTCTTTCTTTCTTTCTTTCTTTCTTTCTTTCTTTTCTTTCTTTTTTCTTTCTCTTCTTTCTTTCTCTTTTCTTTTGATAAAACCCAGGCAGTAGTTGTGTGCAAGGCCAGTGCCCTACCCCCCTGTACTCTCTTTCTGACCCCCTGAGCACTTTCCTGCTTCCTAGCTCACTTTGTATTTCCTTTCCCACCTACTGCAGAAACCAACCCTCTGTCCATTCGCAGAGATGGTGCTTAACCTGGGATAGGGCCACTAGAGTCCCTCATTCCAGTTGGGATAGTGTTGCTTTGGGGCTCTTTTCATGAGCAGATTTGGGAAATGCATTTTGTAAAGAACAATTTAGAAAAGAAATTTCCTACTTCTTAAATCCAGTCCCCCAGAACTCTTACACTTCACCCAGCACCTTCTTTCCCCACACTCCCCCCACATCTACTAGTCATTTGCCCTGTCCTGCAACACTCCCTTGCAAAGTTTCATACTTGCTACTCTAATGCAATTTCCAAATAGAAGCTTTCTAAGAAAAATTCATATATCTTTACAGTTCTGTTGGCTCTTAGACTGTATTCCACAAGGGTGCATGGCTAGGATGCGATACTAACAAGTCACTAGAATTAACTGTGTGTGTGGCTCTATTGATTAGGTTTGTTTATATTGATATGGAATTTTTAGTTTTCTTGCCCCCAATTTTTCCTAGTGGTGCTCAAGAAACTATGCTCTCTGTGCGTTGAGCCACTCCTCATCCCTGAATTTTTCACCATATAAAATATTAACATGATTCATGGGTCAGAAAGATAGTACAGTGAGTAGGGCACTTGCCTTGCATGAGGACAACTCAGGTTCACTCTTTGGCAACCCATGTGATTCCCCAAACCCACCAGGCTGAGCACAGAGCCAGAAATAAGCCCTGAGCACTGTCAGGTGTAATCCCCTCCCCAAATCCCAAAATAAAAACCAAAAACATGGGGAACAAGGGTAGGGAATGATTAGGTGTTAAGATAAGCAGATGACCATAAAATCACATTTAAAAAATTAAGATATGCATGTGTGGGGCTGGAGAGATAGCACAGCGGGTAGGGCGTTTGCCTTGCACGCGGCCGACCCGGGTTCAAATGCCAGCATCCCATATGGTCCCCTGAGCATGGCCAGGGGTAATTCCTGAGTGCAGAGCCAGGAGTAACCCCTGTGCATCGCCAGGTGTGACCCAAAAAGCAAAAAAAAAAAAAAAAAAAAAAAGATATACATGTGTGTGCGCATATATGTATGTATGTATATATACACATATATATGTATATATACATACATATATATACACATATATATACACATATATATACATACATATATATGTGTATATATATATATGTCCCAATAGGCTGGAGCGCTAGCACAATGGGTAGGGTGTTTGCCTTCCATGCAGCCGACCCGGGTTCGATTCCTCCATTCCTCTTGGAGAGCCCAGCAAGCTACTGAGAGTATCTCACCTGCACGGCAGAGCCTGGCAAGCTACCCGTGGCATATTCAATATGCCAAAAACAGTAACATCAGGTCTCACAATGGAGATGTTATTGGTGCCTGCTCGAGCAAAATGATGTGCAACGGGATGACAGTGACAGTAACATGTCCCAATATTTTGAGGTCAGCATGACTTTGGAATTTCCTTAATATTCTTAAGAAAAGATAACACAAAGATAATATAATCTACTTGTGATGAATAAGTAACTGTATGGAAATATATCCTTTGTTCAGCCAAAAATAAAATTTAATTAACAGTTAAAGAAATTGTGAATTCTAATTATCTCTGCAGATACCAAGCTGTGAAAATTCCAGATACTCTGTCACCGTGTCCTCTCATGGGCCCAGTTCTAGAGATTCTTAAGTGTCTAGACCTCTTGCACCTCCAAATCCCATAATATTGACATCCCAGTCGGAGCACGTGGTATTAGTAACATAGGAGCCAACGAAACTCAACAAACAAAACAATAACATAGAAGGCTCAATTAGCAGCAAACATCTTAGTAAATCCTCTGACAAGGACTTAACAATGCCATGGTGAGATATAAGTTTTCACAAATTTTCTTTTACTGAAGTATTTTTGACAATTCCATTTGCCATTTAGTTGTAAGTAGGTAGAATATTGGCAGTGTTAAATACTTTTGTGCCTGATAATGGTGCAGACTTGGGGGTGGTTGGGAAAACTGGGGACAGTGGTGGAGGGAGGGTCACACTGGTGTTGGGATTTATGACCAACTTTGTAAACCACAGTGTTTAAATAAGTATTTAATTTTTTTAAAGAAAGAAACCGTGTGAATAAACCATGAACAAACAAGAGGAAACATCAGGCTGAATCATAATTAGTTTAAGTCAACCCACACGTTCCCCCCGGGCTGGAGGGGGCGGGGGGGGGGGGGGTGGGCAGAGCTGCTTGACTGGCAGCGGCTTGAGTGAAGGGAAACCTCCTGCCCACCCACACACCTGTCATTCTAGCCACTGTTTTTTTTTTTTTCTAAAGCCGGTGTAGTTCCACTTCTGCTGTGAGATTTCTCATCCTTTGGACCTTTATCCTGGAGAAGGGTAAGAGGTCCAGGTCCAGAGAGGCGTGGAGGCAGAGGGCTGGCCCCTGGGTTAGTGAGCCGCAGGACCACGGCCCAGACCACTAGATGGCGCTCCTCCAGATCCTTTTTTTTTTTTCCCTTTTTTGCGGGTCTGTAGGGAGGAAGTGTTGTAAGAAGAAAAAGGAAATGAATCATTAGGTTTAATTGGCCAAGAGGAAGCCCTAGTGGAAAGTTCCCTTCCATCCACACAATCTCAACTTCTATTTTCAACTTCAATGCTTCCCTTTCACTGGGCCAAAGATGTAGCCCAATGCTAGAATGCTTGCGAGGCCCTGGGTTCTGTCCCTGTAGAGCAAAAGCAAAAGGAAATCTCACTTTCTCGTTTCTGCCAGGAGGCTATTGCTGGCCAGGACCATGCCCAGTTGTCTTTGCAGTGGGTTTCCAGGCCCTGGGGCCAGCAGAGCAGGGAGAGGGGCTGGAGAGATAGTACAGTGAGTAGGGCACTTGCCTTGCACACCGTAGACCACCAGGTTCAATTCCCAGGACCACAATGAGTCTCCCTGAGCACCACCGGGAGTAATTCCTGAGTGCAGAGCCAGGAGTAACCCCTGAGCATTGACAGGTGTGGGCCCCCAAAAGAAAAACAAACAAGAAACAGAGAGTAGTGCTAGAGCCCCTTGGAAACTGCACCCATGCTTGGGGAAGTGACTAGTTTGGATCAGGGCTGGTTCAGTCTGTCAGAGCTCCAACATGGCATGAGTGCTCACGCTCCACCATTCCCTCCAGGTAGCCATCAAGCTGAGCTTGGAGTCCATAGTGTGAGGGATGATTCTTCCATCCGGTTTCTCTGGGAGCTGTGGACTCAGGCTGGAGCGAGGAATTGTAGGAAAGGAAAGTCTGTCCTCACCTCAGGCAAGGTGCTCACCTTGCCTCACAGAGCATTTCTTTCAGGAAGAGGGGATATAGTAAAACAAGGCGGTTTGCTTGTATTTTCAGGGAAACATACTTAGGTGTGAGAGGAGAGGAAGAGAGGGATTACACCATTTAAGAGAGAACACTTGGACACAGGCTTCTCCAGAGGGGAAAAAGCAGAGACTGGAACAAGCAAGTAAATGTGTGTTCAAGGGAGAACATGGGCTTAAAGGGCAGGCCCCCACTTGCTCTTTAAAGAGGGATTTTTTGTTTCATATTTTTGGGGGGGCAGTAACTCCTGACTTTGTACTCAGGAATCACTCCTGCCGGGGATCAAACCTGGATCTGTGCCATATGCAAGGCAAGAGCCTTATCTGCTGCACTATCACTCAGAATCCTCCAAGGGGCCCCATGGAGGACCTTTTATACAATTCCTCCAAATGTTGTTTTTTTTTTTTCTTGGAGTTCTCTACATTGAAGTTAATCTGGGTACTGTCACAGGAAAGCCTTGCACGGTTAATGGTCTCTTCATCTCAAAGAATCTTCTGTAGCTTCCTCTTTCCTGATAGTCCAGGCTTCTCTGGATGGGGCCTAGGATTTCCGCATCTGGGTGATGCCTCAGTTTCTCCTCTCCAAAAAGCTCAGGATTTGCATTGATCTTTATGCCTTTGGGGTACTTCAGGGTTAGGCAATCTCTTCTAAATTTTATTATTTCCTAAGAGTATATTTTGAGCTCCCCCCGCCAGCCCCCGCCCATCTGCCTGCAACAAAACTCTCAGGCAAAGACCGGAGAGAGGACAATGGGTCAGGTGATTGCCTTGAATGGCTGACCTGGGTTTGATTCTCGGTACTCCCTTTGGTTCCTGAGCCCTCCGGGAGCGCTCCCTGAGTGCACAGCCAGAGTAGGTCCAGAGCACAGCCAGGTATGATTGAACCATCTCACTCCCTTTTCCCCTCGAAAGGAAGAAACTCCAGCAATCAGGCTCCGATGCCTGATGGGAGGAGGGCAGAGGGGCAGAAGAAAGCAAGTTCATCTTGCAGAACTCTTTTGTCACACGCAGTGGCCTCACTTCTGTTTCTCAAAGGTCAAAAAAGTTCATTCCTTTGGGGCCTTCTGTTGTTGTTCATTTTTGGGTGCCACACCTAGAGTTGTTTAGGGCTTACTCCTGGCCCTGTGCTCGGGGGCCATATGGGATGCCAGAGATTGAGCCAGGGTCAGCTTGAAGCCTTTTAATGAAGTGCTTTAGGTTATCTTCGGAAATTATTATATTAGTTATATTAGGGAAGTACAAGATATCTAAGATAGACTTTTCTTATCATTCCCATTTCAGCTCACATGTGCTGCTGCAGAGCAGTCCTTTCTGACCACATAAAGCCCCAGCAGGATGATCTCCAAAGAGCACGTCTCACATGAGGAAGCATCGCTTTGGGGACAGGGAATGAGTTCAAAGGGCTGAGCACATACTTCGTATGCAGGAGACTGGAATTCAGTCCCCAGCACCACATGGTTCTCCAGCACCTCTGGGTGACCTCCGAGCACTGATTTGGGAGTGACCCCCACCCCATCACAGCTTGTGCACACCTCTCAGACAACAACCAAGAGACAAACACAAAAAGGGAGTAATGTTGAGGTTGGATAAATAATTCAATGGACTGAACAAATGCTTTGCATGCCAGAGCCTGGCTTTGATCCCTCATACCACATGTCCAGCTCCCCTGGACACTGATGGGGCCACCTCCCTACTTCCAGAGGCAGGAGTAACCCTTGAGTACCGTCAGGAGTAGAAACAAAGCCAAATCAGGAGATGGAGATATCAGACAGCAGTTGGGCCACTTGCCTTGAAAGTGGCTGATGTGGCTTCAATTGCTGGCATCCCATATGGTTCCCTGAGCACTGTCAGGAGAGATCCTAAGATACAGAGGCAGGAGTAAGCCCTGAGAACAGCTGGGTATGGCCCCCAAAGAAAAAATAATCCAAAGAAACAAACAAAGCCCAGAAAAATCAGTATCATTACTATAAATTAATTATCAATCAATAAAAGGGGGAGAAGGAGCTGGGGGGTCAGTAGCACTTGACTTGTGTGTGTGACTCTGGATTCATTCCTGGCATCACTACACCAGTAAACAATGATAGAAGGATATAAGTGTATTAGCTTATTTGTGTATAGCCCAGGCCCCACACACAGCAAATAGCAAGTCAACCACCCCACCCGTTTAGGGAGCAGCTACAGAGCGTGTTTGTAGCCTCTGACATGATCCAGCACTGCACACAGGCTCACCAGTGGTAACATGCTGAGTTCTTGTCAGAAAGTTCTACACTGGCACCCCCAACTTTTCCTTGTCCTCTCCTGGCACCCCCAACTTTTCCTTGTCCTCTCCTGTCCAAAGGTCATCAATCTTATATTCTCCCTCCAAGAAACATCTCACACTGTCCCCTGGCTCTCCTTCATCCCTGCTCCAGCTCTGCCTCCTCCCTGTGCTCACAATCCACCACGCCCTGTTCCATTCATCCCTGCAACAGTCAAACCTCTCAAGTGTCCTCCTTGTTATTCTTTTTTTTTTTTGGGGGGGGGGTCACACCTGGCGATGCTTAGGGGTTACTCCTGGCTCTGCACTCAGGAATTACTCCTGGCAGTGCTCAGGGGACCATATGGGATGCTGGGAATCAAACCCAGGTCTGCTGCATGCAAGGCAAACGCCCTACTCACTGTGCTATTGCTCCAGCCCCTCCTTGCTATTTTTTTTTTGAAGTAAATAGATTTTATTCAGAGGTTTCTGAGGGAAAGAGGAAGGGATAAGTGGGAAAGAGAATAGTAAGAATAACGCGCTCAAGAGAGAACGCGGGCTTCTCCAAGGGTGGAGGAAGCCCCTACACATAACCGAGCTTTAGACACAAAAGTATGAAAGCATGAAAGTACACATCTCAAGAGGGGAGATGCAGGCGACACATGTGCTCAGCCACGTGGCACAAGCAGCACATGGGCTCAGGCAGCATAGGCGCCCTCCTTGCTATTCTTTTTTTTTTTTTTTTTTTTTTTTTTTTTTTTTTTTTTGTTGAGTGGCCATTGCGTTCAGTCTCTAGTCTATATTTGGCCCGCATCATCTTTCCCCCACATGACCAACAACCACATTTTACTTGCTGTTCCCTTCTCTGAGTTGCCCAGGATGAGAGAACAGCCTCCAAGCCATGGTGACAACCTCCTGGTACTTATTTCTACTATTCTTGGGTGTTCGTCTTATAGTCTATTATTCTATATTCCACAGATGAGTGCAATCTTTCTATGTCTGTCTCTCTCTTTCTGACTCATTTCACTTAGCATGATACTTTCCATGTAGAACCACTTATATGCAAACGTCATGACCTCATTTTTTCTAACAGCTGCATAGTATTCCATTGTATATATGTACCAGAGTTTCTTCAACCAATCATCTGTTCTAGGGCACTCGGGTTTTTTCCAGATTCTGGCTATTGTAAACAGTGCTGCGATGAACATATAAGTGCAGATGTCACTTCGACTATACTTTTTGGCTTTTCTGGGATATATTCCCAGCAGCGGTATTGCTGGGTCAAATGGGAGCTCAACCTCAAGTTTTTTGAGAATTGTCCATACTCCGGAGCCCAGAGTTCAGCCAACAGACCCACTCACCGCCTCAGTGGAGCCCGCCTTGGAGGTAGCCTTGAGAATCCCTTCCGAAGACCCAAGTGTGTGCTCCTGAGGTGCGCTGGGCTTCTGAGGGCAGCAGGGCAGGTGTGTGTGAGGTGCGGGGGACAGTCTAGGGCAGCGGCTAGAGAGAACTCTGAAGACAGACCTGTCTGTGAGCCGTCCTGGGGCCTGGGGAGTCTGTGAGTCAGCTACCGCCAGTCTGCCCGGCTGCCACCGACCTTGGAAGGCATGACCTCGGCACTCGGGCGACACTGTCTCCATCTGTGACAGGGGGGGTTGTGTAACAACATCGGAGTGGGGGACACCAAACCCCAGGAGACCGGAGGTCTCAGCTTTGGTGAGGGAACCAATACGGACCCCCTTGGCGGTGTGGCCCTTCTCTCTCCATCAGCAGCCCAGTCAGGGTGGGGACAGAGATCGGGAAGCCACTGCTCGTGCCTCAGCACGCCCCTCACCGGAGTGGGAGCACTCTCCGCGGACTGTCCAGGTCAGGCCTGCTAGGGCCGCTCTCGCGAGAGGCTGGATTCCCTGCGAGTCGTTACTGTGAGGAATACGTTCGTCTCCGCTCCTCTCCCCACGAGAGCGCTTTTCATCCTGCGCCCTGTGTTACTTCAGCAGAAGCAATGCTTTCCCTAAATGTGTCAGTTCTATTTCTAGAAAGGTTCCGTGACCTATTTCTGTAACTCTCGCAGACACCGAGAGCACAGCGGTTTACTGGGCTCGGCTGCCCTGCCCAAACGCTCCCCTCCAGGTGTGGCTGAGGGCGCCATCTTGGCTCGCAGGAAGCGAGGCCGGAAGGAGGCGGGGCCTGGCCGCGCGCACGGACGGGCTGCTGCCGCCCTGGGGACGTCAGCCGCGCAGTTGACGTTAGCTAACTCAGCGTTAGGATGTTGCTCAAAAAAAGCAACCATTTCCTGGTCGGAGAACTTGAGAGAACGGTTTGCAAAAGAGCTACAGTCTATTGACAAACACAGGGACAAATGGTTAACTTCTCCAGGAATCCAGGGAAGTTAGAGCCAATGGTTGCAGTACCACTTTTCCTTTATTTTATTTTATTTTTTTTGTTTTTTTTTTTTTTTGCTTTTTGGGTCACACCTGGCGATGCACAGGGGTCACTCCTGGCTCATGCACTCAGGAATCACCCCTGGCGGTGCTCAGGGGACCATATGGGATGCTGGGATTCGAACCCGGGTCGGCCGCGTGCAAGGCAAACGCCCTACCCGCTGTGCTATCACTCCAGCCCCCTTCCTTTATTTTAAATGTACCACCTTTCCCCAATTTTAAAAATCATTACCTTAAGATCATTATTAATTATTATTATTATCAATTATTTTATGATTATTATACAATAAGTATTAGTTATCTCATAATAATTATCGATAATCGTTAAAATTAATATTTAAAATTTATTATTTTAAAATAAATTAAAATTTAACTTATACTCTCAGACGGGAGTATAAAATGAGGACCCCATAGCCAAGCCACTGGACTCCACACCAGGCTGTTTTCACTCGGGACGCCCCAGAGGGGGGCAGGTGAGAACCCTCCCTGCCCCAAGGGACCCAGCCCCAGCAGCTGACCTCCACTACCCAACCACCGATATGCTCCAAAACGCTTTCCGGACACATTATAAGACACTTCCTACCCTTTTCCCATAATTACCACACCATATTTGATGGAGTTCAGACAGGAGGCAACAAGTCATAGAGAGTAATATATCATCCTGCTGATCATCAAATTTCTCGAGCGGTCTCAATAACGTCTCCATTCGTCCTAGCCCTGAGATTTTAGAAATTCCCCTTTACTCGTCCTTTCCAATGGTGCCGCATTGGACGCTCTTTCAGGGTCAGGAGAATGAGACCCAGCATTGTTACTGGTTTTGGCATATGAATATGCCATGAGGAGTTTATGCCTCTCAGAGAGCCCCAGCAAGCTACCGAGAGTATCCTGCCCACATGAGCAAAGCCTGGCAAGCTACCTGTGGCATATTCGGTATGCCAAAAACAAAAACAGTAATGATAGGTCTCATTCCCCTGACCCTGAAAGAGCCTTCAATCTTTGAGAAATACGAATAAGAAGAGGCTGCTAAAATCTCAGGACTAGGAGGAACAGAGACGTTATTAGTGCCCGCTCGAATAAATCGACGAACAATGGGATGATAGTTATACCAGTGATATTTTAAAATAACTTAATAGGCCAGCCACAGCCATGCTCATGCCACTCTTCACACATTTGGACAAGCCTCACGCATGGGAGAGTCAACAGAGGAACCCAGGTGTGCAAGATCCGGGACCAAGATCTCCAAGGTTTCTTGGATCAGGACTGAGCCTTTTCCACACAGATTCCCCATTTTCCAGTATCTAGGCAGTCACACCCAGAGACTGCCCCTGGTGCCGGGTGATTCCATCAACAGCCAACATCCAGAGACTATAAAGCCAAGCTCCTGGAAGCATCTAATACCCTAGTTCTCCCTCTTAGAGAACTTGACAAGCTACCGAGAATCTATTGCCCACTTGGAAGAGCCTGCCAAGCTCCCTGTGGTGAATTATATACAAAATACAGTAACAGATATATACATACCTCTCGGAGAGCCCAGCAAGCTACAGAGAGTATCCCACCCACACGGCAGCGTCTGGCAAGCTACCTGTGGCGTATTCGATATGCCAAAAACAGTAACAATAGGTCTCATTCCCCTGACCCTGTAAGAGCCTCCAATCATTGGGAAAGACGGGTAAAGAGAGGTGGCTAAAATCTCAGGGCTGAATGTAATAGAGACATTACTGGTGCCCGCTGGAGTAAATCGACGAACAACAGAATGACAGTGATACTTACTTAATAGGCAGGAAGTGAGGTCTGCAGTGCTGAGGATCAAACGAAGGATGGGATGTTTGCTTTGACTGCACCAAGGTTTAGTCCCCAGCATCCCTCATGGTCTCCCGAGCATTTCCAGGTGTGAATCCTGAGTGCAGAGCTAGGCATAACCCCTGAACATCACCGGCTGTGCTCCCTGCCCCACAAGTAAACATTCAAAAATAGGGATGGATGCTTAAGCTCCTTTTCTCCACTGCCCTTCCAATTTAAAAAATAATTTTTTACTGATAGTAGCCAGTGTGGTTAAAACCATTGTGAAGTTGGAATTCCCACATGTTACTTGTGATGGTGTATATAGGCCTCACTGGGGAGTGGTTCAGCAATATGAACTGAAAAACAGAAATGTTCCTATTTCACTCAATAATTTCACTTCTGAAATTATGGTCCCAGCAGGGAGCGCAAGCAGTGGTGTTGGGATGACAGGGGAACTGGGCACCTCCCGGTGATGCCAGGCTTGGTGTGTTTGCTGCTCCCATTGATCTGCCCAGGGGACACTAGGGCCAAACCTGAAAAAACTTGGAGGACATCAGGTCTACCTCCGAGGTGTGCAGGAGACCAGACAGTGTTGAGGATCAAACTCAGGACCTTGCACAGGTGAGGCACATGTTCCATCACTTGAGCTCTCTCCCTGGTCCCTGAGGTGCCATCTGAGGCCAGGAGCTTCCTCCCACCCACCTTCCTTCTTTCCATTCAGTGATTGCTCCCAGTGACAGTTGCCCTGTGTTGTGGGGCCTGACAGGGTGGTGCTCTGGCCTTTAAAGGTGCTTGGGGGTTGGGGAGTGCCAGGGCCACAGCAGTACTCAGAGTCTCCTGTGGTGCTGGAACTCAAGTCTCACGGCTGCTGGCTATGTGCCTACCATGTGAGCTTCCTCCCAAGCCCTGCTACTTTGGTGACCTACAGATAGACTGGACACTGTACTACAGAAGGGATCGTTCCTGGTCCACTGATAGCAATGGGAAGTTTAGGGTTCTCAATCCTGGACCAATCTAGTGTACCAAAGAGCCAACAACTGTTAGATTATTTTTCTTCTATTCATTAATTTTGTGTTCCATTGTGTATGTGTGTGTGTGTGTGTGTGTGTGTGTGTGTGTGTATGTGTGTGTGACAAAAGAAACAGCCTGGATCTCTTTTGAGGTAGATTACCTTCTGGGAGGGAATCCAGGGAGATGGGTTTGCTTCTGTTACTGAAGGCTGTCTCAAGCCTCTGATATTGTGGGGGTGGCAAGAAATGAAAAGCATCAGGAAAGGAAGCATGTATACAAAGACAGGCATAGAGTAAAACTTGGACTATAATGTTTTCTTTTTTCTTTTTTGCTTTATAATGTTTTCTTTATTCTTTTTTGCTTTTTGGGTCACACCCAGCATTGCTTAGGGGTTACTCCTGGCTCTGGACTCAGGAATTACTCCTGGTGGTGCTTGGGGGACCATATGGGATGCCGGGGATTGAATCCAGGTCAACCAAGTGCAAGGCAAATGCCCTATGCACTGTGCTATCTCTCCGGCCCCTAATGTTTTCTGTATTTCAAAAAAACCACAAACTTATCATAGTTTTTCCCTCCCGCTTTACTTATATTGACATAACAAGTAACAGTAAGAATGTTTTCTTCTTGGTTTTTAATTTCTTAGAGAAAATAAACCATTTTCACAAACTAACAAACTACATATATATATACACACATATATATCTACATATACATACATAACTACATACACACATACATATGTGTCTATGTGTAGTTTGTTAGTTTGTTTTGGAATTTGGGACCAGGACTTACTTTTTTGGTTCTGTGTTAAGAGGTCACTCCTGGCAGACTCGGGGGACCATCTGGGGTGCCCTACCTACTGTACTATCACCCTGGCCCCATAGTTTCAAATTGGTGATATTTTTTTGAAACTCCTCTTTTTTCATAGATGATATTTTTGATTTTCTGAAAGGAATGCAAAATCAGAATGTGGGGGGAGAAAGGGACTCTTCTTCACTCCTGGTGGGAATGCTGACTGGTTCAGCCCTTTTGGAAAACAATATGGATGATTCTCAAAAAATTAGAAATTGAGCTTCCATTTGACTCAGCAATACCACTCCTGGGAATTTATCCCAGAGAGGCAAAAAGGTATAGTAGAGATGACATCTGCATTTCCATGTTCATTGCAGCACTGTTTACAATAGCCAGAATCTGGAAAAAACCAGAGTGCCCCAAAACAGATGACTGGTTAAAGAAACTCTGGTACATATACACAATGGAATACTATGTAGCTGTCAGAAAACATGAAGTCATGAAATTTGCATATAACTGGATCAACATGGAAAGTATCATGTTGAGTGAAATGAGTCAGAAAGAAAGAGACAGACATAGAAAGATTGCATTCATATGTGGAATATGATATAACTGAGAAGTACAAGTTTGCAGTTATGCAAGTTCTGGCAGGTATGTCTCAGGACTTAGTTACTAAAATACTAAAATACAGAAACCCAAAACCGTGAGGCCGCTAGTGCAGTCACTTGACCTCATTATATCTTCATTCTCAGCAATGGAAAACAAATTATCAAATGCTTCCTTTTCAGCAAGTCCGACTTTAGGGGGGAGAAACTCCAAACAATAATAGTGAGTTTTGTGAAATATTGAATGTAATCAAAGTAAAGTGAAAGTAAAGTGAAATGTATCAGTTACACAGGCGGGGGAATTAAGGGTGTGGGGGGGCTAGGGGTGGGGGGGCGGGGTGGAGCTATACTGTGATTCTTGGTGGTAGAATATGTGCACTGGTGAAGGGATGGGTGTTTGAGCATTGTATAACTGAGACTTAAACCTGAAAACTTTGTAACTTTCCACATGGTGACTCAATAAAAAAATTTTTAAAAAAATCAGAATGTGGATCTTATAAGCTAAGCACTCTGGCCAGTTTTGCCTTTGGCAGCTGGCCTTGAACGGGGTTGTAAGAGCACATTATTTCAGATATGCGTGTGAGACTGTTTCCTAACCAACAAGATGTGTGAAAGGAGCATACATGAATAACTTTTCTAATTAAAAAAAATAACCTTTGCACATAGCAATGAAATACTAAGTATGACCCTATTCCTTTTCTGACTATAAAAGTGACCATATGGTGGAAGTGACCATAAAAAACTCTCCAGCCTTTCTGTTCAGTATCAGTGTCCTGGAATTTCTTCCTTCTTTTCTTTTTTTTGAACTGGGGACCACATCCAGAGGTATTGGGGTAACTTATGTTGGAGGGATGGGACCTCTCATAGGGATGGAGCATAGAAGTTCTGTGCTCCAATACATATTCAGGTGTTCCTTGTTATCACCAAACAAACATCTTACGAGAGGGTTTGTCCCACGCAGGAGTTAAACGGGATGCACACTGCACCTGATTGTTTCTTCCCTTCCTTTAGTTAGCAGGACATTTTGAAGTGTCCACTTCCCTCCATAGTGTCTCCAGCTTCCCTCGCACTCCCACTTTTCCTTTTTTCCTTTCTTTGTCTCCCCCTTTAGGTATCACTGTATCACTGTCATCCCGTTGCTCATCTATGTGCTCCAGCGGGCACCGGTAATGTCTCCATTGTGAGACTTGTTACTGTTTTTGGCATATTGAATATGTCACGGGTAGCTTGCCAGGCTCTGCCGTGCTGGCGAGATACTCTTGGTAGCTTGCCGGCTCTCTGGTCAGCTGCATGTAAGGCGAACACCTACCCGCTATGCTATCCCTCCAGCCACCCCCTTTATGTACTGTGGTTTATTATACTGCTATTGAGAGAGTATCATGCATGTCACTTGACCTCCTTTCAGCTCCTAGTCTGAGTCCAGAGTGACCGCTTCCCTCTATCATTGTCATAGTGGTCCCTTCCCTGACCCATCCCAACTCTCTCCCCAGACTCCAGGTGGCAAGCTCCCTACTCTTCTTTTCTATTGCCTCAGCGCTTTAGTTAACCGGTTCCTTACTACATTTCTTTGTATCCTGCATATGAGTGAGATCATTCTTTGTCTGACCCTCGCCCTCTGACCCATTTCACTCCACACAATACTCTCCAGATCCATCCACTTAGCAGCAAAGTGCTTGATTCCATCTTTTCTTCCCGCAGAGTACTATACTGTTGGGTAGATGTTATAGAAGCTCAGTTCCTAGTTTTTGAGGAATGCTCATATAGTCTTGCAAAACGGCTGGATGCACCAGTTGACGTTCCCACCAGGAGTGAATGAGGGGCCCTTTTCCCCAGTGTCCTCACCAAATGAGTGCAGAAGGGCTTCTTTCCAAGCACCCAAAACCAAGCACCCACGCCCTCCCCACAAAGCGATATCATTGCTTAGGGTCTCTGACAGCAGAGCCCAGCAGAGATGGCCCCTCCCGACAGACAGTGAGTCCTGGGCCCGCGCTCACTGTAGGAGCCTAAGGACAGTGCTTCACTTCCCACATGCCATCCTCCCAGCCCCCTTGCCTAGTCCCTCTCATTCTGCCCACTCCTGGCTGCCCCCTGCACTCTCTCCTCCTGCAGGAATTTGTGTCTAGCCTGGGGCATAGCGACAGAAACTTTGTGGCTCTGTAATGTACAGTGATTGGATTTAAAGATGGAGAAGGAGGAGAAGGAAGAGAAAGAGAAGAAGGAGAAGGAGGAGAAAGAGGGAAAACCCCTCTCACTCCCTGCTGCCCCCTGCAGCCCCTGGGAAGGTTCCCGAACCAGCTGGACCAGAGGAGAGCCACCTGTTGGTTTGTAGGGCAACTGTTATTCTCCACTCCCCTGCTCCCTCAAGGGGGACTGACTCCCCTGTTTTACAGTCTGATGGAAATGATAGCATTTTGGGGCTGGAGAGAGAGAGCAGAGCCAAGAAGGTACTTGCTTTGCACACAGCCAGCCTAGGTTCAATCCCTGACATTGCATATGGCTCCCCTGGGCTGAGGAAGGAAGGAAGGAAGGAAGGAAGGAAGGAAGGAAGGAAGGAAGGAAGGAAGGAAGGAAGGAAGGAAGGAAGGAAGGAAGGAAGGAAGGAAGGAAGGAAGGAAGGAAGGAAGGAAGGAAGGAAGGAAGGAAGGGAAGGGGAGGGAGGGAAGGGGAGAGGAGGGAAGGAAGGAAGAAAGGTGGGGAGGAGGGGAGGAGGGAGGGAAGAAAGAAAAAAACAAAAGAAAGAACAAAGGAAAGAAAGAAAAACATTTCTGGAGTTGGGGAGACAA
Organism: Sorex araneus; assembly: GCF_027595985.1. Taxonomy (NCBI): domain Eukaryota; kingdom Metazoa; phylum Chordata; class Mammalia; order Eulipotyphla; family Soricidae; genus Sorex; species Sorex araneus. The sequence goes on along the minus strand of NC_073313.1, from coordinate 207,891,578 downwards.
CTCAAGTGGCTGGATACACAGGCCTTGCACGTGGCAGGCCCCGGGTTTGATCCCTGGCACCTCATGGTCCCCCCAGCATACAAGCTCTGCTGGCAGAGCCCTGGTGACCCCTAGTATCTCCAGACCTGAACAAGGGAGCATCCCAGTTGAGGCCTAAACCTCTTTGCATTCTGCGTTCATGGTGGCTGAGGGTCCCTGCCCCCCCACCCCTCCCCACCCACAACACCGCTAAGGAAGCCTCCCTCCAAAATAAACACAAGCAAACCGACCAACCCTGAGCCTGACTCGGTGGGCTTGTTCTGCATCCCAGCTTGAACCAGGCCCTGGACTCTGGACCAGAAGTCACCACAGCAGCTGAAGGGGAGCTCCAGGGAGCCTGTGGGGGAGGCTGTGGACCAACAAGGCCAGGACAGCTGTGCCTGGCCAGAGTGGCCGCTGTCGGGAAGGTCCTGTAAGTGCCTCCCCACCTGCACTTCAGAGCAGAGGGAAGGGGCCACGCGGGGATCTTGGGAGCTGACAATGTGCTCTGCATCTGATCAGTGTTATCTGCAAAGATATTTCGAGAATGTTCCCCCCTCGCCCCAACATGCCGGCCCTCTGAAGCAGGGGCGCGCGCGGGCTGGGTAGCCGGCTTGAAGCCTGGGTCTGTTTTGATGAGGCTCACGAAGGGCCTCAAGATAAACCTCAGAACGTGAGCCAAAGGGGTGGGGGTGGCCCAGTGGGGACACGGGCCATCTTCCCGGCCTTCCATTGTACGTGTTTACCAACTGGGAAAGCAAATCCAGCTGTTAGGAGGAATTGCTTCCAGATGACATGATGGGAAAGGAAAACACACTTTTTTAATTTGAAAAAAAAGAGCCAACTTTTTATTACATACTTTTTTTTTTTTAAGGGCTGCAGAAAATCAAAACAGAACTTGTAATCCTGGGCCAGGATTTCGTGGGGCCTGTTTCCTGATATTTTGCAATAAGCAGCCCAGCAGCCCCACCATTCACGGTGCTTGAGTCAGGGAACCCAGCTTGGCCCGTCAGTGAGGGGAACTGCTTGACTTCACCAGGCCACTCTGAAGCTGGAACCATAGTACAGCGGGGAGGGTGTTTGCTTTGCACGTGACCGTCTGGGGTTTGATCCCCAGCGTCCCATATGGTCCCCTGAGCCTCTCTAGCAGTAATTCCTACCTGCAGAGCCAGGAATAAACCCTAAACATCACTAAGTATGACCCAAAGAGCAACAAAACAAAACAAAAAAACAAATAGCAGGCCACCATGTTTATGTTCTTTTTAAAGAATTGCTTCCCACTTTCCCTGGGCATGAGCCTTGGAAAGTCTCAGAAAGGGCTAGTGAAAAATCCTCGTTATCATCTCAACTACCAGTTTGCCTCTGAAAGTGGGGTACGTTTCTCAGCAGCAACCCCTCCACACACATGTGCTTCGTTGGCTTTTTCAAAGATTTTAGAAGCTCTCTAACGAGCTGGAATTAAAGTGCGCCTTTACTAATTTTGTTTTACAGGTCAGTGGATGAAACCTACTTAGCGCGGTTTGGAAGAGGATTAGGACAGGAACGTCCCTCCCAAGCTGACTTTCCAGGCAGGGTGGGTCAGCAGCTGGAGAAGTCCTGGCTGCCCGCCAGAGCACTTTTGTAAACCGCATGGTGAGCATTCTGAGAAGCAGAAAGTTTGCATCATAGGAAAAGGGGAGCCTGTAAAAGCGAGGCACCCACCCCCCAGTTTGCCAGCTTTAGACAAAGCAAGGAAAACCCAACTTAGCTTTAACTTAGGACAAGGGAGACAGGTAAGGCTATGGTGGCACCCTCTTCCCAGGAGGGTAGCCCGGGAGCTAGAAACCTGTCCTGTGCTCAGGAAAGCTCTAGGTGGGCCCTGTAGCCCACAGCCACACATGGTTACTAAAATTAAAAGTAGGGAAGAGAGACTGTTCAAAGGACCGAGTTTGTGCTTTGCAGCATAAACAAGTCTGGGCTTCATTCTTGGCACCCCACTGTCCATTCCCCAAGCACTACTTGGGGTGATCCCTGAGCACAAAGCTGGGAGTAACCCCAAACACTGTTGGATGTGGCCCTCAAACCAGAAACAACTGAAACAAATCATCACCATCACCACCATCATCCCGTTGATTGTCAAATTTCTCGAGTGGTCTCAATTACATCTCCATTCGTCTTAGCCCTGAGATTTTAGAAGCCTCTCTTTACTTGTCCTTTTCAATGGTGCCACATTGGAGGCTCTTTCAGGGTCAGGGGAATGAGACCCAGCTTGTTACTGGTTTTGGCATATGAATATGCCATGGGGAGTTTTCGAGGCTCTCCCATGCGGGCAGGAAACTCTTGGTAGCTTTCCAGGTTCTCTGAGAGGGAGAACTAGGCTATAAGATGTCGCTCAGCCACAAAGCTTCCAGGGGCTTGGTCTTATAGTCCCTGGATGTTGGCCATTGGTGGGATTACATGGCACCAGAGGCAGTCCCTGGGTGTGACCACCTAGCTACTGGAAAAGGGGGGATCTGGGCAGAAGAGGCCCAGTCCTGATCAGAGCAAGTTTGGAGATCTCAGCCCCGGGTCCCACACACTTGGGTTCTTCTGCTGGTTCCTTCATGTGTGAGGCTCATCCGAACGTGTAGAGAGGGGCTTTGAGCATGGCTGTGGCTGGGCTCGGAGGTCTTCAGCTGCGGAGGCTCTGTTTACTAAAACAAATAAAATGACAAATTGTCTTTCTGAGCATCAGCTACATTTCAAGTGCTCTATGGCCACCTGAGGCCTGTGACCTTCCTATGTGACCAAGGGGACATTCACTCATTCAACATGTGTACTGAGCATCCCAGCATGGGAGAGGGCATCTGAAATTTCTGTTCTCATGGAATTTGCCCTCTGGAAGGGAAGATTTGGGTCCTAGACTAAGTACAGGGGGGTCAGGCTTGCCTTGTATGCAGCTGATCCCGGTTTGATCCCCAACAAGACATGTAGTCCCTTAAGTACTGCCAGGATGCTTCCTGAGCACAGAGTCAGGAATTAGTCCTGAGCACAGATGAGTGTGGTCCACCCCACCTTTCTAATCTACAAATGCAGAGTGTTACCAAGAATCACCAACAAGGCTTCACCTCTGGGTGCTCCTTTCAAAGCCAGGGCCAATGTTCTGATATCTTTATCTGGCTGCATCAAAGGTTAACATCTGATGTTCCGTGGTACAGCAACCAAAATGGAAAATTGGGGACCAGAGTGATAGTACAATGGCCAGGCTAACTGCCTTGCACATGAGCTGCCTGGATTTGACCCCCAGCACCCCATATAGTCTCCTAAATCCCATAAGAAATGATCTCTGAGTGCAGAGCCAGGAGTAAGCCCTGAGCACCATTAAATGTGGCTCCCAAACAAACAAAAAACTGAAAAATTGTCATTGGCTTGAAACTATTACTAAACCACAGGCTTTATTCAGATCCCTTCCGTTGCTTTCTATTTTCCCCCCACTAACATCTCCTTCCTTCCTTCCTTCCTTCCTTCCTTCCTTCCTTCCTTCCTTCCTTCCTTCCTTCCTTCCTTCCTTCCTTCCTTCCTTCCTTCCTTCCTTCCTTCCTCTCTCTCTCTCTCTCTCTCTCTCTCTCTCTCTCTCTCTCTCTCTCTCTCTCTCTCTCTCTCTCTCTCTGTTTTTTGAGCTCAGGGCTTACTCCTGGCTCTGCACTCAGGAATTACTCCTGTGGGTGCTCAGGGATCAACCCAAGTCTGTCATGTGCAAGGCAAATGTTATACCCACTATTCTCTCTCTCCAGTCCTCTGTCTTCTTTTTAATAGGGGCCACACTTGGTGGTGTTTGGGGGCAGACTGGGGCCACTCCTGGTCTTTTGTAGGCTCTTTGTGAGCCTGATAGGTTGGTGTTTGGTCTTGGTGGTGCATGGTGGTGCATCATGAGATCTAGGGGCCTGTACCCAGGTAATCACATATGATGGGCTTATTTGCTGCCAAAAAAGTTACCTCCCAATCCCTTGTTTCCGTTTCCCTTCTATAAAAACATTGATTTGTCATTGGCTATGATACTATGGAATGTCCGCAGTTTCGCTTCTCCTCTGTGTCTCTGTTCAATACACACGGCTCCCCCACCAAAGTGCCAGTGTTATTCCTCTGCCCGTTCTCCCACATCTTTTCCTTTCCCTCCTGCAACCATCATAGTTTCACCGAGTCTAGAGGATCAAAACTAGTTTTGATGCTGAGCGTGTGCCCTAGAAGTTAGTTGCTGTTGTTCTGTCCCTCTGCTCCAGTTATCCCTATTGCACATATGAGTGAAGCCATTCAGTCATCGTGTGTTACTTCCTTATTTATTTCAGTGAGAATAATCCCTTCAGACTCCATCCATTAATCCCAACAGTTAGGTAGTATTCCCTGATCCCAGATACCACAACTTCTTTATCCGGTCAGCTGCAGCTGGGCATGAGACTGATTCTGTGTGTTGCTTATTTTGAATAACTGCTCCTATGAACATAGAGGTGCAAATATTTTTTCAAAAACATGCTTTAATATCTGTTAATAAATGCATGGGAGCAGTATTGCTGGGATAATATAGGATTTTAATTTTTTTTAATGAAGGAATAATATTTTCCAATGAAACTACATCAATTTTTATCCTCACCAAAGAGGGCCCAGGATTATGGCTCAATTAGTGTATATTTCCTTTTTGTGTGAGGCCTGGGTTCGATCCCTGGCATTGCATGGCCCTCTGAATACTGCCAGTCACTCCTCAATACCACCAGGTATAACACCATACTATGATTACTACTACTATTATTATTATTGCTACTACTACTATAACTACTACTACTATTACTACTACTACTACTACATTGTTACTACTATTATTACTACTAAGTGCATTCCCAACAATGGTACCCCAGACTTACTTTTCGTTTACATCCTCTCCATACACTTAATCCCCACCTTTTTTAAAATTGAATCACCGTTAGCTACAGTTACAAACTTTTATGTTTGAGTTTCAGTCATACAGTGATCCAACACCCATCGCTCCACCAGTGCACATTCTCCACCACCAGTGTCCCCAGTATCTCTTCCCCCATCCCACCCCTCCTCTGCTTCTACGGAAGTCAATTTCCCATATATTCTTTCTCTACTTATGGACATTATGGTTTGCAATACAGATACTGAGAGGCCATCATGTTTGGTCCTTTGTCAACTTTCAGCACACATCTCCCATCCTGAGCAATCCCTCCAACCATCACTGACTTAGTGATCCCTTCTCTATCCCAGCTGCCCTCTCCCCCAACTCATGAGGCAGACTTCCAACCATGGAGCAGTCTTCCTGGCCCTTGTCTCTACTGTCCTTGAATCCCCACTTTTTTTACCTAGACCAGCCTCACCAGTGGGAGAGAGCTCACCGTGGTTGCATTTGCATTTCCTTCACAGGAAGTGACGACATCTTTTTTTTTCTGTCCCCAGTGCAGGAAACTGGGCTGTGCCTTGCCTCCTTTGTCTCCTTCACTTGGTGACAGTTTCTCAGGCTTTCCCTGTGCTTCATGCTTAGACTCTGCTGAAGAGTATCAGTCAGGTGTCCTATAGAACAGCCCTCCACATAAGTACATTTGAGGCTTTTCCTTATGATTAGACCAGGTTTATAAATTCGGGGGAGGAGAACCCCAAAGTATCAGTACCTTTCTCAGGACCTCATGTCAGGGGTACATGGAGTGAGAAGAATCTGAGTCAGATGGTGTTGACCTTGGATGCTTGGTGAAAGTGCTGATGCTTGATATAGTTAATTTGCCTTGCCCGTACTCAATCTGTCACAAAGTCACTAAGTCCAGCCCACCTGCCAGGGAAGAGGGAATGAGCCTCTCAGGGGAGGGGGGGATTCAATAATCTGAATGTACGTTAAAACCATCCGAGTAACTAATTACTATTTGGGGGGACTTTGAGATTATCTCAGGACGCTGTTTCCCCTTGCAGAGGCTCCCAATGCTTTCCTCATCCCTCTGAGTCTCTGCCTACAGCAGTGGTCACTGGCACTGCCAGCCAGTCCAGCTTCTCTCATTCAGTCTACACTAGTGATCTGTAATCCTCCTGGAAACACAGTCGGTCTCTTCTCATCCATCAAATCATGAATTGATTGTATCAGAACAGACTCACCAATATTTTCTTTTCCCTTCAATGATAGAATATCACTGTTAATAGTTGCTCAGATTGTTCTAGACACTGGCATCACATTAATTCCTTGGTGTTTTTCTTTTTAAATGATTTGGGGAATGGTTTGGCAATGTGACTAGGCAGTGAAGTTCCTGCCTTTTATGCATTTGGACTTGGGTTTGAACTCTGGCACTACATAGCGGTGACCACTACGCAAAAAATAAATTGTGAGGGCAACCCTTTTGTGCTGGGGGTTGGTTAGGGCCCCTTCCCTGGTGCCAGGGTTTAAATCTAGGACATTGTCCGGGCAAGGCATATATTACCACTTGAGCCACATATATCACCGTGTCCTTTAGACAGGCCCACATTATTTTTGCGTTTAGCTGTCTGGGAACTATTTTTCTTTCTCTTCCTTCCAACTTTGCTCCCTCCCCTCTCTGTCTCCCTCCTTCCTTCCTTCCTTCCTTCCTTCCTTCCTTCCTTCCTTCCTTCCTTCCTTCCTTCCTTCCTTCCTTCCTTCCTTCCTTCCTTCCTGCCTTCCTTCCTGCCTTCCTTCCTGCCTTCCTGCCTTCCCTCCTTCCTTTTATCCTTTCTTCCTTCCTTTCTTCCTTCCTTCTTTCCTTCCTACCTCTCTTTCCCTCTCTCCCTTCCCCCTTTCTCATCCTTTCTCTCTCTTTTTCTCCTTTCTTCTTTCTTTCTTTCTTTCTTTCTTTCTTTCTTTCTTTCTTTCTTTCTTTCTTTCTTTCTTTCTTTCTTTCTTTCTTTCTCTCTCTCTCTTCCTTCCTTCCTTCCTTCCTTCCTTCCTTTCTTTCTTTCTTTCTTTCTTTCTTTCTTTCTTTCTTTCTTTCTTTCTTTCTCTCTCTCTCTCTCTCTCTCTCTCTCTCTCTTTCTTTCTTTCTTTCTTTCTTTCTTTCTTTCTTTCTTTCTTTCTTTCTTTCTTTCTTCCTTTCTCTCTTTCTTTCTTTTTCTTTCTTTCTTTCTTGGGGGCTGCTCATGTGATGCTAAGGGAAGCATTTGATGCCTGGAATCAAACCTAGGGCTCCTGCAGGCAATGGATGTGCTCCATCCATTGAGCCATCTCCTCAGCCCCTATTTTACTTTCTGTCAGAATAAAATATTCACCTTGTATGTTCAGGCTTAGCTGCCCCAGCCCAAGAATCTGTTTCTCCAGACTCCCCACAGGTATTTGTTTTATTGATTGATATCTTTCAGTTGCTAGTGCTAGTGGCCTTTGCCAGGGCTACAGCCTCACACTCACCATGGTGCTCAGACCTTCACTTGACTGTCGTGTGTTGGGGATTGCAGTTTGCAGCCACACCCAGTGGTATTCAGAAGCTACTCCCAGCTCTGGCTCTGTGCTTGGAGGTCATTCCTGGCAGCGCTCAGAGAATCAACTATGGGCCTCCTGCAGACAAGGCGTGTCTCACTCTAGTGCTATCTCTCCAGCACTGAGTCACACACACTTGGTTGTGGTGCCTGGAATCATGAATGGCAGTGGCGTGGGATTGAATTTAACATGGGAGATGGAGCTCATGACCTCATGCCTGCAGGGCAGATGCCCTCCCCCTGAGCCACATCCCTGAGGCTGTGGATTACAGGCAGCTCCACAGTGGTCAAGGGTCTGATGGAGAGGCTGGAGCAATAATACAACATGTAGGGTGTTTGCTTTGCATGCGGCTGATCTGGCCCCCCGAGCACCACCAGGAATAATTCCTGAATACAGAGACAGGAAGGAGTAACCCCCTAAACATTGCCCGGTATGGTGGCCCAAAAAGGGAAAAAAAAAAAAGAGTCTGATGGGGCCATTGCTCTTGCCCGTATTAGCATTTGGGATTCAACATATACCGATGTCTGTAAGCCTCAGCGTTCTCTGTTGTAAAATGGGAGACAATAATGGCACTTCCTTGTTGAGCTGCTGCATATGAGAACGAAGTGGGCAAATTTATGCGAAGCACTCACTGCTGCTTCCAGTGGGAGTGACTGGCTGGAAGAGCTATAGACTTGAGGCAGGACAGCTAGTTGTGTGGCCATGATAAAACTATGGCTCAGGTTCTCGTTTGTAGAATGGAGAGAGTAACTATCTCATAGTTTTTGTTGAATCGAATGAATCAGCACCCGTTAAATACTCAGAACAGGGTCCTGCATTTAATAAGCACTTTGCTAATGTTAGTTTTGTTTTGGTTTTCGGTTTCTGGGTCATCCCTTGCGGTGCTCAGGGACTATCCCCTGTGCCTTGTACAGGGGTCTCTCCTGGTAGTGCTTGGGGGACCAGGGGGTGCTGGGGAGTAAAGGCAGGCCTCCCACATGCAGTGCATGCATACTTAGCCCTTTGTGTGATCTCTCTAGCACAGTAACTATTAGCTTCATTGTTTGGAGAATTATTATTGTCGACCAAGTATTTGGATGCTTTGATGTTGTTATTCTACTCAAGGTTGGTAGGCCAAGAGCTATGGTAGAAGAATTAAAATATAACTCTAAGAAAGAGATGCAGTTGAAAGGTAATTGGCATTAACATCATGCAGTTTCAATGCTTAGAATAGCCGAATTCCAATTGTAGCCAGTTTGATTCCATCACACGCTGCTGACATTTTTCTCCTCTGCGGTGCTGACAAACGGCCAAGAAGGAATCATTCAGCTCACATTTGTCTCACACTGATGCACGAGGCCCAAATGGCCAGCGGCTTTGGGGGCAACTCTTTGTAAATCCATCAAATTTGGCCATTAAAAAATGATAACTATGATCAGCCAATGCTGAGGGACCCATTTTGTGGAAAAAAGAAATGGAACCAACACAGTTAGTGACACAATAATTAGGACGCAGGGGAGATGGCTGACAATTTGGAGATGTTTTCTTAGAGAAAAATATCAAATGACTTACAGCGTTCAGGACATTAATAGATAATTAAATTGGCAATTTATTGCAGTGGAGTGACAGTTGTGTCCCGCTCCTTCGTAAACACAGAGTCAGACATCCAGAGGCAATTCCTGCTCAGTCTTAATTGTAGGATAGCATGTCAAGAGCAGTCCCCTCCCGCTGGAAAGCCCGAGGAGTATTCTTGTCAAGACTGTTACAGGACTTCCCTCTCGTAAGCAAAGAAAGAGAGGGCGGCCAATGATTGCAACGCCTGAGAGTCTGCCTCTCGAGCCGAGTCCACTCAGGACTGGGGCACGGGGTGACAGGGCACGAGAGGTGGGGTGCAGGGACACTGACATTCTGGTGAGAGTCGTGGTATGGGAAAACGGTGTGCCTGAAATTCTACCAGTCACAGTATTGGGAGTCACTGTGCCTACATATGCTTTTAGGGAAAAAAGAATGCTGAGGGATTTTCTTACAGTTAAGCAAGTACAGTAGGGGAGTGTGGAGGTGCGAGGACTCAAGGGAACCACTGTCCCTCCCCCCACTCAGGTCAGTGTGTTCAGAGCCTCCTTCCCCTGTCTCACTCTTCTCTGGTCCTCTCCTTTCTCCCATGCCTGTGGCACACTCAGGTATGAGGCACTCTCTACATGAATGTTCTGTCCACAAACCATGTGGATTTTTTTTTAAGGATTCATGTTTTTGTTTTGGGGGGGGTTTTGGGCGGGGGTTTTGATTTGTTCTTCTTTTTTTTTTCTTGGGGGCCACATCCAACAGTGCTCAGGGTTTACTCCTGGCTCTGTGCTCAGGGATCACTTCTGGCAGTGCCGGATGACCATTTGTGGTTCCAAGGATCAAATCAGAGTCAGCCATTGGCAGGGGAAATGCTTTTACCCCCATACTATCTCTCAGGTAATTTGTAGTATTGTTTTAATATATTTTTTAAAATTTCGTTTTGGTTTTTGGGCCACCCTAGTGGTGTTCAGGGTTTTTTCCTGACTCTTTGCTCAGGGTTCACTCCCTGTGCGCTTGAGGGACCATACAGGGTGCTGGGGATCAAATGGGGTCAGTCACATGCAAGGCAAGCACCCTTCCTACTGTACCTCTGCTCTGGCTCCTTGGATTATTGTTCGAATAAATTCACTTTTAAATGATATGCGCTTCCCACTGACCCTTCACCTACCCAAAGCTCTCCATGGTGCCAGGCTCTGATGCTCATGAGACGTAGCTATTGACTCAGCCCCTGGCTGGGTGGGGGGCCCCCCTCTGTGAGCAAAACCAATCATGGCCTGCAAATGGCAGCAGAGGGGATCAAGACTTAGAGGAGAAATGGGGTTCTCCACATGGAGGACGTTTTCTCCAAAGCAAGACAATGAGACTGGAACTTTCCTAACATTGAGGGAAGCATCTTTTCACTATTGACAGATACAGATATTTATGTACAGTTGTGTGAGAGGACAAAAGGCAAGAAGGCTACGAAAGTTAGGCTGAGGGCAGGGAAAGTGGGGTTAAAGAGTCAAGTCTGTGACTGGCGGTAGATGGAGGGCCGGGGTGGGGGGTGCTCTGCAAACCACCCCAAGCTCACTGTGAAGAAGTGGAGGTGGCCCTTAGAGTGTGTTCAAATGAGTTTGGTCTGCACTGTAAGAAGCTAGGGTTCTATCTGGGTAAAATGTGATGGTGATAAAGATGCTCGGTCCTGAACACTTGGATGTCACCAAGATTTGTGAGAAAGCCAGGAGAGAAGCCCATAAAGTAAGTCTGGGGATCAGGTGCAGATCCCAGAGAATGTAGTTTGCAAAACCACATCGTTTTGTCTTGGCTACCAGGATGGGCTTAAGGAACAAATCTGAGTATTAGAGCGTGGGTTGATAGAGATTGTAGGTCTGAATAACCTCACCTGGGAAAAAAACAAAGGCAGGCAGGGCTGGACTTTGCATGACTCTGGTAAGAGAGAGGGAGGAGCCCCTCCAGGAGACTGAGAAGGAGCAGAGACACCACTGGAAAAGGGGGCTGGAGCACTGTCTGGGTATTTCGGGAAAATGCTGAAAAAGAGACATGGAATGTAGAGCCCTAGGGAGGTGTGGCTGGGCTAAGGATGTTTAGTGTGACTTGGAAGCAAGGAAGTGGGACAATGAAGGTTCTGCTTTGTGATGCAGGAGGGAGAAGGCAAAAGAGAGGCCTGACACTCATTTTGTTTTGAGGCTGAGAGCAGGGCTGTCAGTGAGAGACAGGGAGGGGGTAAATCTCCCGCCTTTGTTGTTGGGCTTTTTTTTTTTTTTGCTTTTTGGGTCATACCCCACAATGCACAGGGGTTATTCCTGGATCTGCACTCAGGAATTACTCCTGGCGGTGCTCAGGAGACCATGTGGGATGCTGGAAATTGAACCTGGGTTGGCCGAGTGCAAAACAAATGCCCTACCCGCTGTGCTACCACTCCAGCCCCATCTCTCGCCTCTCTGTACTCTATTCCAGGAATGTGGTACCATGGCTGTCTCACAGACACATACATTAAGTAGGGCTGTTAGTTCTCTATCTCTCCAAGTCGTTCTTCTTTGTCTTTCCACTGGCCTTCCCCCTTTATCTGAAAATAAAAAGTATTTAATTATTGATCAAATAATACAGTTACCTTCTTTTGGTCTTTTTTCCTTTTCTTGGTGGGGAAGGGTAGCATTCTAGGTTGTCAGGGCTTGCTCCTGGCTCTGTGTTCAGAGATCATGCCTGACAGACTCGGAGGACTATTGAATGCAGGTCAGCTTCATGAAAGAGATGTGCCCGACCCACTGTACTCTGGTTCCCTTTTCCTGATTTTTAGAAAATTGTGGGGGATGGGGGTGGGGGAGAGAAAGAAAGAGAGAGGGAGGGAGAGACATAGAACATGTGTTGCAGGTTGTGATTGACGTGGGCAGCAAGAATGCACCATATTTTTTTAACTTTTCTATTAAAATTTTTTTAATTGAATCACAGTGAGATACACAGTTACAAAGTAGTTTATGATTGGGTTTCAGTCATACAATGTTTCAACATACATCTTTCCACCAGTGTATGCTTCCTACCACCAGTGTCCCCAGTTTCTCTCTGCCAGCCTCTGTGCTTTATGGCAGCAGGCATTATCCTTCTCTCTCTCTCTCTCTCTCTCTCTCTCTCTCTCTCTCTCTCTCCTTTTGGGAATTATGCACCATATTTTTTACATAAAATCTTAGCCAAACTGGCTGGACTGTCCTCAAGTCCCTTTTCAGTAACCAGAATTGGTAATTATATAAATATGGTATGTATTTATACACCAGAATCCTCTCCAGACACAAAGAACCTGAGACTATGAACAGATTCAGTAAACATGGAGACTCCTCTCACCATTGCTTTTCAATTTTAATTTTAAAAATTGGAGGGGGCACACCTTATAGTGCTCAGGTGTTACCCCTGGCCCCATGCTCACTCTTTTTTCTTTTTTTTTTGGTTTTTGGGTCACACCCGGCAATGCACAGGGGTTACTCCTGGCTCTTCACTCAGGAATTACCCCTGGCGGTGCTCAGGGGACCATATGGGATGCTGGGATTAGAACCCGGGTCGGCCGCATGCAAGGCAAACGCCCTACCCGCTGTGCTATCGCTCCAGCCCCAATGCTCACTCTTGATAGTACCCAGAGGACCATGTGGTACCGGGGATTCAAGCTGGGCCCCAGTACGCAAAGCCTGTGCTCAGCCTGCTGTGCTCCCTGGCCCTCCCCTCACCAATTCTATTCGTTAGCTGGCACTGAAAACTTTTTCTGGAGAGACCTTATAATGGTCAGTGTACAGGGGCCATTCAGTTAGTTGGGCCTAATGGGTCATTTTAGGGGCCTGACAATTTGATGTTGCTGGGGCCAGTTGTGCTGGAGTCACCAGGGTCATTCTGGCAATAGTATGTGAGCTCTCTACGAGGCCCTGGAATTTTATTTTATCTTTGCTACCCAGGTGGAGTCATGCTGCTTTGTTTCCTGATGGATGAACTGAGGTACATTATTAGTGCGTGTTCTCTGAGATTGCTATTACTGATGACTAATTCACAAAGGTTATTATAATCAAAACAATAAGACTTAGAGGTCTGCAGTAAATCGTTTGGGAGTTATGAAGAATAAACATGATTTAGTTTGTACTACAGTTTCCTATAGTGATGATGCCGCTTATAAAGCAGTGTTTCTCGGCTTCCTTTTGTCCTTGTCATGATTCTGAATAGTTTTTGATGATACGGTCTTTGAAATCAGAAGTTACAAACGTTGTGTGAGTTTAGATTATTTTTGTCTGTTTGTTTTTGTTGTTGTTGTTGTTGTTGTTGTTTTAGTTTTTGGGTCACACCCATTGATGCTCAGGGCTTACTCCAGGCTCTGTGCTCACAGATCACTCCTGGTGGAACTGGGAGACTTGATGTGGTGCTAGGGATCAAACCGGGGTCAGCCAAGTGCAAAGTAAGTGCCTAAGCCCCTGTAACTATCTCTAGGCCAAAATTTTGATGGTCTTGCAAATGTTTTTCTAAAAGTCTGAATTAACTGAAATTTACAAAAGGTGACTTTTACATACAAATTCAGATTTGTGAATTCTGAAAAACTGGGAGCTGGGGCTGAAGCGATAGCACAGTGGGTAGAGCGTTTGCCTTGCATGCAGCTGACCCGGGTTCGAATCTCAGCATCCCATATGGTTCCCTGAGCACCGTCAGGAGTAACTCCTGAGTGCAGAGCCAGGAGTGACTCCTGTGCATGGCCAGATGTGACCCAAAAAGAAAAAAAAAAAACCAACCTGGGAGCTGTAGTAACCTGGCCCCCCACTCAATAATGGGGCTCCCTTTTCAGACCCCTCCTTGTATCTCAGGCTCTGTGTCCTTAGCCTCTTACCTGTTCCCTGAAGACATTGGAGTTTGAGAACAGACCTTTGTTGTAGATCTGGTGACAGCTGCTCAAAACTGAGAGTCCCTAGGTCCCAATTCATAGAAACCTCTATAGAGACTTAATATGCATAATGAGGCAGGTGAGATTCTGTAGGAACATCGGGGGAAAAACCATCTGATTTGACTGAACTCAAGTTTCCTAATCACTTACTTCTTCACTACTTTGACACTCTGCATTGATTCCTAACATTTCCTCTATTCACATGTACTAAACAGCAAGCTAGTTTAGTACATTTTTAATGATGGTGAAATGCATGTATCCTGATTAAATAATTGTGCAAGAATTTTACGACAGTCCCCCAGGTCCCTGGGGTCTCCCCAGAGTATTGCTAAAACATACAGCAATGTTGGGAAATACGGCCTTCAGTGGTCCTGCGGCAGTCAGGATTAAGCTAGCTAGCCTGTTTTTCCTCATTGGACAGGGCCATAAATCTCAGATGACAGAGCATTCCATTGTAAGGCATTTATGGTTTAGACATCCGTATGCATTATCTGTTTCTCTCTCACAAACACCCCAAAAGTAAAAAAATAGCTATTCTGTTTGAATCTTTTGTGAGGGGGTTTGGTGTCATTAGTGGCAGTGCTCATGGTGCTCTTGGGGACCTTTGCCAGGTCTGGTGCCTGGAGGGGTGATGGAGTGGTGGGGGACTCCTCCAACCAGGGCCCTTGAATGCAGGCACGCGCCTGAAGCCCTGCATTAACCTTTTGGCCCTGCTCTCCTTCCTGACACATCAAGGAATGATCTCACAGTCTGGGTGACTCCTTCAAGGACCCAAAGTAGACAGAGGCAATGCCAAGATGAGGGTCAGTCTTGACCTCTGGATCCAGTCATTTCCCTGTACATCCAATGAATTTATCAAAATTCCTATGACTTGGCTTTGTATTTGCCCCTCCCTCCCCCACGGCCCCCCTTCCCTGCCCGCCCCCAGCACGCCCCGTCCCCTCCTCCAGGACAATACTGGCTCAGCTCCTCTCCAGGGAAGCTTGAAGGGCCGTTGGGGGTGCGGCTAAAGAGGAGTCTAGCCTTTGGAGGCTGGCGGGCACTAGCTGGGAGCTCCGCCCCGCTTGAAGAGGCCCAGGACCCCCCGGCCAGACTGCCAGACCCGGGCCTTTTGCTCCTTCACCTAAAACCTTCCCGAACCTCCACCCTGGGGACGCCGAGAGCTCTGATCGAGGTCCAGATCATTTCTCCAAGGAGTTGCAACGCGGCCTCAAGCACCGACACTCCTCGCTCGCTCCATCCCGAGGGAGCGACCCTGCACACCCGCTGTGTTTGCGAGTGTTTCTGGCCAGAGCTGGGGTTGAGGGGAATGGGGGCGGGCTGCAGTGCGGTTCACCACTCCCAGTCCCCCTGGTACGGGACTCTGCGCGCGCCTGTGTGTGTGTGTGTGTGTGTGTGTGCGCGCGCGCGCGCGCGCGCTCGAGTGTCCCCGGGGTTGGCGCGAGTGTCCCTGGGGTGGTGGGGAGCCGAAAGCCGCTTCCCGCCCCCCCCCCCTCGCACCCCAGCCTCTGGCCTCGCCTAGGGAGGTGGGAAGCTGACAGTGGTTTCAAACGTCAATGGCAACTTGCTTCTTCCGAGCTCTGGGTGCTTCCTCCTGGCGCGGGGAGAGGGCGTGGGAACCATGGCCAGGGTGGTCGCTGGAGGACACCCCCTACACCACCCCCATTCCCCCTTAAGTCCCCTCGGTGCCAAGAGTCTCCAGCTTCTTAGCCTGAGAGTTAAGAGGGCAACTCTGGTAAGAGGTGCGAGTCTAGGGGCAGGGGCCGCAGTGAGGTGTCAGTGACTCTGCCACTTGTGAGACTAACACCCAAGGACAGTAGAGACAGGGGCCGGGGGATTGCCCCACAGTTGGAAGCTTCCCCAAGGGCTGGGGGAGAAGGCAGTTGGGATGGAGAAGGGACCACTAAGTCAATGATGGTTGGAGAGATCGCTGGGGATGGGAGATGTGTGCTGAAAGTAGACAAGGCCTCTCAGTATCTGTACTGCAAACTATGATGCCCAAAGTAGAGAGAGAGAGCAAGAAGGAAGGTGCCTGCCACAGAGGCGCTCGGGGAAAGGGAGGAGTGGCGGGAGGAAAACTGGGGACATTGGTGGTGAGAAATGGACACTAGTGAAGGCATGGGTGTTTGGTCATTGTATGATTGAAACTCAATCATGAAAGCTTTATAACTGTATCTCACTAAAATAAATAATTTTAGTAAAATTATTTGTAATTTTACTAAAACTAAATAAAAACAATTAAAATCACAAACTTTGTCCAAAACAACATTTCAAAATGTGAATTTGATGGAGTGTTAAGTGGTTAAGTGGCTAAGGTGCTTTCCTTGCCTCCTGCCAATCCTGGTTCAAATCTGTGGCACCACAAATGATCCTTTGAGTACCAACAGGGTTCATTCCTGAGCACTAGATCCAGGAATAGCCCTGACCACCAGCAGTTACGGCCACTTTATATGCTACCCTCCCTCGCTCCCAGGGTCTTCTGTCCGGAAAATGAGGTTCCCTTTCTCCGAGCCCCAGGTCAGAAATTGGCCCTGAGTCCAGGGTCTTACTTGGCCATTCAGGGCCCAACTGTGGTCCAGCTACAGCTCTGGTTGTGCTGGTTATCATTAACTGGTTGTGCCTATGGTTTATTACTGGTTCTGTGCTCAAGGGCTCACTCCTGGTAGTACCAAGGAACCATTTAATAATTATATTTGAGTGATTCTATTTTGGATACTTAGAGATAGAGAAAAATAATCCAGAGAATAAAGGAAAATCCAGGAAAAAAAATTTTCCTGTTGGTTTTTCTTTCCTTCTTTTTTTTTTTTAAACAAACCAGTTGTCTGTGATTTATTTATTTATTTATTTATTTATTTATTTTGCTTTTTGGGTCACAACCCAGCTCAGGGGTTACTCCTGGCTTTACACTCAGGAATTACTCCTGGCGGTGCTCAGGGGACCATATGGGATGCCGGGGATCGAACCCGGGTCGGCCGCGTGCAAGGCAAACGCCCTACCCGCTGTGCTATCGCTCCGGCCCCTTTCTTTCCTTCTTTTTCTTTTTTTTTTCCCCCAGACAAGCTGATCTTTTCTGATTTGTGATGAAGTCAACTAACTGGTGTGGAGTGTGAAGGGCTTTCCTTTTCAGGCCCAGGATTTATGCCTTTCCTGTTCCTTCTTGCTTAGGAGCCTCTCTGACATATCAGCAATCGAGGCAGGGAACCCAGGTCTGGAAGGGCTCACAAACTATCCATTTGAGTATACTGACAGGAATTTATGGCTATTTCAACCCCGCTGTGACAGTCTATTGAATGTTGACTTCTACAATTATTTTCTTTTGGTTTTTCTTTGGGGTTTTCCACAGCTGGCACAGTGCCAGCCAGAGTTTGAAGTGGGTCCTCCCACATGTGAAGCCCGCTCGCTTTTTGTGCTGCCTCCCCAGCCCAACATGCCCTTACTTTTTTGCTGTATATTTTTCCCTTCAACACACTTGGATTGGATCTTCTGATTTCAAACCATGGAATAAGACCTGGGAGCCTACAAAGAAACAAATGACAGCAGCCCTGCTCTTCAGTGGGGATAAGGAATCACTAAGGAAGAGTTACTTGAGCTTGTTTTCAGCTTGTTAAGTACATGAGTTCCCTTCTGACTGTGTTATTATAACTCTCTTTAAAAGATTCAAAATGTATAATTTACTCCTGAGTTGCCTTCCATTTTAATTGAAAATCAGGACAGTACTCTAATTTATCTGTACATAGAATCATTCATGCAATAAAATTTTACCAAGCACCTACCACTTGCCCAATCCTGTGCTGTTGGGGGTACTAAGCAAGACCCAATTAAACTTAGGGTCTAGTTGATGGGGTCTCATAGATAAACAGTGATATGTAGAAAATTTCCAAGGGCCTTTGTCCCTGAATAGACAGATTTACAACAGCTGATGGAACATGAAGGAGTTCATGGGGGTAGGGGGGGCAGCAGGAGGACAGAGTGAAGGCAGCAGAAAAACCTTCATAGAAAATTAATTATCTGTAAGTTAACTGAAAACTAACTCTGCCCATTACTAATCTTTAATTTAGAAGCAGGAATTTTTTTCTGACCTGAGATAGTTTTCTTGTTATTGTCACTGTCACTGTCATCCCATTGCTCATCGATTTGCTCAAGCAGACACCAGTAACATCTCCATTGTGAGACTTGTTGTTACTGTTTTTGGCATATCCAATATGCCACAGGTAGCTTGCCAGGCTCTGCTGTGAGGACGCGATACTCTTGGTAACTTGCTGGGCTCTCCGAGAGAGGTGGAAGAATCGAACCCAGGTCGGCCGCATGCAAGGCAAATGCCCTACCGCTGTGCTATCACTCCAGCCAGTTTTCCTGTTCTTTTCCCTAATAATGTTTTCAGTTGATGGTTTATATTTTGGGGCCATCCCCTGGAGTGTGAGGGCCTAATTCTGACTTTATGCTCCCAGATTGCTCCTGGCCACAGCCAGGGACCATATGCAGTACTGGGGATCAGATCTGGGTGGGCTGCCTGCAAGGCATCTTACCCACTGTACTATCTTTCCAATCTTGTCTCATATACTAACCATCTGATTAAATTATCTGATGTATTAAATGTATGCTTTATGATTTCTTTGTAGATTGCTAAAGGTAATAATGTTTTTACAAGTTTATGAATTATGAGTTTATGACATTCAAATATTATTATTCCAAAGACTGGGAAAAATTTAAAAATATATTAGTCCTTTTAGCGGCTTTGAGACTTAGAAAATATACATGCTTTAAACATATTCTATGATTGTTCCCCAATTTTTAAGTTTATATTGTAGGTCTTCTGATGGGAACATTGTTCTTATGATAATAGATCTCCTCTATAGATTCTGCATTTAGGATTTGAAGCCTTGGGTTTTATTCTAATTTTTGGTTTTTATTTGATGGGGGGATACCAAATGATGCTTGAGGAGTAAGGGCCCTGAGGTGCCAGGGGTCTAACAGGGCCTCACACTTGCAAAGCACATGCACGACCCTCTGGCCACGTCCTGGGGCCCCTACTCTTTGTGTTTTTATTGTGGGAAGAGAACTTGTAAAGGGCTAGAGGGATAGTGCAGCAGGTAGGGCATTTGGCCAACCTGAGTTCGATCCCTGGCATCCCATATGGTCCCCCAGAACTGCCAGGAGTATAGAGTATACTCAGATTCCTGAGTATAGAGCCAGGAGTAACTAACCCCTGATCATTGCCAGGTGTGACCCAAAAAGCCAAAAATAAATAAATAAATAAAAACACTTGTATTGGTGGGGAATTTTCAGTTCTTGCATTTTCTTTTCTTTTCTTTCTTTCCTTTTCTTTTTTGCCACACTTGGTAGTACTTGGAATTGCTCCTGGCTCATTGCTCGAGGGGTCAGTCATGGTGTTGCTCAGGGAGTGAACCTGTGGTTGCCCTCAGGCCCAGCATGCTCTCCAGCCCAACCGAGTTTAATGTCATTTTTTTTTCCCTCAACCTTTTTGACACACACACAACTCATCTGACATTAGTTTTTTATTATTGATTTTTTAGTGACCTGCCTTCATTAGAATGTTCAAAGAGTTCTACTTAGTGTATGTGCCCTTGATGGAATCCAAGAATGTATTTGAGGCATGTTAGTGATATCCCCTGGCCCCTCAACTTCTTTTATTTTCTTTTTATTTTCGGGAGGTCACACCTGACTCTGCACTCAGGAATTATTCGTGATGGTGCTGGGGAGGGAGGGGTGTCATATGGGATGCTGGAAATCAAATGTGGGTCGGTCACGTGCAAGGCAAACTCTGGCCCTCAACTTCACTTTTTTTTTTTTTTTTTTTTTTTGCTTTTTGGGTCACACCCAGCAATGCACAGGGGTTACTCCTGGCTCTGCACTCAGGAATTACTTCTGGCGGTGCTCAGGGGACCATATGGGAAGCTGGGATTCGAACCCGGGTCGGCTGCGTGCAAGGCAAATGCCCTACCCGCTGTGCTATCACTCCAGCCCCTCAACTTCACTTTCATGTCATTTTCATACCACATTTTGCAGTCATCTTATTGTTTAATGTTATAAGCACAAATATTATTTAGAAAAAAACAACTGATGTTTTGCATGTAATCAGTATGTTCTGTACTATTTCATCTTAAAAACTCTAGTCATGGGAGAGCTAGTATAGAGGGTGTAAGACTTGCATGTAGCAAGTTCAATGAGTTCAATCCCTGGCACCATATATGGCCCTCAGAGCCCTGCCCAGTGTGGCACCTGAACACAGAGTAAGGAGTAAGCCCGCAGCACTGCCAGCTATGGCCCCAAACCCCAACATATAACCTTTAATAAAATAAGCAAAGGAACAGCTGTTACAATGTTTGAAAATAAATGCTAGTCCTGAACCAGTGAAGTTATTTCAACCCTTGAATCACCAGGGAGACCCTGAAGTGGGAAGAGTACAGGCTGCTACATCCTGTACTCCCAGCATCAGTTGGAGGACAGAGAACGGAGGATAATCCAGTGAGTTGGCCAAGTGACATTATGTCAAGAACTTCCACTCTATTATAATTCTGTTGGATTAAATTTCTGAGCCAACAAGAGGTTGAAAATAGTGTGCTCGGGTTTGAGCTGTCATCCCTCAAGTTTGAGAGCAACAGGCCTAGATCTGAAACTCTTAAAGGTCGAGTCAGTGCTAATGGTCCACAGAGTTCCTGTTACATATCTAACCAACCATAGCTGAGCCATTTTAAGGCCATTTGACTATATACTTTTCTATGGGCAGAACATGGAGATCAATTGATAAAATGTCTAAGCTAATCTAAGAAAACATTTTTCCTGATTGGTCTGGGGCTTCTAAGAATCTTCACTTACATCTTAGCCCTACATTTTCAGGGATACTTAGAGGATATTTGATAGAACCAGAAAAAGACACAACAAGAGTATTAGCTTAAGTTGCTGTCATGACCTTCCTCACCTGTGTGGATGCTTCCGGACCCAGAAAGTGTTGACAGTTAGTTTGAGTCAGTGAAGTGAAAGGCAGGTGGAGATTTTCCTGGGTAGATAGTTGTGGGTTTTAGTTTTGTGTTCCCCCCAGGGGTGGGGGCACACCTGGCTCTGTGCTCAGGAGTCATTTGGGATTCCAGCTTGTAGGCAGTTGCATGCTAGGCA
This sequence comes from Sorex araneus, assembly GCF_027595985.1. NCBI lineage: Eukaryota > Metazoa > Chordata > Mammalia > Eulipotyphla > Soricidae > Sorex > Sorex araneus. The sequence continues at coordinate 207,870,546 of NC_073313.1, read as the reverse complement.
AGCCTTACCTCTGTAGTATCTCTTGCCCTGTCCAGAGAACCCCCACTTTTTTTTTCTTTTTGGGTCACACCCGGAATGCACAGGGGTTACTCCTGGCTCTGCACTCAGGAATTACTCCTGGAGGTGCTCAGGGGACCATATGGGATGCTGGGATTTGAACCTGGGTCAGCCGCTCAGCCGCATGCAAGGCAAACACTCTACCCGCTGTGCTATCGCTACAGCCCCCCAGAGAATCCCTTTTTAAGAAAGTTATCTCCACTTCTTTTGCATGTGGGAGCTCTGGGTTCGATTTCTAATATCTCATAGTCTCCCCACTAGGTATAAACCCCAAACTAGACAAAACCAACAAGACAGAAGTTTACTCCTCTTTTCAGGGAAGATGGGGTGCAAGGTTGTCTTCTTTGTAGCAATGTATCTGGGCATTCCTGCCTTCAGCTTAAGTAGCTTGAATCTCCTTTTTAATGAGTATACATGGTATGAGGCCCTTATCTTTTTTTCCCCCCCGCAGGGCATGCTCCCAATTAGTGCTCAGCACTCTGTGCCCACTCCCAGCAGTACTGGCTAAACTGACAGTTCAATGCAGGAAGCTGGATGATGCCAGGCCCAATGGTGCTGGCAACTCCCTGAAGATGCCCTTCATTTTTGAGGATCTGGACTGGTACCCAGGAATGGGTTTGCAGTGGAGACTTTTCAGAAGGACTGGTGAAGTGGTGGAAGTAGTTTGGACCTTGCTAACTGTTTCTCGAAGTCTTCTAAGATGGAGTGTCCTTTCTTAGGGGAGGGGCGTGGGGCCAGCCAATGGGACTCAGGACTTACTCCTGGCTCTGTGCTCAGGGATCATTCCTGGCAGGGCTTGGGAACCCTGTGTGGATCAAAGTTCAGTCAGCTATGAGCAAGGGAAGTGCCCTATTTGCTGTACTACCTCTTTGGCCTGGGGGTGCCTCTTGTAGCAGTACAACGATAATGTCAGAGAGAAGGCCACTGGTTTTGTAAACAGGGATTTATGAGGAAGCTGTCACAGTTTTGAAACCAATGCAGCTACAGTCACCAGGCTGTCAGACACTGGCTTACATGACCCAGGCTTGCTAAAGACTCAAGAGGGAACAGAACGCTACTTCACAATGGGGCTGTCATTCCTCAGTGACCCAGAGATGCATGTTATGTTCTCATTGCTAAATCCTGGACTCCCATAGAATCAGACTAGTAATCTAGAGGTTGTTTGGATCTTAAAGTCACGAGAGAAATGGATGGTGTTAAGGGTTGAATGGAGTTCCCCTCCAGTTCACATGTTGAAATCTTAACTCCTACTGCCTCTCCAAGGCCTTATTTAAAAATAGAATCATTGCAGATACAATCAATAAAGATTCAGCATTGGAGAGATTAAACAGGGGTTAACTGCTTGCCTTGCCTTGCAGTGCCAGGGATTGAATCAATTCAGAGTTCAACTCCTGGCACTACGCACGGTCTCCCAAGTACCACCGTCATCAGTACTCTTGAGTGTAGAGCAAAGAATAGCTTCTGGGTACTGCTGGGTGTGACCCAACCCCCATAAATAATATGCCTTTTATCTTGGAAGGTACTGGGAAGGCACACCCCAGATTTTAGTATTTGAGTTTCCTTTTCCTAAATCCAAAATACCTTGTGTCTTTTGTTTACCAATTATTCTGGTAGGTTAACACCACGGACTATGTCTCACTTCTCCTCTTCTTACTCCGGTTATGTCTCAGAGGATCCTTGGGTGGCCCAGCCAAGCACTTTTATACACCCCTCGATTAGTTTCAATTTCGGTGAACAGAGGAACCACCTGTTGGTTGCTGACTTTTTTTTTTTTTTAAAGTAAAACAGATTTTATTTGGCGGTTTTTGAGGAAGGGGAGGAGGAAGAGAAAGGGAGAAAGAGTAACAAACTCAAGAGAGAACGCAGGTTTCTCCAAAGATGGAGAACCCCAGTACACACCTCAAGAGGAGGGACGCAGGCAACACATGTGCACAGGCACCACGTGTGCTCGGCCAACTTGGTTGCTGGCTTTTAACACAAAGAACCACCTATGGGCTGGGACTGTTACTCAGTGGGCTGGGTGTGTGCTTTGCATGCTGAAGCACAGGTTTGATCCTGGGTACCCCATGGTTCCCTAAGCACGGGCAGCCATTGCCCTTAGTCACTGAGCAGGGAGGAGCACCTCAACACCAGTGGTGACTTTGAAACAAAAGCAAACAGAAAGGAGAAAGAAAAGCTGATTTATGATGTCTATGCCGTGAGATTTTGATCTTCAGTCTGGGTCAGAACCCAAGAATAATCATTTAAATGAGAACCACTGGTGCCATGGATGCCACTGACAATTGTTGGGGTCCCAGTCCTGGGACACTGCCTTGGACCAGCTTCGGGAGGTTCTGCTCCTGGCTTTCAGGATACAGGTTTTCCCCAATCAAGAGTTTGAAAGTAAAGTGGATGTCCTAAGCCAGTCCCATCCATTCATTGAAGAGTTTTTGAATTCCTATCATTAGTCAAATACTGTTCTAGGGCCTGGGAAGACATTTTAAAAAGTAGGTATAAATGTGTTACATTCTAGCTGGAATAAACAGTTGATGTAATATGTATGTATGTATATATGCATATGTATATGTATATGGGACTGGAGTGATAGCACAGTGGGTAGGGTGTTTGCCTTGCACTCAGCCAACCCGAGTTCAATTCCTCCATCCCTCTCAGAGAGCCCGACAAGCTACCGAGAGTATCCTGTCCACAGAGCAGAGCCTGGTAAGCTCCCCATGGCATATTTGATATGCCAAAAACAGTAACAAGTCTCACAATGGAGACATTACTGGTCCCCGCTCGAGCAAATCGATGAACAATGGGACAACAGTGACAGTGCTACACACACACACACACACACACACACACACACACACACACACACATAATACATGTGCTATATAAATAAGCAGGTAGGGTAAGTGTGAATGCCAAGGGTCTGTGAACATTTCTGGGTTTCTGGTGTGGGCATGACACTCATCACTGTGCTGTGCTCAAGGGGCAGTGGAGGGTGAGGTGGGGTTGAAGCCTCACATGGGCAGGGCTTGTGCTCTACTACTTCAGCCACATTCCTGACCCTTGAGCCTGACAATTTAATTCATTAATACTTTCTTTTCTTGTGGGGCCACCCCCGTGGTGCGAGATGACACCAGGGCTGCACATGTTGGTGCCTGGGAGGCTGTGTGATACCAGGACTCAGACCTCAACTCCTGCACTGGCTAGGTATGTGACCCTTTGCGCTATCTCCCCACACAACGTGGCAGTTTTTAATGGGGTGTTCTGGGTAGGGCCTCAAAAATGACTCGAAGGTGAGTAATTCAAATCTCCAGATGAGTGTCCCAACCCGGAGGGGACCACAGGCACCAGGCCCCTGATTAGAAGCTGAACACATCTGGTGTCAGTAGAAACAAGAGGCCAGTATGGCTGGGGTGGAGTGAGGGGTGACAGGGTGTCTGGAAGCTGAGATCAGAAAGATTTAGGGGTGCGGGGAGATAGTACAGTGGGTAAGGTGCTTGCCTTGCATGCAGCCAACATGGGTTCGTCTCCGGCATCCCAGACCATCACCAGGAGTAAAACCTGAGTGCAGAATCAGGAGTAAGCCCTGAGCATTCTTTGGGTGTTGCTTTAAAACCAAGAAAGTAAACTGAAATAAAAGGTTACAAAAGAGTCAAGTCATACCCTTATAGCACATTTAAGAGCAATTCTCTGAGCGGGGAGCAAACCCAGGCCCTATACCTGCAGACCATGAGAACCATGTTCTTTATTGCTGAGCCTCATCCCGGGCCCTGGTTGTTGATTTTTGTCCCACTGACTTAGGAATTATTGGAGGATGCTGAGCAGAGACAGAACAGACATTTTGGGTGGTTGTCTGCTTATTTGGGGGGCGGGGCCTCACCCTGTAGTGCTTCGGGAACCATCTGCAGTGTTGAGAATGAAACTGGTGTTGGCTGCATGCAAGGCAAGCTTCTCACCCCCTGTACTATTTCTCTAGAGTCATGATCTGACATTTCAAAAGTCACTGGCTACAGGGCCGGGGAGACAACACGAGTGCTCGAGCACCTGCCCAGCCTGAGCAAGGTCCTGGGTTCTGCAGCCAGCACCATAGAGTTGGGTGTAGGCCTGATGGTCTCTGAGTTCCCACCAGGTATGGTCACCCCCTGAGTACCGCACTGCCAGTCTGAGGACCACAAACATGGGCCTGTGCTAACCCTGTTTTGGGATATGTGTGGTGTCTTGGGAGACAAGTTAGGAGGAATCTAGGTGGAATATTGATGGCTAGAGTAGGGTCTTGGGGTAGCAGTGATTATAGTAGAGGTGGTTGGATGCCGGATATATTTTGGAGGTAGAATTATCTAGACAGACTGGAGGTGGAATGTTGAAGAAGAGAGATGCTGAAGAGGAGTCTAATTGGGTAAATCTCAGTGTGTGTGTGGGGGGGTTGGGGGGTGAGGGTGTGGGTGGGGGGGGGTTGTCAGGGATTCAAAATCCAAGGTTTTTAATGCTATTGAATTTTTTGGGTTTGGGATCATACCCACTTGTGTTCAGGATTTATTCCTGGCTCTGTGCTTAGGGATCACTTCTGTCGGCTGCCCCATCCCTGGTAAGGCAAGCACTTTACCTGTTGTACTCTCCCTCCAGTCCTGAATTCAGGGTCATATGCATGCAGGCATGTGCTCCACCATGCCATAGTCCGTCCCCTGAATCTTGGGAACTTTATTTGGAATGTTGAGCAGAAGCGTCCCCGAAGAAAGAGGCATGTGGTCGTGTGGAAGGGGGATATAATCCTTGCAGTTTGGTGAAGGCAAAGTGGGGCCGGTGCTGTGCTTCAGGGCAGGTTAGTAGCAAGAAACTGACCCGAGGGCAGAGCTGAGCTGAGCCACACGCCTGTGTCTCCCTCTGTGTTCAGAGCAGCCTCACTCACAAGTCCCCTTGGGTGAGTTACTGCTACTCTGACTCAGACTAAGTGGCGTCTCCCAGATGTGCTCTTGGCTTAAACAAATGTTTCATGGGGCCAGTGATCTAATGCAGAGATAGAGCACTTGCCTTGCTTGTGTGAGACCCTGAGTTCGATCCCCAAAACTGCAAAGAAGAAAAGGAAAAAGTTTTTTTTTTCACAGCTACTTTCCAAATGTTAGGGTGACTCCTTAGAATACTATGTCAAGAGCAGAACCATTGGATCTAATACAACAGGTCACCTGACTTTATTAACAGACCATCCCTAGTGGTGGTGCTTGTAGTATCCCCTCTATTTTGCTTTGTTTTCTTTGAAGGTTTTGGGGCCACATGCAGCAATGCTCAAGGCTTATTCTGGCTCAGTGCTCAGGTATCACACCTGGCAATGCTCAGGAGACCATAGGTGGTACCAGGGGTCAAACTGGGGTTGGCCCTGTCCAAGGCAAGTACCTTAATTCCTATACTATCTCACCTGTGTTTTTCAAATAAAGTTGAGAGCAGAAATTAAGAAATTTACCCATGAAGCTATAGCACAGTGGGTAGGGCATTTGCCTTGCATGTGGCCAACCTGGGTTCAATTCCTCTGTCCCTCTCGGAGAGCCCGGCAAGCTACCGAGAGTATCCTGCCCACACGGCAGAGCCTGGCAAGCTACCCGTGGCATATTCGATATGCCAAAAACAGTAACAACAAGTCACAATGGAGACATTACTGGTGCCCGCTCGAGCAAATTGATGAACAACAGGACAACAGTGCTACAGTGCTACCCATGATCAGAACATCTTCAAGCGGGGCCTGAGAAATAGTGCAGGGGTTAAGGCTCTTGCCTTGTCTGTGTTTTACCCCAGTTAGATTGCCGGCACAACATACGGTCCCTTTGCCATCACAGGAGTGATCCCTGAGCACTTCTGGGTATGGCCCCTCCATCAACAACAAAAAAGAAAGTCCTCAATTTCAAATATAATATTGATTTGTGGGCCTGAGAGAGAGTACAGAGGATAGGAAGTTTGCCTTGTACGCAGTTGACCCAGGCTCAATCCCTGGCATTCCATGTGGTCCCCTGAGCTCTCCAGTGATTCCTGAGTGCAAGTCAGGAGTAAGTACTAGGCACCCCTGAATGTGGCCCCAAAAGACTGATTGATCTGGTTAACCAAGTACAATGTAATGCATCTATAAAATAGATAAGATTAGAGCTTTTCGTGGGGCTGGAGCAGCAGTACAGCAGGTAGAGCATTTGCCTTGGAAAAAGCCAACCTGGGTTCGATCCCCAGCAACCCATATGGTCCCCCAGTACCATCAGGAACAACTCCTGAGTATAGAGCCAGGACTAACTCCTTAGCATTGCTGGGTATGGCCCCAAAACCGTACAAACAAACAAGCAAACAAACAAAAAAAGGATTAGAGCATTTCCAGACCCTATCAAATTGGCTGCTTCAATCGTGATATGTAGGTACAGATATCACAAAGCTGATCTTAAGCTTTGCAGATTCAGTAGTTACTGGGTTGGAAAAGACATCGATTTTCTATAGGCAAACATGTAAAAGACTGATGTATAAACCAGCTCATCAAATTACTTAGGATAGTAAGTATTTATAAGATTTGAAAGTTGTAGACTCTTGGATGTAGCCATGTTTGAGAAATACTTCATTCACACATTATGAAACTTTAGGTGATCACCTGAGCTAAACACTCATAAATTGACATTTGGTTTCAGTGTTGATATTACATGGCATTTTTTTCTATTAAAAACATGGCAGGGACTGGGGGCATTGGTGGTGGGAAATGTACACTGGTGAAGGGATGGGTGTTGGAACATTATATGACTGAAACCCAATCGTGAACAAATTTATAACTGTGTATCTCACTGTGATTTAATTTAAAAATAAATAAATTTAGGGGCTGGAGTGATAGCACAGCGGGTAGGGCGTTTGCCTTGCACGCGGCTGACCCAGGTTCAATTCCCATTATCCCATATGGTCCCCTGAGCACTGCCAGGGGTTGTTCCTGAGTGCAGAGCCAGAAGTAACCTCTGTGCATTGCCGGGTGTGACCCAAAAAGCAATAAATAAATAAATAAATAAAAATTTAAAATATATGTGGCCGAGAATCCTGCATAAGAGACCCTCTCTCATACCATAGGAGGCTTCCTGCCTCTTTCCCTTTCCTTACAGTTTCAAATAAAATTTTCTGAATTAAAGAAAACATAAATAGTGAAGCCAAGTCAGCTGGGGTTCATATTAAATTTTTTTTGTTATCCTGGCCTGGACAAGACAGCTTAACAAGCTGAATCCTGCTTTGCTTGCTGAAGGCCTACATTTGATCTCCAGCATCTCGTGGTCCCCAGAATACCACTGGGAGTGACCCCTGAGCATCACTGGATATGGCTCAAAACACTTTTCCCTCTAGTATCTTCAAAGTGAAAAACAAAATGTAATAAATGTTCTGGCAGGAACTGGAGAGATGGAGCAATGGGTAGGCCTTGTGTGCAGCTGACCCAGGTTGGATCCCTAATACCATGTATGGTCCCTTGAACACTGCCAGGAGCGATTTCTGAGCACTGATCCAGAACTAAGCCCTGAGCACACCTGGTTGTGCCTCTTCCCCCACCTCAGCTCCAAAAGTAAAATAAAATTAAAATTCTGGGCAGGAGAGTTAGATCAACAGGCTAGAGTACATACTTTGCATGCATGTAGGAACTCTGCATGTGACCCCCGTTTCTGCATGATCCCCCACCCAGCACTTTCAGGAGCTATTCCAAAGTACTGACCTGGGAGTAACCTGCAAGGACAGCCAGGGCTGTGGACCCTAAAACAAAATGAATGAATAATTCTTCACGAGGGTCCCGGGGTGTAGCTCAGAGGTAAAGCACATGTCTCCAATCTGTGGGGTTTGAACCCTGGCACTGCAGAAAATTAAAAAGTAAAACAACAACTAAATTGTTCATGGACCTTGAGAATATGATGAAAGACTCCAATCTGGAAAACAATGTAGTAGGAGAAAGGCTTTGTTTGAAAAACTAGGGCTGGTTCTATACACAGGATGCTCCGCTGCAGGTCCGTCCCCTCAGGAAACGGGATTGCGATCGGAAGATGGTTAGATAAAGATTAAGAACCCAGGGAGTTGGCTGCTGGAAGGAAACACAGCAGCCGATGAGGACAGCTCACTATCCCTTCTGTATTTGTGACACAAATATTTTTTTTGAGACAACCAGTTAGAACCAACTAACCTCCATTTTTCTCCGTTTTTGTAGAGAAAGACAATGTACCCCATTTGTAGGTAACTAGAAATTGTACTTGCTACTGACCTACTATAAAGAAAGGGGCAAGTAGAGGGGCAAGTGTTCTGGTGAGTAGGAGCTGGTTTCTGTCTGAAAGTATGTGGAACTGAAAGTATGTGGAAGTTTTACAAACTTTAGGTCATAGTAAAAGCAACTTTTCTGTCCTCTTCCCAATTTTGTCTACCACAGACTGAGTGGCTCATTCTCTTCAAATAACATCTCCCCGGGTTCTCTGCCTACTCCAACTTGCCACCTCCTTTTGGTCAGCCCTCATGTTTCCACCTCCTTCCTCAGTTGAGTTAGTAGGAACCAGGGAGCACCCACCACCCAGCGCTGGTCCTCCCTCCTGGCTCCAGGAGCATATTGGACTAGAGCCAGGCTCGGCGCTGGGCTGCCTCAAGGCCACCTGGGAGCTATATCCTGTTCCCAGGACATGATCCCAGGGCCAGATCCAATCACCAGATCTTCTCTCAGAGCTGGGCAAAGAGATGACCCTTAGGTCGCTTTGTAAATGCCTGCTTGTGCATCAGTATGCATCAGTGGTCAGACAGGGGACAGGATAGTGCTGGCCAATTCAGAAATGAGAAGGCTTGCAGCAAGCACGCCCCCAACCCTCAGCAAGCACTGCTCTGGGGCATAGTTATTGGGGGAACCATTCCTTATCTGTGCTAATGGCTGTGCCTGGGCCAGTGGTCTCCAGCCAGGCAGGTCTGCAGCTGCTGCCTTAATCTTTCTTACTGTTTCTGACCTGTACGTTGCTGCTCTGTCTTTTCCCTATAGTCTGGAATGCTCATCCTCCCATTTAGCTTCTTTTCTTTTCTTTTTTTAAAATTGAATCACCGTGAGATAGGTACAAAACTTTCATGATCGAACACCCATCTTTCCATCAGTGTACATTTTCCACCACCAATGTTTCCAGTATCTTCCCTTCTTCCTACCCCCTCCCCCTGCCTCTATGGCAGACAATTTCACCCATACTCTCTCTCTACTTTTGGGCATTATGGTTTGCAATACAGATACTGAGAGGCTATCACATCTGGTCCTTTTTTCTACTTTTAGCACACATCTCCCATCCCAAATGATCCCTCAACCATCATTGACTTAGTGATCCCTTCTCTATTCCAGTTGCCTTCTCCCCCAGCTCATGAGGCAGTCTTCCAACTATGGAGCAATCTCCCTGCCCTTGTGTCTACTGTCCTTGGGTGTCAGTCTCATATTCCTGCCACTTATCTCTTTTTCAACAAATCATTCCCATCCTTTAAAAACCATAGCTGGAGGTTGGAGAGATGGTTCAATAGCTGAGTGCATGTTCTGCTCATGGAGGCTGGGGTTGAGGGCTCATCCAGTTCCAGGCACGTGTTCCCAGGAACACTACCAGGAGTTATCTCTGTGCTCAGAGCCAGGAATGGTCCTCAAATATACTGGGAGTGAACAACAACAACAAAAAAAATGAATTGGATTTTTAGCATGATAGTGTCATTTTCTGTGTCTATGAACATGATATCTGTTTATAGTACTTCTGTAACTATAGAGTAAATGCACCAGGGCTATCATAAACTAGAGCTCAATAATAATATAAAAAAAATTAAAGCACTGAAACCCAACGTTGGTATCGAAGAGCTATTTGAACATGCACTGAACCCGAGTCTGCTGCATGCAGACCAACACCGTAGCTCCTGTACTATCTTTCTGGGAGGCCCTCGGTTCCATCCCATGGAACTGCCTCATCCCTGAAGCAGTGTCAGGAGTGCCCCTGTGCAAATCCCTCTCCCCACAATACTGCAGGGTGTGATCTACCCTGTCCCCACACCCCCAAACAAAATAAAATTGAAAAAAATAAAGAAAAACCCACAGTGCAGGAGGCTGGTTCCATCCCTGGCATCACCTGGTTCTCTGAGCACCATAAAAGTAAAACCCATGGCTGAAAAGAGCTCTATAGAAGAAAGTGTTCTATGAGCCTCTATCCTAAATGATCCCTCCCCCCCACCTTTTTCCATTTTTTGGTCATTTGCCATGCCCTGGGGCCATCTTAAGCACAGAAAAATCTAATTTCTATTGTGATTATTGAAGTGCAGCTCATATCTATTCTACCAGGACATAAGGTCCAATGTGAGGACATGCCTAACTGCCTTTGTTTTTTCCACAGTGCTCTGAATGGTGCAGGGATGGAACATTTTATTGGATGACTAATAAAATCAGATACACTGTACATGTGGTACGCAAATTGAGACAGGATTTTTAAAAAGCTTTATTTTTTAAAAAATTTATTTTATTAAAATTTTTTAAATTTAGTGTTATTTTATTTTGTAGTGTTACTCTTCCTGTACTTGTATAATTTAACAGTGAAGATGAAAAGTTAAAATGTTAAAATGATTATCACTGTATCACTGTATCACTGTCATCCCATTGTTCATGGATTTACTTGAGTGGGCACCAGTAATGTCTCCATTCGTCCCTGTCACATGCTAGTGTTGCCCAATAGCATCTGCTCATTCCAGGAACATGAAGATCACGTTGTTGTTACTGTTTTTTGGCATATCAAATATGTCACGAGTAGCTTGCCAGGCTCTGGCTTGGAGGAAAAAAAAGAAGAAAAAAAGAGGTCTCATGTCTGCGAGTGGCGTCGAGAGCTCCAGGAAAAACTGCGTCGCTCTCTTCCCAGAGGTTGGTTTTATAGTCTCTGGATCTTGACCATCAATGAGATTACATGGTTCTGGGGGCAGTTTGTGGGTTTGACTGCCAAGTTACTGGAAAACTGGGGATCTGGGTGGAGGAGGCCCAGTCCTGATCTGAGCAGGCTTGGAAATCTCAGTCACGGGTCCCGCACACCAAGGTTCCTCTGTCCGTTCCTTCATGGGTGAGGCTCATCCGAGCATGTGGAGAGTGATCTTGAGCATGGCTGTGGTTGGGTTCTGGAGGTTTTTGGCTGCTGGGGCTTTGCTTGGGGCAGGAAAGGAAACTCAACCCACTCCCCTCCTAGTGGGCCCTGGTGAAGACAGCCTGGTGAGGGGGGCAGGATATTCTGCTGTTAAAATGATTAAAAGTTTAAAAATGTAAAAAGTTAAAAGTTAAAATGATTGAGCAGAACAAATTATGAGCTGAAGAGATAGTATATTGAGTAGGGCACTTACCTTGCACATGGCCGACCTGGGTTCAATCCCCTTGCATCCCATCTGGTCCCTTGAGCACTGCCAGGAGTAATTCCTGAATGAAAAATTTATTCCTGAGTGTAGTACTCCCTGAGCATCATCAGGTGTGACCCCCCAAAACTTTTTTTAAAAGAATAAAACAGATGCCTGTGCATTGATTTTGTTACAGTATAATTTTATTGTTTATAAGGAGTTTCTATGGAGTCAATAGGATATGTCACGCTATCTGCAAAATAGTGATAGTTTGACTTCTTTACCAATCTGAATTCCTTTGATTTCTCTTTCTTGTATAATTGTGATAGATCCTTGAACAAGTTTCCCTTAATTTTGTAATTTAATTGTTTGGGTTTTGTTTTTGGCTTACTCCCAGTAGTACTCAGGGCTTACTCTTGGCTCTGTGCTCAGGGATTACTCCTAGCAGTGTTTGTGGGCCATATAGGGTGCTGGGAATTGGTGGTGCTGGAATTTCTCTGAACTCCCCCAACATCTGAGCCAAAGGAAGGAGAGCCTCCATGGTTTTTGTTTGTTTTGGGGGGGACACACTGGGGTACTCTGGGGCTTCTTCAGGTGCATTAGAGCTTCCACATGATTATCTTCCTAGCTGCCTCCAGGTTCTTGATCCAGCAGCAAGCCAGCATGTTGGGGTTTTGTTTTGTTTTGTTTTCTTGTTTTGATTTTTGAGTCACACCGGGTGGTGCCTAAGGGCTGACTCCTGGCTCTGCGCTCAGGGATCACTCCAGGCAAACTCAGAGGACCATATGGGATGCCAGGGATCAAACCTGGGTTGACGGCATGCAAGGTAAGCGCCCTACCTTCTGTACCATGGCTCCAGTCCCCTGCCAGTATGTTGTTATGGCAGTCTTTAACATTGCAAGGTAATATAGGTTGTTGAATATTTGAGTATCAGCCTGTGTTGAAGACAGGTCAAACTTTCTACCTTTCTACCCAATATCATAGGAGGCACAATGGCCAGAATTGCACCTTTCAGCAGTCAGCCTTCCCCTCCGTGCTAGGCACAGGCTGTAAAGGAAGGGCTGATGGAGAGGAAGGGAAGTTGGGGGTTGCTCAGAGCTGGAAGGCAAGAAATCATCTTACCTTCAGTCAATTAGTCATCTAGCCTGGACAAAGAGCATTGGCAAGGCACTGAGGTCAAAGTTCTAGTACAGCTGGTTGGATCTTGGGCTTACTGCTTCTTCTAGTCATAGTTTATTGGCACAGTAAGACAGATGGTAGAGGTTTTGGTGAGACACTGGATTACTCTAGTGGACTTTAGAAGTCATAAATGAAGCCTTGAGAATGAATAGAACAAGGCTGGGGAGGTAGCTTGAGTGGTAGAAAACATGCTTGACCTATGTGAGTGCCAGATTGCATCCCCTGTACCACATAAATCCCAAGAATTGCCCGATTTGGCCCTGGCGACCCTCCCTGGCCCCAACACTGCTGGGTGTGGTCCCTATAAATGAAATAAAATAAATGAACAGATCAAAGGGAGAACATTTATATGCTAAGCCCGCCTGTGGAAGACACATCTATTTTATTACTGTGCTTTCACAGGACGTAAGACTTTGGAGTTGAGTGTCTGGGAATGATGGAGAAAATAAATGATTTCAACATCAACCTGATTATGTACACCAATAGCCTACAATATTTTGCATGAAATAAATTATTTATTGTTAGGTCAAAGTACAGTTAAACTTTGCTCCTATGTCTTTGTAAGGACACTTTTTTGGGTCACTTTAATCCTCTGAGAGTGCTCACAGCACATCATCAGAGATGCCCAAGCATAGGAAGGACCTGATGTCTGTCTCTGGCAAAGTTCAGTTTATCACCACAGCTTTTTTTAAAAAATCATTTGTTAGTTATATTTTTCTATGCAAATAAAATTTTTTAATTTAAAAATAAAAGTGAGGGTGGGAATAGTGCAACTGTTACTGAATTACCCCAAAGCAGAAGCTGAGTTCCTTTCATGCGTGTACTCAAGTGTTTCAGCCAGACACTGGTCCTGGAAGCTCAGAATGGGGGAAGGCGGAGTAGTGTGGAGCAGATCAACAGTGGTGATCTGTGGGCAGCCAGAGGAGTTGGGGCAGGAAGTAGACCTGGGACGCTGGCCTGAGGGATGGGCCTTTGCAAAGAACCACTTGGTAGCTGTGAACAGCAGAACAGTGCTCACAAACTCAGTTCCTACGGAGAATAAGAGACAAACTCAGATACAATCTTGTGTTTCAGGAATCTTGATAGCTTCCTTGGAAACTTTCTCTGAATGACTTTTGTTCAAGACCAAACTTCTAACTGGCTGACCAGAGGGTCAATTTCCTAGATTTGGGAGGCACTTTCTCAGGTGGTCTGGGGGTCAGTTCCATGTGGACCTGACAGTTCAGTGCTAGGGGTATTGGCACGGTGTGAGATGCCACCCACCAGGGCCACACATGAAGGTTGCTCATATTTATAGTCCCTAATATTTACAAGGCATGTGTTTTAGCATTGAGCCACACTCCTGGCCCACAACGAGAATTTCAACAAGCGAACTTTGTTGTGTTAAGTAAAGTATTTGGGATTTGGTATTTTAATATATCCTACCTTGGAAAACTAAGTTTTCTGATTGCTTTTGTTGTTAAAATGTAAGAGTATAAATAGGATTCTTCAACCTTTCTATACCCAAGGAACAGTGATTGAAAGCCACCAGTATAAAATATGAGTCTGAGGGTAATTGCCTCTGCTTATTTAGATATAAGTTGATGCTGTTTTTTCTATTTTACTGTAAGCTTGATGTTTCAAGAAAGTCTCAAGCTGGAGAGATAGCTGACTGTGTTGAGCTCATGATTTGTATGTGGGAGACCCAGGTTTCCATTCTCAACAGAGTATGGTCTCCTGAGCATCACTGGGAGATGACCTTTGAGCAAAGAAGCAGAAATAACCTCTGACCAGCTTTTTTTGGAAAACAATATGGGCATTTCTCAAAAAACTAGAAATTGAGCTTCCATATGACCCAGCAATACTACTTCTGAGAATATACCCTGGGGGCCCAAAGAAACACAGAACAAATGTCATCTGCACTTGTATGTTCATTGCAGCCAGAATCTGGAAACAACCCGGGTGCCTGAGAACAGGTGATTGAATAAAGAAACTATGGTACGTCTACACTATGGAATACCATGCAGCTGTTAGGAAAAGTCTTGAATTTTGTTTATAAATGGATGAACCTGCAGAGTATCATGCTGAATTTGAAGTGAGGCAGAATGAGAGGGACAGGTATAAAATGACTGCACTCATTTGAAGGATTAAAAAAAATAGTATGAGACTGATATTCAAGATCAGGAAAAACAGAGGCCAGGAGGACTGGTTAATAGTTGGAAGCTTAACAAAAGTGTGTGTGGGGCAAATGGCAATTAGGATAGAAAAGGGACTAATATGACAATAATAGTTAGAAATTCTCGTTCTGGACAAGAACTGAGTGTTGAAGTAGGTAAAGGGATGTACATGATAACCTTTCAGTATCTGTATTGCAAACCATGATGCCCAAAAGGAGGCAGGGAGAGGATAGAGAGAGAAAGAGAGATGCAGGAATAGAGAGAGAGAGAAAGACAAGTGAGAGAGAAAAAGAAAAGTACCTGCTATAGAGAGGCAGGTAGGAGAGGAGGGGGTCAGAAGGGAAACTGAGGACATTGGTGGTGGGAAATGTACACTAGTGAAGGAATGGTTGTTGGAACATAATATGACTGAAATCCCATCATAAACAACTTTGTAATATTTTGCTGTGATTCAATTTAAAAAAATGAATATCTATGAAGGATAAAAAAGAAGTAACCCCTGAGCATCACCAGGTATGGTCCAAAGCAAAACAAAGAGAAGACTTTAAATTTAAGTACTATAACTAAGAGGCAACACAAACTGTTTTAATGTTGTCCCCTTACGGCTTCTGATCAATGTCACTATTTCCATAACACCTTCTTTGTCCACTTACAATTGTGATATTGGACCCAACTCCATATTCTTTCTTCCACAGTACATATCACTCTCCAGCTTGATAATTTACTTGTTTATGTCATTGTTATTGCTATTATTATTTGCTATAACCCTCTTCCAGGGAAACAGTCAAGGGATTGGTCTAAATGACAGGAACAGGTATTTAACAGGTACTGTTTTAAGTTCCCTAAAAACCTCAGGGCTACCCTAGTGACAGGCCTGCTCAAGGAAAGACTGGAAATTATCTCTGCTATGGACAATGAGGAATCTGGGAATCTGCAATGACTGACTAGGCCTGGGCCTTGTAAAAGCCTGGAAACCAGGACCACTCCCAGCCCTGAAGAAAGGATGGGGGAGACTCCTTTCTGCCGGGTCATCTCTGTGGAAAATGAGGCTGAAGGTCACATCATTTAACCTGAAGGCTCGAGGCACCTCCAGTTCATCGTGGGACACCTTATGGCCAGGCCTGGGTAACTCTGACGTGCCAGATATGATCAACACCATTATTGGTGTGTCTCCTGTCTTTTTTTTTGCTTTTGCTTTTTGGGTCACACCTGGCGATACACAGGGGTTACTTCTGGCTCTGCACTCAGGAATCACCCCTGGCGGTGCTCAGGGGACCATATGGGATGCTGGGAATCGAACCCGGGTTGGCCGCATGCAAGGCAAACGCCCTACCCGCTGTGCATTGCTCCAGCCCCTAATGTGTCTCCTGTCTTTAGCCAACCCCTAGGACTTCTCAGTAATGGGGTACCCCAAATGAGAGTTCTCCAATTTTGCTGTGTTTGTGCAAAAGAATGAGCCAGGTTTGTTAAGCCATCTGGCAAGTTTAAAATGAAGGTGGAGAGAAAACTGTGCTTCTGTAACTTGTTTTCTATAAGAATCAGATTCTAGTTTTACAAATGTGATTGAATAATTGGGTAATTTAATGAGTAAGCTGTCTAGTCTATAAAGAAACTTAGTGTTGAGCATGCTGTCACCAGGGACTGGAGCAATAGCAAGCGGGTAGGGCGTTTGCCTTACATGCGGCTGACCCGGGTTCAATTCCTCCATCCCTCTCGGAGAGCCCGGCAAGCTACTGACAGTATCCCGCCCCCATGACAGAGCCTTGGCAAGCTACCTGTGGCATATTCAATATGCCAAAAACAGTAACAACAAGTCTCACAATGGAGATGTTGTGGAAGTCGATGTGGAGGTCTTGTTCTGTTTAGCAGGGAGAACCCTTCATGGGGCTGAGAAGGGGACACAGCTGAATGAACAGACGCAGAGCCTGGAGGAGGGAGAAAAGGCATTTATTCTATGGCAGTTACAGTATTTTATACCTCCCTGCTGGGAGGAGGTGGTATAGTATGCATGCCGGGACCCCCAATAGAAATGCAGGGTGTGGCACCAGCTTTAGCTAGTAATAAACAAATACAGATCAGTAAGATTAGCAGTGGCAACCTTTGCTAGGTGTGGCATGGGGTTAGCTAGTGATAAACAAATAGTGACAGGATAAGATCAGTAAGATAAAATGGTTCCCTACAAGACATTACTGGTGCCTGCTTGAGCAAATTGATGAACAATGGGACGAGTGCAACTATCTATCTTCTACTAGAAGGTAACTCTCAAGAAGGCAAGATTGTGTTGTTCACAAATCCATTTTTTTTTTTTTTTTGCTTTTTGGGTCACACCCAGCGATGCTCAGGGGTTACTCCTGGCTTTGCACTTAGGAATTACTCCTGGCGATGCTTGGGGGACCATATGGGATGCCGGGGATCGAACCCGGGTCGGCCGGGTCGGCCGCGTGCAAGGCAAACACCCTACCCGCTGACAAATCCATTTTAAGTGCCTTAAATGGTGCCTAGTATACAATAGATGCACAGCAAGTTCTTGTTGAGTGAATGAAGGGGCATCTGTATGTTGAATTTTCAACTCCTCTTTTGATAATAGACTGCTACTGACATCTAAAACCCTTAATGTGCATTTCTTTAAGACACTGTGAGTGTATGTGATCAAATTAGAGTGAGAGAAGTAATGCTGGGCACACTTACTCGGCACTTTAGTGGTTCTTTGAATATTTACTAGGAACAGCTAAGTGTCAGCTCTGCATAAAACAAGAAGGAAAGCTGTCTCAGTTACTAGAAGTTCAAGGTGTGTGTTTGTAAAGAACTCATTTCTTTGTAAAGGGACTGAGCCCACTGGGAGGCTCTTTCACAAGGAACAGGACATGGCTTGGTTCCTGTCAAGTTGGCTACCTGGGAAAAAAGTGTCTATAGCAATTGCTCCATATGGTTAATCTCTCTGGTTAGCAAGAGGAAGTGTGTAAGTTTGACAAAAGAACTGCTCCCACTTGAAGACTTACTGAAAAACAAAAACAAAACAACTCGGACGAAGACAGATCATTAAAAACACTCTCAATCACTGGCTCCGACCAGTACTTTCAAAAGATTTGTAAAAGGAGTGAGGCTGGACTGAAGATTTCCAAGTTATCTACCTAAGCATGCTTGTGATGAGCACAGGCAGGCTTCTCAGCTGTCCTCTGCTTGCTGGAAATAATCCTGACATGATGGCACACCTGAGTCTTTTACCTGTGTTAGATACAAGTCTGTGCATGACGCTCTCCTCACTCACTAAACAGGGCCCCGGGTCCTTCCCAATAAGGCCCTCAGCTTTCTTCACTGATACAATCATCTGCTGGGCTCATGGTCTCTGGACCCTCCACCTCCAGCCTTTGCTTCTTGCCACAGACAGATAAACACTTAAAAATCATAGCTCTGACCTTAAGAATTTAGGAATAACAGACCATTGAACTAATTCCAAATTCCTCCTCACCCTAGAACTTTAGCCTTCCAGCAAATACTTCTGCCTGGCTTCGATGACGTTGGTTCTACTCCTTGACACATTTGAGCATTTACTATGCTCCAGTATGGTCTCATTGCCATCCACTGCTTCATTTTCCTTTTCCCAGATCCTTCTCTCCATCCTTATATTATCTTCTTGCTTTTGTATATGCTGTTTTTCACTCATTCACTCTCCCATTCATTGATTAAGTTGTCAGTAAACTTCTTCCATATAAGAGGCAGAAATGAATTTGGGCCTAGAAACATAAGCCCGGTGACTTGATTTGTTTTTTATAAAGTAGTTCACAATATTTGATTACATTTAATATTCGAACACCAATCCCACCATCATTACACCTTCCTATCACCACATTTCATATTTCTGTTCATAGCAGAACTGAAATAATTTATTTTGTATTGTTTTTTAGGAAAAACCGCTGAAAATGCTCCAAAAAAGTTTCCTTAGAATAAAGAGTACGAAGATTGTTGTATTTTACCCAAGGCCATTACGCCCTGCTATAAGAGATCACTAACATATTGTTAAAGGTTGAGTCTTGTGTGCTTATATATATATATATACATACATATACATATATATCTGTAAAAAAAAATATTTCCCTAAGACTGCAGCAACTTGATTTATACCTTCTTCTCTTTCAATCCTAGCTCATCCAAATCATGTCTTCAAGAGCCAACTCAGTGAACATTTCCAAAGGTTTTCTGACCCACTTGGGCCATGAAACGCTATCAAATGCAATGGCTTAGAACAAACAGTTAAAAATTAGATAACTTTGAGATGGAATTTTTGATCTGCCATAAAATAGCCCTAGTGGGTTGGGAAGATAGTACAGCAGGTAGGGTGCTTGCCTTGCACGTAGCCAATGCAGGTCCATCCCCAACACCCCTGGGCACCTCCAGGAGTCATCCCTGAACACGGAACCAGGACCACTATGGGTGGTCCAAAAACCAAAATAATAATAATAAAATTATTTAAAATAATAGTTCTAGACTCTTAGGAAAATTAGTTTTTTCCAAATCTCCTATTACCTTAACTATAAACTATAAAAGAGAAGAAGGTATATGGATCATAGTAGCTCAAGGGTGTGTTTTATATGTATATATGTGTGTGTGTGTGTGTGTGTGTGTGTGTGTGTGTGTGTGTATGTATTCCTCACCCATCCAAGAATGAGGTTTGGGCTTATACCCAGTAGGGCTGTTCCTGGCTCTGTGCACAGATTGTGACAGGGACCAGAGGAATAGTACAGAATGTCGGGTATTTGCCTTGCACTTGGTTGACTGGGGTTCAATCCCATCTGGTCCCCTGAGCACCACCAGGATTAATTCCTTTATGGAAAGCCAGGAGTAAGCCCTGACAATCACCAGGTGTGGTCTAACACCTACACACACACACACACACACACACACACACACACACACACACACACACGTGATTCGTAGCAGCACTCTGGACAGCATAGGGAATCAGGTTATTAGCTGCACGGAAGGCAAGTGCCTTAACCCTGCACCATCTCTCTGGCTCCTGTCATTATCTGTCTTCTGAAACCTTGCAGTATACTATGGCTGGCTCCTCAAACATGAGTGATTGTTGCCTGTATTGCTTTTGTGTGTTTGGTGGAACACCTTCCTGACTTGGCACAGGCTCACAGTTATGCGATGAGGGTAGAGGATGCTTGGCACTCCCATCCTCTTTCTCCTAGACTCCCCAAATCCTCCGATACTACCACTGTTTCTCCTTTCCACACCATCAAGACAAACCCCTTTTGTGATCTGAAAGCTGTCAGGATAGAAATAAAGGTGCCCTCTAGGAGCTGGGGCTAATGGGAGGGGGCAACTTTAGCAAACTGGAGGGCGCCTGAATTGCCAGTGTTAAGTAGCCATAGTAAAGTTAAACCCGCAGCTTCAATTTGGTCTGCCAGAGGCAGAATTAAAAGTAAATTTGAAGTTTCACAACATAGTTCTCTCTATTATGGGTGCTGCTGTGCATTAAAATCATCTGTGTGAGGCTCACTGGGACGGGCAGAGATTCAATCATTGCTAATGGCTTGGGGAAATGGGGTGATGAGAATTAGGGTGATCCATCCCAATTGGGGCAAGAAAGAGAACCAGGAAATGTGTTTTTCAGTCTTGACATCTTGCCAGCTGGAGCTTTTCTGAAGTCATTGAGCACAAATCATGGAGCTGGCTGCGTTCACTGAGAAGGGATGTAATTTTTATGTGGTCTAGTTAAAGGTTTGTACCACCCACTCAGAGCTGAACAGAGCACCCTTTAGAGACCTTTGAAACAGAGCATATCACTATGTAGAAGCCCATTTTAGCAAAGGTCAAGAGAACTGGTTTTATATACTGAGGCTATTTACATATTTTCAGTAGCAGGTTTTTTTTTAAGGGGTTTGAGCCAGCACCCAGTGGTTCTCAGGGCTTACTCCTGACTCCGTGCTCATGGGCCATTCCTGGTGACCAAGTGCTGGGGATCAAAGCAGAGTTGGCTATGGCAATGCAAGTGACTTAACACGACTCTCCAGCTCCAATAACAGTTTGGCAGATTATAAGAAAAAATATATAGTTGTATCCACCAGATTCCACAAGCTTTACTATGAAAATATTATCTACTAGGTATCTATTATTTTGTAGGTATCCACGTAGGTGTTGTGGTGCCTGGTTTTTAATTTCTATTGGCTTTTTTTTTTTTTAAGAGAATGAATATTCTATTCAGGCGGAAAATCAACTTCACAGGATTTTGTTTGGTTTGTTTATTTGTTTTGGAGTCATACCCTGCAGTGCTCAGGGACTTACTCCTGACTCATGGCTCAGGGATCACTCTTGGCAGGCTCAGGAGACCGTACAGGGTGCTGGGGATCAAACATGAATTGCCCACATGCAAGGCAAGTGCTCTGCCTACTGTACTATTGCTTCGGCCCCCTCAACTTTGTAGTTTTCAAGAAACTTTCATATAATCTCACCTGTAGGACGACCTTGGGACAAGGGCAAGGTAAAGAATTATCACCATTTTACAGGTGAAGAGAGACTAAATGACTTGGCCCAGATCAATTACTAAGTAGCAGATCTAGGACAAGAATCCTAGTAATGGTTCTTTAATTATTATCTTGCTTTTTTTTTTTTATTTTGCTTTTTGGGTCACACCTGGCCATGCACAGGGGTTACTCCTGGCTCTGCACCCAGGAATTACCCCTGGCCGTGCTCAGGGGACCATATGGGATGCTGGGATTCGAACCCGGGTCGGCCACATGCAAGGCAAACGTCTATCTAAAAGGCTGTGCTATCGCTCCAGCCCTATTATCTTGCTTATTATAATGACTCCCATTCATACTTCTCTGCTTTGCCTGCTCTTTTATCTTGTACACAGAGATTTCTAGGGGCTGGAGAGATAGTACAGGGGTTAAGGCTCTTGCCTGTAGCTTGATTCCCAGCATCCCTGGTCTCCAGCACCTCAGGGAGTGATCCCAGAGCACAAAACTGAAAGTAGCATCCCAGGACTGCCAGATGTGATCCAACACCCTCTAAAAATATTTACCATTATTACCACCACCATCCCCGCCGCCTCCCCAAATAATACAGATTTAGAATGCAGGTACCTTAGAGTGATTTCTGACTAGTTTCAACTGGTGGGGAGCAGGATATCCCTGACTTCTGTGGGGCCAGAAAGGGCTGGGAGCCCCACTCGGGGTGCTGCCTGGGGCCAAGCATGGGTGAGAGTTTTGAACTGGAGCCCTTTCTACCTTTCATGTTTTTCTGGTTTCTGCAAGTGCAACTGAGCAAGAAACCCCTGCAGTGTCAGTGTCCTGTCACTGTTCCAGGCAGGGCGCTCTACACTGGTCCCCTCCGCCTCCTGTGGAAGGCTCTGTCTTCAGGCATTTCTTCCCCACCCCCACCCCCACCTACACAAACACACACACCTTGATATATGATCACTCTGATACGTTTTAAAGATAGATATATTACATTCGGTCTCCACATCTGACTCTTGGCTTAGAAAGCAAATGCAGCCTACATCCCAGGTTATGTGGTTTCATTTCATTAAGAAGCAGAGCAGGCTGGGAGTATGCCTCGGAGCGCAAAGCATGGGGGGACCACACAGTCCTCTGAGCACCATAGGGAGTGACCGCTGAGCACTGAGCTGGGAGTAGCCCCTGAGCCCTGGCTATTGAATAAGGCTCAGAGACCCGACTAAATAGAATCCCACCCACCTCCCCCCCTGAAAAAAAAGCCCCCAAACTTTTCTTTAAATATAGAGGTGCTCATATTTCCTCATGAATGGGTTGTGAGAGGGGAACATGCCTGGCCCCCAAAAGGGTCAGGAAGAGCTGGTAACCAGCCGGAACTAACACACACTGGATCTGTGCCTGGGCTGGGGGTTTGGCGGGGAGTTGTTATCTTAGAGGTCTTTCACTCTTCTCTGGTCTTTGTTTCAGTTTATTTTGGAAACAGAAAAGAAACACACCCAAAATTCCAAGTAATGAAACTTCTCTAAATCAGAGGCCCCAGGGTGGCACCAGAGGGGAGAGAAGAGAACGGAGGAAAGGTTCTTGCTCCTTCAAGGTCAGAGTTCACTCAGGTGGGCACAGCGGCCAGAGTCCCGCTGTCCACTGCCGTTTCTGAGGGCAAGGATGGGACACGGGAGCCGAGGCAGAGGAAGCCTGCAGCAGCTCTCCCCAGACCCGGCAAAGCAGTCACAGAGCACTTAGGCTCTGGGCTCCTGATTCTGGGTGGCTCAAATGGGCGGTGAACCGAGCTTTGCCAGGTACACGCAGTTTTTTTTGGGGGGAGGGGAAGGGAGGGAGAGAGAAGATGGAGGCGGGGAGGCCTTCTCTGTATTAAATGGCCAAACAAACATGGGGCACGGGTGGGGGGGGAGAGCAAGCGATGGAGCTAGAGAGAGGGAGAGAGAGGAGAGAGAAAAGAGAGAAAGGAGGAGAGAAAGAAAGGAGAGAGGAGAGAGGGGGAGGCAGAGGAGGGAGAGAGAAAGAGGAGAGGGGAGAGAAAGGAGACAGAGAGAGGAGAGAGAAAAGAGAGAAAGGAGGAGAGAGAAAGAAAGGAGAGAGGAGAGAGGGAGTGAGAGGAGAGAGGGAGATGAGAAAGGGGAGAGAAAGGAGAGGAGAGAGAGGACAGAGAGGAAAGAGAGAGGAGAGAGAAAGGAGAGGAGAGAAAGCAGAGAGAGGGAGAGAGAGAGACAGAGAGACAGAGAGACAGAGAGAGGTCCACAGCAGGCAGGCCAGCTCCCAGCACCCTCCCCTGTCCTGAAGAATCGGATGGTGCCCTCCAGATGCCTAAACAACTGAGGGTGGGAGCTGGGTTTGACCCCTCTGGGTTTCCTTAGAACTCTAAGTTCTGAGGCAGGGAGAAGGTGTGGATGGTGAAGGTATGCGCCCAGGAGCAGGGTGTGGGGGGGAGGGGAAGAGGGGTTCTTATTTCGTCTCAACTACATGGTGAGCAGCTGGAGGCTCAAAGGGACCGTAGTGTTGTCGTCCCCCTGGCCCTGGCCGGCTGTGTGACCAGGAGTGGATCTCATCAGAGCAACAGCTGCTGTCTCTCCAGCTGTGAGATGCAGGGAAAATCCTACCCGCGACTGTCCAGCCCTGCCAGGGGAGACGGGACTTACTGAGTAAGTTGCCTGTGGTTGGCTGGAGATTGTATTCAGCGCCTCAGAGTCACTGGAGACAGTTCTGGAAGCTGTCTCCCTCTCAAACTCTGCAAGAAAAGAAAGATGCATTACGGCGTTTGAAGTGTCTGGGAGGGGGCAGAGAGATAGTACAATGCGTAGGGCATAGAGTACTTACCTTGCACACAGCTGACCCTGGTTAGATCCCTGGCACCACATATGGTCCTGACCTGGCCCAGTCAGAAGTGAGCCCTGAGTGCAGAGCCAGGAGTGACCCCTGGGCTCCACATGGGATTAGTACTGCCCCAGTGGGGGAATCGGCTCCTCCCCCTTGCTTCCCTGGGCCAGCCTCCCCCAAACATCAGCCTTCCCCCTCTGCTCAGCCCTCTTGCCTTCTAATGCTAAACTCCTAGACTCTGTTTTCTGCTCCCAGAGATCTGCTATATGAGAACAGCAAAGGAATCTCTTGGGTGTGTTTGGGGAGGAAGCGCGGGGGAGGGTGACCTCTGAGCTAGCGGAATCGAAAGCTCTGAAGTCATTTGGGAGCTGTTCAAAACTCAGGCACCCTGCCCAGAGAGCCAGTTCAAAGAATCTGGACAAAGGTGATTTCTTTAAAAAAGTTTATTTTAATTTTTGCAACAATTCCCAGGTGGTTCTGAGGGCCAGCTAGGCTTCGCAGCTGGACACTAGCACAGATATCATCTGTCCTGGCCCCCCCCCCCACCCCTGCCTGCCAGCGTCTTCCTCTCCCCTTCTCCCATCCCCCCATCCAAACCTTCTTCTCTGACAGGAAGCCCCTCCTTTTGGGAATGGGGCATGGGGGACCCTTTGGTCCTCTCTTCAACTCCAAGACACACCTATATTGCTACAAACTTGAGGGAGCTGGTCCTGGGGGTAAAGAAGCCAGTTTGGGGGGGGACCGTAATGGTATAGGAGCTTGCACAGAGTACGCAGAGGGGCTGAGAACTTGCGAGCATGGGGTGGCAGGAGTTGTGGGTGAGGAGAGGAGAGTAGTGACTTTTGTCTTTACTAAAAGAACTGCCAGAGGAGGGGTAGGGCACAGAGGAGAGAAAAGGAAGTGAAATGGCAGACACGTGGGTTGTCGGGAGAGGGTCCAGGAAGAGACCCCAACTGCCACACACCTGTACTTCAAACTTCTCTGAACGTTGAAGCTTTCAACTTCAGCCATGAAAATGGTCTGGAAAATTGTCGCTCATTTATGAGCAGCTATCACTCTGGCAGCTGCTTTGGGACAGTTATTTCAGAGTCCCAGAGGAAAGATATTTTGGGGTTTAGTCCTTGCCAGAAATAAGAACTAAAGGAAAAGGAGAAACATGACAGAATTTCCAAAAATATGTTGATAGCAATGCAAAAGTTTGTAGAGGCTGAAAGAAAAATTAGACTTAAGCTCTGCGCTCATCTGGGAGCTGTTCAAAACTGTTCAAGACATGCGTGTTTGGAGAATGCTCAGTGCGGTGGCTTTGTATTTGGACTGGCAGATTAACTCTGTTTCCCTGTGTTCTCACGTGTGTGGACGTGTCTGTAAGTGCAGTGATTAGACACACAGGCATGTGTGTGCAAATGTGTGTATATGTATTCAGTTGTTGATATCTCTTCTGTGTTATAATTGTTGACTGTGGAGCCACCACCTGGCAATGCTTTGGGGATCATGTGACGCTGGGGGTGGACCCCAGGCCCCTACCTGCAAAGCCTGCTCACTGGCCCTGCCAGCCATCTTCATAACCCTCTGGTTTTTGCAAGGTTCTCTGCATGATGCTCTGAGACTGGGGGACTGTTGCTGGGTGCTGGGATCAGTGGTGTGAACTGGGGAGGCTTAGACCTGGCAATACTGGAGTCTTTTTTTTTTTTTTTTGCTTTTTTTGGGGGGTCACACCTGGCGATGCACAGGGGTTACTCATGGCTCTGCACTCAGGAATTACCCCTGGCGGTGCTCAGGGGACCATATGGGATGCTGGGAATCGAATTCGGGTTGGCCTCGTGCAAGGCAAACGCCCTACCTGCTGCGCTATTGCTCCAACCCCGCAATACCAGAGTCTTGAGGGAGGGCTCCACCCTGCATTGTTCTGGAGGCATCATGGTGTTGGGGTGAAACTTGGGGTCTCATGCATGGGAAGCCCTACATTCTCACCTTGGTCCCTTTAACTTTTAAAATAATGTAGAAATGTTTTTATTTTGGAGAAGAAGGGAGATGATATCAGGTCTAGGTTTGGGAGGCAAGTGAAACGATAAGCGATTGAAATCAGTTCGTGAATTAAAGTGGGTTTCTCCAGGGGCTAGAGAGATATAGTGCAGGAGGTAGGGTGCTTCATTTGCACACAGCCAACACAGGTTCAGTCCCCAGCATCCCATATGGCCTCCTGAGCATTGCCAGGAGTAATTCCTGAGTGCAGAGCCAGGAGTAATCCCTGAGCATCACCAGGTGTGGCTCCCCCCCAAAAATGAGTAAGTCCTGAGTACAGATGAATATGATCCCCCTAAAAGAGGCATTCTTCATAGACTATCCCCTTCTGTGGGCCTCCTGGTAAGGGGTGGCCTGTTTCTGTCACGTGGGAAATTTGGGTGGCCTGCAGGAAAGGAAAAACTCTCCTTAGCTTGATGGTTCCTTCTCTCCTGATCCTTTCCTATACTAATCCCTCCCCCTCTAGCACTGTTCAGGAAAAAAAATCTCTCGAATGCATCCCATTCTTTGCTCATTCACAACAAGATTATTAAACAAGTTCTTATTTTTAGATTTGTTTAAGCTATTAGTTTAGTTTGTGATATTTTATTTGTTATAAGGTGCCCATTTTCTCTACAAATGACCCAGGACAAGAGTTGCACAGCAGGCAATTTATTTTTTATTTTTTATTATTTTAATTTTTAAATGAATCACCATGAGGTATAGTTACAGACTTACAAACTTTTGTGCTTACGTTTCAGTAATACAATGATTGAGTACCCATTCCTCCACCAGTGCCCATGCTCCACCACCAATGATCCCAGTATCCCTCCCACCACCACCACCCCATCCCCCCACCCCTTCCTGCCTCTGTGGCAGAGCATTCCCTTTTGCTCGCTCTCTCTCCTTTGGATGTTGTGGTTTGCAAAATATGTATTGAGTGGCCATCATGTTTAGTCTGTAGTCTACTTTCAGCTCATATCTCCCATCCCGAGTGGGCCCTCCAAGCACTCTTTACTTGGTGGTCCCTTCTCTATCTGAGCAGCCTTTTCCCCCAGCATGTGAGGCCGGCTTCCAAGCCGTGGAGCAATCTATCACAGCAGGCAATTATTTTTAATAAAATAACGTGGACTGGAGAGTGGATAGGGCATTTTCCTTGTCTGAAGCTAACACAAATTCCATTCTAGCACTTATATGGTCCTTGGAGCTGTACCAACAGTGATCCCTGAGTGCAGAGTAAACCCTGAGCACCACCCCAGGTGTGGCCCAAAGAAGCAGAAATGAAAAAATAAAATGTTAATTATGCCCTGGAGGTTCACTGTATCACTGTCATCCCGTTGTTCGTCGATTTACTGAACGGGCACCAGTAACGTCTCTATTCCTCCCGGCCCTGAAATTTTAGCAGCCTCTCCTTACTCGTCTTTCCCAACGATTGGAGGCTCTTTCAGGGTCAGGGGAATGAGACCTATCGTTACTGTTTTTGGCATATCAATACACCACGAGTAGCTTGCCAGGCTCTGCCCGCGCAGATAGGATACTCTCGGTAGCTTGCCGGGTTCTCCGAGAGGTGTATATTACTCTCTATGATTTGTTGTCTACTGTCTGAACTCCATCAAATATGGTGTGGTAATTATGGAAAATGGGTAGGAAGTATCTTATAATGTGTCTGGAAAGCGGCCTGGAGCATGGTAGCAGTTGGGTAGTGCAGGTCGGCTGCCATGGCTGGGTCCCTTGGGGCGGGGAGAGTTCTCACCTGAAATCCTCTGGTGCGCCCCAAGTGAAAACAGCCTGGCTCGGAGTCTGGTGGTATGGCTATGGGGGCCTCATTTTATACTCCGTCTGGAAGGAGAAGCCATTGAGATCTGGAGGTTGGCTGATGGAATTTAAGAATTACTGCATTGTTGGGACAAACAAAACAAAACAAAAACAATAAAAAAGAATTATTGCCTTGTAAGGGCATCCCTCAGTTCTGCACAAGCTCATAAATAACTGATCATCCTTACACTTGTCTGGGCAATCATATCTGTAGACTTTGTTTGAGATTAAAAGTACCCACAATGGCACAGCATTGATTATCTCAACACCAAAGGTCTTCATGAGATTTGGGGTCTGCTAAAAAACATTTCCATGATGAAAATGAAGACTTAGGCTCAGAAGGAACAAGATTTTTTTCCCCCAGCTGTTCAAAGTGTGAGCCCCTTTGGAGGGTGAGCAGTACCTTTGTTCTTTTGGTATTTGAGCCACAACTGGTGGTGCTCAGGGTTTATTCCTGGCTTTACACTCAGGGATCACTCCTGGTGGACTGGGTGGGTAGGAGAGGTGGAATACAGGGTGCTAGGGATTGTGTCCAGCTCAGCTGTGTGCTAGACAAGCATCCTGCCTGCTGTATTATTGCTCTGGCCCTAATTGGGATTCCATTTGCTCCCACGCTCCGCTATAGAGTCAATAGGATCCCATGTACGTTGGAGATACAACATAGAAGACTGGAGCGATAGCACAGCCTTACGTGCAGCCAACCTGGGTTCGATTCCTCCAACCCTCTCGGAGAGCTTGGCAATCTACTGGGAGTATCCCGCTCACATGGCAGAGCCTGGCAAGCTACCTGTGGCGTATTCGATATGCCAAAAACAGTAACAACAGGTCTCACAACGGGGACGTTACTGGTGCCTGCTCAAGCAAATCAATGAACAGCGGGGCGACAGTGCTACAATGCTAATTTTAGAAATATTTTTTCTCAACAGAGGGTTTCATTGTAGGTATTATTAAGCAAATAAAGAAAAAGTTTTTGTGGGTTTTTTGTTGTTGTTGGACTTTTTTTTTTGCCACACTTGGCAGGGCTTATTCCTGGCTCTGCACTCAGGGGTCACTCCTGGCAAGCCAGGGGGAACCATATGTGGTGCTGGAAGTAGAACCTGTGTTGGCTTCGAGCAAGGCAAGCATCCTACCCACTGTACTATTTCTCTAGCCCCAAGGCAAAGTGTTTTTATTTATAGATGCAGGACTTCATTTTGCTTCTTTGAATTTTAATATAGAAAACATGGCAGTTTCTGTTCATATTATTCCTAAATTTGAGGTGAGTTCAATTAGGATGGCCTTCTTGTTCATCGATAATAATAATCGGCATTTTATAGTGCTTTGGAGTTTATGAGAGCATTCACATGCTTACTCATGATTTTCACAATGCGTGGAGGAAGTGGAGGCGAGCTTTATTATATCCACTTTATGGGAGTACAGACCAAGGCTCAGTAAAGAATCTTGTTCCTCAAAGGCAGAGCCGTAGACCAATGGAACAGGGTGGAATATCCCTACACACAACCCCAAATGTATGACCATCTAATCTTTGATAAGGGAGCAAGAGAAGTGAAGTGGAGCAAGGAAAACCTCTTTAACAAATGGTGCTGGCACAACTGGACAACCACATGCAAAAAAATGGGTTTAGACCTTGACCTGACACCATGCACAAAAGTCAGATCAAAATGGATTAAAGACCTCAACATTAGACCACAAACCATAAGGTACATTGAAGACAAGGTCGGCGAAACCCTCCACGATATTGAAGATAAGGGTATCTTCAAAGGTGACACGGAACTAAGCAATCTAGTAAAAACAGAGATCAACAAATGGGACTACATTAAACTAAAAAGCTTCTGCACCGCAAGAGATACAGTGACCAGAATACAAAGACTATCCACAGAATGGGAAAGGATATTTACACAATACCCATCAGATAAGGGGTTGATATCAATGGTATATAAAGCACTGGTTGAGCTCTACAAGAAGAAAACATCCAACCCCATCAAAAAATGGGGCAAAGAAATGAACAGAAACTTTACCAAGGAAGAAATACGAATGGCCAAAAGGCACATGAAAAAGTGCTCTACATCACTAATCATCAGAGAGATGCAGATCAAAACAACCATGAGATACCACCTCACACCACAGAGACTAGCACACATCCAAAAGAACAAAAGCAACCGCTGTTGGAGAGGATGTGGGGAGAAAGGGACCCTTCTTCACTGCTGGTGGGAATGCCGACTGGTTCAGCCCTTCTGGAAAACAATTTGGACGACTCTCAAAAAATTAGATATTGAATTCCCATTTGACCCAGCAATACCACTGCTGGGAATATATCCCAGAGAATCAAAAAAGTTCAATCGAAACAACATCTGCACATGTATGTTCATCGCAGCACTGTTTACAATAGCCAGAATCTGGAAAAAACCCGAATGCCCCAGAATGGATGACTGGTTGAGGAAACTTTGGTACATCTATACAATGGAATACTATGCAGCTGTTAGAAAAAAGGAGGTCAAGAATTTTGTAGTTAAGTGGATGGGCATGAAAAGTTTCATGCTGAGTGAAATGAGTCAGAAAGAGAGAGACAGACATAGAAAGATTGCACTCATCTATGGTATATAGAATAACAGAGTGGGAGACTAACACCCAAGAACTGTAGAAATAAGTACCAGGAGGTTGACTCCATGGCTTCGAGGCTGGCCTCACGTTCCGGGGAAAGGTCAACTCAGAGAAGCGATCACCAACTACATTGCAGTCGAAGGCCATGTGGGGGAAGGGAGTTGCGGGCTGAATGAGGGCTAGAGACTGAGCACAGCGGCCACTCAACACCTTTGTTGCAAACCACAACAGCTAATTAGAGAGAGAAAGCAGAAGGGAATGCCTTGCCACAGTGGCAGGGTGGGGTGGGGGGGAGATGGGATTGGGGAGGGTGGGAGGGACACTGGGTTTACGGGTGGTGGAGAATGGGCACTGGTGAAGGGATGGGTTCCCAAACTTTGTATGAGGGAAGTGTGAGCACAGAAGTGTATAAATCTGTAACTGTACCCTCACGGTGATTCTCTAATTAAAAATAAATAAATTAAAAAAAAAAAAAAAAAGAATCTTGTTCCTAGTCAGAAACCTAGACAAGAGGAATTTCTGTTCTCAAATCCTTGCTCTTAGCAGTGAATTGCTTAATTGGTGAGATTGTTAAAACTTCTAATTACGCAGGGGTGCCTTGGAGCATGTGGTTTCTCATTCAAGTTCTAAAAGTGGCAAGGGTTCTTTAAGGGAACTCCTCCCTCAGTGAGCAAGCCCTGTTCCCTGGGGTCTGCCTCTCCCCCTTACTCAGCAGCTTGGTGGGCTCTGGGCTGCTGGTGCTCCTCATGCTCACGTTGAATAAGATCTCAAAAGATTTCTTCTAAGCTGAATCCAGCCCAGCTGTGACAACACTGGACTCTTGGGCTCATCCCTCTGAACTGAGAAAACAACGATCAAAACATATAAGTGGGTTTGTTTATGGAACTCAGATTTTAGACTCTAATTTAACTCCCTGTTGGCTGGCCTACTTCCTTAGCAGCTTTCCGGACACCCAGTGCCACTTCCGGTTGCTTTTGTCTCCTTTGGGGTGGCAGAGAGGATGTGAAACCAAGGTGTTCAGATGCCGCGCCGAGGGTGGTTTCAGGTCTAGCAATATATTCCGTCTCCCAGGGTCTGCTTTGCACATGTGCGCACTCTCTGGCCATGAACTTCTGCTGTACCTCTGTGCTGTACTAGAGCCACTTTAGACCATTTGGCTTGTTAGATTAACCAGGGTGGTATGTCACTATGTCACTTACAATGTAGAAGTACTGGACTAAGAGCAAAAGGCCAGGAGATAAGCCCAGATCCCACCATAAGACACTGGAAAGTCCTTTTGTGGGGGCGTGTTTGTAGGCTATGTTGGGTGGGAAGGGTGCTGAAAATTAAGAGCCTCACATTGGGAGGCATGTGCTCCTCTACCACCAAGCTATCTCCCTGGCCCCCTACCTAGCTTTGCTTTTTCTGGGTATCCCTTTCCACCGGTGCGAAGAAAGTAGGTGAACTCATAGCCCCCTTCATCCCCCCTGCCCTCCATCTTTGTCCTGTCAGCCTCTCTTAGTAAGTGTAGATATCAAGAACTAGTTTCTAAGATTAAACAGCTGTAATAGGGAAAAGAATGCATGTGTGTGTGTGGGGAGCTGGGGGTCAGGATGGAGAGGGTACCCCTCTGAGGATCTGCTTGGACTTGGGACCCAGAAATGCAGAGACCCTGCTTCTTCAGAGACCTAGGGAATCAAACACAAACCCATTCTGAGTCCAGTGATGCAGATAACAGAGACCAGGGAAGATGCAAGATTTGAGACTGAGAGAAAGTACAGAAGTGCCAGCAGGATCAAAAGATGCCCTGAGGTTTCAAGAAAAACTCGGAGGGATCAGGATTTTTGTTCTGTTTAAGGAAGAATCCCATCCAAAGACATCTTGAAATTCATGGTGTGTGTGTTTGTGTGTGTGTGTGTGTGTGTGTGTGTGTGTGTGTGTTTGGGCCACACCCTGCAGTGCTCAGGCCTTACTTTACTCCTGGCTCTGTGCTCAGGATCACTCTTGGTAGTGTTGGTGGGGAACCATATGGACTGCTGGGGATAGAAGCCAGGTCAATAGTGTGAAAGACAAGTGTCCCACCTGCTCTACTACCACTCAGGCCCAAAAGTCATGATGATTCTATTTAAAATAAAAAAAAAAAAAAAGACTGTTGACTGGCAGTGACTGTTTTAAGCTTGTCATAAGCTCAGTGAACCGTGTGAGATTAAGTCATTTCTGCAGCTGCATTCGCCCTCAAGCTGCCCCTTTGGCCTCAGGCAGGTCTCTGGGCCTTGGCAGTTCATTCAGAGTCCTGAACCGCGTCCCCATCCCGGTAACCTCTCACTGGCTGCCTGCCTTCTACTCTTTGTCCTTTCTCTGATCTAACGCTTGCCTGGGAACGGCTCCATTCCACGAGTACTCTGCCTGCCCTCAGTTAATAAACATCTCCAGAAGAATCATACTGTAACAAGCACGTCACCGAGCTGACAGCGTCAGCCTGCTCACACCACCCTCTTGGGACTTTGCCCTGGACGACGGGTACATGAAAGTGTAGGAGGATATGTCCGTCAGTAAACATTAAACTGAGGAAAGGAGGCGGAAGGGAAGAGAAAGCTGCCAGGCCTCCATGCATGCCCCTCTCTCTGGAAGCCAGGGGGTGCTCAGACCTGAGTAGACTCTGCTCAGCCTAAGCTCCACTCTGGAAAGAAGACGCCATCACACTGTCCCATTAGCATCATTTTACACATGATCATGGCATCCAGGGTGTTTCTGAAGACCAGGGAAAGGCCTGGCACACATATGGAACAAACCAAGTAGGGCATTAGGACTAGAAAAAACAACAAATACTTTGGCAGGTCTCACAAAACCCAGGTGGAGGCAAAGTGAAGGCTCTGAGCTGTGGCCGGCTGCACCTCCTGGGGGAGCTGCTGCTTCTCCCGCTCGTCCTTGGGCCACATTCAGGCCACCCTCCTGGTTTATCTGCCGTTCACAGAGCAGTCCTGACTCCTGATGGCTCTCCTGGTCTGTTACCAGTCACTGCTTCCCCCACCTCCTGCCTTTTTCTGCCAACCTCTTAGACATCTGGGCCTGTGTCTTCTCATTGGCAGGGCCTCTGTGTGTGTGTGTGTGTGTGTGTGTGTGTGTGTGTGTGTGTGTGTGTGTGTGTGTGTGTGTGTGTGATGGCCCTCACCTGTGTGTTCCACCCAGCCAGCAGGTAGGTGGACTTAGCCCAGCTGGATGTGACCCTCAAGCACTCTACAACCATAAGCAGATAAGGCAGGTAAATAAGATGAGAGAAATAAAGTAGCAGCTTAATGATAACAATAAAATGACAAGGGATGCATCAGTTAAAAAAAAAAAAGAGCGTTTTGTTGTGAGAGTCATGGTTATTCCTGGATATATATAGAACAGGCCACGGGGTTCAGGGTTCAAATCCAGGGCCCCAGTACACAAGGCACACACTCTGCCATTGGAGTATTATATTTAAGGGAATATTTATTTATTTAAACAAATATCTTTAAATTTTTTTGTTTATTAATTTTGGAGGGCTTTTTTTTTTTTTACACAGACTTACAAACTTTCGTGATTATGTTTCAGGCATACAATGTTCAAGTACAAATTCCTCTACCAGTGCCCATTCTCCACCACCAATGTTCCCAGTATCCCTCCCGCCACCCCCACCTTTTCCCACCCCCTGCCTCTGTGGCAGGCACATTTCCTCTTACTCTCTCACTCTCGGGTGTTATGATTTGCAATACAGGTACTAAGCAGCCATCATGTTTTGGCCCGTAGCCTACTTTCAGTGGAGGTTTTTTTTGAGGGGGGAGGTCACACCCTGTGTTACTCAGTTGTTCTCCTTGCTCTGCACTCGGAAACGGAAACCCAGGTTGGTCACGTGCAAGATAAGCACCTTACCCACTGTACTGTCTCTCTGGCCCTGAAGGAAATGCTTAAAATGTGCAATTTCTGAAGCAAGGGCTTGAAGGACAAAGAGCAGGCATTGTATTCAGGAGGCCCTGGGTTCAATTCCTGACACCATATGGTCCTCTGAGCACTGCAGGGAGTGACCCCCAAACTGGGCCTGAATTAGGCCTACAGCATCACCAGATGTGGCCCAACAATCAAAATTAAAGATAAACTGTGTCCTAGGGACACAAGCAACTCTAAGATAAGGGAACAATGAATTTTGGACTGCTGAAGATGCAGGCACATTTGAGGTGGGCTTGAAGCATAGATACTTCACGTATTTTGTGTTTTCACAAAGTATTTTATTAGGTCACTGAGATCTCGAGGTGAAAGCAAGTCTCATTAACCAGTAAAAAACAACAGTATTTGTTTAGCTTTGTGCCTGTTTTGGGGGACAAGATCATACCTGGCAAAGTTCAGGGGTTACTCCTGGCTCTACACTCAGAAATTACTCCTGGTGGTACTCTCAGGGGATCATATGTATTTGGTGATCCAACCTGGGTCAGCTGTGCACAAGGTAAGCGCCCTCCCCACTGTATTATCGCTCCAGCCCCACTTTGCACCATTTCTGCCACTATGGCAGTCTCAGTATCAGAGAATCATCTGGCCCCAGTATATTTTTGGCAGTTGCCAGTTCTTAAACTTTCGAGGATGACTTCCTTTTTTTGAGACTCTAAGAAACACAAGAAAATATTTCCAGAAAAATGAACCTGCTGTCTGTATGTTGCAGGCAGTTTGCAAGAGCTCCTGGGCCCTGTGCCCGCTCCTGACTCCCTGGGGTGGAGACCCCACATTTAAGACATTTTTGCCACAAGGAACCCCTGAAGTGGGCAAACCAGAGGTGTCCTGACACAACAGGGCCCACACAGCTAGTGCCTTGGGTACTCTCTGTGACTATGCTGGGGATCAAACCCAGAGCCTCACACGGGGGAGGGGGTGGGGGCGGGGGCAACAGGTCTGCCACTGAGCTGCATCCCTGAATGAAGCTTTGGGGAACTTTTTTGTGGGCAGGGTGTTGCATTCCTGGGTCTGATCAGAGGACCACGTGGTTCAAGGGATTAAACTTGAGGCTCTTGCATGCAAAGAATGTGATCCAGCCTGTTAAGCTGTCTCTCTGACCCTGAAGTTCTTGGGAACTCAGGTACTGCAGCCATGGTGTATTTCTGGGGTCCTTGGTGCTTCTGGGGCAGGCTGATCTGCATAACTCCAAGGCCAGTTTGTCATTCTTTGCTTCATGTGTCCCTGTGAACACATCTATGCCCCCAATCCCCAGTCAGAATGAGGGCTGCATTTGTGCCAGGCATATGTGAGTCTAAAAGTTTTCCTTTTGACTCTGATACTTGTGATGTGTCCCCCCAACACCCACTGCCTTAGGATGTTATTTTCTGAAGCTTCATCAATCTGTCATGCCGAGAATGCTGGCAAGCCCTGCAGACATGCTCAGACGGATCCGAGTCCTGGCTCAGAGCCCAGCTTCGGCTCAGGCTGGGACATCCCTGCACTCCCCTTCCATGCTAAATTAATATTGAAACTGGATGGCGAAATAAGGTCGCCAATGAGGAAACGCTACGAGCAGGCAGTTTACGAGTGCTAAAGAAAACATTTCTCTAACACAGCTTCATTGAGCAGGAACTGGGCTGGAGCCTCTCAGAATTAGGGATGTGACTGGGGTTTGTGGGCTGAATGTTGAGTTGTTCTGATCTGCAGCTTTTAGACTGAGACCAGATTCTAGGAATTGTGAGTAGCTTCATTGAAACACCACACCCCCGTCACTCATCTTCGTACCATTTAATGTCAGTCATTGTGGGATGTTCTTCAGGACCACAGCTGGGTAGAGTCAACTCATGCTTAAGGCCCCAGAGGCACCCCCATCCAGTTTCCACTGCCATTTTCATCAAGATCTGCTGGATACTTCTCTCCGTCAACACCTCTTTTCCAAGTGAAAAGGGTCAAGCAGGCAGAATTGTAGTTTATTTCTGGAGGGCATTCTACATCTCTGAAAACTTGAGGACAGACCTCAAGTATTCAGTGTTTCCTGAGAAGGGTTGCCTTTCTAGTAGCCACTCACAAATACTCTGAGTATTGGGTCACACAGTTAGGTAAAGCGTCATTTATTGTGGGTTGTGGCAGGTAGGTATTCTGTGGAATGTATGAGGAGGAAGCCTTGCCCTGACCTCTTGACTCACAACACAGAAATGATTATATTTACTGTCTTCCTTGACTATGTTCTGCCTCCCTCCCTTCCTCCCTCCCTCCCTCCCTCCCTTCCTCCCTCCCTTCCTCCCTCCCTCCCTCCCTCCCTCCCTCCCTCCCTTCCTTCCTTCCTTCCTTCCTTCCTTCCTTCCTTCCTTCCTTCCTTCCTTCCTTCCTTCCTTCCTTCCTTCCTTCCTTCCTCCCTTCCTTTCCCTCTCCCTCCTTCCTCCCTTTATTTCTTATTTTTAAATTTTAATGTAAAACCTGCTATCTTAAATGTATTTTTGTGTGTGGGGGGTACCCACACCAGATGGTTCTCAGGGTTTACCCCAGGTGGTACTCGGGAGACAGTACATAGTGCCAGGGATGGAACTGGGGTCAGCCACATGCAAGGAAAATTAACCCTTGTGCTGCTCACTCTCTGGCTCCCTTAAATGTTGCTTTTTTTTTTTAAAAGGAGACAGAAGATTTTAAATCTTTCTGATCCTTTTCGACAGTTTTCAGTCCTGTCATCTGCTTTGAAGTTCTCACATTCTAAAATGGAGGTAGAAGAAGGAGCAATAGGAAGAGAAGTTCTGGCTTCCTCAAGCCTCCCAGCCTCTCTTCCCTGTTGTGGGGGGACCCTCAGAAGGACTTGGAGGCTGGGGTACAACTGAGCAATGAATTGGGGTTCCCTCTTCTGTGCAGCACTAGACCTATTGAGAGCTGGTGATTTGGGAGCGGAGTCATTTTCAAAGATTCACTCTTTGGTTTTCTTTTTATTACTGTCCCTAGGATTGATTTCACTGGAGGTGGATAACAGCCTGGATTTAACGTGTTTAGGTACTATGCTTTAAAGTTGTTTTCTTCACTCCTCAGTGAAGGGGCTATGGAGGTCTAGGCATTGCCTTTTGTGCTGAGATGGCTGGGCCAAGGCTTCCTAGACACATCTGAGTTGTTCCAACATGAATAACCCAGGCTCAGTACTGAGCTCAACAGAACCCAAACCCAGACTAAACCCAACCCCCTATCAGTTACCAAATGGCGGATGACAAATGAAAACGATTCTTGCCTCTGAACCAAAAATATCCTTACAAGGCAAATGAAAATCTGGGAACAATTTTTGCAACTAGTAGGAAGAAAACCGGAAGGAAACTGGATGTCATTCACAGGCACTTTCAAGCCAGTAAAAAATTAAGGAATGCCTTCAGAGGGAACCAAATAAACAAAAATGCATACTATTAAGAATGCAAATAGGGGCCAGAGCGGTAGTACAGCACGTAGGGTGTTTGTCTTGCACACGACCAACCCAGTTTTAATTCCTGGCAACCCATATGGTCCCCGAGCACCACCAGGAGTAATTCCTGAGTGCAGAGCCAGGAGTAACCCCAAGCATCGCTGGGTATGACCCCCAAAAAAGCTCAAAAAATGATAAAAAAAAATACAAATGGCATCAATCATTTAAAAATTGCTCATTCTTAGTGATTAAAAAAAAATTGCAGCTTAAAAGAAGTTGCATAGGGGCTGGAGCGATAGCACAGCGGGTAGGGCGTTTGCCTTGCACGCAGCTGACCTGGGTTCGATTCCCAGCACCCCATATGGTGCCCTGAGCACTGCCAGGAGTAATTCCTGAGTGCAGAGCCAGGAGTAGCCCCTGTGAATTGCCAGGTGTGACCCAAAAAGAAAAAAAAACAAAAAAACAAAAACAAAAACCAGGTTCTTGCTCCTGAATATGTACTTTTATGAACTCATGTTCATAAAATTGGTAAAACCAAGCTGGCAGTGCATGTCAAAAGCCTTGCAATTGTGCATATCCTTTATTCCAGCAAGTGCCTTTAAAATTTTTTACCTTAGGAAATTATCAGGAATTTGTGAAACGGTTTAGCTACACAATGTCAAATAATATTTGAAGTCTCAATATTTGAAGCATTCAAAATTAGCCTACAATCATGTCACCTTTTCTAAAAATCTTTATTTTTTTCTGGGGGGGCACATCTCGTGTGCTCAGGGCTTACTTCTCCCTCTACACTCAGGGATCACTCCTGGCACTTGTGCAGCCATATGGGATGTTGGGTATCAACCCAGGTTGGTCACGTGCCAGGCAAACGCCCTACTCACTGCACTATTCCTCTGGCTCCTCATGTCACCTTTCCCAAAGAATGTCTTTTATTATTTATTTATTTTGCTTTTTGGGTTACATCAGGCAATGCACAGGGGTTACTCCTGGCTCTGCACTCAGGAATTCCTCCTGGTAGTGCTCAAGGGACCATATGGAATGCTGGGAATCGAACCTGGTTCAACTGCATGCAAGGCAAACACCCTACCCACTATGCTATTGCTCCAGCCCCGCCTATTTTAATCTTAAAAAATAAATGTCTAATAAGGTTGGAACAATATCTCAATAGACTGGAGCACATACTTTGCATACAGGAGGACTGGGTTCCATTCCAAAACTGCCAATTTCTCTGAGCACCACCAGGAGGGACCCCAGAGCACAGAATCAGTAGTTTCTGAGCACTGCTGGATGTGGCCTAAAGACCCAGACAAAACCAGTCAACCAACATATCTATGCTATGGATATTATGCATACATTAAAAATAATTCCATAAATAGTTAATTGTAAAAATATATCTATATGTTAATTTTAATTTTCAACTAAAATTAATATATAATGGAATAATATCATTGTTTGTTGTTGTTGCCAGGGATTGAATCCAGGGCATTCCACATTCAAGTGCTCTTTCACTGAGCCACATCCCGATAATGCAACTTTTATTCAAAAAATGTATATGTATATGCATAGAGAAAAGACAAGACCTATATACAGAAAGGTTAACAGTTACAATCATTTTTTTCTAGGGTGGTGAAAGGGTGTGTGACTTAATTTTCATCCTTTTCTTTAGCACTATTTTCTATTTTTGGTTGTGGGCCACACCCAGAGGTGGTCAGAGCTTACTTTTGACACTGTGCTCAGGGATCGTTCCTGGCAGGGTTCAAGGGACCAAATAGGATACCAGGGATAGAACCCCATGAGCTGCATGCAAGGCCAAAGCCCTACCTGCTCTGGCCCCCATTAACACTGTTTTCTAAGTTTTCTACAAAGAATATTATTTTCCAGGCTGGGGAGGTTGCTCAAAGGGCTGAAGGCATGGTTCACCTGGAGAGGTTTACTTGCACTCTGGGAACAACCCCTGATCATCAAGTTGGGAATAGCTCCTGGGTGGGTACTGCTGGGCTAGGCCCCCGAAAACAAAAGAAAAACACTCCAGGAAGGAGCTGTGCTAGTTTGTGGGCGGTAAACATCCAAAGATGGGAGAGCTGGTGTCCGGAAGAGACCACTACAGCCATCTCCCTGTGCCTGGTGCTCGGGGCCTCTTCCATCTGGCTGTTCCCTTAGGCTTTGTAACAAAGTGATGCTTTTGTGAGTGAAAAACAAAGTTTGTACTTCTCACTCCTTTAGTTTGCCCTCCAACCATGTATTCTATTTACCAAGTATTCATTACTTTGTTTTTATGCTCCCATTGTTTTCCTTGAGAAAGCTCCCACCTTAAGCCATGTTAACCCCCTCTCAATACAGGTTGTATGTTATTTTCTTCTAAGTCTTTAAAGATTCTATTTACTTTTTCTCCCGGTTTGAAAAGTCAGCATATATTTTACATAGTAAAACTCACCCTATTAGGCATAATTCTGAATGTTTACCTACTAGATTTTGACTTTTCTAATTCAAAACATTTGCATCTTAATTTTTAGTTTAAGATCAAAGAAATGCATCAATAAAAGTGATTTGAAATACTCTTTGTTTTTATGTTTGCCTTTGGGCCACACCCAGAGGGGCTTAAGGGCCATGTAGCTCTGTACTTTGGGGTGGAGGGGGTCTCTCCCCTAAGTGCTGGGGGACCATGTGGTGCAGTGATCTGCCCAGACCTCCTACATGCAAAGCCTCTGCTCCAGCCCTTTGAGCTCTCTGGTGCAATTTGATTTTGTTTGTTTTGGGTCATACCAGGTGGTGCTCCCGGAAGTCTCCAGTATCAGGAATAGAACCCGGGTCTGGATCCTGCAAGACCAGTGCTATAGGATCTCTCTGGCCCTTTGGGCTTACTTGGAAAAATCTTAAAATTGTTTAGATTTGCTATAACAACAAGCCTCTCTTTTATTGTGCATTTCCTATATCCCTTTTCTCCTCAATGCAAGATTGATAATCTTTCATTTCTTTGAAGGATAAGATAAATTTTAAGGCATTGATGATTTGAAACACTAGAAGATTATGGGTTTTTATTGGTTTCTTTTGTGGGGGAGTCACTGGGCAGTGCTCAGAGGTTACTCCTGGCTCTGTGCTCTGGGCTCACTTGAAGCATTTCTTGAGGGACCCTGTAGTAGTGGGGAGTCTAACCCAGGTTTCCTACATGCAAATCATGTGGCTGGCTTGTTGAGCCCTCTCTCCAGCTTCTGGGAAGTTATGGTTTGATGTGACGAGCCAATAAGGATTCAAATCGTCCGTGCTCAGTGATACGGGTAAGTCAGGATCAAATAAGAGCCAATATCAGTTGAGAAACTCACAAGCCAATTTCTTGGGATAAAGCACCAAGCAAAGAATACTACAAACAACATAACTAGAAGTTGAGAGGTATGACACAGAGATTAGTTACTTAAGCAGATTAAACATTGACTTTAGTTTAAAAAAAAAAAGTGAAATAGTTTGGAATGGATGGATTACTGAGCTCCAGGGATCAATATTAGAACCAATTTTATCCATTTTATATGTCAGTGACTTTGAAGAAGGAACATGCAGTAAGCTTGTCATATAAACGTAGAGGGAGGGGAAGTCCATTGAAACAGGGAATTGACTACTTGAGTAGACGAGGAACATAGCAGGTAAGTGGCTTATTTAATTCAATGTAGAGGAAATATGAAGTAGAAAGATTATCTACTTCATATAGTATGTGAAATCAGGATGTTCAAAACAGAGTGAAGGCTGTAGTGAAGGCCGGAGAATAGCTCAAGGGGCTGAGCATATGCACTGCATAGAGGAGGCCTGGATTCAATCTCTTCAATGTTGGGAGTGACCCCTGAGTACCAAACTAGGAGTAGCCCTTGATCACTGCAGGGGGTGGCCCCAAAGAAAAATAAAACCAGAAAAACAGAGTAAAAACAAAAACTTAGGAGTGAATAACCACGCTGGAAATAAATTAAAACAATTTAAATGCATTGAGTAAGATAAAATGTTATATATTTAATATACTAGACAAAGAAAATAACTCACTGGAATATACCTAAGGGCAAAAACAGTGACACTTGATGTCAAAGATGATAGGTCCTTTACGTGGTGATGGTATTTCAATTCTAGAAATTTCTTTAGAATGAGGTGATGAGATCACTTCATTTATTATGCTTTATTGTTTACATGTACATTGCACATATTGCATATACATCATCAAATAGTGTGCAATACAAACATTTAAGGATTTCATTAGCAGTGTTTTATGATTGGTTCAGCAGTGAATTCTAGTGTAGTGGCCCCTTTACCATCAGTCAGTGTTCTTATTACTAGCAGTTTCTCTATTGAAGTTGGAAGTTGTTTTCTTTTCTTTTCTTTTTTTTTTTTATTGCTCTTTGGGTCACACCCCGTGATGCACAGGGGTTATTCCTGGCTTTGCACTCAGGAATTACTCCTGGCAGTGCTCAGGGGACTATATGGGATGCTGGGAATAGAACCTGGGTTGGCCGCATGCAAGGCAAATACCCTACCCGCTGTGCTATCGCTCCAGCCCCTGGAGTTGGAAGTCTTAAACTTTCTAGGGGCCATACCTCATAACCCTTAGGGGCCACCAGGGCTATTCCTGGCAGTGGGCTGGTGGCCACACCAAGCCGGTGATCAAGCCTTTGAACATGCAAAGCATGTGCTCACCACTTGAGTCATGTCCTCAGTGAGAGGTTTGGAACTTTAATTCTAATAGAATCCAAGTTTATGGAGCTCACATGCTCATTCAGTAGCTCCTGTGAATCTTCTACAAATTCAACCTTGTAACATTGTTTTCTTGAATTTTTGTGTTAAATATCTTTTTTTTCTACATGCCTCTTTTGATAAAGCATACAAATATAATGCTTTCCTTTAATATTTGAAATTCAAATGAGTTAAATTCATTGTTTTAAAGAAAAGTGCGGGGGCCTGGAGCCATAGTACAGCAGGTAGAGTAATTTGCCTTGCCCACGGTCAACCCCCAGATTAAACTATATGATTTCCAGAGCACCACCAGGAGTTATTCCTGAGTGCAGAGCCAGGAGTAACCCCTGTGCATCACCAGTCCCAGTGGGACCAATGAAGAACTATTTGGTCTTCTAAGTTTACCTTTCTCTTTCCTGGAGGGCGCACTGGATGAGTTGCCATATTTGTGCATAAAATGCAGATGATTCAAACAGTGGAAACAGAACTTTCAGGAATTAAAATTAGGGTACAGTGGGGGTGTGTGGAAAGATAGTTCAATAGGTAGGTACTTCTCTTGTATGTGGCTGGCCTGGGTTTAACCCCTGCACCTCAGAAGTAATCCGTAAGTGTGTTGTTAGGAGTGAGCTCTGAGAACTGGCAGATGTGGCCCCAAAATTAATTAACTAAGTAAATAAAATAAGGGTATATACTCTAAATGTGAAAGATAAAGGCATTACAAATATCTGGAAGCAATGGCCTCATGGAAAGAAGTTAAGGCTTATGAGAATTTGCCTGGCTGGAAGGAAGGACACCTGACAGACAGTAAGCACTCAAGGGCTACTCCTGACTTGGTACTCAGAGATACGCCCTGGTGGTGTTCAGAGGACCATAAATGGTTTCAGGGTTTCAAACAGTGGTTGGCCACATGCAAGGTAAGTGCTTTAACCACTGTCCTATCTTTGTGACCCGTCATTGAAGTGTTTTGAGCAAGATATTGAAAGATTATTACAGTGGCACCTGTCTTGCCTGTGGCCCAGCATGCTACCCGAGGTGGCAGACCCACAGACCCGTTGCTTCCAACCTTCCTGCCCCTGCAGACCCACTCGGGTCTATGAACCAGCAGTTAAAGACCACAAACCTAGATCATAGATTCTTAAACTGTGGGTCATCATCCCCCATATAGAATCATGTAACTGAATGTGGAGACTGAAAAATTTGTCAGCAATAAAAGGTTTCTGAATGCGCCAATGAACAAAAAATTCGAATTTGAAACCAACCTCTAACAAAGCCGAAGTGTTTTTGGCAACTCTTGACGAGTTGGATTTCTCAGGTGCAAACAGGAAGGGGGAACGTTGAAGCAGGGGCTGGAGAGATTAGGACAGTAGGTAGGGCATTTGCTCTGCACGCAGCACCCCATCTGGTTCCCAGAGCCTGCTAGGTTCCTAGAGCCTGAGTGCAGAGGCAGGCACAGCCTTGAGCACAGCTGGGCGTGACCCAAACAAACAAAATGTTGAAACAGCCCGGCCTAGAGCTGCAGCCAGGGTAAAGCGTGCTGAGCTCGCTCCGACAGAGTTGTTGGTCTCTCCAGGAATTTCTGGATGTGGAGGCTGCTGCTTTGGCAATGTACTCAGCATCCTTTAGACTTTGTCTTTTCTATGTACCTGAATTTGTGTTTCTATTTTGTCGCTTCATGGAAGCATTTGCTTCTAAGGCTAGGAGCTGCAATATCCTGCAGGGGAAGGGGCT
Source organism: Sorex araneus (assembly GCF_027595985.1). Taxonomy (NCBI): domain Eukaryota; kingdom Metazoa; phylum Chordata; class Mammalia; order Eulipotyphla; family Soricidae; genus Sorex; species Sorex araneus. The sequence continues at coordinate 207,826,351 of NC_073313.1, read as the reverse complement.
GGGTAAATCTTGTGGTTTCAATGAACGTGTGGTTCAGAGATTGTGTGGGGAAATCTTGTTGGCACTTGCCAAGACAGGGGGAAAGCCAGAGAGTTGTCAAAGGTCATTTCATGAATGGGCGTCAGAGAAGGAAGGTGTCATTGCTGTCGGAGACAGGGAGGTCAGAAGGGAGCAAGGAACTCGTCTGCAGAGATCAGCTTTGAACATTCTGGGGGCTGGAGGGATAGTACAGTGGGTAGCATTCTTGCCTTATGCAGCTGACCGCACTTCAATCTCTGGCACCCACAGGGTCTCTGGAGCACTGCCAGGAGTGACCCCTGAGCACAGAGTCAACAGTAAGCCTTGAGCACCCTTGAGTGTGACCCAACAACCTTCTTCCCCCAAACAATGACAACTTTGACATTCTGAATTTGAGGAGTAAGTGAGGAAGGAAATGGAGATGCACAGTGCTTAATGCTGGAACTCAGAACTAGAACTCAGATGACAGGAGTCAACAAAAGGTAAGATTTGGGACTACATTTGGAGATGGGTCACATCCTTAAATGGTTGAGAGTCTGGAGGGTAAACTTGTAAAGAGAAGCTTATAAACTCAAACATAATAAAACTGAAGTAATATTTATAACTAAGGGGCTTAAAGGGGAAAGAAAATCTAAACTTCACTGTCCCAATTTGGTAGCCGTCAAACACATTCTGACCGTTTATATTTTTAATTTTTGTTTTGAGGCCACACCGGCCTGTGCCAAGGGCTTACTCCTGGCTCTGTGCTGAGAGATCAGTCTTAGGGTTCTGGGGTGTGGGGGAGAGGCATACAGAATGTTGAGGGTCCAACCTGGGTCAGCTGCATGCAAGGCAAGTTCTGTCTCCCCAGCAGCTGACCATTTATCTCTAAATTCACTAAATTAAGAGAAAAAAATTCAGTTCCTGCTCACACTGACCACAAGGGCTCAATAACCATATGGAATTAGTGGCTACTGCAAATGGAAACGGCAAACAAAATGTTTCTATTATCACAGTTAGCTTTATTGGACGAGGCGGCACACATACAAAGAAAAGAGAAAAAACAGAGGAGATAAACATTTGTAGAGGAAATGTGTACAAAGCTATGTGTTGAGAAAAGCTAAAAAAGAGTGAAAATATGGGGGGAGGGGGTAATTCATGAATTTGGCAATAAGGAAGTCATTGAAGACCTTTAAGAACTCGATTTTGGGGGCTGGAGCAATAGCACAGCGGGTAGGACGTTTGCCTTGCATGCGGTCGACCCAGGTTCGATTCCCAGCATCCCATATGGTCCCCTGAGCACCGCCAGAGATAACTCCTGAGTGCAGAGCCAGGAGTAACCCCTGTGCATTGCCAGGTATGACCCCCCAAAAAACAAACAAACAAACAAACAAACAAACAAACAGAATTCGATTTTGGGGCTGGAGCAATAGTACAGCGAGGAGGGCCTTTGCCTTGCATGCTGCTAGCCCGGGTTCGATCCCTGGCATCCCATATGCTCCCCTGAGCACTGCCAGGAGTGATTCCTGAGTGCAAAACCAAGAGTAATCTCTGAGCAAAACTGGGTGTGACCCAAAAAGAAAAAAAAAAACTCGATTTCAAGTAGGATGATAGGCACAGAAACTGTGTGTAGAGGTAAATTACAAAGTCAGCCAATAGGGATCAAGGGATTGAAACCTTGGCCAAGGAAAAAGAAGAAAACAGGGTCGCAGGAGATGGCTCAGCGGCTAAGGCACTGGCTTTGCCAGCAAGAGGCCAAGATTTCCATCCCTGGGATCACGGGCATGTGTGCAGTGCAGTCCTGGCAGTTGTGGGCACCATATGTGTTTTCCTGGCATACTACAGCCAGGTGAGTTTTACATGAGTCCACCACAAAAGGTGTGGACCTTTTGGTGAGCACTGCAGCTCAGATTCTCCTTAGGCACTAAGGTCAGGCTTGCAATCCTGGGCAAGCACGTGTGTGAGTGCTTTAGCCAAGTGTGCGAGCACCAGAACAAAGCCGGTTTGCTTCTGGTCACTGCAACAATAGGATCAACAGAGGGAGGGGAAGGGGTGGGTTAAGAAAGAAGACAACAGAGAAGCATATTCACCTGGGAGGCTTTTACAGATGGAGAAACAAACTTGTTCATGTGTGATAAGTGGACACAGCCCTGAGAAGATGGTGAGGGGATGCTCTTTCTCTCCACTCTCACACATATGAAGTCCTCACTTTAACATTGTCATCAGTAGGTTCTTATAAACAGCAAGTTTAAATAATAGCATTTCTTTAGCATGAGAATAATGGTTAACATCGGGAATAATGTTTCTTTAACATTGGCTAGAAATAGTTTCTTTTCCTCATCAAGGCTATGACAAAATGACATTGAATGAAAAGATGTTGAGTGAAAGGTTAGAAGTGCTGTACTTAGAACACTTCACTTTTAGTCACTAAATGTGTGTTTATTCTCTAACCCCAGCTGGGTGTCCTACAGTTTAATTGTTCTGACACTACCTGGAATTAGCATCAGATCATGCCGGTGAAGGGCTTAGCCCCATAAAGTGCTCACTTCAGACATCAACCTAAGTCTCAGGCACTTCTGATTGGATGTAAGTAAAGTTCTGGCAACCTCTTGCTTGAATGTGATAGATAATATGCTGGAATGATTCAAAGAAATCAAGGCAACACCGAACATTAACCAGTTTATTATGTCTCATGTAGATGAAGAACCAAGAAAGAGAGAGAAGGTATTGGGAAGGAATGTGGCACTGTCTGGTCCCAGGCAAGTCACCTTCCTAGCACTATGCATTCAACAACCCAGAAATTCTCCAAACTCCACACCTTAGGGATTTTTATGGAGGCTTCATCATGTGAGACAGTTCTGCAAGTTTGTTTGGTTTTGGGTCACATTTGATAGTGTTTGAGGACTACTCCTGGCCCAGTGCTCTGGTATTGCTCCCAGTGGTGCATCATGGACCACGAGGGGCCGAGGACTGAACCCTGGTCTCCCGCAGACCAAGTATATGCTCAGCCTTTGAGTATTTGATTGATTTTTTGATTGATTTGCGTGAGCGTAATCCTCACGCTCCAGATAGGCTGTTTTCCTTTTTCAATTTTTTCCAGTTTTTCAAAAATTAAAACAATTTCTTTCATTTTAGTCACTGTGAAGGTTCTTTTAATTTAGTTACCATGAAATGAAAAAGTTATTCATGATTGGGTTTCAAGAATCCACTTGTCACTTGTTATCCCATCGATCCTCAATTTGCTTGAGCGGGCGCCAGTAACATCTCCATTTGTCCCTGTTGAGTGCTAGTGTAGCCCAATGATATCTGCTCGCTCCAGGAACAGGAAGAGCCTTAATCGTTCATTCAGGGTTTTGACGGAGAAGTCTGACCATCTCCTTGATGGGCGGCCACGCAGTCTTTTGATGTCCTGTGGAATCCAATCGGTAACAGCTCTAGTCCAGCAGTCGTCTCTGAATCGAATTACGTGTCTGGCCCATCTGATTTTCGGCGCCTTGACAATTCAAGCATCCAGTGTTTCAATATAGATTCCTTACCAGTGTCTGCACCAATGTCCCCCATCCCACCTGTTGGCCTCCCCACCAGTCTGCTTCTTGAGAGGTGCTTTTTTTTTTTTTAACTTCTTCACACTGTGGTTTACAGTACTGTTGCTGATAGGTTCTATATAATGCTTCACTAATTTTCAGCACCTCCTCCTCTCAGTTTAGTGCTTCCCCCCACCATAGACGTTGTCTCCTCTCCGTCCTATTCCCCAGCTTCCTCAAGTGACGTGTTTCCTACCAAATACCAGTTCTTATGTGCTTTGTTTCCATTGAGATGGCTGCTTTTAAACTCATTTCAGCCTCTCTTGGAGGCTCATGGTGTGTATGGCTAAAAGTTCCAAACTTCTAATCATGACTTAACCATTCTACTAACCAGTTCCCATCCAGAAGCTTATCAGGACAGAGCAAAAGATACTCCTATCATTCAGGAAATTCCAAGGATTGGGAAGCAATCTCAAGATCCAGGTTCAAAGACCAAATATCAGAATAAAAGATGAGTGAGTGCTCTTATCACTTAAGAAATCAGAAAATGTTTTAGGAGCACTTTGCCAGGAACTGAGGATAGGGACAGAGACTAATATGTCACTGTATCACTATACCACTGTCATCCTGTTGTTCATCGATTTGCTTGAGCAGGCGCCAGTAACGTCTCCATTTGTCCCTGTCGAGTGCTAGTGTAGTTTGATGGCATATTGGAGGCTCTTTACAACATCGTTACAACATGCCAGTCGGCCAAAAGCTTACATTCAGTAGACTGGGAATACCTGTAAAGGCGATTAGAGGCCTCCCCAAAAGCCTCCATTCCTCTCGGAGAGCTGGGCAAGCTACCAAGAATATCCCACCGCACGGCAGAGCCTGGCGAGCTACCCGTGGCATACTTGATATGCCCCAAACAGTAACAATGACAGTCCTCATTCCCCTGATCCTGAAAGAGACTAATATGTAAATACACATTTTTTTTTTTTGAGGGGGGACTCCCAAGTGATGTTCAGGTGACTCCAAGTCCCTTCCCAGAAATTCTCAGCTAATTTGGCTGGTGGTACATTGCCAAGGGCCTGAAATGCACATCAAGGAATTGCTAGGGATTACCTGGGCCACCTGGATAGTACCCAGGGTTGTCCGGAGCTGCACCTGGCAATGTGCGGGGAACCATGTAGTGCTGGGAATGGACCTGGAGCCTGCTGGATGCAAGGTATGTGCTTTAACCCCTTTCTGGCTCCCCAAAATGTCTGTTTTCTATCTTATAGATTTCCAAATCCATGCACTACTCGTGCGTCTCATTTTTAGCCCTAGATTCAAATTTATAACAGGCTGCTGATATCACATAGATCTCCTCCTAGCACTTAAAACATCTAAAACCAACTCATGACTGTCCCTCCCATGCCCATATTTTATATTTTTTAATACCAGCTCATCTTTCCAGTAACTGAAAGTCACATATGAATCACTCTTCCCTTTACCCTACCTTCGTCAATCAGTTGCCTGGGCATGCTTATTTTACTACCTCTGCCAAGGATTCATTTATTTATTCATTTTCTTATTTGTTTAATGATTATGAAGTATTTTGGGCAAACAGATTAGTAATAGCAAATGATATCATAATATACTCTGTAGGCCATAGAAATTTCTCAGAGGGTTGAAGCTCAGAACTGGCTTGTGGGAGGCCTGGGTCTGATCCACGGCAGCTCACGGTCCCCTGAGAACCCCTGGGAGTAACCCCTAAGTAATAAGCTGGAAATAGACTCCAAGCACTTCCTAGTGTGCCTCCCAAACAAAAAATAAAATGAAATAAAGTAAAACAATAGGAACTGGGAGAAAATATAGCAGTTAAGGCACACGCCAGACATGTTCCTGATCTGGGTTCAATTCCTGGCACCACATGGTCCTCTGACCATCAGGGCTGCAGCCTGAGGTTCCCTTCCACCGCCCCCTCACCTGTCACCCCTACCCTCAGCACTTCTGAGCATAGCCCTCGAGGTTCCCAGCATTGACACGGTGATCCAGGCAGGTATCCCCTGCACTCAGGGCTGAGCAGCATCATATCCTTGGATCCTTGCATTGAACTACTGTCTTTAGACTGGGGATTGCCAGTGGTCCCACCACCCCCACCCAACTCCTGAGAACCACTTAGGAGGCCCTCTACCTTAAAAAACAAACAAACAAACAAACACCACCACCCAAAAAACCTGCTTTTACAGGGCCAAAGGAGAGATACCATCTCTCAGGAGGTAAGACCGCCTTGTGTATGGCCCCGGTACCACATATTATCCCTTAGCACTGCCAGGGATCATATCTGACACTGATCCCAGAGCTCAGGAAAGCTTCTGAGCACTGCCAGGTGTGGCCCCCAAATCCACATATCAAATAAACAAAAAACAAAACAAAAAACCCAGACTTGTTTTCATCATTTTCTACAGTTTTAGCCAAACTTTTCCATGCTTTCTTTTCTTTTTCCCCCTACCTCCTCTACCTAGGCTTTGGATATAATTGACTGTTTTTAGAAGTTGTTGGGGGTTATGTCTTATTTGCAGAACTAAAGGAAAGGACAAAAATCCAATATAAGATAGAGATTGAATCACGAAGTAATTATGGATACAGTTCAAGCTGACGGTTGTTGCTTATTATTTAAGGATACTTTACTCCAGGGCCAGAGATATGACTCAGTGGTAGTCATGTGACCTACCATGCCCTCAATTCAATCCCTGGTGCTAATGGGGTGGGGGTGAGGGGAACCAAGGACACTAAACTTAGTGCCATCAGGTTATTATTACTTATTAAGTAAAGCTACCTCATAGTTTGCTGCTTTACATACATGAGTTTTCTATATTCTTCTAAGACAAATTCTACAAGGTGGAACTACAGAAGCCATCTTTTCTCAGAAAATTGGGATGATTCAGAAGTGTGATGTCAGTGGACTAAGCTTCCTGAATTAACATGAAGAATTAGGGGTAATTAGAAAATCCAGAACATTCAGGGTTGTCAACAGGCTGGAAAAGAGAATGGGATTCCTTGAATTATGAGAACCTCAGTCCTTTGTACCACGGTAGTATTGTTTGTGAGGAGCTTGAATGAAAATGAGGGCCTAACTTTTATGGGGAAGGTGCTCTTGATAGATGTGAACTATTATAAGGTGAAAGAAATTTTATCATACAGTATTAGTTCATTGTAATTTTTAATTCATCATTCATTTCCCCACAAGATAATTGTCTTGACAGACTTTCTGCTGGATATTAAACATCCACAACATATTAGGGATTGGTTAGTACATTCAAAATATATGACCCTGAACACAAGGAGCTCACACTTTAAGAAAAGTTTTTCTCGGGGCTGGAGAGATAGCACAGCGGGTAGGGCGTTTGCCTTGCACGCAGCCGACCCGGGTTCAAATCCCAGCATCCCATATGGTCCCCTGAGCACGGCCAGGGGTAATTCCTGAGTGCAGAGCCATGAGTAACCCCTGTGCATCGCCAGGTATGACCCAAAAAGCAAAAAAAAAAAAGAAAATTTTTTCTCAAAATGATTTTTCCTGGGGACAGAGCAGTAGTACAGTGGGGAGGGGAGGGTGTTTGCCTTGCACGCAGCCAACCTGGGTTTGATCCCTGGCATTCTATACAGTCCCTGGAGCACTACTAGCAGCAGTAATTCCTGAGTGCAGAGCCAGGAGTAATCCCTAAGCATCGCCAGGTATGACCCAAAAAGAAAAAAAAATGATCTTCCTTATAAATAGTATGTACTGTATCTATTTTTCAATGCTTTATCCTTTTTTTCTCATATAATAGGTGGGTAACTGTGAAATTGATCATTTAAGAAGAATTGATAGGTGATTTGTGTGGGTTTGAATATTGACTGCCACTTAATTTGAAAAAGAAAGAAGTCATAATATCTTACTAAGCCTGTTTTCTCATCGATAAAATGAGAACCCAAAAATAATGACTGTGAAGATTCAAGTGAAACAGTGAAAGGGGTGGCTTACAGCAGAGGCTTGAAATGTTTTGGTAGGTTAAGAAAAAAAAATAATAGGGAAGAGCTAAGGTTTTTCAAGCATATCTTTTAGAAAGTAGAAGGGATATGAAATATAAAAGTGGTTAGCTTGACCTAGTCAATGCCATATGACAGTGATAATGTAAGACCAAACATGAAAATTCTTTAAATTTAGTGTAAATGGGTTAAAGAGATCCAGGGACGTGTAGGAGGGTCATAATTTCAGCATCAAAATTTATATACTTAGACATTTATTCAGGTGGAACTACATTACATGTTAGATTAAGAAATGGTTAGATTCTAGCAATCTCATGGGACCTACTTAACAGATGCTCAGGAGGGAAGGAAAGCAGCAAGGGCTATGAGGGAAACAGGAGAGAAATGCAGGTAACTAGGGTTGGAGCTGTTTTCAATACATAATGGTTAGGCACCTGCAATTGTATAGAAGGCATTACTGTGTGGCTTTCTCTTTGTAGACAAAAGGGGGCTTGAAGGTGGGTGAAAGAACATGTAGAAGTGGAACTGTAGCAATCTCTTAGATTCATTGACATTTCTGATGTTTCCAAAGGATTTGAGAAAACATATGGAAACATGTATAAGATGGAAAAATAAGCAGGCTGGAGTTAAGGGGTTAAGGCACTTGCCTTGCATGCTGCTGACTCCGGTTTGATCCCTAGCATCTCCAGGAATCACCCCTTAAACAGAAAGCCAGGAGTAAGCCCTGAGAAGCCCTGGGTGTGACTCCAAACTTCCTCCCCAAAGTGTTGAAATTAAGAATAAGGGAAAATGAAGTAACACCACACCTCCTGTGATGCAAACAGTGGCCAGCAGAGCTTCCTCAAAACACCTTTGAAAAGGACAAAGTATCAATGATATCTAGCATTGACCTTCCCTTTCTCCTTAGCAACTGCAACTCAGATTTCTAGGTAATGGACCAGTAGGCACAACAGTGTCTTTTACTGAGAGAGCAAAATATTTTAATTATCGTAAACTACTGCAAGATTTGATTTGATTGTGGTATTGGACTAGAAAGATAAAATTAGTATTCTTTCCAGACTCTATTCGGTCTTCATGTTTTATAACAGTAACTTTTACATATAGCCTGAACGGGTTCTCTGTATCTGTGAAGTAGTGGTATTTTTGATGCATACCTCTAAAAATATTGCACTAAAAGAATAGTTTAATTTGGTAGGTTATTATTGGCTCTTTCCAGAAAGACTAGAGGAAGTGTTTTTGCTTCTTATCCGAATCGCCTATAGACCAAAGAGTTTGAAATGATTCCTTCATCTCAATTTGATTAGTGGCAATGAGGAAATGAATTGAATTCCTGTGGCCTAGCACTTTGCTCTTTGGTGGATGAACTAAGACTTCAGTTAAATAAGGCATGGTCAGGCTGTGCTGAGACCCATAAAACATACCCCCACTTCTAAGAAACACTGGAACATCTCTGAAACATCTCTTTTATGGAGATAATTTCTATCCAGCATATCCATGAAAGTGATAATACAGAGACAGAGACCTGGACTTGCACGTGAAGGCCTTGGGTTCCATTTCCTCCACCCACACCAATAGTGACAACACAGATTTTTCTCTCTCTCCACTTCCATTTTCCCTCCTTTTCAAGCACCTTTCCTTACTTTTTAGAATTCAACATATTCTACAACTTTTCCTTTGAGACCTAAATGTAATATGGCGCATCATTTATACTATTTACTTTTTAAAATTATTCTTCTACTTAACGTGGGACCAAAAATCTGTTTACTTTTTTATTAAGTGAATCACCATGAGTTAGTTACAAACTTATGAGCTTTCATGTTTGCATTTTGTTTATATCCCTCCACCAGTGCCCAGTCCCCTCCACCAGTGTTCCCAGTATCCCTCCCACCCTCCCACCCCAAAAGTCTTTCTGTTTAGAAGAGATCAACCCAATTCTTGGATTCAGGATTTCAAATCTTATTTTAGCAAGTTTGTTTTTTTCAGGGTCATTGCATTTCTTTGGAAATTCTCTCCTGCAATTAAGTACCAAGTCGCTACACAATGCTTCCCTTCTTATGAGAAGTCACAGGTGCTTTAGAACTGAGATGCAAACTCAGTCTGAAAATTTTCTTGGGGGGAAGGATTTGGGCACCCAACATCTAACTATTCATCTATACTGACTGCATCTACACCCATATCCCCCAGGCACAACTGCTTAGATATTGCAAGATATTATGGTCACAATAATCTCCACTGATTTCTCAGGAATCACTGTTGGCTTTCTAATTACAAAACTACCGTGTCCACAGCTGGCATCCTACCTACCTCTGCCTCTTTCCTGGAAGAGCTACCAAAAAAAAAAAAATCACAAATAGGCAAAGCCATCTATCTCAGTTGGCCTCGCACTCACTCACATATACACAAAACCTGGGCATTTTTTTCCTCCAAGGACAGTAGGCAGGAAGGATATCAGAGTAGAGTGTTATCCTAGAGCATTAAGTGAATGGGACTTAAAAATGCAATCAAAATGTTCCAAAAACAAAACTTTGCCAAAATTTGCTGTGTAAACAATGTGGGTAATGGATGAGGGGCTTTATTTTTTTTAAGTTTAACCTTGTCAAGTTTTTTTGTTACCAAGAGAATGTGCAGCAAAATTGTGACTGCGGTTTTTGAAAATTGTGTTTTGATTGTATTTAGTTGCCACGTATTCCGTGAAATGCACCGCCTGTGTCGGGGCCAAGTGGCCAGACTGAGCACTCCTCCCCGTAGGTGAGGTGCCCTGAGATATTTTCTTGTTTGCGTTTTACACGCCGGCCTCCTAGGGTACCTAACAGCGGGAGTCGGGCTGGAAACCCCGGGGCTCAGGGGGATGGGAAGGCGATGGCTCCGGCGGTGACTCTAGAAGCTGAACGTGTGTGCGAGAAAAATCCTCCTCCAGCCTCGGAGGGGGTGTCTCCCCCAATACCAGCTCCCTCCCCTCGGGCCCGTGGGGCGGGTCTGGTTTGCTCAGCAGCGGCAGCGGCCGCAGCGGCAGCCCCGGGGCTGAGCGGCGCGCGGCTTCCCGGCGGTGCGGGGCAGCGGCGGCTCCGCGAGAGCGAGGCCCAGGGGAGATCCGGCGGAGGCTGCCGCCGCGATGGAGGAAGCGTCGAGCGGAGCCGGAGCCGCCGGGGACGGATTTCCTTCCAGGCCCGGCTCCCCCGCGACCTGGCGGGGGCCGCCCCGAGAGCCTGCGAGGTGGGCCAGGCGCCGGCCTTGGGGGCCTGGCAGCGGCAGCCGGCGACCGAGGCGGGCACAGCGGGGTAACAGGCGAGCTTTGGCCGCTCTCGGGAACCTACGCCGCCGCGGCCGCTCATTGTCTCTCCCCTTCCAGCCGGGGGGGCAAACAGGAAGCGCGCCGCCGGCCCGCACGACGGACGGGCGTCCGGGCCAATGAGCGCCGTCGGTGGGGAGCGCGGCAGCGAATGAGCGCGGAGAAGAGGGGCGGGACTTCCGTGCGGGTTGTCACCCTCTTCCCCCCTTTTGGGTTGGAGGCTCCACCTTTTGTGTTTCCCGCACAGTCAATCAAAATAGGAAAAAAAAATCCCCGGACCGCTCCGGCCGTGTCCGCCGCCGCTTCCCGCATCCTCTCCCGCCGCCGCCGCCTTCGCTCCTCACCATGTGTAAGGTGGCGGGGAGCCCCGCCTGAGGTGCCCTAAACACACTATGACCGGTACGTAAAGCCGAGAGAGCAACCCTTGCCGCCGCCGCCGACCACAGCCCGCCCGGGGCCGCCGCTGGCGGCTCCCGGCCCCGTCCGTGCGACCGAGTGTCTGTGACAGGCGGAAGCCGCACTCCCCTCCGCCTTCCTCTCCCTTTCCCCGGCCAGCCACTGTCCGATCCCCCGCCTCAAGCCCCGGCCACGCTGCTGTTTTCCCCCCCGCGTCAGGGCCCCGGGGTTGGGCGGCCCGGCCGGCTCCGCCGGGAGCGCATCCCCCGGCGTGCGGCGCGGGCGGCGGGCGGGCGCGTGTGTGTGCGAGTGACTGACGGTGCGAGAGAAGCGAGCGCGAGTGCGAGCGAGCGAGCGGCGCGAAGGGAAAGGGGAGGAGAGGAGAGAGGAGAGGGGGCAGGGGCAGCGCGGGGAGGAGGAGGAGGAGGAGGAGGGAAAGAGGAGGAGGAGGAGGGTTACAGGCAGCGGCGGGCGGGGGCAGCCGCGGGAGGGGAGGAGGGAGCCGCCGCCGCGCCGCCGCCGCCGCCGCCATCGCCGCCGGGGGGCGGGTGGGGGAGGGGCGGGCGCGGGTCCGGGCTCGGGGAGTAACCTCGGCGCGGCCCGCGGGCCCCCTCCCTCCCGCCTCCCCCCTCCCCCAACCCCTCCCCCCCGCGCTGTGCCTGCAGCTCCCGAAAAGCCCGTGAAACAAGAGGAAATGGCTGCCTTGGACGTGGACAGCAGCGGCGGCGGCGGCGGCGGCAGCAGCGGCGGCGGCCACGGTGACTATCTGCAGCCCCAGCAGCAGCAGCCGCCGGGGAACGGCGCGGTGGTGGCGGCGGCGGCGGCGGCCCAGGTGAGGAGCGGCGGAGCCCCGGGGCGGCGCCCCCCACCCCTCCTCCCCTCCTCCTCCTCCTCCTCCTCCTCCTCGCCTCTCCTCCCCGCGCGCCGTTTTCTCCTCCCCTCGCCTCTCCCCTCCCGCCCCGCGCGCGCCTGGTCCCCCCGCCCGCTCGCCTGCCCGCCCCGCGCGCCCCTCCCCCCGCCCGCCCCGGGAGCTGCCCGCGCGCCCGCCCGCCCGCCCGCGGCGCCAACGCTCCCGCCCCGCGCGCCCGCGCGCTCCCCCGCCCGCCGCCGCCGCCGCCGCCGCCGCCACCGCCGCCTTTTTGTGTGTGTGTGTGTGTGTGTGTGTGTGTCCGCGTGTCCGCTCGGGTGTGCCTCTGTGTGTGTGTGTGTGTGTGTGTTTGTCTGTCTGTCTGTCTGTGCGCGCGCGCTCCACCCCGTCGCCAGCGAGTGTGTTGCGCGAGGCCGCGGGGGCGCCCGCACGGGGGTGGGGGCCGGCCGGGAGGTTGCAGGCCCCGGCGCGCTGCCCGGGGTGCGCGCGAGGCCGCGGAGGAGCGGGAGCCCGCGGGCCGCCGCAGGCGGAGGAGGAGGAGGAGGAGGAGAAGGAGAGCGCGGGCTGGCGAAGGAAGACCCGGCTCACTTCCTGCGCGAGCGGCGGCCTGGCCCTAACCGCCACCCCCTCCCCCCTGTCTCCCTCTCTGAACCCGCCCACCGGGGGTAGGACACTCAGCCGTCACCGCTCGCTCTGCTGGCCGCTACCTGCAGCAAGATAGGGCCGCCATCGCCGGGCGACGACGACCATACCTGCAGCACGATAGGGCCGCCATCGCCGGGCGACGACGACCAGGAGGCGGCCGCCGCCGCCGGGGCCCCCGCCGCCGCCGCTGCCGAAGCGGTAAGTGTCGCGCGGCCCGCCTCCGCCGCGGCCCGGCCTGCCCGCCGCCCGCCCGCCGCCCGCCCCGGCCTGCCCGCGCCCGCCGCCCGCCCCCCGCCCGCCCGCTCGCCACCCGCCGCCCGCCGCCCGCGCCCGCCGCCCGCGCCCGCCGCCCTTTCTCCTCCGCTCCCCGCCTCCCGGGAGCAGCTTGGCGGCCCCAGGCGCGCTCGCTGTTGTCACTGCGGCACCGCGATCTGAAAAAATTCTCGACAAAATGAAGGCGGAGAGAAGGGGGGGTGGTAATGGTGGTGGTAATGGTGGTAGTAGTGTGTTGGGGGCGGGGGGATGAAGGGGAAAGCGGGCTCCAAAATGGATGTTGGGGCAGTTGGTCTGCGTCCTGGGAACTCCGGGGCCCGAGCGCGTCCGCGTGTGCAAAGCACAGCCCTCCAGGCGGGCCGCCCGCGGGGAGCAGCAGCCGCCGCAGCCCGCGCTCGCCTTTGGGGGGCTTTTCCTGCTTCTGATGCCGGCGCCTTCTCTGCGGTTGTGAAAGGGGTTCGGTGCAAGTGATGGAAGTCGTAATCGGTTTAAAGAAGCGAGGAAAGGGACGGAGGCCTACCTACTCTTTGAATTGGCCTTTTGTGTGCTGTGGTGAGCGAGCACACTTTTGGAATACTTTTTTTTTTTTGGTGGTGGTGCTTGGTGGTCTCCTTCTTGTTGAGGTTTTTGGGTCCTGCAGATCCGAGTTAGATTTGGCCTTAAGTTCCCGTGAGTGAAGTGAATCGTTTGATTAACGACCCATTGCAATCTTTCAAGTTACTTAGGGCTTTTGAAACTGAATGTGAATACCAGGGTTAGGAACAAAAGTACTTGTAAGAGATTGTCTTTTACGTCCTTGTTAATGTTGGCCATGCGCAGAGTTGAGTTTGGTTGAAAAAGCTGTATTTTTATTTTATTGTAATTGCTAGTCTGATGGGTTGTGGTGGAATCCTTGTAGTGCTTTTTAGTGGGGCAGGGGGAGGAGCCGACTGATGTTACAGGAAGGCTTAATACAAATTAGCTAGAAATTGGTTTTTAGACTTGTGAATTTTGTATTTGTTTGGTTTATTGTGCTAGTTTAACTTAACATGGTTGAAACCTTTTTCAGTGTTGCTTTGTAGGAATTAGTTTGTGAAAAGTATACACTTTCAACCGATTTTTCAGGACAAAAAGTTTGTTATAGTTGGTAGGAAATTCTTAATAGGGCCAAGCATTAAAAGTTAAGCTAATGTTATGTTAAAGTTAGACCAAGTTGTTAAGTATTTAACATTTTAGTGATAGAGATTATATTGGAGAAGGATGTGAGTGGTTTTAGTGTCTTGAAAGTATGATACTGGATTTAGTCGCATTTTATAAGCAAATTAACAATTCTGAGAGATGCTGCTTTTTAAGAGAATTTAGGATGAACTTTTAAGAAAATGAACTATACCCCTCCAGCATCTCAGTGCCAAAATAAGTCGACTGTTAATCTTGATAAAAGCACTGTATAAGTGAAATTGCAAAAAGACTGCTTCTAATTATTATTATTATTATTATTATTATTATTATTATTTTTTGGTTTTTGGGTCATACCTGGCGATGCACAGGGGTTACTCCTGGCTCTGTACTCAGGAATTACCCCTGGCCGTGCTCAGGGGACCATATGGGATGCTGGGATTTGAACCTGGGTCGGCCGCGTGCAAGGCAAACGCCCTACCCACTGTGCTCTCTCTCCAGCCCCAACTTCTAATTATTTTTTAAAATTTTCAATTTGAGCAAAATAGTTTCTCTGCAGTGAAGCAGATTTAAGTATTAGCTCATTGATGGGGGTGGGGAGGAGCAAAGGAGGAAGTCAGGGATGAAAAATATTTATATACCTGTCATAGATACGACTCTGCCCAGGGAATAGAATACTATGTCCAAGTTTAGCTTTCTTTGATGATACATACTTGTTGGAAAGTTGTTTCCATGCTTCCTTCAGTCCCTCCTGTGAACTGGTAAATCTCTGTTCACATCACATTTCCAGCCAGGTAAATATGATCTAGACTAAGTCAGCATCTTTCTCCTCCCCCACCCCCTTTTTTCCCTGTGTATGCCTGGTACCTGTGTATAAATTTTTGACCGAGTAAAGACCTGCTTGATAATGTTTGACTTAGCAAATGAGTTGTTTCCCCACTTCAAAAAAATGAAGTTTAGACATGTAGCTCTTAGGAAGTAACTTTAAGTGATTTCATAGGGTCTTTTCCCTATTTTTCCTATAAAAATGTGTGCACGCAATCTTAATTACTCAGATAACTGGAAAAATACTTTATTTTCAATAATTTACATTCATAGAAAAGTTGTAGGTGCAAGTATGACCCTGTCCTCTTCACACTGCTTCCCCTGATACTAATAGGACCTTGGCACATGTCAAAACTGGGAAACAACAGTATGAAACTATTTAAAATTATAGACCTTATTCTGAAGTCACTAGTTTTCCCTTCTAAATGCCCATTTTCTATTCTGGGATTCAGTTCAGTATTCCCTATTGCATATTTTCATGCTTAAAATCAAGTGGAAAAATACATTCAATTCAACTTGAAGTCAGAACTTTTAAGAGGGGAGTGTAAAGTCAGTTGGGTGCACTTGGCATTTGTTTTAAGTATTTTGAATTTAGAATTTGTTGAAATATAATAGGGTTCATCCTGGTCCTTGCCAGGAGTGTTTGATTACCCTCAGAACATTGCTGAATGGGTGTAGCCACAAAGCAGTCTTGACCTGTAATGTCCCACAACCAAAGTTGGCAAGGCTCTTTTTTACTTTATTTTAAAAACTATGTCACTAATTTAGTAGTAAATCAGGGAATACAAAGAAAAGGTCGACCTTTGGGATACTATTGACAATTTGCACTGGTATGAATTTGTCATTTGTTTTTAAGTATAATAAACTTCACGGGTAGATATTTTGAAAATCATAACCTGCTGCTATGTAGGTTGTACATTTTGTGTTTAAATGTAAATGTTGGTGAGCTTATACAAATATTCATGTTATTTTTTCTATTTCTTGAAATAAGGTCTATCATAACTCACTGACTAATTGTTTTATTTAAAGTCTGACTTGTTAGTGTTTGTGGAGGATTTTAAGAAACTTGAATACTTAAGAATGGCTGTTAGGTTTTTACCTTAGCTTCAAACTTCAGACTAGTTTCCAATTATACTCCTTTGCTTGTTCTGAGTTTCATAAAGCTATTTGTGGGAATTGTGTCGGTCCTTCTCAAATGCTGTGTAACTAGTGGTATGATTTTTCTCACCCATTTCCATAGATAGAGAATGCATATATTTTATTCTTTCTTAGTGTCCCTCCATTTTTTTTTTTGTGTGTGTATGTGTGCTTGGTTGTGTTAGAGATTTTCATTGTAATGCATTACTATGGCAACTCCCAGGACCACTCTAGGTTGTCTAGTGATTTTTTATTTGTGTACTGAGGGAGATGTAGGATACCTCAGTTACAACTTTTTAGATAATGCCACTTCCTATGTTGGATGGTGTTTTGTTCAAAAGAGTTGAATTACTGAGAAATACTGGTGGATTTTTCTTGTGTATATTGAAATGAAAATACTAGTTCTGATTAAGCTTTTCTGTTTTTCTTTCTTTGTTTCTGTGTTTTCCATTTTTTTAAGCATTCAATATTTTTACAACAGTTTTTGTAAGGGTATCTCAATTTTTAAGGTTTATTTCTCTCCCATGTGATACTTAGCTTATCGCTAATGGTATAAAAATTAGCCTGGTAGACTTTAGTATTTTGAAACACTTGGGCATTATTCATTGTGAAATTATGGGTATAAAAAGGTTTTAAGGAGGTGTGGAGTGTTGTAATAAAATATTCTTATTCAGAGTCATTTTTATCAATCGATTTTATCTTTTTTTTTTGATAGTGTTAAGCCAGAAGATTTTCAATAAATATATACTAATTTGTGCCAAGAATTATTGTGGAATTACATAATGCTTTATAACTGAAAGCTTAACTGTTCTTATAACTCTTTAAGGTAATATTTTTGCCACTTCTTATGAGGAAATTAATTACTTTTGTAAATCGCACAACTGAGATCCAAACTAGAACTATGTTGTGCATTCTTTTATTTTTAGTATAATACACTGCCCTCAAGCATAGTCCTAATAAACTTTTAGCCTAGTAGTTTTCTAATAGATACAGTATTTTTCTTTTCATTACAACAACTAATAGGGTGAGGAGATACAAGGTTTAGCCCAGTTGGCTCCTGGCATCAAAAAAAAAAAAGTGATGTCAGCATCAAACGTTTATATCTGAACTGCAGGGTTGTGTTACTGGTGTGGTCTTTCGGATACCAGAGCACCACTGAAAAGACTCCTTTAAAAAATGAACACAGAAAAAGTTGTTAAAACTGGAGTAAACATGGGGCTGGAGTGATAGCACAGCAGGTAGGGCGTTTGCCTTGCACGTGGCCGACCCGGGTTCGAATCCCGGCATCCCATATGGTCCCCTGAGCATGGCCAGCGGTAATTCCTGAGTGCAGAGCCAGGAGTAACCCCTGTGCATCGCCAGGTGTGGCCCAAAAAGCAAAAAAAAAAAAAAAACAAAAAAAAAAACTGGAGTAAACTTGAGGGTTGGAGAGAGATAAAGTGCATAAGGCTTTTTACCTTGCACAGGGTCAAGGTGGGCTCTGTCCCTGGCACCACATTATGGTGCCCTTCCTGAGCTCAGACAGGTATGGCCCCTAAACAAGCAAATATAAAACCTGTAAACTTGGGGTCCAAAGATGGTAAAGGGATTAAATTGTTTTTCTTTGCGTGCTAACAACTCCATTTTTTTATCCCTGCACCCCTCTGGTAGTGACCCCCGAGCACCTCCAGGTTTGTGGTCCAAAACCAAAAAAAACAAAAACATAAAACAAACAGAAACAAAAACCAACCCTGAAAAACCACAACCAACCCAGTATATTTGTTTCATTAAAAAATTGTTAAGTTAACCAAAGAATGTCTTTCACTTACATTTTTTTTTTATCTTGCAAATATGTCTTCCCCATTTCCCCCCTGCCTTATGCTTTTTCTTAAGTTCTTTTAAGAGGCTGGTTTACAGTTTTGTCAAAGATTTGGGGGGGGGTTCTCCTCAGTTTAATGGTCTCCATTATTGGGAAAAATAATTCTAGATCAGTGCTTGGGCTCAGCGATGAGGCGGTGTAGGTTCTGTAGTGCTAGGGCTATAAGGGCCACACCTGGAGTGCTGGGGGTACCGGGATATATTTTGGCACCTCTTGTATACAAAGCACATGTTCTAGCCTCTGAACTATCTCCCCAGTCCCAAAATTTGTAATTTCTATATTAAAACTTGAAGAATGACTTGAATGGTTATAATGCCCATTGCTTTATTTAACCTAATTTACTTGATTTATAATTGGGTAAACCTATTTTATTTTGAGGGGGGTCTATATTTGGTGGTGCTCAAGACTTATTCCTTACTCTTTGCTTAGTTAGGGATCACTCCTGGTGGGGCTTTGGGACCATACTGTGTGCCTGGTATCAAACTTGGGTCAGCTTGCCTTACGTCTGGGCAAACACCTTACCCACTGCACTATCTCTGCAGCCCCTGAACTTAAATTTTGTTGTGGGATCACTCTTGGTATTACTTGGAGCACTACTGCTGGGGGATAAAACCCAGTGCCCCGTGTAACCTAGTATCCTCATACTGCTATCCTCATGCATGCAAGGTATTATACTAGTACCCTTATACATGCAAGGTATCCATTCAGCCACTTGATAACTACTCTGCTCCATAATTTAAATTTCATATATGAAAAATAGACCACTATTTCAGTGTTCAGGTCTAGACATTTGTGATGGATCTCAATTTTCCTGCCTTGAGTCTCTTTTGCTTTTCAGTCTCCTTCACTGGGTCTTAAGTTTATCTTTATAAAACAGATCTGATTGCACTACTCACTTGCTTAAAAACCTTTTATAGCTTTCTTTCATTATCTGTGGGATAAAGTCCAAAGTTGTTAGCCAGAATCTACAAAACCACTTACTAGCAGCACTGATAAAAATGTCTACTCCTATTCTCCATTATTTAACTCTTTAAATGTGAGCTTTTTCTGGATCCTTTTATGAACTTCTAACTATATATTTTTCTGCAGGATTTCTTTTTTATCTTTTTAATGCTTTTATCTCTGTATCCTAACAGGCTGCAATGAAATCTTGAATTTTATTCCAAGATTATGTGAAAAGATTTTTTTCCCTCTAATCTTCTGTGTTCCCAAATAGTGTTTTGATATATGGCTAGTATATACTACTGTTCACATTTTAATGAGTTCATTGGCTAGACTGCGAACCATTTGTAGATAGAGATTGGATATCTCATTTGCTTACTCATACATTTTATCGTGGCAGATATGTGCAGATGTTTTGAATTGTAAACTGATTTATCCATTGAAGCATATATACTTTTCAACCCTGTTGTCTACATGAAAATTGTGTAAAGTTTATTAAGAAAATTAA
Organism: Sorex araneus; assembly: GCF_027595985.1. Classification (NCBI taxonomy): domain Eukaryota; kingdom Metazoa; phylum Chordata; class Mammalia; order Eulipotyphla; family Soricidae; genus Sorex; species Sorex araneus. The sequence goes on along the minus strand of NC_073313.1, from coordinate 207,806,938 downwards.
TATCTTCTGGTCCTGAAATGTTAATTTTTGTGAAATGATTTATGTTGAGAGAACAGTATTTGTCTTAATAGTTTTGAATGTTACATAATACTCCTTTTGAGACTATGTGAATCCGTAAATTGTATCTCCCTTTGGTTCTCCTTCCCTATTGAACTTCCTTGTGTGTGTTGAGGGGGATTGTTGGGTCATACTTGGCATCTCTCAGGGGCTACTCTACTTGGGAATTGCTCCCGACTTTGCTCCCAGCGTTGCTCAGTTACTGTGTAGAGCTGGGGATTGAGCTGGAGTCAGCTGCATGCAAGGCAAGTGCCTTAACCTATACTGTTTGGGCCCGTTGAATTTTTTTTCAAAAAGTCAGTAAAGGATTCAAAGATCCCTTGAAATAGAGGCATGGATTTAGAATACCGGGATTAGTGAAATTAGAAGAAATTGTAGATGGAATGATTTTTTAATAATGGTAATTCACATAAGATCTTCAATTCCTTTTTTGGGGTGTTTTTTGGCCACACCTAGTGGTGCTTTGGGCTGTCTCCTGGTTCTGCACTCAGGGATCTGTACTCAGTGCACAGACGGGGCACAGGCATATGAAGTGCTAGGAATCAAACCTGGTCATCCATGAGAAAGGCAAGTGCCCTACCTGCTATACTAGCTCTCTTACCCTGTCTTTAGTTCTTTATATTTTGCTATACCCTTGTCTTGGTGACAGTAAAATCCAGTGTTTTAAGAGCCTGGGTTCTGGGGCCTAGTGATGTGGCTCAAAGGTGAAGTATATACATGTCTTGCATAAGATCTGGATTCAATCCCTACCACTCTTAAGAAAAAAAATAAAAAATTTGTCCTGACTGATAGTTGTGTGATTTTCGTTCCTCAATATTTGTTACCTTTGAAATTGGAATTAATGACATCTACCTCCTAAATCCTTCTAGGATTGTTGTAAGGAGTAGTAGATAATGAGTTTCTTTTAGAGTGAAATTACTGTGAGTGAGGTTTTTTTTTTTTGGGGGGGGTGCATCTGAGGTGATGATATTGCCAGTGCATGGTGGGATCACTTTGTACTCAGGGGACCATGTGGTATCAGGGATCAAACTATGGTACCTTAATTCCTGTACTATCTCCCCGCTAAGAACTTAAAATTTCTATCTTAGTACTTCGTACTTGGTATTAAAAAGGCAATCTCAAATGGTAAGAATTGTTAATTTCTTTTTTAAAAAAGAAAACTTAGGGCCAGAGTAATATTATAGCAGGTAGGATGTTTGCCTTACATCCGGCCAACCCGGGTTCAGCTCCGGCATCGTATATGATCCCGAGCACTGCTAGGAGTGATCCTTGAGTGCAGAGCCAGGAGTAACCCCTGAGTACCACTGGTGTGGCCTAAAAAACAAAGATAGCTTACACTTACACTTTGACATTGGCCTTTAGGAGCTTTTTCAACTTTCTTGTTTTCTACATTAATAATTTTCCAGTTTTACTCATCACATCTAACATTCTAGTAGTAGTAGTAGTAGTAGTAGTATTTGAGCAGAATGTGAATTGTTGTGCCTGGCATTACACTATAAATACAAAGAATACTAAAGGCATAAACTTGCCATGTAACAGGGAAGTAACCTTTTGTTGTTGTTATCAGTGGTTCAACTCCAGATCTTGTTCATGTGAGATGGTACTCTGCCATTAAGCCCATATCCTTGAACTTCATAAAAATATTAAAAAGTTATGTGCACACACATGCATCTACATATTAAAAACACACTTTTTTGGGAGGGGCCCAACTGTGGTGCTCAGGAGCTACTCCTGTCTAGCTCTGGGGTCACTCCTGGTGATGGTCAGGGGACTGTATGTTTTGCCAGTTAATTGAGCTGGGGTCATCCACATGCACTGCAAGCACCTTAACCCCCATTTTGTCTCTTCGGCCATAGTATATATTTTTTTATTATAAGTTTTAAGTAGTTGAAGGTTTAAAGTAAAGACTTTGATAGATTGCTAATGGAATAGCCCTAGCTATGAGTTTACTCTGGAGTACACCACTACAGTAAGAATGGTCTCAGTTAATTTTCATAGCAATGATATGCAAATTTTAACCTTTCTAATTAATATGAAACTACTTAAATGCTTCATTTTTGCACACATAAAATGTACCATTTAGTGACATTTATACATTCATAAACATTCTGAACTCTGTTTTGGTATACTACTTTATTTTTAAAGCTGTATAGCATTAGAGATTATACCTGAAAGATTAGATTAGTTTGAAGATTATTCTGATGGGACCTTTTTTCCCTGCTCAAATAGCATGGATTGTCTTTGCAATACCTAACAATTGAAAATTATCATTGTTTATGTGATACTGCCTTTGTATGAACTTTTGTGTTATTAAGATACATTTATTTTTGGGAAATGGAATTTATATTAGTTTCTAGGGTTGGCTTAAATCTACTTTAAATATGTACCACATAAAATCTTTTCTTTTCTTCACCCAGACAGGTGATTTGGCTTCTGCACAGTTAGGAGGAGCACCAAACCGATGGGAGGTTTTATCAACTACACCTTCAACTATAAAAGATGAAGCTGGTAATCTAGTACAGATTCCAGGTGCTGCTACTTCAAGTGGGCAGTATGTCCTTCCCCTTCAGAATTTGCAGAATCAACAAATATTTTCAGTTGCACCAGGATCAGATTCATCAAATGGTACAGTGTCCAATGTTCAATATCAAGTAATACCGCAGATTGAGTCAACAGATAGTCAGCAGGTTCAGATTGGTTTCACAGGTTCGTCAGATAATGGGGGTATAAATCAAGAAAGTGGTCAAATTCAGATCATTCCTGGCTCTAATCAAACTTTGCTTGCTTCTGGAACACCTCCTGCTAATATCCAGAATCTTATGCCACAGACTGGTCAAGTCCAGGTCCAGGGAGTTGCAATTGGTGATTCATCTTTTCCTGGCCAAACTCAAGTAGTTGCTAATGTGCCTCTTGGTCTGCCAGGAAATATTACCTTTGTACCAATCAATAGTGTCGATCTAGATTCTTTGGGACTCTCGGGCAGTTCTCAGACAATGACTGCAGGCATTAATGCCGATGGACATTTGATAAATACAGGACAAGCTATGGATAGTTCAGACAATTCAGAAAGGACTGGTGAGCGAGTTTCTCCTGATATTAATGAAACTAATACTGATACAGATTTATTTGTGCCAACATCCTCTTCATCACAGCTACCTGTTACTATAGATAGTACAGGTATTTTGCAACAAAACACAAACAGCTTGACTACGTCTAGTGGACAAGTCCATTCTTCAGATCTTCAGGGAAATTATATCCAGTCGCCTGTTTCTGAAGAGACTCAGGCTCAGAATATTCAGGTTTCTACAGCACAGCCTACACATCTACAGCTTCAAGAGTCTCAGCAGCCAACCAGTCAAGCCCAAATTGTGCAAGGTATTACACCACAGACAATCCACGGTGTGCAAGCCAGTGGTCAAAATATATCACAACAGGCTTTGCAAAATCTCCAGTTGCAGCTGAATCCTGGAACCTTTTTGATACAGGCACAGACAGTGACCCCTTCTGGACAGATAACTTGGCAAACTTTTCAAGTACAAGGGGTCCAGAACTTGCAGAATTTGCAAATACATAATACTGCTGCCCAACAAATAACTTTGACACCTGTTCAGACACTCACGCTTGGTCAAGTTGCAGCAGGTGGAGCCTTGACTTCAACTCCAGTTAGTTTAAGCACTGGTCAGTTGCCAAATCTACAGACAGTTACAGTTAACTCTATAGATTCTACTGGTATACAGCTACATCCTGGAGAGAACGCAGACAGTCCTTCAGGTGAGTTATAACTCAAGTTAATCCATAGTTAAGGTTATTGATTGATGTTCGTAGGGAAAGTTTTTGCTTTAAGTTTTTTATCAGCATCAGGCCAACTTCATGTGTTTGTATGAAAAATGTAGTCATTAAGATGTCTTCTAAATTGTACTTCATGAAATACGTAGTTTCTAATGTCAAGGATTTACTCTCCAATATTTTAGTTTCCTTAACTCACTTTTATATACTTTCTTCACACCTGATTAGGGCATTATAAAATTTCTGTTTGGTGGGTGGGGGCGTCCTGGATATCCTTCTGATGTAGGTTAAATGTTTCATGTGCTGTTTTTGATAGGGGAATAGGTTGGGGAACTGGGAGTAAAGATAATTTACACTGTCTGATTCACTTGCTAGCTGCTACTTGAACTATTTCCTCAAGTAAATTTGGACTCTTGAATTGTTAACAATACGCTTTGGTTCTCTATTTTGAGAGTTTATTTGTAAGTGTGTAGTGGTCATTAAACTTAGTTGTGCTATTTTCAAATACACTGATGACATGAATGGAATTTGCAGAATTCTGTTCATTGAATGTTGTACAAGTACAGTTCTGAAAGGATATCATTATTACCTTATCGTTATTTACATGATGTGTTACTGAATGCCTTGTTGTGCACTAAATCCTTTATTCTACATTGTATTTGAGTTTTTGTGGAGATTATACTAACACAAACTTTTAATGACTCAATATCTCAGGCTTTTAAATTGGGGTATTTTAATTAGTTGAAGTCATTCTTACTGCAATATTAAGTTTTTTTTCCTTTTGATAAATTTGATACATTGTTAGAACTTATGACTTGTAATTGGGTGATAAAAGATCTTTGTGAATTAAAATTTTTTTTGGTCATCCCAGTAGAGCTCAAGGGTATCAAACCATACAGTGCTGGGGATTAGACCTTAGCCTCCCACGTGAAATGTGTGTGCTCTAGCCTTTTGACCTCTCCATCCTTTTAGAGGTCTTTAATTACATTTGAGTCTTCTGTAGCTATGGTTTTAGAGCAGCAATTCTCAGTGTATGGTTTGTGGAATGATGGTGGATCCCTGAATCTTGGAGCTTTGTGTCAAACCAATTTTTATTGCCTTTTTCATTGTGTTGACATTTTCACTGATGCAAGCTGCTTTTTTGTCTTAGCACAAATCAAAGCACTGGCACCACTTGTCATTTTATTTTTTGTGGCCATGTCATGTACTTGGCAGTTAAAGAAAAAATGCAAGGTGAATTGAAGAATGTTCTTAATGAGGCAGAGTAGTTGTTTGGAGCTGTACTCAGCAGCACTCAGAGCTTATTCCTGGCCCTCTGTGTGGAGATAACTCCTGGTGAAGCTGGGGGGCATATGCCAATCTGGAGATCCTACCAGGACGTATTTATGCCAGGCACCTTAACCCTGTACTGTCTCTCTGGCCCCATATAGATGTACTTTATTTGCTTTTTGGGCCACTGATGGTGCTACTCCTGACTTTGCAGTCAGGAATTAACCGGACAGTACGCATGGTACCATATGGAATGTTTAACAAATCGGGGTCAGCCGACATGCAAGGCAAGGACCCTATCTACTGTACTCTTAACTCTGGCCCCAAACCATACACACACACACACACACACACACACACATATGTACATACAAAGTGCATGTATACAAGTATGTGAGCAAAAGCCAAAAACTTGAAACTTAATATTTAAGAGTTTAAAAACAGTTCCTGAGGCTTTGGATGTGACTCAGGAGTCATGGTCGAGTGCCTGTCTTGTATGTATCGATCTCTGGGTTTCATCCCTGGCAACTCAAGGAATTAAAACAAATTCTGAGACAAGGGACTTTTGAGAGAACTACTGGAGGAATATGACGGACTTATGAAGTCAGTTTTTTAGAAACCAGTTTCTAATGTTTCTACAGAGTGAAAGTTTACAGAATGGTATATGTAAGTAAAACATCTCTTGAAACTAATTTTTGGCTTTGTCAATAGTCGTGACATGGGCTGGAGCCATATCATGGCGGTAGGGTGTTCGCCTTTCACGCGGCTGACCAGTGTTCGATTCTTCTGCCCCTCTCTGAGAGCCTGGCAAGCTACCGAGAGTATCGTGCCCGCACGGCAGAGCCTGGCAAGCTACCTGTGGCGTATTGGATATGCCAAAAACAGTAACAATAAGTCTCACAATGAGAAAGAGACGTTACTGGTGCCCGCTTGAACAAATCGATGAGCAACGGGATGACAGTGACAGTCATGACATTTAGATTGATACAAAGCAGGTTTCTTAAACTTTTCACTTATGACATCTTTTTGCCAGAGAGCTTTTTGTGCATCTCCAGATTATATGGGTATATGAAAAGGTATCCAAATCAAATATTCATTGTTAATAAATTATTCTGGAAATTGATTTCAGAACATTTTATTCAGAGTGCTCCCATATGGGGTTGTGAACTACAGTTTAAGAAGGTAGGGTTTATGGCACCGAGTACCTCACTATGGAGCAGTAATTTCTAAAATGCTACCAAATAGCCATATTGTTTGAACTAAATGCAAAGGGGATTTTTTTTTTTTTTTTAAATTTTTATTATATCACCATGTGGAAAGTTACAAAGTTTTCAGGTTTATGTCTCAGTTATACAATATTCACACACCATCCCTTCACCAGTGCCCATATTCCACCACCAAAATCCCCAGTATACCCCCCGCCACAGCCCCCCTAACTGTATAACTGATGAATTTCACTTCATTTTCTCTCTACCTTGCTTACATTCCATATTTCAAAACAAAACTCACTATTGTTGTTGGAGTTTCCCCCCAAGGAAGACAGCCCTACTAAGGAAGCATTTGATAATTGGTTTGTCATTAAAAGATTGTATGTTTTCAGTTTTTAGAAAAGGACGCGGCCGCGCGGCTCGGATGTGTTCCAGTCCCGCAACCCGGAGCCGTGTTAGTTGCTTCTCAGTGTCGCCAGGGTTCCATACGGAGAAGGTGTACCAGCTGTACCTCCTCCGTCTGGATCCCTGGTGTTGTTGGCCCGGATTCGGGTCCGGAGCATTTCTCCGGCCGCGTTGCTCACCAGACTGCCTGGCCTCTTCTCTGTTGAAGGTGGGAAGATGGCGCCGAGGGTGGGTCGAGGGCGGGACTTCTGGCGGCCGGGACCATTTGGAGTTTGGGCAGGCGCTGCCCCACTCCAGTGCCCCCCCGCGGCTCGGATGTGTTCCAGTCCCGCAACCCGGAGCCGTGTTAGTTGCTTCTCAGTGTCGCCAGGGTTCCATCCGGAGAAGGTGTACCAGCTGTACCTCCTCCGTCTGGATCCCTGGTGTTGTTGGCCCGGATTCGGGTCCGGAGCATTTCTCCGGCCGCGTTGCTCACCAGACTGCCTGGCCTCTTCTACACAAAGGGGATTTTTAAAGTATTAATTTATTGAGTGATGGAAAGGAAGGAAAACAACCACTCTAGAAGACCACTAAGTATAAATATTCCCTCACTTTTAAAGCAGTGTTTGGAAGTTTGAGAAAATTGAAGTAAAAGAACCAAATTAAAAATATGGCATATAGTGCACTGTAGCATATTTAGTCATAATTTTTTTTTTTTTTGGCTTTTGGGTTCACATCCACCGATGCTCAGGGGTTAGTCCTGGCTCTGCACTTAGGAATACTCCTGATTGGTACTCGGGAAACCGGGATGCCGGGGATCAAACCCAAGTTGACCACGTGCAAGTCAGACACCCTACCCCGTGTTACATTGATCTCGCCCTTTCAGATCTTCCTTCCTCCCTCCCTCTCTTCCCCCCCTTTTTTTGGTAACACCTGGTTTTGCATTCATGAATTACTCCTGGCAGTGATTGTGGGGGACACTATGGGATGCTGGGGATTGAACCTGGGTCAGCTGTGTGCAGGACAAGTGCCCTGCCAGCTGTGCTATTGCTCTCACCCCCCCTCTCAACCCCCCCCCACTTTTTTCAATTATTATTATTGAAACATTTTTTTACATTTTTCCCATTGCTGGCAGCTTGAAAACTGCCCCTGCTGGCTGTTCAGGGCCGTTCAGTGCTGTTTCAGTGCTCAGAGTACTATGCTGGGATTGAACCTGGGCTTCCACATAATTCCACATCTTAGAGACATTACCTTACCTTTGTTATGTGGGTAGGGGCTGTTGGGCCATGTGCCATGCCCTGTGTTGTTTAGGGTTAGTGCTTGCTCTTTGCTCAGGAATTATTCCTGACAGTGATAGGGAGACCATGTGTAATATCGGGGATAGAATTGGGGCCAGCCACCTGCCAGGCAGAATGCTTTAACATCTGTACCCTCTCTTTGGCCCCATTGCAGCCAAAATCTTTAAAGCAAAACCTAATATTTATGATTCACCTATCTGTAGAAAAGTGCATTACTGTGAAGTACGTGTTAATGGCTTTTTTAAAAAAAAAAATAGTATAAGAAATGAAAGAGGGGCCGGAGCAATAGCACAGCGGGTAGGGCGGTTGCCTTGCACGCAGCCGACCTGGGTTCGATCCCCGGCATCCCATATGGTCTCCCTAGAACCGCCAGGAGTAGTTCCTGAGTGCATGAGCCAGGACTAACCCCTGTGCATCGCTGGGTGTGACCCAAAAAGCTAAAAAAAAAAAAAAAGAACTGTCCCCAAACTTGGATATTTTAAAAACCATGTTTTAGTGTTGAAGGACAAGAGAGACTAATATCTCTTAATATTCCAACTGTGTCAAATGGTGTTCAGATATTTCTAGATAGATTTCATATGATCTTTATTGCAGTAATCTTGTTCCTGTTCTGATATTAGAGTAGGAATATTACACTGCCATATTACGCTGAACTGGTGTTTTGCTGTTCATTTTGTACTAGTATTATATTTTTCTTTCTTTTTTTTTGTAGTTTAGATTTATTTATTTTTGGGGGGGAAACTTTTTTTAATGGTAAGTGGAAAAGTTTTCTGAAACATTTAGTGATTTATTTATTTTGCTCTTTGGGTCACACCCAGCAATACTCAGGGGTTACTCCTGGCTTTCCACTCAGAAGTCACTCCTGGCAGTGCTCAGGGGACCATATGGGATACTGGGAATCAAACCCAGGTTGGCTGTGAGCAAGGCAAGTGCCCTTCTTGCTATGCTATCACTCTAGCCCCACATTTAGTGATTTAAAAAATTAAAAGTAATATGCATTTAATTAGTTTTATTTAAGGAGTTTCCTTAGAATTTGCTTACTACTGAAATGTACAAATATTGCAGAAAGGGTCACATTTGACATTATGTGGTGCTGGGTTGGGCATGTGCTATTACTTTCATAGTATCTCCCTGGATCAAGGTATTACACAGTATGACCAGCTTTGTTTCTAATTGTGGCTGGCCTGCAGAATTTTGGAACTTTGAAAAATTAAATCTTATTCTGAATTGTGGGAAAACTCATTCAAGTTCCCACAATAACATTATTTTTGACTTATTTCCGGTTTGCTTATTGTGTTTTCTGCAAGTTATTAAAACTTACTTCTTTGGGGTCCAAGTAATATACAGCAGGGTAGATGCTTGCTTTGTATGTGGCCAAGTTAGATTCAATCCCCAGCAATTGTCCCTCAGACAATTCCAGGAGTGATTCCTGATCGAAGAGCCAGGAGTAATCCCTGTGTATCACCAAGTGTGGCTCAAAAAACAAAGATTTTGTTGTCTATTTGGTAAGAAAAAAATATCACGGAAGTTTTAATGGAGAAAGTGAAAATCCCTTTGATCTCATTTATCCAGGGATAAATGTTGGATACTGTTTTTAAAATATTTGGTCTTTGTGAACTTATATTTTAGGATATTCTGCATAGTAATAACCTACCTCACATTGTGGGGGTGTGATTCATATTCACTACTTAAAATCAGAAACTTGTGTTTGTTTTGTTTTTTATTTATTTTATTTTATTTTATTTTTTTAATTTTTACTTTTTGGGTCACACCTAGCAATTCACAGGGGTTACTCCTGGCTTTGCACTCAGAAATCACCCCTGGCAGTGCTCAGGGGACCATATGGGATGCTCAGAATTGAACCCGGTCGGCCGCATGCAAGGCAAACGCCCTACCCGCTGTGCTATTGCTCCAGCCCCTGTTTTGTTTTTTAAAGAGGAATTTTAAAAAATGTTTTGTTACCCGAGAGGGGTGGTTTAAATAGACTGTACATTTATGAGATGAGAAAAGCACATAGGAAAGTAAGAGGTCATCAAAAGTTTGGTAACCATTGAACTGTGTCTACTATAATAACTAAATGTCTCAATTTGTGATATTGTATGAATATTACCACCAAAGACTATTAAACCTGGGTCTACACTGGGCCGGAACATTGTCCAGTGGAGATGGTTAGAAGCACTTAAAATATGCCAGTCATGGAGGTATATCATTTTGTTTATAACACGTCAGTGAGATAAGGGGAAATTGTTGCATCTTTAAAAAAGGAACTTGTGAAACCAAACAGGCAGATTTATAAAGGAAGCAATTTGAAATTCAGGGAATGAAAAACATTTCATTGACTTTAAGATATGTGTTGTTAAATCTTTTCTTCATATCAGTATACTATGCAATGCATGGCACGTCAACTTTTATTTATTTTTTAATTTTTTTTTTGCTTTTGGGTCACGTCACACCCGGCGATGCTCAGGGGTTACTCCTGGCGGTGTTCAGGGGACCATATGGGATGCCAGGGATTGAACCTGGGTCGGCCTTTTGCAAGGCAAACTCAATACACGCTGTACTATCGCTCTGGCCCCACGTCATCTTTTGACAGTACCCACCACCCCTTTTTAAAAAAACTGCTAATGGTGTGCCTTGTCAGTATTGTTTCACAGATTGGGACAAATAAATGCCCCTCAGACCCTCAATAAATGACAAGATATGTTCAGTAGACTACTGTAGCTGGCATTGCTAAGAATGACAATATTAAATCTAACATTAAAATTTTAAATGAAGACAGTGTAGGATGTACAATTTTAGGAAATAACAAAGCTTGTAGGTAATGTTCATACCACATTACATTGCATTGGGATTACTCTATATTTAAAAAAAGCTGCTTCTAGGGAGCAATCTAAGGTTAAAAGAAAACGGAGTTAAAGGAGGACAATAGCATTTTTTTATAATTTTCTATACCTTCTGAATTTGTGTAAATATTGATTACAAAAGATACAATTTTTTTTATTGTGAACAACTTTATGAAAATAAAGTCATTTTGTTATTAAAATTATTAAGAAAAGAGACTTCTATCAAATTATATAGATATATGTATATAGACATGTATACATGCACATACACACAAATATACACACATATATTCAGGCATATTATATATAAAATTGTATTACATTCTGTTTTTCTTTTTTTGAATTTTGTTTTTATTTTTTATTTTTTAATTTTTAAATTTTTTTTTATTGTTATTTTTATTTAGGGATTCACAGTGAGGGTACAGTTACAGATTCACACATTTCGTGCTTGTTTTTTCCTCATGCAGTGTTCGGGAGCCCATCCCTCCACCAGTGTCCATTCTCCACCACCAATGAACCCAGTATCCCTCCCACCCCCAGTCCCATTCCCCCAACCCCATACTCTGTGGCAGGGTATTCCAATTTGTTCTCTCTCCTTTTGGGTGTTGTGGTCTGCAATAGGGGTATTGAGTGGCCATCATGTTCGGTCACTAGTCCACTTTCAGCACTCATTTCCCTTACCACGAGGGATCTCCAATCACATTTTATTTGGTGTTCCCTTCTCCATTTGGTATGACTTTCCCCCAGCGTGTGAGGCCAAGTTCCAAGCTATGGAGTCAACCTCCTGGTATTATATACTACTATTCTTGGGTATTAGTCTCCTACTCTGTTATTTTATATTCCACAAATGAGTGCAATCTTTCTATGTCTGTCCCTCTCTTTCTGGCTTATGTCACTTAGCATGATACTTTCCATGTTGATCCACTTATATGCAAATTTCATTACTTCATCTTTTCTAACAGCTGCATAGTATTCCATTGTATAGATGTACCAGAGTTTCTTTAACCAGTCATCTGTTCTTGGACACTGGGGTTTTTTCCAGGTTCTGGCTGTTGTAAACAGTGCCGCGATGAACATCTAAGTGCAGATGTCATTTCGACTATACTTTTTTGTTTCTTCAGGATATATTCCCAGAAGTGGTATTGCTGGATCAAATGGAAGCGCAATTTCTAATTTTTTGAGAAGCGTCCATATTGTTTTCCAAAGGGGCTGAACCTGTCGACATTCCCACCAGCAGTGCAGGAGGGTCCCTTTCTCCCCACATCCTCTCCAACAGCGGTTGCTTTTTGTTCTTTTGGATGTGTGCCAGTCTCTGTGGTGTGAGGTGGTATCTCATGGTTGTTTTGATCTGCATCTCCCTGATGATTAGTGATGCAGAGCATTTTTTCATGTACCTTTTAGCCATTCCTATCTCTTCCTTGGAAAAGTTTCTGTTCATTTCTCTGGCCCATTTTCGGATGGGGTTGGATGTTTTCTTCTTGTAGAGTTCAACCAGTGCTTTATATACCCTTGATATCAACCCTTTATCAGATGGGTATTGGGTGAATATCCTTTCCCATTCTGTAGATTGCCTTTGTGTTCTGGTCACTGTGTCTTTTGTGGAGCAGAAGCTTCTTAGTTTAATATAGTCCCATTTGTTTATCTCTGTTTCTACTTGATTGCTTAGTTCCGTGTCCTCTTTGAAGATACCTTTAGCTTCAATATCGTGAAGGGTTTTGCCGACCTTGTCTTCAATGTACCTTATGGACTGTGGTCTGATGTTGAGGTCTTTAATCCATTTTGATCTGATTTTTGTGCATGGTGTCAGGTCGAGGTCTAAGCCCATTCTTTTGCATGTGGTTGTCCAGTTATGCCAGCACCATTTGTTGAAGAGGCTTTCCTTGCTCCACTTCACATCTCTTGCTCCCTTATCAAAGATTAGATGATCATACATTTGAGGTTGTGTGTAGGGATATTCTGTCCTGTTCCATTGGTCTTCGGCTCTGCCTTTATTCCAGTACCATGCTGTTTTAATTGTTACCGCTTTGTAGTAGAGTTTAAGGTTGGGGAGGGTGATGCCTCCCATCATCATTTTCCCAAGAATTGTTTTAGCTATCTGTGGGCGTTTGTTGTTCCATATGAATTTCAGGATTGCTTGATCCGTTTCTTTGAAAAATGACATGGATATCCTTATAGGGATCGCGTTAAGTCTGTATAATGCTTTGGGGAGTATTGCCATTTTGACAATGTTTATTCTCCCTATCCATGAGCAGGGGTATGTTTCCATTTCCTCATGTCCTCTTTTATTTCATGGAATAGCGTTTTATAGTTTTCTTTGTAGAGGTCCTTTACTTCTTTAGTTAAGCTGATTCCAAGGTATTTGATTTTCTGGGGTACGATTGTGAACGGGATTGCTTTTTTCATGTCCCTTTTCTCTCGCTTGGTTTGCATATAGGAAGGCTATGGTTTTTTGGGTATTGATTTTATAGCCTGCGACTTTACTCTACAGGTCATTTGTTTCTAAGAGTTTCTTAGTAGAGCTTTTATTTAGGCTTCTCTAGATATAGTATCATATTGTCTGCGAATAGTGAGAGTTTGATTTCTTCCTTTCCTATCTGAATGCCCTTAATAAAGATATAAATTTTTTTTATAAGAACTCCAAATACACCGGAGAGAGAAAAGATGAAAGGCATGGAAAAGAAGTTATATGATGTAGCATTAGCCTAAGACCAGTAAAATTTAGCCTAACATTGAAAATAGAAAAACCATCCCAAAGCCATGGCAGAGATTTAAAAAAAAGGAAAACATCTAATGGATTTGGAAATCTCTACCCAAGGAAAATGAAAGTTGCTGCTGCACCTGTATCTAAGCAGCTAAAGGGTGGGGGAATGACACATGACTGCTAATTACTCAAGCACACTACTTTGCACCAGCGATTTCACCTTACAATTCTTTCAGATAATTGTATCATGCCATTCTAATATATGCTATCTTCACCGATATGCTTTAGTACAAAATGAAACGTGAAGCAATTTGATAAGAATTGCTTTCTCTTCCAGTGTATTTGCATTTCTAAAGTTTTATCCTGTGGTCTTCCAATTTTATGATTACCTTTCTTGCCTAGGGTCAACTTCACTGTGTTTTGTTTAGCATCTTGCTTGCCTTAAGCATTTTCTGTTTAGTTTTATCTTCTCTTTGCATCGTGTGTTTCTTACTCTTCACAGACACATATCTGGAGAAAAACTCAGTCTCATGTTTACCACTCATCTATTATTTCATGACCCTCTATAAAGAAAAAAAATATGTAATTACTGTTCCCATTTCCCCCCCCCCCATCGCCTTTTAAGATATTTTCTCAACAATGCCTCGCAAAACACCACTGAAGCCACTTTAGTTGGCAACTTCTAAAAAATAAGACCCACACTGAATACTCCCAATTTACTCCCACTCCAACATCTGTGTGATTACAGCATTTATAGACACAAGTGTAATAAATTCTATCATTTCTCACTTAAATTCTATCATTTCTCACCGTTTACCTTTATTCTGTACTGGACTGCATTTTACAACTCTGGAGAAATAATTTGAGACTCTGAATGATAATCTCTTTTTAACCTTTTCCCTAATTTTCAAACCAGTTGCACTTAAAATTCATTGAGACTGGATGGAGGAGGTATGTGGTTCACATTGCCGAATACATGTCTTAGGAAGAATACATATCTTAGCCTTATTTCATAGTCTCCTAGTACCACAGGATATATTCCCTCAAGCGCCAGGTGAAGCACCTCTGGGAGTGAGCCCAGGATCCCTGCACACTGCTGGAATGTGGCATATATATATATATATATTTTTTTTTTTTTTAAGTCCCTTGAGGATTTTAAAAATATTTATGGGGGTAGGAACAGTAGGTAGGGCACTTGACTTCCATGTGGCTGATTTGGGTTTAATCCCCAGCACTCCATATAGTCCCCTGAGTCCACTAGTAGTGATCCCTAAATTCACAGAGAGGAGTAAGTCCTGAGCACAGTTGGCCCTAAAGCTCCTGTTCCCTTCCCCCCAAACTCCTCCCCCAGTTACATCCTTTCTAGGCCTGCAAGGCAATTGTATTAGAATTGAGAGGAAGGTGAATGATTATTGGCATTTTTTTTTTTTTTTAACTCCTGGCTCATGCACTCAGGATTTATTCTTGTTGGTGCTCCCGGGACCATATAGGATACCTGGGATTGGGTCAGCCGCATGCAGGGCAAACGCCCTCCCTGCTGTGCTATCACTCTAACCCTGACTGTTGGCATTTCTAAAGTTCTGTAATATCCTGTCATACATACAGATTGACCATGCTAAAAAGTTGACAGTGCACATTGGATTCAATCCATGGCACTAATAAAGCAGGGAAAAAACCCTATGACTTAATTATTTCATGTGGTCACATCTGTTTATATTAATGATTCCCCAAATTTTATCCATAGCCCAATTTGAACTTGGGATTTTATTATCTACATGTTTAACCATCCACTTGATTATCCCATAGATTTTTTTTTTTTTTTTTTTTTTTTTTGCTTTTTGGGTCACACCTGGCGATGCACAGCAGTTACTCCTGGCTCTGCACTCAGGAATTACCCCTGGCCGTGCTCAGGGGACCATATGGAATGCTGGGATTTGAACCCGGGTCGGCCGCGTGCAAGGCAAACGCCCTACCCGCTGTGCTCTCTCTCCAGCCCCATCCCATAGATTTTTAAAATTTAACATGACCAACACAGAAGTAATAGTTTTCCCCATCCTTTCTCAGGCTTTATTACTGGCCCTGCCAGACCCACTACTCTTCCCATTTGCCTATCATGTTAGCCTTATGCTTACTTTGCCATTTCAACTCCCATCGTTAATCACTATCTGCAGAGTAAACTTATGTTTAAAAATGTCATTTCTCTATTCAGAAGCCTAATTAAAATAAGACCTGGAGGGGTGAAAGTGCTTACAGCCGACCCAATTTGATCCCAGTACTTTATATGGTTCCCTGAGCTCTCTAAGAGTCTTCCCTAAGTGCAGAGCTGGGATTAAGCCCTGAGCACTGCAGATGTGTCCCAGTAACCAAAAACCCACATCGTAAGCAAAGAATGAGGAAATATTTTCTTATGCATCTGTTAATAAAATAATCCAGATGATAACAAAGTTACAAAAGCATCAGGTGAAAAGCTAGTGGTGGCACATGAACTAATGCAATAAATAGTCCTTGTTTGAATCCTAAATTGAACACACCACTTCTAAAGACTTTAACTTTGGGAAATTAAACACATGGCTCAGGGGCCAGGTGATGCCAGGGACAGATCCTTTGAAGATCTCAGGCATGCAGCCCTTTGAGTTCCCTTCCCTTGACTTGTTTTTGGACTGGTGTTTCTTAATTGAATATTACATTTTGTGTCTGAAGAATCTTTGTTGTATGGAGTGTCCTCTGTGTTATAGGATGTTTAGTAAATTCCCTCACATTGAACTGCTAGGTGCCAGTAGCAGTAACCATCTACCTCTAGTCATGACACTACAAATTGGTTCAGATACTGCTAACTGTTCTCTGGTAGGAGGAATCCCTTCTCTTCTTTTTGAGAACTGTTGTGTCAGATAACATGTAGGTGATTCTGATATAAAGTAGTAACATTTGGACCATGATTGCTTGAATGCTTTAGGAACTAAAGGTAGAAGATTAACCTTTGGTTTGACATCTTTCAAGGCATAGATCTTAAACTTTGTTTCCTTTAAGCCTTTTCTCGAAATTACTGCTTAAAAATACTACTGTCTCTCACTGTTTCATATTACAGTGAACATCTCTCCTTTAGGAATTTAGCATTTGTTTCTTAGATACATCTTTCTGTTTTTATTTTTTGAGAAAAAATAAACTGTTAATTATGAAGAAGTACATTTGTGTGGTAATGTATCAGTTTGCCTGTTTGCTTCTGAAATAAGTTTGTTTCCAACTTGAGGTATAAGTACCTAATTAATACTGTCAGTTGTGTGATTGCTTTTAATATGTGGCTTTTAAAAAGGCTTTTTAAAAAATTGTTTAAAATTATGCTTTTGAAGCCTATGAACCTGTGAAGAACAATTCCAAAAAAAGGCAAAGGTGTCTCAAATGAAGTCTTGCCTTCTAGAGGTGAAATCGGAATCATTCCTCCAAAGGCCCCAAATCTCCTATCCCTTTACGAAACATTGCAGGTTCATGGATTTATACTAAAAATAACGAGAAGTTTTAAAAATTTTTTTAAAATGTAAACTTTTGGAGTCCGGGCAATAGTATAGCGGGAAGGGCACTTTCTTTGAACACAGCCATGTTGGGTTCGATTCCCGGCACTGCACATGATTCCTGAGCCCTGCCAGCAGTGATTCCAGAGGGCAGAGCCAGGAGCAAACCCTGAGCACCACTGGGAGTGGCCCCCCAAACTGGTGATACTTATGGGTTATTCCTTACTTGTGTTCAAGAATAATTTCTGGTAGGGCACTGGCGACCTTATGGTATATTGGGGTGTGTTGGCTGCATGCAAGGCAAACTCCTTACCCACTGTAATATCTTTCTGGTCTGTTGTCATCTTTGGTCAGTATGTACAAAAATACATATGATGAGAATGGTACATCTAAGATTTGAGAATGTTTAGGAGGTGTTGATAGAAATGAAATAGCAGCTAAGAGTTTATTGTTGAAACTGAGTTAGGACATTAGAGCATTGTTTTGCTTTTGTACCATATTTGAAATTTTCAGTAGTAAAGGACTGTTGGAAATGTAGGTTTTATCATTTCCAAGTTTTGCCTAATGAATAATTTTGGATTAATATTTTGTTGTTATTTGGGGTAACAGGTGCTTCCTCATTTTTCGGGGTGACTCCTGATGATTCTTAGGGGACAGTGTGACATGTGCTACTGGGATGCACTTTGGCTGTTGAGCTTTATTGGTTTTTCTTAAAAGAAAGCTTAATATGCAAGTAAGACTTGCACTTTAATTTTGGTGTCAGAATCATCTGTGATGTATGGTTTGGTGAGCCTTTTTCTTATTAAAAGCTTGACTTCCATGATTCTTAGAGTGAAGCACTAGTCAAATTTAAGTCAGATAATTAGTACTTTTTTGATGTTGTGTGGTCTGTTAAGAGAATTATGTACCTGTTTATACTCCCAAGAAGCTTACAGATTTATTGAGGATATTTAACTCAGACCCATGGAGCATTAATCAACATTTTGAGCCTATGTATAATTGACATTGTAAATTAGTATCCTGTTACTAGTTGCAAGATACAGATAACTGTAAGCTGAGAGATGTGGGAATTAAAGAGGGCACCAGTTGTAAAGGAAGATTTTGTAGAGAAGGGGTGGGGAAATCTAGATTTATATAGGTAGATCAAGAAGAAGCTATTTACTAATAATATAAAAAGCAATAATTATAGAATAGAGGTCTCCTATAAGAGACAGTAAAGTAGCCCAGCATTTTTCCCTAAGTGATTTGTTAGATACTAATAGATTTTATTAAATGTCTGTTTCCTAATAGCATATCAAAGTTTCTCAGAATCCTGTGGAAACCTTTGAATTCTCTAGCCCCAATAATTTATAGTTGTTCTTCCCCATTCCCCGCCCCCCTCCCCTCCACACACCCAGTAATCCTCAGGGCATTTTCCTAGCAGGGGTTGGGGTATCATGAGGTGCCTGAGATTGACCCAGGGTCTCACATGCAACTTAAAAAAAATGAATGAATCAATGGTTGGGAAACACTTCAAAGATAGATCAGATTGATGTTATCACTTAAAATTATTGTATCACTTAAATTTTCTTTCAGGGGTAGGAATAAAGTAAGAAAGCTGACATTTTTCAAAAGATAAATCCACAGAATTTGGTAATTAGCAATTAGGAATAAGAGAAAGTTCTGTTTTTTAAACTGTTATCATTGACAGAATAGGGATAGTCTTAATGAATTGTGTTGCTAGGTTGAAAAGAGTCTTGGTAAATAGAGATAAGAGTTCTGAGCCCAGGATGAATGTCTTGAGTTTTATAGAACAAGAGTATTATTATTATTTGCTTTTTGGGTCACACCCAGCGATGCTCAGGGGTTACTCCTGGCTCTGAGCTCAGGAATTACTCCTGGTGCTCGGGAGACCATATGGGATGCTGGGAATTGAACCCCGGTTGGCGAGGTGCAAGGCAAACGCCCTACCTGTTGTGCTATTGCTCCAGCCCCTAGAATAAGAGTTTTATGTACTCCCTGTAGATAAACTGAACAAGGGAGATATTTTAAAAAGGATGGTTTAGGGAGGTGGGTCTATAAACTACCATGTACCTATAAATAAAACAAAGATGCATATTTTTTTCTGCTTGTTTGGTTTTGGGCCACACCTGGTAGTGCTTAGGCCTTACTCTTGGCTCTGCACTCAGGAATCACACCTGGCACACTCAGGGACCATATTGGGGTGCTGGGGATTGAACTGGGTTGGCCATGTGCAAAGCAAGTGCCTTATCTACTCGACTAATCCTCCAGCCCCTTCCTCTCTCATTTAGTTTCCCCTTGGGGCTGGGCACAGCAGCTAGGGCGTTTGCCTTGCAAGAGGCTGACCTGGGTTCGATACCTCTGCTCCTTTCGGAGAGCCCGGCAAGATACTGAGACTATCCCTCCTGCACTAGGCAGGGCCTGGCAAGCTACCTGTGAATTATTCGATATGCCAAAAACAGTAACAACAAGTCTCACAATGGAGATATTACTGGTGCCTGCCCAAGCAAATTGATGAGCAACTGGATGAACAACAGGAGGACAGTGCTACAGTGTTTGGCAGGTTGGGGGGGTGGGGGTAGGGGAGTGGTTGAGCCACAGCTGTCAGTGCACAAGGTTTACTCCTGGCTCTGTCGGCAACTCAGGAGTCACTCCTGGTGGACTCAGGGTGATATAGAGTGCTGAGGATTGAACCTGGGTTGACTGCTTGCAGGGTAAATTTTTGAAGCCCTAGGACAGTTTTTGTTAAAGTATTTTTGGTCTGAGAGGTTAATTCAGAGGACTTTTCTGTGCTTTTATGGTGGGCCTGTTTTTGATACCTGTACAACACTGTTCCCTGAGCACCTCTGATTAGGGCCAGCACTGTTAAAATTTCTGAGTAGGGTGTTTCTAAACCTTTTTCTGACCTTGCCTCCTTTCTGACTTTGTTGTTTCTTAGCCATGGCCTTCATGGAATATCCTGGGAATCCATGGGATGCATATGGCTCTCTGCCGAGAAATACTGACTTACAGGCTAAATTTAAAGACAGGGAGCGAGACTAGACATGGATTCCCTCCCAGAGCCGGCTAAACCCAAAGTCGACTAGAAAGAGTCTTGTGAGGCAAAGGAAAAGAAAAATGGTAAATCTATTTAAGAGATCTATCTCGGAAAAAAGTGGTGGTTGTAAAGAAAACTGGCATTTAGAACTAGCTAGAATTAAAGTTTCTAAGTTTTCTAGGGACTTATATTGTTAAAGAAACCACAAACTTGGGAATAAATGTGAAAAACAAAATTGCTTGAGATTTAGTGTTCTTGGTCCCTTTAATCTGCCAATAGGTTGAGAATTTTGCTTAGTTGAGAAGGCACAATCTTTGTGTCCACTTTACTTAAGGTAAAGGGGGCCACAGATAAGGAAAAATCCTGGAGACATGCAGCATAGAAAAGGGTCAAGCAGTTCACCATAAACGGTCAGAGCTTCGTTTCCTGTCCACGGTGCTGGGAGCCGTTTAACTTGCTGTTTAGCTGGGTTTATAAATCACTGCGAACCACTATTGTTTCTGTTCGTGCATTTTAAAAACACTTTATGCTTACCTCATTCTGTCTATATTGTGTGTGTAATGGGAGATACTCAACTTGTTTTGCTTAATAGAGCTCTGAAAAGGGGCCACATCTGGACTTGATTGAGAAGTTATTTTGACACTGTCCACAGACAGATGCTGGTCTTTGAACTTGATGCTGTAACTAACTGGGATTTTCAGGTTTTTTTCTGCAGGGAAGGGGATATATGGGAAGAACAGTACTTTGAATATTTGACCAGCCTGGAGACTTGAAACCTAGCATCAAACCTGATCGCCCTTTTCTGTCATTTTTGAATTCAAGTGACTTATTAAAGCTGATAAAATGTGACTGCAAATTTTTGCACAGGATGTGATTTACCACATTTCTCTTCACCTTCCTTCAAATATGACTTTCTGAATGTTGCAAGTGGGGTTGGGGCCTAGGTTCCTGAGGGACTGCTATTAGTAGTTCTCTTCTACCAGTGAGCTCTCTTCTACTAGTGAGAAGTAAGTTTTTGGAATGTCACATCAAGATTTGGGCTATTACCTGGGACTCTCATATGTTCTTCTATTCATCCTGAGTATCCTTTAAGCAAGCAATTTAAAAGTTCCAGTATTGCAGCAAGGTAAAGTCACTTTTTTTTTTTTTTTGGATCTGAGTTTCTTAGGAAAAGATTTGAATCCTTCCTTTTATCTTATTTTCTTCTTTCCTTTTTGTTGCTGCGATGCTTGGTGGCCAATCATTTGTTTGGGGTGGTTGTACGCTTGACTGGTTGGTCCTCGCACAATTAGTTGCCTTGTTCACTGGAGGGTCGAACACTTGGTTGTGGCTTTTTTTTTTTCTTTTTCTTTTTCTTTTTCTTTTTGGGTCACACCTGGCGATGTTCAGGGTTACTCTTGGCTCTGCACTGAGGATACTCCTGGTGGTGCTTGGGGGGACATTATGGGATTCAGTGAATCGAACCCAGGTTGGCTGCATGCAATGTCGTTGTTGTTAGTATTTTTTTGTGTGGCTTTTATTGTTTTGTTTATGGGCCATATGTGGTAGTGCTCGGGTAGTCCAGGCTGGCTCATTTGTGGTGCCAAAGACTGAACCCAGACCCATCTCATGTAAGGCAAGCATTGAATACTTGCCTAAGCATCATCAGGTATGGACTATTCCCACAAGGAATAAAAACTTAAAATTTTAATATTTTTACTGTTGTGTTCTAGGATTTCTCCAGGGAGCCTACCTGCTTTACTGTCTCTCCAGCCACCCATAATTTTTTTGAACTATCTATGACATTGTAGTGTTGTGTGTTTGAGGCTCAAAATATGCAGTCCACTGTGGAAATAAGCAGCAAAGGAGATTTTTCTAAATAGTAGTGTAAAAGAAATAACATTAAGTTTACCATCTTTACTGTTTTCAAGTATAGTTCAGTATTAAGTATATTCACATTATTTGTTGCATAACAGGTTAGACACCTTTACAGTCTTTCATTGTATAGAGCTGAAACTCTTACCCATTCTCCTTTCCCTTCACTAGCATGGCAATTGTGACCTCTCTGATTTTTGTTTCTGATTGCTGCTACTACATTAGGATACTTTGCGTTAATATTGAGTTGTACACTTTCCTTCTGTTACTTGCTAATTTTACTTATTCTAATGTCCATGTGACAGGATTTCCCTTTTTTTTTCCCTCAAGGTTGAACAATATTCCATTGTTTGGCTATATATATATTTTTAAATCTTTCCCAGATTTTTAAAGGCACATTATTTTTTTATTGACTATAATTTTAATCACATGTTTGGGAAAGTGTATACTACGTTAAAGTGCAATTCCTGGAGGTAGTCCTGACTTTGGGAACTAATCTTTAGTAGTACTTCGAGTATGTTTTGCCTAATTCTTTGCCTGACTCCGTGCGTTTTTAGTTGTGTGACTAAGGCAAATGGATTAACCTCTTTGTTTTCATTTAGGAAGCAGGGAAAAATAATACTTATCTCAGCTGGGAATGGTTGGGAAGTAAGTTAATAGTTGGTAGGTATGTTAGTATCTCTTAAGTGCTTACAGTAGTGCTCAACAAGAAATGAAATTTGTGGTGCCTATATCATTTGGTCAAATAGAGCAGTTTCCTTATCAGGATTTAAAAAAATACTTAAAGTGAAATTTCTATTTCACCTAACTACAAGTTGCAATCATTTTATTATAGTACAACTAATAAAGGCGTACGAGAAAATCAATCATTTCCATGTTTTGTGTGTGTGTATGTGTATATGTGTGTTATAAAAGCTTGTATTTTCTAAACCAAGTTGTGGAAACCATCCAGACGTCCAATGACTGATGAACAGATAAGTAAGCTTTATATATGCACAGTGGAATACTATGAAACTGTAAGAAAAAGATGTAATCTTTCAGTTCGCTGCAATTTAGATGGAACTAGAGGGTATCATGTTAAAGAAAAATCAGGAACTAGGATAAGTATTGGATAATCTCACTCATCAGCAAAACATACAGTATTAAACCCTTGATGTTAAAATCTTGGATCACAAACTGAGATTACCAAACAGGTGGGGAGAATGGGAAATAAAGAGGACTAGAAATAACATAAGGACAGTAGTAGAGGGTCTTGGGCATGTTCGTGATTTGGGATATAATAGCGGTACAGTAAAATCATAAATGTTACTCATGTAAAACTAATTTTTAAAAAAGAGTCATATATTTTCTAGATTTAATAGTCGTAAGACTTTTATTTTTTTTGGGGGGGGGTGTGGAGAGGGTACACCTGGTGGTGCTCAGGGCTTACTCCTGGCTCTGCATTCAGGTGTCACTTCTGGTGGTGCTTAGGGGAGACCATATTGGGTTCTGGGGGGGGATTGAACCCAGGTGGGACAAGTGCTGAGGCAAGTGAATTACTATTGTTCTGGCCCTAAGTATAACCCATTTAATTGGGTAGGATAGTGTGGTGATAATTTGAAAAACTGCCATAAAAGGAATTTGAAAAGATTAGCAGAAATGAAATGAAACTTTCTTTACTTACTTTACCCATTTCCTTCCTGTTGCCATGACTGAGGACTGCGCATATAGTTAGTTGCGCTTCTTGCCGAGGAGTCACACATCTTGTTGCAGCCATGGTACTCACTGAGGGTTGCATACTTTAGTTATGCTTGCACATGTTCTCTGCAGAAGTTGCACTTTTAGTTGTTCTCGCACACATTCTGTTGTAGTACTCTTAGTTGCTGTGTTTTCATTCCTGTTCACCAAGGGTTTCACTTCTGCCCATGGTGCAGTTTGTACACTGTGTGGTGCTTGAACATACCTGGCTGTGCAACAGAGATTGCACATTCTTGAGGTCCTGGGAGTGGTGGTGTCTTTGATAGCAGAGCTCCAGGGACTGTGCCTTTTTTTTTTTTTTCTCACACGTGGGCAGCACCCAGGCATCCATCTTTGCTTCAGACTTGCAGCAGGCTGGAGCTTACTGTCACTTAGTCCTAAACATCGATGCCCAGCCCTTAATCATTTTAAGAACAGTCATATAATAATAATAATCATCTAAATCTTAGAAGATGGGTTTTGGGGAAGGGAGATTGCAGAATACTAATGCAGGGGTCATTTTTATTTAGTAAAAGGATGAGATTTGGTTTTAATACCATCCCTAAAAGTGTTATCTTTTAATTACACTAATGATATTTTTAGGAATTCATGTCTATAATTTAGAGCTACCCTCCTAGAATAAAAATGGGAAAAGGTCTCTGGGAAATGCCCAAAGGAATATGAATAGTTATGAATGTAAGTGATATATGAGGAAGGGCGTGTGTGTATGTGTGTGTGTGTGCAGATGTGCATGTGCGCAAGCCAAGCACCACAGCAGTGTGTGGCTGGAGGTTGTACAGAGTTTGGAGGAGAGTCTATCAGATCTTACAGAATTATTCCTTACTCTTTCAGTGCTTTTTATGGCAGATGAAACTGATTAAAGAGAAACTATTAACTTTTAGAATCAAGTAATTTTATCAGTGTAAAAATACCAGAGAATATGAAGCCTTTAATAAGAACCACAAGATATGCGACTGATAAAGAATGTCTTATTTTACAAACAGCCCTGTAGTTTCTATTTAGTGTAGTTTTTAAAAATTAAAGTTGCTTCAGACTTGACAAACCAGTTCAGGATTTACCTTAAAATAATCTATTAGCTCTGTTGATAAATAGCATTTAAATTTGGGAAGTGTATAACATTTATATGTGTTTGTGTTGCTGGGAATCAAATCCAGGACTTCATGCATGTAGAGCATATGCTTCTTTGCCCTATTGATAGTATTTTTAAGAGAAATTTAAGGATACCTGTATTGCCTTTGGTGCCTTCACTAATTCCATGGGTCATGTTTGTGTTACATATACCCCCCTTTTGCAGACTTTTAGCTCGCTGTTTATGCTTGGATATATATATATATATATGCATATATATCTTTAGAATCAACTCTAATCTTCAAAGTGGTGTCATGAGTATAGTATTCATGTAAAGATGTAATGGTAGAAAAGGCACAAAAGCGAATATCACTAACAGGAAAGTGTCAGAATAGTTATTTTGCATCTCTTGCTGATAATACTGAATCTTACCCTAAACATTTTGTTGTGGCTGATACTGTATATGGAGATACATATGTGATATTGTATATGGAGATAAATGTCTGATATTGTATATGGAAATATCCTGTGATCAAACTAAGGACCTAGCACATGGCAGAGCATACTCTGTAGTCTTGAATCATTTCTCCAGGCCTTGCTATAAACTTCTTGATAGTGTCCTGATATCAAATCTGTTAGCAAATGTGTTTGGCTTTACTATAAAAGATTCTGATTTCTGGCCAATCCTGACCACATCCTCGTTAATATTTCTACTTTTAGGCTAATATATTTAAGCCTCTTAATATAAATTAATCCTCTCCCTTAAAGTCTCTTAAATATGACATTTAGACTGATTCTGGATTTATTATAAGTAAATCCGTTTTATGTTATACCACAGCTTTTAATTTCATGGTGATTTTCTTCATTGTATAAAACGTAAGGCTCTTTTAATGGCCTCGGAGGCAATAAACAATACATATCATTGTTTCTTTTCTCTCCTCTCCCTCCCTCTCTTCTTCCCCTTCCCCCTCCGGGCATTATGGTTTGCAATCCGGATACTGAATGGTTATCATGTGTTTCCCTTTACTTTCAACACTCAGTTCTTGTTCAGATTGATTATTCCCAACTATTATTGTCATACTGGATCCTTCCCTATCAGAATTACCCTACGCCCGCCTCCCATGTGCTGCCGCCGCCCCTCCCCCCAACACACACTTGTGGTAACTTCCAGCCAGTTACCAGTCCTCCTGGCCTCTGTTTTCCCTAGCCTTGGGTATTAGTCTCGTACTACCTTTTTTTTTTTTAATATTCCACCAAAGAATGCAGTCATTCTATATCTGTCCCTTTCCTTCAGATTCATTTCACTCAGCATGATACTCTCCATAAGCAAATTTTATGATTTCATTTTTTCCTAACAGCTGTGTAGTATTCCATTGTGTAGATGTGCCATAGTTTCTTTATTCAGTCATCTGTTTCAGGCACCCAGGTTGCTTCCAGAATCTGCCTATTGTGAATAGTGCTGTGGAAAACATAGAAGTGCAAAATAGAGTTTCTGGTCCCCCACGGTATAGTTCCAAAATCGCTACTGCTGGGTCAAATGGGAGTTTAATTTCTAGTTTTTTGTTTTGTTTTGCTTTTTAAATGTTTTATTGAATCACCATGTGAAAAGTTACAAAGCTTTCAGGCTAAAGTCTCAGTCATGCAATGATCAAACACCCATCCCTTCACCAGTGCACAAGTTCCACCACCAAGAATCCCAGTATACCTCCCATCCCACCCCCACTCCCCGCCTGTGTGGCTGATGATTTTCACTTTACTTTCTCTTTACTTTGATTACATTCAGTATTTTAACAGAAAACTCACTATTATTATTTGGAATTTTCCCTCCACAACCAGACCTGCCCAAAAGGCATCATTTGATAATTTGTTTTCCATTGCTGAGAATGAAGAGCATATGAGGTCGTGGCCGTGCGGTTTTGGATTTCTGGTATTTTAGTACTTAAGTCCAGAGAAATTTCTGCCAGAAATTGCATCATTGCAAGCTGTTTAGTGGGCCTTATAAGATGGCTGTCGCCACACCGCCACTGGGGAAAGGAAAGGCTGAGAGAGACCCCCCTCCCCCCGCCCCCGACCACTTGGGGCCATTTCTTAGTTCACAGTCTAGAGGCATTTCTGCAAGAAGCCACTGGGTACTGAAAGTAGTTAGTTGGCCTCCTGGATCATGGGCATTCAGGAACGGAGGGGTCGCTTGGGGCCGCTCGTGTGCAGCTGCTTGGGATCACATCTGGGCGGAGAGAGGCGTCAATTTCTAGTTTTTTGAGGCATGTCCATATTGTTTTCTGAAGACTGCACCAGTCGGCATTCCCACCAACAATCTATATCAGCACTGCTTTGTTCTTGTTCGTTTGGACGTGTGTCAGTCTCTATAGTATGAGATGATATCACATTGTTGTTTTGATATGCATCTCCCTGATGATAAGTGAGGTAGAGCATTTTTTTTTATGTGCATTTTGGATGTTTGAATCCCTTCCTCGAGGAAGTTCTCTTTTTTAAAAATTAAAGGTTTTTTTATTCAATAACTATGAGATTGGCCCTTACAAAGCTGTTCATGATTAGGTTTGAGTCACACAGTGTTTCAACACCCTTCCCTCCACCAGTGTACATTTTCTAGCATCACTGTTTTAGTTTCTATCCCATCACCCCCACCCCCACCCCTAGCCTGCTTCTATGGCACTTTTTTTCTCTCCCCCCTCCCTCTCCCTTGCATTCTCCTTTGGCCATTGTGGCTTCCAATGCAGGTACTGAAAGGCTATCAGGAATATATTCCCTTTATGAGGAAGTTTTGGTTTGTTTCCTCTACCAATTTTTTGATGGGTTGGATGATTTTTCTTGTAAAATTCTACCAATATCTTATGTAACTTGGATATTAACCCTTTATCAGCTTGGTATTGGTAAATAATTTTTCCCATTCTGTGGGGCTGTCTGTACCTTAGACACCATATTTTTTTGAGGTGTAGAAGCTTCTTAGTTTCATGTAATGCCATTTGTTTATCTTTGCATCTACTTGCTTAATC
Organism: Sorex araneus; assembly: GCF_027595985.1. Lineage (NCBI taxonomy): Eukaryota > Metazoa > Chordata > Mammalia > Eulipotyphla > Soricidae > Sorex > Sorex araneus. The sequence goes on along the minus strand of NC_073313.1, from coordinate 207,779,176 downwards.
AGTGGTATTTCATCTTTGAGGATGCCTTTAACTTTAGTGTATGAAGGGTTTTGCCTACGTTTTCTTCCATGTATCTTAATGAACTCAGGCCTGGTGTTGAGATCTTTAATCCATGCATATCTGACTTTTGTGCATGGTGTTAGAAAGAGGCCTGAGTTCATTTTTTCATTTTTTCACATATAGCTGTTCAGTTTCCTCAGCACCACTTGTTGAAGAGAAGGCTTTCCTTGCTTTACTTTACATTTCTTGCTCCTTTATCAAAGATTACACGATTATATATTTTAGGGTCTTTGTCATGGTAGTCAACTATTTCATTCTGCAGGTTTGTCTTTATTCCAGTACCATGCTGTTTTAATTACTACTGCTTTGTCGTACAGTGTGAAGTTGGGGAAGGTAATGTTTTATGTCTTTTTCCCAAGGATTGCTTTAGCTGTTCATGAGAGTTTATTGTTCCACATGAATTTCAGGAGCATTTGCTCTATTTCTTTGAAAAATGTCATGGGTATCCTTAAGGGACCGCACTGAGTTTATATTATGCTTTGGGGAGTATTACCATTTTGATAATGCTAATTTTCCCATTCAATGAGCAGAGGATATGTCTCCATTTCCTAGTGTCCTCTTTTTATTTTTTTTAAGTAGCGTTCTATAGTTTTTCTTTATACAGGTTCTTTACCTTCTTAGTTAAACTTATTCCGAGGTATTTGATTTTATGATGCACAATTGTGAATGGGATTTCTTTTTTAATACCTCTTTCTTCTCTTTCATTATATAGGAAATTATATAGGAAAGCCATAGACTTTTGGGTATTGATTTTGTAACCTGCCACTGTACTATATAAATCCATTGTTTGTAGGAATGTTTTGGTAAGAGTCTTTAGGATTCTTTTAGTATCAAGTCATCTGCAGATAGAGCTTGACTTCTTCCTTTCCTGTCTGGATACCCTTGATATTTATTTTCATTTTTTATTTTAATGAATCACCGTGAGATACAGTTACAAACTTACAAATTTTCGTGTTATGTTTCAGTCAATGTTCCAAGTACCCATCCCTCCACCAGTGCCCTTCTCCACCACCAATGTTCCCAGTGTCCCTCCTGCCACCCCTGCCCTTGATATTTTTTTTCTTGCTTAACTGCTATGGCAAGTACTTCCAGTACTATATTGAAATAGAAGTGGTGAGAGTGGGCAAACTTGTCTTGTTTCTGATCTTAAAGGGATAGCTTTTAGTTTTTCTCCATTGAGGACAATGCTTGCTGTGGGCTTGTGGTAGATGGCTTTGACTATACTGAGAAAAGTTCCTTCAACTTGTCTTTTGAGAGTTTTTGTCATGAATGGGTGCTGGATCTTGTTACATGCTTTATCTGCATCTATTTCTATGATCATACGGTTTTATCTTTTCTTTTATTATGTGTATTAAGTTGACTGATCTGCAAATGTTAAGCCTTACTTGCATTCTTGGGATTAATTCTATTTGGTCATTATGTATGATCTTTATGTTCAGTCATTGGATTCTGTTTGCTAGTATTTTGTTGAGGATCTTTGCATCTGTGTTCATCAGGGATATTGGCCTGTGATTCTCTCTTGTGGTTCTCTGCCTGCTTTTGGTATCTGTATGATACTTGACTCATAGAAACTGTTTGGGAATGTTTCAGTTTCTTCAATTTCTTGGAAAAGCTTGAAAAGGACTAGTAGTAAGTCTTCTTTAAAGGTTTGGAAGAATTCACTAGTGGATTCATATTGTCCTGGGCTTTTGTTTGGGAAGATTTGATTAGTGTTTCAATTTCATGGATAATGATAGTCTGTTTAGGTATTCCAAATCTTCTTTGGTTCAGCCTTGGAGGTTATAGGAATCCATTGGTGTATCCATTTCTTTGGGTTCTCTTGTTTCCTGTAATATAGACTCAAAGTAATCTCTGATGATCTTTTGAGTTTCTGTGGTATCTGTTGTGATGTTCTCCTTTTAATTTCTGTTGGTTTGCTGGGGTTCTCTTTCTTTGAGTTTCGCTAGTGGCTTATGTAGCTTATATTTTCAAAGAACCAGCTCTTGGTTTTGTAGATTTTTTGGTGGGGGGGGGGGAGATTGCTTTTTGAGATTATAGCTCATTTATTTTTTCTCTAATTTTTATTATTTCCTTTCTCTTGCCTGGTTTAGGCTCCTTTTGTTGGTCATTTTTAAAAAGATCGTAAGCTGTGAAGTCATTTATGTGGGCCCTTTCTTGCTTCCTGATCAGTGCTTGCAGAGCTATAAACTTTCCACGTAACACTGTTTTTGCTGTGTCCTCCAAGTTCTGATAGCTCATGTCCTCATTCTCATGTGTTTCCAGGAATCTTTTGATTTCTTTGATTTCCTCTTGAATCCACTAGTTCTACAGGAGTGAGCTGTTCAATTTCCAGGCGTTTGATTTGATTCACCCTTTCTGTTTGTGATTAACTTCTATTTTCAGTGCATCATGATTTGAAAAGATAGTTGATACAATTTGTATCTTATTGATTTTATTGAGGTATGTTTTGTGGCTCAGCATGTGATTTATCTTGGAGCATGTTTCATGTGCACTGGAGAAGAAAGTATATTTGGCTCTTTGGGGATGAAAAGCCTTTGTATATATCTACTAGCCCTCAGTCTTCCATTTCTTCCTTCAAAGCCAGTATTTCCTTGCTGAGTTTGTCTCATTGATCTCTCACGAGTTGACAAGGCTGTATTGAAGTTTCCAACTACAATTGTGTTGCTACCAGTGTCCTACTTGAAGTCTGTTACAAGTTGTTTTAAGTATTTTGCACCCTTCATTTGGGTACATATATGTTTAGGAATGTAATTTTTTTTTTTATTTTTGGGTCACACCTGGCGATGCATAGGGGTCACATTTGGCTCAGCACTCAGGAATTACCCCTGGCAGTGCTCAAGGGACCATATGGGATGCTGGGAATCAAACCCGGGTCAGCCACGTGCAAAGCAAATGCCCTGCCCGCTGTGCTATCACTCCAGCCCCTAGGAATGTAATTTCTAACTGATGTATATATCCCTTGATCATTAAGAAACAGCCATCACAGTCCCTTCTGAGCTTTTTCAGCCTGAATTTTATGTTGTCGGATAATAGTGTGGCCATCCTGGCTGTTTTGAAGTTCTTCGCCTGAAGAATTACTTTCCACCTTTGACTTTGAGTCTGTTTGTTCAGACTGTCCAGTTTGTTTCTTGTAGGTAGCAAAATGTTGGATTCAGTTTTTAAATCCATTTTGCCATTCTATGTCTCTCTTAATTGGTGTGTTTAGACTATTGGCATTGAGAGATTATTGTCATGGGGTTTTGTGCAATCTTTCTGTACAAGTTTGTTGTGTTTGTGGAGCTTGTCTTGTCTTACAGTAGCCCCTCCATTCCTTCTTTTATTTTTTATTTTTTAAATATTTGCTTCTTGGGTCACACCTGGCAATGCACAGGGGTTATTCCTGGCTCTGCACTCAGGAATTACTCCTGGCAGTGCTCAGGGGACCATATGGGATGCTGGGAATCGAACCCAGGTCAGCTGCTTGCAAGGAAAATGCCCTACCTGCTGTGCTATCGCTCTAGCCCCCACATTCCTTCTTTTAAAGTTGGTTTTAAGTCTGAAGTTCCTGCAGTGTTATTTATCCATGAAGTTGTATATCATTCCTTCAAATCTTGAGAGACTAGCTGGGTAAAATCCTCTTGGTGAGGCTTTCGTTTTATTTAGTTTTTTTCACTATATCCCACCACTCACTGTCTTCAGGCCCTGAGGGTTTTGTCTGATAGCACTGTAGCACACAATCTCTAGTTGTTCATTGATTTGTTCGAGTGGGCACCAGTAACGTCTCCATTGTGAGACTTGTTACTGTTTTTGGCATATCGAATATGCCACGGGTAGCTTGTCAGGCTCTGCTGTGTGGGTGAGATACTCTCGGTAGGTAGCTTGCCGGGCTCTCCTAGAGGGATGGAGAAATTGCACCTGGGTCAGCCGCGTGCAAGGCAAATGCCCTACCTGCTGTGCTATGTGGATGCAAGTCTGATTAGTCTGCTGTAAATCTAAGGGATGTTCCTTTGTATTTAATTTCCTTCTTTGATCTTGCTGTGCAGTATTGTGTCTATGGTATTCATAGTTCTGATTAGGATATGTTGTGGAGTCTTTTTTTTTTTTTTTTTCTTTTTGGGTCACACCTGGCGATGCACAGGGGTTACTCCTGGCTCTGCACTCAGGAATTACTCCTGGCGGTGCTCAGGGGACCATATGGGATGCTGGGAATCGAACCCGGGTTGGCCGCGTGCAAGGCAAACACCCTACCCGCTGTGCTATTGATCCAGCCGTTGGAGTTTTTTAATTTGGGTCTCTTTTAGCTGGTACCTTTCGGGCTGTATGCCTGCTTTCTCCAGCTCTGGGAGTTTTTCAGCAGTGATGTCTTTAATTGTTACCACCTCATTGGGTTTACCTCCCATTCCCTCTGGGACTCCAGTAGTTCTTAAGTTGTTCCTCTTGAATTCCTCATATAATTTTCTTCCCAACTCTTGAGTTACTTTGAGGTCTTTTTTTCCATCATTTTTTGTTGCCAGGAGGTTTTCTGTAGCTCATCTTCAAGCTCACTCATTCTGTCTTCAGCTGTTGTTACTCTTCTTTTGAGGGCACCCATTAACTTTTCATCCACCAGAATTTTTATTAATGATATTTCTGTTTGTAGTTTTCTTATTTCTGCTCTCAATTCCTCCTGTATTTTATTGGCAGTTTATTCTACTGTTTCTATCCTTATATTTTATTGGATGTCTGTTCCAGCTGTCTCTTTGAGCTCAGTAAACATCCTCACCATTTCATCTTTGATTTCTTGATCAGAGATGATGGTTGTGGGTATTCCTTGATGAGGCTTCAGGGCCCTTACCTTAATCCACCTCACATGGTGGGGATCCCCATGATGCCGCTGGTAGTCTGGAGCTGAATTCTTTCAGTACGTTATCAGTTCCCCTCTCTCACTGCCAGGACTCTGGGGGAGCTCCATGGATGGTGATCTCTCCTTTCCTCTTCAAGGATATTACCTTTCTCTTTGCTCTTGTGTGACTTGCATCAAGACTTTAATGCTGATTCAAGGCATGTTCTTTGGCCACAATTTACTCTTACTTTTAGATTGGGATTGTATTGATTTTTGTGTTAAATGTTGTTTTTGTGAGTTTGGGTGTTATGTTGATTGGAGTAGGGGTAGGCCTAATGTGGTTGAGTACTAGGCTGCCCTCCTGAGAATTCTGTAGAGGAGCCAAGATGTGGATCCAGGGCACTCTGTAAAGGGAGATTAACTGGAGGCTGCTCCGGAACCACACCCGCCTCCACCACAGGCCTACCTGAGGTGGAGGACCCATTCATTGGTTGGTGCTAATCCTGAAGTCACAGTTCGCTTCTCATAGCAGGATCCTCACTTCTAAAATTGTAGTTTTCACCTCTCACCTAAACACTTATCTGGGCACCTGTGGCTCCAGAGAGGCCTCTGTGTGTTGGGGACCACCCCTCCATTTTTTGCTTTTCTAAAAAGTTGTTGGCTGGAGATAGTAGAGTGGGTAAAGCATTTGTCTTATATGTGGCCAACCCATGTTTGATCCCCACTATCCCATATGCTGAGCTCTCCCCCCACCCCCCCCAGCACCACCAGGAGCAATTCCTTACTAGTGCAGAATCAGCAGTTAATTCCATTGTCTTCTACCCCCACCCTCCCCAGCATCACTTGATTGGTGTGGCCCAAAAACAAATAAGAAAAGATGTTGTATGGCCCTATGCTGGGGCTTCGGGCTAACCCTGGAGACGCTAGGAGAAATGTGTTTCGAGGGAATCAAACTGCTACTTGTTTTGAGCTTTACACTAATGAGTTATAACACATAGTGCACAAAGAATGTATCTGTTTAAAACTATTTTGTGACATTTTGTTATATATAAATAACTGTTAACATTGTGCTTTATGAATGAATATATAATTTATTTTCCATACCAGTACTAGAGGCCTATATATGAATTGTATTTTCAGTTTGGGGTAAATTTTAGTATTAGTGTCATGCATATTATTCTTTTGCAATAGGGTTGCTGTGTTAAATACTATGCATATGTGAAGGTTCAGCTTTAGAAGCTGTAGTCAATGTTTTCCAGAGGCAGGAGTGCTAGTACAGTGGGTAGGCCATATCCTTTACACATTTGACCTTTGTTTGATCTCCATATAGTGCCCTAAGCACAGAGCTTGGTGTATGCCCTGAGCACCATGGGTGTGGGTCTTCCCTGCCCTTCCACCCCACCCCCCAGCTATAATCTACATACTTAGCAGCAGTGTGGGAAAGGGTAATTGCTGCATTACTTTTCCCACGAATTGGCATGATCTTTTTCAGCCTTGAGCTGATTTTGGTGGGTGTATAGGTATCATTGTAATTTTGATTTCTCTGCTATATAATAATGAGTTACCTTTTTATACTTTATGAGCCATTTTGATAAGTTTTGAATGCCTCTTTTGAACTTCATAAACAATAGGTTTCTAAGAATAGCTAAGTGCCTTGTAGGACACTGAAAAACTATTTTCCTATGATATACTCAATATTGAGGAAGTTACAAATTTGAATGCCTTCTTCAGTCCTTTTTTTAGAGTATTAACTTACAGTGCAGGTGACAGAGACATTTATTAGGTAGGTTACTTATTAGATTGTTTCTAAAATATCTCAGATGTATATTAGAAGGTAAAATGATTAAAAATTGGGTATAACACCCATTGGAAAATTCACTGTCTTTAGTGATATGGATAGAGTCTACCTGACTCTGATCCATAATGAACAGATTTTTAATCTCATTAAGATCTTTATATGGGGCTGGGGGGAAAAAAAAATCTTTATATGTTATTTTCGGAGAGTAGAAGTGTTTAACATTAGAGGCCCATGTCTTTCCTTGTAGGTTAAAAAAAATTTTTTTTTAAGTAACATTCAGGAGAAAATATGGTCTTTTCCAAAGAGGAGAGAGTCCTATGAAATAAAAGATGGTAACTATAATATCCCAAGTTGGGATGCCTTTCCACATAAATAGCTATATTGGAGATTCTTCTTTTGGGAAGTTTTGTTCACTTAGTCAGATTGTATTTTCTGAGTACTTTAATTTATTTTTTTTTTTATTTATTTTTTTTTTTTGCTTTTTGGGTCACACCCGGCGATGCACAGGGGTCACTCCTGGCTCATGCACTCAGGAATCACCCCTGGCGGTGCTCAGGGGACCATATGGGATGCTGGGATTCGAACCCGGGTCGGCCGCGTGCAAGGCAAACGCCCTACCCGCTGTGCTATCACTCCAGCCCCTTTCTGAGTACTTTTAACTAAAGTGTTCATTATCTAGAGAAGAGTTCCCCAAACATATTTGGCTTATTGTCTGTTGAGTGGGGCGAGGATATATTCAATGCTTCCTGTAAATCTACCTTCTCAAAGTGAAGGAGAAAATACCCTTCCTTCATGGTTGATCACTAACTCCTTGGAGAAAGGTGTCACTCTTTGGGAAAGAGTGGCTTAAAGGAATATATGAATTCATGAATATAATGAATTTTTCTGTAAGCAACTATAAAAGGTATGTGATATTTGAACCAACTTTGAGGGATAAGTAAAGGTTTGTTGGACAGCAAGAAAAAAGAAAGAAGCATATTCAAGGGTTTGACATTGAGAAAAAGGGAATATTCTAAAGATGAAATTTTTATTATTTTAAAGCTGAAGTTTAGGGCAGGAGTCTAGATTGAGAGTGTTTATAATATCAAGATAATGAATTTGGATATTGTTTTAGAAAAGAGAGTGCTTGTTGAGAAAAAGTGATGCTATTTGATGCTTACCTACAAAGGAAATTTTGCAAGCTATGTAGATGATGGATTAATGAAAATGTAAGCCTGGATTGATGATACTTAGTAGCTATTGATAACTTGCAGTTAGAAACTTGTGCTCTTATCATCTAGGAGATGCAAAAGGTTTGGTGGGTGAAAAAGATGTGTTCAGCTTGGGTGTGGTTAGTCATGTGCCCATTTTGTATGCAGGTTCAGTAAGAAAGGAAATAAAGTTGCAAATAACTATGTCCATGATACAGTCATTAAACATACAGGTTCTAGTAAGATAAAATTAGCAGTAAGGTGTGAAATGCCCTACAATCCTCCCCCTCACCCCCATGGAATACTGGTCACATTTCATTCCAGTCTCTCACCTGTTGCTTTTGTTGTCTGTGCTTTTAAGTATTCAGTCTCTAAAATTCTTCATTTTTAAAAAATAAAAATCTTATATTAGGCACCGTAGTTTATACTGCTGCTAATGGTAGAGTTGCATATATCATTCCAGCATCTTCCCTTTACTAGTGTCTACTTCTCTCCACCATTGTCCCAGTGTCAACCCTCCCTCCCGCCCCATCCTATTCCCCACCCTCACCATTATTTATTTTTGATACTAATGTTTTACCCTCCCTTTTTCATGCTCTCTTGCCAAAAAAATATTTGATTAGCAACTTTAAAAGTAAAACTTCTGACGATAGTGCTTATTATAGACTAAAATTTACCTAACTCTGGATGATTTCACATGCCTTTTCTTTTAACTTGTAAAAATTAGCACGGCATTCTATTTGTTAAGTACCAAAAAGGGTTTTTGTTACAATGATAGAGGTGATCATAAAGGGACATCTAGAATAATTTTATATATGTGTGTATACAATTTTATTTGATCTGATAGCTAGAAAATAGAAATCTGTTCTCCTTAATTTCCAACTATCAGATTTTCTCTGCATTTGGGTTATAGCAGAGTTTGTAACACACAGGAGGTAAGTGTTTATTTGATCAGTGCTTATGCTTTATTTTTTCTTTCTCATGTAATAGAGAGGAAATGGTGACTGTGCTCTGTTGGCTGATCCTGTAAGTGCTCTGTATGACTACCCTCTCCTGGTTTAAGGATGTCAGTCCTGTTTTCTTCTCTAATGGATTTTTCTCATAAGCATCTAAACATGATTAAGTCTTTCTTACTTTTAAAACTAAAATACTACTACCCCCTCACTCCCTCCCTCCCCAACTCTTCTTTGGTTCCCATTAGACTCACACTGCTGTATTTCTCTGAAGTTAGATTTCTTGAACAGATTATAGTTGTTACTTTAACAGTTACTTTCTAATTTCTTTCTCATGTTCTTTTTTTTTTAACCCCCTTATCTATAGTGTTTGATGTTGACCACTTTGTTGAAGCATCTTCTTTCTTTTAGTTTGACACATTTTTCTGGTTACCTCCTTTCTTTGCAGGTTTCTCCTTTTTCTATCTGTTCCTTAAATATTTATAGTCCTTACAAATTTTTCTCCTACTTTATCTTCTCATTCTGTTCATGGTTCTTGAGTAATCTAACCTACTTTGTTGTTGCTTAGGTCCAGCTGTCCTCAGGGTTTACTTCTGGCTCTGTGCTCAGTGTTTACTCCTGAAGGGTATGGGGGATTATATGGTGTGCTGGGAGTTGATCCCGGCTCAACCTCATGTAAGGCAAGCACTCTAACCTGCTGTACAATCTCTCTGGCACCTTAATCTACTTTTTTAGATAGCTATACAAATCTGCACATGTTAATATCTGATATGTCTCTAGCACAGTAGACCTTTTCCTGAGCTCTAGCTTATGACTATCATCTGTGTTTTACAGTTCAGAGATGGTCATCAACCTTTAATTCTTTAATTGTCCTTCATTACTTCCACCTGAACTCTTTGTCTCTTTAAAAAGCATCATTTACCTTGTGGTACAGGTCAAAGTCCTCTCTTTCCATGGGCTTTCCCCATCGTCCAATTATTGGTTTTAGTAAAATAATAAACTTACTTGGTTTTTGGGCCATAACTGGTGGTGCTCAGTAGCTACTTTTGACTGTGTGCTCAAAGGACCATATGTGATGCTGGGGATTACACTGAGGTCAGTCACATGCAAGGCAAACATCTTAACCCTTGTGAATGTCTCTTCAGCTCCTTCGATTATTATTATTTCTCTTCAACTACTTTGATTATTTTTGTTTTAGGGCTGGCTACACCTGGCCCTGCCCATGGCTTACACCCATCTCCACACTTAGGGATCACTCCTAGTGGTGTTCAGGAACCATATGGGGTGCCAGGGATTGAATCCAGATTAGTTGTGTGCAAGGCAAGTGCTCTCCCTGTTGCTACTGTTTGTAGTACTTTAAATTTTAATTTTAACTTCCAGTTTTCCCATTAGTACTACTAGTTCAGGAGGTAGTAAGCAGACAAGTTTGATTATTTTTCCACCTTCTCTTTATTCTTGTTGCTGTTGTGATAAACAGGATTCACATGCATGCATGATTATAGTGTTCTCCTGGGATCACACTCCTTTATATGTCATGCACATCCTGGTTGTAGTGACTTCTGGCGGGGCTCGGGGAACACATTTACTCCTGATCACAGTGGTTGGTAGCTTTTTCATATTTTGGGCCACAGACATGTCAGTGCTCAGGAAGTCACGTGTATTAGAAATTGAGCCTGGGTCTCCCATACGCAAAGCATGTGCTCCTGCCCTTTGAACCATCTCCCTGAACTACAGTGTTTTTGCTGTATGTATATGTCTGCACACTACATTGGGGATAGGACCCATGACCCCAGAAATACAAGGTTGGTTTCTCCTGTGTTTTTAGCTGTGGTGTTTACTGCATGATGCACAGTTGAGTTGTGATGCTGGCATAAAGCTAGCTGTGTTGCTCCAGATATTGCACTTTGTTGTGTTACTGGGTTGCAAAGAGCTGTTGGGATTGTGCTTGGTCCATGTAGATGGCACCAGGGTTTGAGTTTGTAACCTTCTTCTTATAAGACACTTTGGTTGTGGGGATTCTTATATATTGGTGCTTGGGTTTGCTTCAGGCAGTATGGGCTGGGTGGGGTGAAGGGAAGAAAGGGATATGGAGCTACCACGTATTGATCCCAAGATTCCCACGTACTAAGCTTGTGCTCCAACCCTTTGACCTTTCTCTTTGGCCCCAGGCAGGCCCTTTTGCCACTGTGCCATCCTTCAGGCCCTTCACATTTATATGAAGATAGTTCTTCAAGACTATGTTTACCACATGATATTGTGACTAATGAATCTAAGATAATGTTTTCTATTAAGGTGTCTGTTTATACAAAGTTTTTTCGAATGTGGAAATTTATAGCCAGCCACATTAAAAGCCAAAGGCTAAGGTTAGGTTCATTGTTCATTCTAAATCTTGAATTGTTTTTTTTAAACAAAATATGTTTTGGTTAAAGAACTATGAGAAATAAAACATTTTGAATCACATAGAAAAAATGTATCCCTATAGAAAGTAGGGATGTTTGACTCTATTTAGAAAATAATATAACTCCTGCTACAGTCACTCTTAAATCATGCTCATTTTGTTTTAAAAAGAGAAGCTTTTCTCATGCTTCCTTACCTCCTTCTGCAGTGATGCTGTGTCTGTTACAGATACTTTATTAATTGTTGGCTTTAATGCCTAACATTCTGAAGTGAACACCTTCTTTTGTATTCAGATAATGTCTACAGGTAGGCATAATTAATGCAGGTTGTAAAAGAGGTTTAAGACATTAAAATTTGTTCCAGTCTGAACTATTGGATTTCTTGACTAAATGAACTATAATAGAAGTTAGAGATTGTTTTTGTCTTACAGCTTTACTTGCTTAAAGAAATATTACCTGCTTCTTTTAAATAAGTCTGAATGATAAGCAAAATCTCAAGCTGTCTTTATTTCCGTTTTTCCTTTATCTCTGATATTTAGAATAAAATATAAGGAGCATGCTCCACACACGATTTTTGACTTTTACGTATTATTCACTTTACCTTAGAGAGATTCAGGTCTTCTGCTATGTCTTTGGGCCAATGGATTGATTCTTATCTATTTGTTTTTTCCTTAGATATTAGGATCAAGGAAGAAGAACCTGATCCTGAAGAGTGGCAGCTCAGTGGTGATTCTACATTGAATACCAGTGATCTAACACACTTAAGAGTACAAGTGGTAGATGAAGGGGACCAACAACATCAAGAAGGAAAAAGACTTCGGAGGGTAGCTTGCACCTGTCCCAACTGTAAAGAAGGTGGTGGGAGGTATGCATACATAACATTCCCCTCTCCTGTGGACCCCCTTCCCCCAAGAGTTCTAATGTTGTCATCCTAATCTAAAAAAAATATTATGCCATGTCACTTTTGGGAAATTATTCATGACATGACCATTTTGTGTGTATATCTGTATATAAATGTGGTAGAAAAAGTGAATGAATTACATGGAATCATCTTTTTAGAGCTAAATAATTTACTTTAAAATAGCTTAGTTTGCAAAAAATAAATAGGTAAGTGTAGCATGCCCTTTAACAAGTCTTTATCAGAAATCAGCATGTTTGCAAAGCAGCAGTGGGATGTTACTTAATATAGACAAAAAGTTGATTCTTGACTTGAGAATAGCAGTTAACAAAAATAAGTTCAGCAGTATTTGATAAAGCATACGCATTTTTATTTTTGCAGAAGTGAACAATGAGCCTTAATGATGAAAATTTTTACAAAGTGAAGCTGTAATGTTTCAATTCTCTATTTAAAAAAATAAATATTAAGATTATGACAAATAGGAATAAATGCAGAACATCAGTAATTATGTTAAATATGAACGAATTGTGCTTAATTAAGATTGGGACTCAACAGATTTACAAAATAAAATGTGTTAGGTTGATAAGGAGCACCTCAAATTGACATAGGAATGTTGAAGATAAATGATAAGAAATTTTTTAAAATGTGGCACGAGATAAGGCAAATGTTAAAAAGAAAATTTGGATAGTAATGTGTTAACATCAGACAAAGTAGAATGAAGGTGAAAACCACGAAATGGGTAAGAATATATTTCTTAAAAATGAGACGTCTTTAAGGGACTGGAGAGTTTTTATAGTGGGTAAGGTGCCTTGTATGCTGTCTGTATGGCTTGATCCCCCATCCCCGTATGGTCCTTCAAGCCCTACCAACAGTGATGTCCCAGCAGAGAGTCAGTAGTAAGTCCTGAGCATTGCCCGCTGTGGCCCAAAAGCAGCATGAGAGAAGTCTTCAATAAGGGGATTTATTTAATAGCCACGACTTCTTTTCTCTGTAATTTTGAAATATTTAGAGCAAAAACTGAAAGAACTCTGAAGACATGCTAACCAAATTACCAAAGTTAACATTTTAGCATACTTCTTTCAGAAACGCACTGCATATACTTAAATACTGTGGACAAAACATTTCATTAATACATAATAGGAATGTATTGATATAATAGACCCTGTTTTGAGTTGGTTCTGTTGTTGACTTACACATTGGCCAACCCATTTGCAGTAATAATAATGACTACTAACTACTAATGTTGGGAGCTTACTGTGTTTCACAATAGTGGTTTTCACTTGCTCCCCATGGATTAAACCATTAAAAAAATGACTGCTAGGCAATTTTATATGTCAGGCATAGAAAAGTTTAAATAACTGGTCTTTGGACGCAGTTTATAAATCAGAGCCTTAATTTGTATACTGCCACCCAAGTTAATTTTGCTTCTGCATCTATTCTCAGATATTTATTGGTAACTTGAAATTTTATTCTTGGAAATGTTTTGGTCAGTTTGTGTGTAGTGTGGAATTCTGGTTAGGCAATGGCTTTTTGGAAATTGACTTTCATTTTAGAGAAACTTATGAACAATTTATGAAAGTTTAAGGGTTCTGGTTTATATTTTACTATTAGGAAAAAATTAAATTTATGTTAGACTAACGTATAAAGTAAGGAATATTTAAAAGAATACTAATATCTTACTTGTACTTCAAGATAATCACTGTTTCTTTACACCTGTCATCAGCAATGTAGGCATTTCAAAATCGAAGCATCTACTCCCAATGTTTACATGTCTACTCTTTCTGTGAAAATTTTTGTGACCATATTTCTTAGTCTATGGAGTCTGCATCAGTTTTTTTAATAGATCATGCTTTTCTGTTGTAAGGATAAGAATTTTGTTGTGTAAGAATTTGATATTTTTATTAGTAGTTCGCTTGCACTGTAATCCTTACACATCTTTGCATGCTTATTTCATCAGTATATGGTGGCAGAAATGGAATTGATTATATCAAAGGGAGCTTTCTTTTGGAAGTTATCAATTTATTTTTCCATTATAGTGTATGAGGATATTTGCTTTTCTACAATCTTGCCTATATAAAGTTTCATCACTGAAAAACTCTTTAAAGCCTATCAAACAGAAAAGAATACCTTAACATTGCTTTATATAGCTTATTTTTGGTTATGAGATTGGATTTTGGGGGGTATATTTTGCCATTTTAGTATTTTTAATGTGAATTGTTTGTCTTGTGAATCTGTTAGTTTGTGTGTTTAACTGTCACAGATGCAGGTATTCTCAACTTTCACATTGAACTTTGTCAGTGGTTTGCAAAATACATTGTTAGGTAAATAGCATTTTGAGTTTGCAAGTCATAGTTTCAGTTAATTAGTTGTTGCTTTACGAATTACTTGTTATGCTGTTAAAAGTCTTGCCTAGCCCAAGGATTATAAAAATATTCACATATTTTTCTAGACCACTGTGAATTCGTTTTTAAATTGCTTGTTTTAAGCAGTAAAAATTAAAAACTGTAAGAAAATGAGTTTTTTAAAGGTTATTCCCCCAAATTCAACTTGTATGTGCATGATAGGGCACTACTGTATGTTTGACATTTACTGTATCTAATTAATAAAAGGATAGCAAAGTAAATAAAAATATCCTAGAGGTAAAGTAGGTGATAATTAAAGATTTTTCAAACTTTGGCTGTTCTTTCCTTAGCTGTTTTCTTTTAAAAAGTAGGGTGAGTGGAGATAGAAGGGGCAGTTTCAATCAAAACTTTGTTTTGTTTGATTATCCTTTTGAGCAAAGTATGCAATATAATTAATAAAATGTTGTTATTCAGATATTTAGCCAGTATTGGGCAGTACCAGCTTTCAGAAGCTTTTTAATTGTGTAAGAGACCAATAACTTGAATAAAGTAAAAGAAATTTTGAAGGCATGAATCTTGTTTGGATTAATCATCAGTCCATATATATATATATATATTTTTTGCTTTTTGGGTCACACCCAGCAATGCTCAGGGGTTACTCCTGGCTCTGCACTCAGGAATTACTCCTGGCAGGAATTACTCCTGGCGGTGCTCACGGGACCATATGGGATGCTGGGAATCGAGCCCGGTTTGGCCACGTGCAAGGCAAATGCCCTACCCACTGTGCTATCACTCCAGCCCCTCATCAGTCCATATTTTTATAATTACTTTTTTTGTCAAATGTTTTTTCTCCTGGGGGCCGGAGCGGTAGTACAATGGTTACAGCACTTGCCTTGCTTGTGGCCAACCTGGATTTGAACCCCTGTATCCAGTATGGTCTCCTAAATACCGCCAGGAGTAATTGAGTGCAGAGCCAGGAGTAACCTTTAAGCATTGCTAGGTGTGGCCTGAGTACAAAAATAATCTATTTTCTTCTGTTAACATTTACATTTGTGTCCTGTTTTTCATTCTAAACAAAAGAAAGATTGATTTAGCTTTTTATAGTTCCGCTGCCTAGAATTTAGCTTTATTCTGTAGCACTTTATCTTAACATTATTACACTATTGGAGCAAATTTAGCCATTGAAGAATGGAAATTGAAAGTAGTCTTTCCAGGTATATAAGGGAGTATTGGTGGTATGGTTATGTAAATCAGGAGAAAAATGTATGGCTAAATCTTTTATTATCTATTTTGTTGAGAAATTCACTTGAGTTCTTTTCTTTTCTTTACATCACATACCATAAATTCATTTCTAGTGCATATAGAACTTACCTTGTATAGCATTTCATTTTTAGGCAGTACCTTAAACCTGGGTTTGGGTTTTCCCTTTAAATTCACCTGGTGCCCACTTTTTCTTTCTTTAGATACCAATCCCATTTTCAAACAGTGACAGTTTCTCCTTTTCTTACACTTGAATTAAAAAGATCTTTCCCTGGCTTCTTGGTTCTTTAAGAACCCAGATTTGTTGCTATAATTAGTTATAATTCGTGTTTTGTTAGTACTCTTAAGCTAATTCTTGCTAAGTTATTAAAATGGTGCTTTTGGGTTTATAAAAGCTGAGTAGTTTGTCAGAGTATAGGCTTGGAAGAGAGGCAACAAGTCTTAATTAAGAGTACTGAATGAATTGAATTAGATTCTCTGTGAAATTGCTGTGGTGAACATAATATGAAAAAAATTGGTTTGTACACCAGTATTCACACACAATTGCTTTATTTCTTTGGAATATTAGAGAATAAAAGTTAAATAACTAAATTGAATGGGGAAAAATTGTCTTTGCTTAAGACTTTGGCATTGCAGGTGAGCCAGAAAAACCTGTTTCACACAACTCTTGTAGAAATTGGGGGTGGACTGGAGCAGAAATTAGAATTGTGTTAGATTATGACATCCTTGCCCTTGAGACAACAGCATGACTCCTCCTTGTCTTTACTTATGCTATTCCTCTGCCTGGAATGCCTTCCCTCCTTTCTATCTAAATCCTACCCACCTCCTCCACGAAGCCTTCTCTAACTACTGGAGCCCACATTGATGTCTCCCTGTTCAGAACACCTATGGCACCTAACAGCCAGCACTGCACCGTTTAGCACTGTTTGTCCTATGGCAATTTCACATGCTACTGAGTGTGAGTACATTAAAATATAAATGTGGGGAAATATGCATTTTCCAGTAAAATTTGAAAAACAGGTTTATTGTGTACAAGAGGATTTGCAGGCTTAGGAAAGGTTTATATACGTATACTTTGAGATTGGGGGAGGATTGGAAATTGGAGGGTTTTAAATTATATTTTTCCCTTTAATCTCAGACATGGCAAAATTTATATAATGTCATGTCAAAACTGTCATGTCTTTTATAAACTTGTAAGTTATTTTATTCATTAACTAGCCAAAATTTTTAAACGCTTGAGATACAACATTTTAAGTAGTGTTTAATACTGTTTGGATATCTCTGGTGGAATAAAAGAAATTAATGTTTTTTCTTAGGCTAAGATAACTTTGTTCACCCTTCTAAGTGCATATCTCCCAAACCCGTTCTTGGTATTGAATGCTGATATGTAACAAATGTCAGACTTTGTGATGTGGAGAAACTGTATTTTATTATCACTAATGTATAATTTTAAGGTCATTGCATGAATAATAGGAGAAATTTTAACTGTAAATATGATTTTGAGTTATGTTTATTTCATATATTGTCAAAGGAACTAAGACAATAACTTTGTCTAGAATTTTTTTCTTTGACTTTTCTCCAAATCAGTGTATATTCAGGATGTGGCCATACATTGTATGAATGGTTATGCTTAAATTATGATACTTTGAAATACGCTTAAGATATTATCTATCTTTAATGTACTTGCAATTATTCATGCTTTCTTGGTTTATTTACTTTTTAAGTTAACTGACATTGTGACTTTGAATTAAAAAAAAAAAAGACATTTAGTGTCCCATACGGATAATTGGAGTGGGCATATGTATAGGATTTTAATGGTTCTGACAGATGTATAAAGTTCTTTTAAATTTTTTAGTGTATGAAGTAGCCTTTTAAATTATATGATTCTTGAAATATATTTACATTTGGACAGCAATCAACATTTATTCCGGAATATATATATGAAACTTGTTTGAGAAGAATTAAATTTTAATGGTCTTGGTTCTGATTGATCTCCAGCTGAAGAAGGTTTATATTTGAAATTCAGTATGTGTATATAAGTGATAAGACATTCATTTGAATATTTTAATCTAAATTTATTATTTTGTGTGCTTTTTTAGAGGTACCAATCTTGGGAAAAAGAAGCAACACATTTGTCATATACCAGGATGTGGCAAAGTCTATGGGAAGACCTCACATCTGAGAGCTCATCTTCGTTGGCATTCTGGGGAGCGCCCTTTTGTTTGTAATTGGATGTTCTGTGGTAAAAGATTTACTCGAAGTGATGAATTACAGAGGCACAGAAGAACACATACAGGTTACTAATATTTACTTTTAATAAAAACGAGTTGTAGAGCTACATGCTAACTTGAAATTTTTTTAGCGTACCTCGCCGAGGTGAATTTTTTAAAAATGTGGGTCAATTACATTTTTATGTTTGGTAACGCAAGTTTTAAAATAAAAAGCACCTCTCATTTTCATATCTGTGAGTTAAGTGGAAGACATTTAAGCATAATAACTTTGAAATTATTTTCATGTAATGTGGTTCTCTGAAATGAACTAGGAATGATTCAAACTGAAGTCTAATGAAACTTAGGAGATAATGTCCTCCTTGTACTATTAAATGATCCAGGTGTTTATCTGTGCTTAATACTGGAGAATTGAATATTATGTAGAGTATGTATTTGCAACCCCAAGACAGCTTGGTAGGAAATAGAGCAAAGGATTTTGAAGTTTCTTAGAGCTTGATTCAAATCCAAGTACTCTGTTAGATTAAGTAAAACTCTTTCTGATTATGCTTTACGTCTCCTACATTGACTTTAAATATTAAATTATTCCATGAAGCATGTGATAAAAACACAAATTAGATGTTTCACTTTTTTCCCCTCACCAAGCAGATGAGCTTAATGAGTGAGCTTAACTGTTTAAAACAGATTCAAAACAGTATAGGCAAATGCATGTGTTAGGTAAAGAAAAGGGGAAAATAGGGTTCATTCTACTCTTGAATACACCCAGAAAGGCAAAGATCATTGTTGCTTGTCATAGAAAGGGACTTGAGCAGTAGGTGAAACATAAACAGATGAAACATAAATTCTGTCCTATAATAGAATTTCAGTTAATTTGAATATAAGGATAACAAAAAGGAATACTTTTAAAAAGTTTTAAAATTGATTCATAATCAAGCAAGTGTGGGAAACTTAGAATAGTAGGGTACTACAAGCACCTTCAGGACAGCACCTGGTGGTACTTTTAGACGAATGTTAATGAACACTATTGTTCACCTCTCTTAAAGTGGGAGGTATAGTGTATGTAGCACATCCTAACCTCCTTTGATCACTGTGTCATTAACCATGGAGCACCTCTCAGGATTAATGTTCCAAAAGAAACTTTCGGAAATACCTTCTCAGAAGAATAGAATAGTATGTGAGAAGAATAGGTGAGAGCCATTAGACATAAGTAGAGATGAGGTTTTAATGACACATTTCTGTTAACTAGGATTGAACCACATCATAGATGTTCTTGTAAGGTGGTTAACGGTGAGACTCAACCAGCTAGTTACCTAAAAGTAACTCTTGCTTTCTCACCCATTTTGTACCGTAATAAAGTTTTTCATGTAAGGAATATTTGCTTGCCTTTGTTTTATTGGATTGGAGAGGCAAAGAGAAGGAAATCATTAAGTTCAGCTTAAGCATGAGATCTGATGAGGACTTGAGCAGTAGAGGTGGGATAAGAGACATTTTGAAGAAAATATTGGACTTGCGTATTTGTCTCATCATCTCTTGCTTTACCTTCCAATAGCGGGCTTTCAACATAATAGAATTGAGTTGTTAAACACTGGAAATTGGAGCTGGAGCAATAGCACAGTGGGTAGGGCTTTTGCCTTGCACGCGGCTGATGTGGGTTCGATTCCCAGCATCCCATATGGTTCCCTGAGCACTGCCAGGAGTAATTCCTGAGTGAAGAGCCAGGAGTAACTGTGCATCGCTGGGTGTAACCCAGCCAAAGCAAAACAAAAAATCTGGAAATTAAGTTTAGGCAACAGCTCTTAAACTTTTCATATATCAGACTTTTTCTTGGTAATTTAAACTGAAATTCAACAACTAGCCAAATCCATTATTCTCAGTTTTATTTGGACATGTTATGTTGTTTCTTGAATTCATAGTTGAGGGTTGAAGGTTTAGTATTTTTTAAATTTAATTTTATTTTATTTTTGCTTTTTGGGTCACACCTGGCAGTGCACAGGAGTAACTCCTGGTGGTGCTCGGGGAACCATGTGGGATGCTGGGAATCAAACCTGGGTCGGTTGCGTGCAAGGCAAATGCCCTACCCGCTGTGCTACTGCTTCTGCCCCTGAAGGTTTAGTATTTAGATATGACATGTTCATATCTTAAATATATTACTTCTTTGAACTTTTTTTTCAATTTATTTTGGCTTTCTTTAGAGGGTGTCACACATGGCAAATGCTCAGGATTATTCCTGGCTATGCACTCAGAAATTACTCCTGGTGGTGCTCAAGGGACCATATGATATGCTGGGGATTGAACCCGGGTCGGCTGTGTGCAAGGCAAATTCCCTATCACTTTGGCCCTAAGACTTCTTTACTGATCCTTTTTTTTTTTAAAGCTGGTATCTTGTAACATCTTTCAAAAAGCTTCAAACTATTAGCAGATTTTGAAGTTACGATTTTATGTACTGTTAGCATAATTTAAATCTTAGCTAATTATTAACTTAAAAGTTTGAAGATTGCTTCAAGATTTCTTCAGTAAGCAAGGTAATGGGTTTATTTTGAGGAGAAGTATTACAGGAGAGAAATCTTGGTATAAATTGGACAGCTCATGAAATAGATGCAGTTTTAACTCTGCTCTCTACCCCTGTCACTTATTGGCTTGCTTTCTCAGGGACCATTCTGTTTAGTGCTGAGCTTGAAGAACTTAAGTAATCTTTTTTTCCTTTTCTTAACAGGTGAGAAGAAATTTGTTTGTCCAGAATGTTCAAAACGCTTTATGAGAAGTGACCACCTTGCCAAACATATTAAAACACATCAGAATAAAAAAGGTATTCACTCTAGCAGTACAGTGCTGGCATCTGTGGAAACTGCACGAGATGATACTTTGATTACTGCAGGAGGAACAACACTTATCCTTGCAAATATTCAACAAGGTTCTGTTTCAGGGATAGGAACTGTTAATACTTCCACCACCAGCAATCAAGATATCCTTACCAACACTGAAATACCTTTACAGCTTGTCACAGTTTCTGGAAATGAGACAATGGAGTAAATATTACACAAATACTTATTCATTGTGGTTATTTTTATACAGTAGTGAGAAGAATATTGTTCCTAAGTTCTTAGATATCTTTTTATTGATGTGCAAAAATTTTTGGATTGACAGTAACTTGGTTATACATGACACTGAAATGCCTTACTTTGTATGATATTCCATAGTATATTAAAAATGGTAAAATTGCATGGGTTTTGTAGGTACTTTTGGAATCTAGAAGAAATGAAATTTTACCAAGTTATATAAAGAGAAAATTGAATTTAACAATGCGAATGGTAGTCTAACCAAATGCATCAATCCTGTGTGGTTTAGTGTAAAAATGAGAACATGTTGGTATTTATCTATTGTAAGATAAAAAAAGTTGGTGGGTGAAAGAAATCATGTTATGATAAAAAAAATTTTGTAATTTTCTTGATGACTGGAATTTTTATTATGCATAACTGACAAATCAAGTTTCCAAGCAAATGTTACATAGTGTAGGCTTTACTTAGCTTATCAATTTGTCATTTTGAAGCTAATTATTTTAATTAGGTTAACTATGTACAATATTTTAAGCATTACTGTTGTAAGATTTTGAAAACTACATTTTAACATGGAACTCTAGGGATAGTCACCTTTTAAATCCTGTTGAAAAGCCATGTTTAAGATTTAATTTGCCAAAATAATGTCTTGTTAATATTATTTGAGCAATGAAGTTGGGCAATATAACCAATGTTTTAAAAAGGTTAAAAAAATGTATAGGTTGAGGCATTTGGATGGTGAGAAAATATTATAGTGAATTATCCCTTTCCTTGAATATTGGAGGACCAAAAAAAAAAAAATTAAGGTGTATTGCGTCTTAGCAGTGATTTTTTTTTTTTTTCTTTTCTTTGAATCTTGTTTCCAAAACCATATGTCTGCCAGGGCCTTAAAAGCCATCATGTAAATTACCAATAAAGTATAACATATGCAAACATAACAAAATCACTTCCATAGTGACGATACTCCAACCATATGGATATTAGTCATAGAAAACTAGAGGTTTTATGATATTTTTTAAGTCCTTTTTTTTTTGTCTAGGTAGTCAGTCTGCACTTAAATATCAACCATTTTCCTTCTTTGCTTCTTCCCTTAAAATTTATATGTATCCAGTACATTTAATTGAGAAAAGTATGTTTTTTATTATGCTGTATTTTCTTTTTATTTTTTAATTATTGTTTATATTTTCAATTATTAATAAAATGTACAAAATAAAGTTTCATTGCTGGTCTTGTAAGAGCTATACAATTTTCTTAAATGTATACCTATAACTGCAGCAGTTCACCTATTCAGAAATTTGGGATTCTGTTCATTTGTTATTCTTAAGACCACCTCAAATTAAAAGGCTACCTTATTGTACGTTTAAAGTGTATTATAACAGTGTGGTAGTTAATAAAACACTATTTTTTTTTCTTTTGAGTTTGTTGTATTCCTATGCGTTTAAAAATTGCAGTGGTGTGGGATAAGAAAATCGGTGCTTTACTGTTCTTCAGCTTAGCCTTTTATATGTAGATTCTTGATTTCAAACTAAAATTTCTAATAGTTAAATTACATTTACTTATAAATAAGGGATATGAGGGCCAGAGAGAGAGCTCAGTGGGCTTTTCTGCAAGCAGGAGGCCTGGATTTGACTCTCAGCTCCATGTAATTACCTAAGCAATGCCAAAACAACCCTCGTGCACAGAGCTGAGGAGCCCCCCTCACCACCCCTACAGAAGAATAGGTGTAATAACATCACTATTTTTCGTTTAAGAATAAGTTTGATAAATAAAACTTCACATATCTTTTTAATTCAGTCCCTTCTGTTTCTAGCAGTTTTTGTTTGGTTTTGGGCCACAGTAGACTGTGCTTAAGGCTCACTACCTGGCTTTGTGCTCAGGGATCAATCCTAGCAGGGCTTAGGGGACCATATATGACTCGGGGGACCAAGCCCAGGTCTGCCATGCACAAGGCAAGCATCCTGCTTGTGGTATTATCACTCCAACTTTTTAAACATTAAGGTACTCTGATTTACAAACGTCCCCATTGTTGAGTTTCAGGCATCTAATGCTGCAGCACCAACCCTACCACCAGTGTTCCCAGGTTCCCTGCCTCCTTGACAGGCACATTATATTTTTAAGTTTTGTTGTAGTTTGGATTTCCTGGTTTCAGTGGTGGTGACTTTTGTGATTCAGGTATATAGATAAAACACATCTCTTCACTGATAGACCCGAGGTCACTGGCCCCTGCTCCTGTTAACTTTCTGCCTTTTTGTCTTTAGTGTCTTTCCTTCCTTGTCTTTCTTCCTTACACTAGAGTCAAAGGTGATCTAGGTATCCCTCTTTTAATACTTTATGTTCCTTTGTCCTGTTACTCAGTATGCCACAGCTGAGTGAGATCTGTGTTGGTCCTTCCAACTTCACTTAACATGATAAACTCCAATTCCATCTAAATTACTGTTAATTGTGCGATTCCTTCTATTTTTACATTTGGGGCCCACTCCAGACTTAGGAATCATTCCTGGGGAGAATCATAGGGGAAGGTGGGGATCATACCTGGGTCATCCACGTTCAAGGAAAGCACCTTCTATCTCCAGCCCCAATTTCATCATTCCTTGCAGCTTCATAGTATTCCACTGTGTATATATTCCACATTGCCACTTATCTGTCATGGTGTACCTAGACTGATTCCATAACCTACCTATTCTGAGCACTGTAGTGAACAGTGCTCTGCAGATACCCTTCTCTATGAGTATTTTTGTGTCCTGTGGGGTAGATGGATACATAGATTTGGAATTGCTGGGTCATTTGGAAGCTCTAGTCTTAGAAATCTCTATTGTTTTCTATAGGGGTTGAATCAGACAACATTCTCAAAGCAGTGGATGAGTTCCTTTTTCACCATATTCCTGACAACACACATTTCCTAATTTTTATGATATATGCCATTCTACCTGGTGTGATGATAATCTCACTTGTCTTCTTGATTTAGAATTGTCTCATAATAAGGGATGATGAGCACTTTCTCATTGCTTCTTGGTTATTCACCTTTCCTCTTCAGAGAAGTATCTTGATCGTATTTTCTCCCCACGTTTAAATTGTGTTTGTTTTTTGTTTTCTGTTTGTTGATCTTTGTAAGTACTTTATGTATCTTGGATATCAACCCTTTACCTGATGTGTTCAGCGTAAATATTTTCTTCTATTCAGTTGGTTGTCTTCCGCCATATGTGTCTTCTGCCATGAAGAGACTTTTAATTTGGTATAGATCCATTTATTTATTTTTTATTGTTGCCTTTGCCATTGGAATCATCATTGAAAAAGACTTTTGAGGTTCAAATCTTAAAACATTCTGACAAAATTTTCTTCAGTTTATTTTCTGGATTCTGGTCTGATCTTGAAGTCTTTGGTCCACTTTCAATTGATTATTGCACAAGGTGTAAGGAATGGATTGAGCTTCATTTCTTTTACACATGCTTATCCAGTTTTGCCAGTACCATTTGTTGAAGAGGCTGTTGTTACTCCCATTTCAGTAGCCAGCTCCTTTGTCGAAAATGGTTGCTAGTAATTTTTATCAGTACCACTTTACAAGTATTATTTTCATAATCAGTTTTATTAATGCCAAGTCTTGTAACTTGTTTCTTGTATCCCCTGATAAAGTAGTGCAGGATTTTGATTTATCAAAAACTTGACTTTACATGAGAACTCTTGAAAGCTAGGTAGACTGTAACCACTGCACAAATTTAGTTTTGGATTTTTGTGTCTAAACCATGATAAACTTTGGCAAACTATCAGAAAAAAAATTAATCTGAATATTTTAAGATGGAAAAAAAGAGACGAGGGTCAATTAAAGTACATGTTATCTATTTCCTTCCCTGTGGGGGGAGGGAATAAAACCTAAGTACTTTCTACATGGGTACTGTGGTGAGTGAGAAATTTTTTGCTGCCTGTATTTTGGCCAGTCTGCTATTTTACAGTAAGCTTGGTGCTGCCTTTTTTTTTTTTTTTTCGGTACCCCATGAGGCTGTACTCCTGGCTTACTCCTGGCTCTCTGTATGCAGGGATCACTCTGGTCAGTACTCAAGGGACCATATGTATTGTCAGGAATTGACCAGGGTCAGCTGCATGCTGTCTTGACCCTGTCCTGTTTCTCCTGCCTGAGACTTTTTTTTAATCTGAGTTTACAATCATTCTATATTTTTTCCTTAGTAAATGCAATGAAGAACATGTCATCTTGGAAAGTTATTTACAGTTTTAATTTCAGTGCCCTCTTAATCATTGAACAATGGGTCTTTACAAAGAGGTGTAATCATGAAGACTGAAGTGAATACTCAAAATTATTTTTCCAGATCTTTATTTCAAAGAATGTGATTATATCGTTACCCTAAAGCTCTTTATTTTTTTTCGTCTTTTGGTCACACTTGATGAAATTCAGGGATTACTCCTGGCTCTGCACTCAGAAATTACTCCTGGCAGTGCTTGGTGGACCATATGGGATGCTGGTGACCAGACCTGAGTCAGTCTTATGCAAGGCAAATGCCCTACTCACTGTACTATCACTCTGTCCCCTCTTTTTTTCTACTTGTAAAAAAAATACTATATGTATCAACGGGATGACAGTGACTGTGTACTCTAGATGTTTTGTCACTTTCTTTGGTAAAGACTAGTGTTAGTGCTATGCCATGTTTCGTTTATTTACATACAGATAATCCCTACTAAGTAGAGTCTAGTGGTCTGTACTTTATATGTAATTTTAAAGGGAATATCACTTAAGGTGGTTTCGTTTTTTGGACACGAGATTTAATGACTGAAAAATGATTCAGAGGCTTTGGAGACGGCATCATGAGTCTCAAACCCTGGTGCTTCCTGCCTGTGTGGAGCTGCTGACAGCTCTGCTCCTTGGGACCTTTTAAGAATGGGCCCAGAATATGGATAAAGTGTTCTAGGACAGGCATGATGCTGTGAGCTAGCTTAATTCTTGCTTCCAGCAACCCGGAGGGCCTCACTGTTTGCGATTCAAGGGGTGGGGAGGAGGAGTGAGTCACCCAGAAACCACTTAGCTTATTTTGTTTAATCCTTCGTTTCCTTTGTCTCTCACTTGTTTGTGTTACCTCTTTGCCTTATTAAGAGTTTTGGGACCACACTCATTTGGGCTCAGGGCTTACTCCTGGCCCTCAGCTCATGATAGATCAACCCCGGCTGTGCTCAGGGGACTGTATGCAGTGCTGGGAATCAAGCCCATGCTGGCAGCTTTCACATCAAGTGCTCTACCACTGTACTCACTTGAGACCCCCACTTTGCTTATTTAAAGGTGTACCCACCTATTACAAAAAGTTAGGTGCCATATAAGTAACAGACATGTTTAAGTAGAGAAAATGGTTCAGTGCTTAAGACATTTAACAAATATAACAAATGGAAATAACTATGTAAGTAACAGAAATGTTACTAAAGTAGTGAAACGGACAAATGCTTAAGTAGTGAAGATGTTCATGTAAGTTGAAGGCATGCAGATATCTCATAGACAGTGGTTCTTAGCCAGTATTGTAAATTATAAAATATTTTTGAGTGTTAAAAACTGTACACAGGCCTAGCTCCAGAGATACTAGACCTAAATCTAGATCTTTGGGATTTGCAAGTAAATACATATTGAGTAATAAGTGGCTCTAAAATATACTCTGAATCACTTAAATAGAGCTAGTATCTTAATTGTAGTTCAGATCCTTAATAGTTGTAGGATCAATACTCAGCATCCCAGTTTCTATTTTACTAATGTTGCTATATTCAATATTTGAAACGTTTAGTCACTGTAGAAATGATTTTTTGATTTTGTGCCATCCCCATTGCTGGCTGGGTGCTCAGGGGTTTCGTGGTACCAGGGATTGAACTGTGGACTCCAGCATGTAAAGCATGCACTTCAACCCTTTGAGCTATTCTCCCTGACCTTAGTGATTTTGGGGTGTTGTGTTGGGACCACCGCAGGTTGTGCCCAAGGGGCTGTTTCTGGCTCTGTACTCAGGAGTGACCCCTTGTGGTACTTGGGGAACTAGATGCATTACTGGGGCTCAAAACAGGATCAACTGAAAGAACCACAGGCAAGGCCTTACCTCCTGGACTATCACTGTGGCCCCATAAATGATTTTTAAATTAGCATTTGGTTTGAAAAATCTTTAAATTGATACAGTGGTTGTGGTGCCTGTTAATATACAGTTTGATTTGCAGTTTGAATTAAGTTAGTGGAACTGTTGGAAATGTAAAAGAAATGTTTGTTATACTAACTAGTATGTTTAAAACTTTTTGCCATGAGTGAGAAGTTACTCTGCTGTCTAATTAGAAGCACAGTATAAATTAGTTTGTTGATGTCTAGGGAATAGATGTGTTAATTTAGTGAAATCACCTGCATCTAGTGTTGGAATCACAGTGATAGTGATTTGACCACTTGACTCATTTGGATAGATTTGTACATAATCATACATTATGCTAGGTATAGGCTAGTGTGAGATACAAAGTGCTTCAGAAATTTAGAAGAGGAAGGATTCTGCATGAAGATGTCTGGGTCTAACTCAGGCACTAATAACCAAAGTTTAGAGTGCCTCATTAATTTAAACCTGAAAACTTTGTAACTTTCCACATGGTGACTCAATAAAAAATTTAAAAAAAAAATAGAGTGCCTCATTATGGGTGAGGTGAATTTGAGCAGGGAGGTGTTTAGGAGGAAGGACTGTCACTGGAAAGGAGTTCAGAATCTAATGGCTGCCAGTGAGGCCTAATCTTTTTGGAATTTGACAGTCTCAGAAAACAGCAGTATTCAGGTGCAGGTGATTTCAAGCCCTGAAGGAATCCGAGCGAAGATAGACTTGGAACAAGACACTTCAGGAGACTGGTGGAGGAAGGAGTCCTCAAGGAAACTACCAGACTCCATAGGAAACTGTCAAGAGGACAGGAAATGAAGAGACAAGAAAAGTGGATTTCCTAATACTAAATCTTTGAAATCAGTAGTAAGCTTGTTTGGGTAAAAGAGGGAAGATGTGAAAAAAGAGGTTCTATGTCAAATGTCTCAACACTGTCTTGGTGGTAAAGACAAGTGACCAGGTCAAATTTGGGGACATTGTTGGACATGCTTCTCTGATTAAAAAAATGACACTTTAGGTTGCTGAATATTAGTAGAAGAAAATTTTTTTCAGTATTTAATATTCTTTTATTTAAAATTTTTAATTCTTTAATGAATCACCATGAGGTACAGTTACAAACTTACAGACTTTTGTACTTAAGTTTCAGTCATACAATGATCGAGTACCCACCCTTCACATGAGCCCGTTCTCCACCACCAGTGTTCCCAGTATCCCTCCCATACTCACCACCTCCCTCCGCCTCTGTGGCAGGTGCATTCCCTTTTTTCTCTCCTTTAGGGTGTTGTGACCTGTAATGCAAGTATTGAATGACTATCATGGTCGGTCTATAGACTACTTTTGGCACACATCTCCCATCCCAAGCGGGCCCTTCAAGCACCCTTTACTTGGTGGTCCCTTCTCTATCTGAGCTACCTTTCCCCGCAGCAAGTGAGGCCAGCTTGCAAGCCGTGGAGCAATCCTCCTGGTACTTATCTCTGTTCTTGTGTGTTAGCCTCCCATTCTGTTACTTTATATTCCACAAATGAGTGCAATCTTTCTGTGTCTGTCCCTTTCTGACGACTCATTTCACTCAACATGAAACTTTCCATATTGATCCACTTATATGCAAATTTCATGACTTCATCTTTTCTAACAGCTGCATTGTATTCCATTCAGTACATGTACCAAAGTTTCTTTAACCAGTCATCTCTTCTGGGGCACTTGGGTTTTTTCCAGACTCTGGCTATTGTAAACAGTGCAGCAATGAACATACAAGTGCGAATGTCATTTCTACTATACTTTTTTGCATCTCTGGGATATATTCCCAGGAGTGGTATTGCTGGGTCAAATGGGAGCTCGATTTCTAATTTTTTGAGAATCGTCCATATTGTTTTCCAAAAGGGCTGAACCAGTCAGCATTCCCACCAGCAGTGAGCGAGAGTCCCTTTCTCCCCAAATCCGCACGATCACTGATTGTTTTTCTTCTTTTGGATGTGGGCCAGTCTCTGTGGTGTGAGATAATATCTCATCGTTCTGATCTGCATCTCCCTGATGATTAGTGATGAAGAGCATTTTTTCATGTGCCTTTTGGCCATTCGGATTTCTTCTTTGAGAAGGTTTCTGTTCATATCATTGCCCCATTTCTCATGGGGTTGGATGTTTTCTTGTAGAGTTCAACCAGTGCCTTATATATCCTTGATATCAACGCCTTATTAGATGGGTATTGGGTGAATATCCTTTCCCATTCTGTAGATTGTCTTTGTATTCTGGTCACTGTAGAAAAAAATTTAAGCTCAGGTTTAACTATGGTTTTCTTTTAAAATGCTTAACAAAAATGGAGTTGAAGTTCTAAAAAAGCTAAGTGGGCTTTTTTTTTTTTCTTCTTTTCTAATTGGGCTTTTGTCTTCTCACTGGTTCCCAGCTTTTAAGTTCCTTACTTCTCTCCAAAATCCTTATCAAGCTACGTACTGGGTATGTGAGATTGGCAAAGTTTTTCACTTAAGATATAAATTTCATCTATAAAAAGAGGGAGCAAATTCTTTTTCTCTTCCCTCAGCCCCAACACATGCATCTGTTGCATCTGTTTAACTCTGGAACTTTTTGTGTAGTGAAGGGAAAAATATTTGACTTTTTCATAGTTTTTTTTGGGGGGGAGGCAGGAGTCGGGTTTGTTTTGGGCCACAACCAGCTATGCTCTGCATCCCTTATGCCCTGGTTGGTTGCATGCAAGATAAATGCCCATCCTGCTGTGTTACTCCTCCAGACCCCTGGTTTCATAGTTTGACCTTTAGTTGATACATTGATTTTTTTTTTCTTCAGATGAGGAGCAAGGTGTTTTTTTTTTTTTAAATATAAAAATGTAGCAAAAGCATTTTAAATGATGAGTAAAGAGAGGCTTCTAAAATCTCAGGGCTAGGACAGATGGAGATGTTACTGAGACCGCTCGAGAAATTCGATCAATGGGATGATGATGATGAACAAAAGCAAACCCAAAAAGCCATAGAATTAAAATTGGTAGTGGATATTGTGTCTGGTTGCTCCCATCAGAAATGATGGACTATGAAGAAAAGCCGTTGAGTAGAGGACAGATAAAGATTTTTCTTAAACTACCATGTTACTATATTTTGCTCTGTCTTAACATTTTTAGGAAAGAGCCAGAGAATATTTTCTGTTGGAAGATAGGTTTGCTAACATTTAGTGATTTCAATCTTGGTTGGAAAAGATGAACAAAGAAAAGCAGCTTATGTATCTGAAAAATGTTCTCACTTAAGGAAACACTTCCACATTCCCCTAGCAAGTGGAATATGGATTAGACAGCTTGCATCCAATGTATGTTTTGTGCTTTGACTATTGCTTTCTGCCACCTTTAGGGACAGTTATTTATTTTATTTAATTTGGAAACCTGGTACTTAGTGGAGTTGCATTAAATTGATTTATTAGATATAATTCAGCATACTTATAATATTGAATATTAGTTTTCAGACTTCCAAAGGATTTTCTTTTTATTCATGAAGGACTTGCAGTTTTTCCATAAGTTACATATTTTTATTTTTAAAATTTATTAATTGAATCCTAGTGAGATACACAGTTACAAATAGTGTTCCAAAACCCTTCCCTTCACATTTCCCACCACCAGTGAGGGATGAGTTAGATGACAGGACAAGTGGACATCTGTTCATTTTGAGCCAGATTTTTTTCTCCTGAGGATTTGGAATCGGAAAGCTTATGTCTTGGAATAATACATTTGGAACACACACACATGAAATAGAAAGAGAATAAAATGAGAACCATATAACCCCAGAAGACAAAGATGTAGAAAGCTGCCATCTAGATTGTGGACAATTTTACAATTTTTGTTCAGTGTTTGTTCATCTGCATAACCTGCCCCTGGATTCATAAGAGACTCGAAACACCGCACATAGAATCAGCCCCACTTTCACTTCCATACATTTTGGGAAGCCGTTACTTGCTGCAAAACAATGTCTACAAAAACTTCTGGGATATAATCCCTTCTTACATAAAACACAGTGGTTTGAAATCATTGATAACTCGGTCATAGAAAATTTCATGGTTGCTGTCTAATACATCACTTTCAGGTTGAGGAATGACTTAGAACAGAGGCTGAGTAAGTCAGGGTGGGCCTTGAAAGAGCAAGCAAACCGTGCTGGAGAGAGTTGATGAAAAGATCAGAAGTTCATTTGCAGCCTGAAGCCTCTTACCAAAGGACTGCTTGTGTTTTAAGAACTACTGACTTAGTGCCAACTTTGAATTGGTACATATTATCTCACACAGAATCCCCTCTTACTATTTTCAATATTTGAACGCAGGTGAGGGCTTCACTTTTAACTGTGTATACCCCTTGGTCTTCCTCACACCTCTCCCTGTAGGCATTCTAATTTAACTGCTTTTCCCCATTTTTTACTTTTGGTAACTTTGTGTATCTTTTTCATCTCGAATAATTGAGTAAAGTATAACAGTTATAGATTTTGGACTATGACCTATCTGGGATTTATGTCCTGTCACTTCTGCTTATTAGCTATATGACCTTAAACCTAACCTTCTCACTCTGAGTCTCAGTTTTCTAATCTGTAAAATGGAGGTAAGAGCATATTCATTGGGTGATGGAGAAGATTTAAGAAGTTATACATGTGAGTTACTTTCCTGTTATAGTATCAGTAAATGTATAAACTTTGGAGAAATCAGTCTTATTCCTAGACTTGGAAATAATTATCCCATCCTATATTGTGTTTATTCACTTGTTAGCAAATATTGATAAAATTGTTTTTATTATGCCTTTTTAAAAAATTATAAAGCTTTCAAGTATATAGAACAAATATATACTTGTTCAACAAATATTTACCACTCAGTTTTTACAACCTATTTTGGTGTTGGGCCACACCCAGTAGAACTTAGAACTTACTTCTGGCTCTGTGATCAGGGGGACCATATGTAGTGTCAGGGATTGAACTATAGTCACAAGAGTTCAAAGCAAGTGCCTTACCCCCTGTACTATCTCTCTGACCCAACTTTTGCAGTCTTACCATTATAAACATGTTTCTTTAACAAAAAATGTTATAGCTATGGTTGAAATTTACTATATAGCTATATCTCCATTTCCTTTCATCCTCAGAGGTAATTATTGCTCGAAATTTGATTTTCAAAATTTTACCATAAATGATTTCATACACGTGTGTATAGGCCTATCTAGGTTTGTTTTTGAAATTTTAGGTAAAGTGGTATATACTGTATTTTACTTTTATTTATTTGGGGGAGCTGGTAACACTTGGCAGTGTTTGGGGGGTACTTCTAGCTCTGTGTTTGGAGGTTGCACCTGCTGGTGTTGAGGGACCATGCAGTGCTGCAGATTGCACTGGGGTTACCTGCAAGCAGTGCGGAATAGCATATAAATAGCATATTGTAGATCACTTAGTGCATCTTGTTTTTTCACTCCTGATTTTGAGATGTATCAGTCAATCACTGTATCACTGTCACTGTCGTCACTGTCATCCCGTTGCTCATCGATTTGTTCAAGTGGACACCAGTAGCATCTCCATTGTGAGACCTGTTGTTACTGTTTTTGGCATATCGAATACACCACGGGTAGCTTGCCAGGCTCTGCCATGTGGGCAAGAAACTCTCGGTAGCTTGCTGGGCTCTCCTAGAGGGGCGGAGGAATCGAACCATGGTCGACCGAGTGCAAGGCAAACACCCTACTTGCTGTGCTATTGCTCCAACCCATATCAATCAATCATTCATTTTAAATGCTGCAGTTGAGCATATTACAACTTATTTATGTTCATGTTGGTGCACATGGTGCACATTTCCGTTGTTCGTAGTTTGGGGCTATTGTAAATGAGATTCTTGACATACTCTCTTGTGCACATGTATGTTTCTCTGAGGTCTGTATCTAGAGCTTCCTCCAACCAGCCAATAGCATAATTTTCAAGTTTACTAGATTTCACTAAATTGATCTCATTTTACAGACCAAATTGGACTCCTGCCAGCAGTGTAACATTCTTATTTCCTGCATCTTCCCCAATCCTCAGCCTGAGGAGGTAAACTTTTCCAGTGAAAAACAGTACAGTTGTATATTGGAATTTAGCAGAAATGATTTAAAATTGGCCTGGGAGAAAGACTTGTGTGGCTAAGAAGTAAAGGAACTAGAAAAGCTAAACTCTGTGTGTGTGTGTGTGAGAGAGAGAGAGAGAGAGAGAGAGAGAGAGAGAGAGAGAGAGAGAGAGAGAGAGAGAGAGAGAGAGAGAGAGAGAGGGAGAGAGAGGGAGAGAGGGAGAGAGAGAGAGGGAGAGAGGGAGAGAGAGAGAGAGAGAGGGAGAGAGAGAGAGGGAGAGAGAGAGGGAGAGAGAGAGGGAGAGAGAGAGGGAGAGAGGGAGAGAGACAGACATAGCAAATTAGTGCTTGCTTTTCTTCTTAGCTTCATCTTTGGGTTTTGCTTTGCTTTTGGGCCACACTTGGCAGTGCTCAGGGCTTACTCCTGGCCTTGTGCTCAGGGATCACTCCTGATGATTTTGGAGTGCCATATGGGGTTCCAGGTATCGAAATCAGTTAGCAACATCCAAGGCAAGGGCCTTACCCATTGTATTTTCTCTAGCACTAGCGTCACCTTTTATTGTTTTTTTTTTTTTTCTTTTTGGGTCACACCCGGTGATGCTAAGGGGTTACTCCTGGCTTTGCTGGCTTTGCACTCAGGAATTACCCCTGGTGGTGCTCAGGGGACCACATGGGATGCTGGGAATCGAACCCAGGTTTGCCCCATGCAAGGCAAACGCCCTATGCACTGTGCTATCTTTCCAGCCCTAGCTTCACCTTTTAGCTCTCATTCAACCCCTGCCCCCCAATGGAACTCCCCAGAGCCTCTCGATGTTGGAGGGGTAAGGGGTTGTCTCTTCACTCTGAATAGTTCTTTTGGATTGAGTGTTGCACAGAAACGTCAAGGCCGGTTTCCATCCATGGACTGAGCATTTAGGCTACTGCACTGTGGCTTTACTCTGGCCAGTTCTCTCCAGGCCTCCCGCCTCAGACCTGTGTAAGTAGTCATTGATTAGGCAGTCCGCTGCACAGTTAGACTTTAAATAGAAAATCCTTTTTTTTTTTTTTTGGCTTTTTGGGTCACACTTGGCAATGTACAGGGGTTGCTCCTTGCTTATGCACTCCTGGTGGTGCTCAGGGGACCATATGGGATGCTGGAAATGGAACCCGGGTTGAAACGCCCTACCCGCTGTGCTATCGCTCCAGCGAAAATCCTTTCTTGCTGGATCCTGGGACTACATGCTGTGTATCCACTGTCATTCCATTGCTCATCGAGTTGTTCGAGCGGGCACCAGTAACGTCTCTCATTGAGAGACTTATTGTTACTGTTTTTGGCATATCCAATACGCACGGGTAGCTTGCCAGGCTCTGCCTCTTGGGCTCCATACTCTTGGTAGCTTGCCAGGCTTTCCGAGACGGGCGGAGGAATCGAACTCGGGTCGGCCACGTGAAAGGCGAATGCCCAACCACGGTGCTATCGCTCCAGCCCAACATGCTGTGTATATTACCCTTTAAGAATGGAAGTGAAATGATAATTCTTGATTTGGATCTTCATTTTCTTATATTTTGGTGAGATGAGCCTATTTTCATTAAATTTATAATCTGTTTTTCTTTCTGAAGGAAAATGCCAATTTGAATCCTTTTTCCAGTTTAACTTTCCTATTTGATTTTTTTGCATTGGTTTCCTTAACATTTGTTTTTGTTTGTTTGGCAACTATCCCCAGAGGTGCTCAGGGCTTGCTCCTGGCAGTACTTGGGGTACTGTGTGCTGCTGGAGATAAAATCCAGGCTTCCCACATGCAAAGTAGCTCATTAGCTCATTGATTTCCCCCCTCAACAAAGGGGGGAAAAATAAAAAAGATCAGAGGGGAAGATAACTCAAAGTACTGGAGTTTCCACTTTGCCTGCGGGAACCACTGGTCCTTCTAACAAGGAAGGGACACTAAGCCCCCAAACCAAAATGCAAACTTCTAGTTCCAGACATATCCTACATGTATTTCAGCTTGTCTCTTCATTTTCACACCATAAATCCATAATTAGTGGGAGCTTAACTGATGTCAAGCCTATTAAGAAACAGCTCCAGCAACAAGTTGACATATCCAGATTTAGAGTCAGATATTGCCAGAAAGCCTGATTGAAATCTGTAGAAAAAGAAACGTGTGAAAAGTGAAACCATTGACCCAGTATTTAGCTATTTCCATGGAATACCTAGACTTGGTTGGAAACTGGATCCAGGAGTTGTGGAAAAGGCAAGTGGACGGTGGCCTTTTGTATACACTTGGAGATTCCATGGCCAACACCAACCACAAACTTTGGAAGCATACTATAAACATTCTTATTTTTTTGGGTCACACCCGGCAATGCTCAGGGGTTATTCCTGGCTCTGCACTCAGGAATTACTCCTGGCGGTGCCTAAGGGACCATATGGGATGCTGGGGATCAAATCCAGGTCGGCCGCGTGCAAGGCAAACGCCCTACCTGCTGTGCTATCACTCCAGCCCCACTATAAACATTCTTAATATAGTTATGGATATATTTATTTTAGAGACAAATGGGCTTATATTTTTTCCAACCGGGGACTTACAACATTCTGTTTCATGTGTGTTGTCTTATAAAAGTTTTATTGAATCATTCCTGTTATTTTTTTCAAGAGATACTGTCCAAATATTTTCCTCTAAAAATGTCATGATTCTGTCTTTCAATTTAGCTTTCTAGTCTAATTTCAGATTTTTTTTTATGATGCGAATCCTCTGATATTTTCAAGTAGATAACCAGTTGTCATGGCACAGTTTATTAAATGGCCCAGCTTGTTCTCGTTTGTCAAGATTCTGTTTGTGTGGGGTCTAGTCCTTGCTGCTTTGCTGTCAGTCCTGTGTTAAGATCAGAGAATGAATCCCAGGGCTTTCACATGATGACTGACAGGACAAATCACCTTGCTCAGCCCTAACTGGTCCTTCAGGATAGGTTTGACTGTTCTTGAGTCCTGCCTCTGCTCTGTGTTTTAGGATTCAGTTATCATATTCTATTGAAAAGTCACATTTAAGTGTTTATTATAATTAGGCTGGGGGCTGGAGTGACAGCTGGTAGGGCATTTGCCTTGCACGCAGCCAACATGGGTTTAATCCTCGGCATCCCATGTGGTTCCCTAAGCACCAAGAGGAGTAATTCCTGAGTGTAGAGCCAGGAGTAAGTCCTGAGTGTGATCTCCCCCCCCCAAAATAAATAAATAAATAGCAATAGAAATAAAATTAGGTTGAATTTATTTGGAGCATAAGAATCGGTCAAAGGGGTTGGGCTTCATGCTTTGCATGTAGGAACCTCAAATTTTATCCCTAGAATCACCCAAACCCTCCCACTCCCAAGCACCACCTATTGACAAGTCCCAAAGTAGGAACAGTAATTTTAAAGTATTTAGGTTAATTTGAAGAAAGTACATTATCTTTCTGTTCACGGCTATTCTTTATTTATTCAAGTCTACCTTCATATATGTTTTTTAAATTGGTTGGTCTATAAAAGGTTTTCTAGATCTTTTCTTATGTCTGTGATCAGGTAATTTTTTAAAAAGTTGCTATAAAGGATAGGTATTTTTAAATTAAGCATGTAAATTGACCAATGCTTCTATAAATGCTATTGATTTTTAGAAATTGACTACATCAGATAAAACTGCATAATTCTCTTGTTCTAACGATTTGCCTGTAGGATTTTTTTAATGGTGGCAGTCATATTGCCCTTAAGTAAGGAAACGTTTCTCTCTTCATTTCCATTTCTTGATGCCTCTACTTTAATATACATGTGTCACATTTGTTTATTCTTCATAATTGTATACTTAACTCTTCAACGTAGCTAGATTTGACAATATTCAGCCTGAGGTCTATAGTGAGAACACAAAGATATTTTTGTTTGCTTGTTTTGCGGGTAGGACATTTGCCTTGACAGATTCCTCTGTCCCTCTCAGAGTGCCCAGCAAGCTACTGAGAGTATCCCACCTGCATGGCAGAGGCTGGCAAGCTACCCATGGCGTATTCAATATGCCAAAAACAGCAACCCAAGTCTCACAATGGAGAAGTTACTGCTGCCCGCTCGAGCAAACTAGTGAACAACAGGCAACAGTGCTACAGTGGTTTTGTTTTGGGGCCACACCTGGCAATACTCCACGGTTACTTACTATGGCTCTGCACTCAGAAATCATTCCTGGCAGGGGACCATAAGGGATGCCAGGGATTGAACCCAGGTCACCTGTGTGCAAAGCCTTCTCCATTCTGAGCAGATGAGGATAAGTGTGTTCTCTTAAGATACCGAAGGAATGTTCAGCTGGCTAAGATAACACACCAGTTCAATTTCTTAAATTTATCCATAGCCAGCAATGATGATCTTGCTAGTCTTCCCTTTCCTAGATTCCAGGGCATTCCCCAGTTTCACTCTATTCGTGCCCTCCAGAACGCCTTCCACCTTGCCAGAGACCACATGCATGCATCCAGCCTCCATCTTGCCATGCAGGTGACAAGCTGGGAGCTTGGAGATCATTTGTGTTGGGTCCAGCATTTGCCATGGACACAATATCTGTATATCCAGGATGATATTCTCATCAAATTTCTCCTTAGAGATTGACTTGTCACTGGTGCTGTTGGAGTTGTCTGAACTCACTGGCCTGGCGTGTAAATCTCAAAATAATTCTGTGAATGAAAGAACCTTTCTAACCAAAACCTTTCTTCCTAGGGCGTAGAGTGCCCAAGTTTTCTACCGTCTTTGCAAACATTCAAAGGAGATATGGTTTAAAGACTTCCTATTGAGGGGGATGTCAAACATAGTTGGCAGGGTGGGCAGAGGCCCAAATATCTGCATCTGCATATCACAGCTAAAAATGCTAGTAACAGACATCACTGCCTGTGTCTGACTACCATCTGCTTCCCCCCCGCCACACTCAGTCTTATTTGATCTCATGAGATAGATATTAATTAGCTTAGGTAAAATATCAAAGTCACAGAGCTAGCAAATGCCAGAATATGGACTCAAATCCACATCTTTCAACTTGGGATCCCGTGTACTACAGGTGTCTTCACAGACTTTATAGGGATGATGGCATTTAGTTCCTCCTTGAATAAATAGCAGTGTGTATGCTGTATGCTTAGTTTTTGGGATAAAATGACAACCAATTCTTTTTTTTTGTCCCGAATGATATAGTCAGGAGGAGCTGGTGACATTTTGACCATAGTTACCCTTCTATCTTAAAAAAAAAAAAATCTATCTGACTTCTCTAGTTTCTTGTACTTTTAAAGTCTCATGACATATTCTCTTATATCCAAGTTAGTTTTTTTGTTTATTGGTGGACCACACCCGGCAGTGCTCGGGGGGTTACTCTTGTCTATGCACTCAGGGATCACTCCTGGTAGTGTTCAGGGGACCGTATAGGATACTGAGGATTAAAATCAGTTGGCTGTGTGCAGGGAAAACTCCCTACCTATTGTATTATCTCTCTAGCCCCTCATTTCCAAGTTAAGAGGGAGACTTTTTGTCTTCCCTTTAAACATGTTCCTCTAAGAGCTACAGAATAACTGCTGAGTGTTCACAGATGTGCCATCTGGAACATCAACCCTTTCACATTCAAGAGCCTGAGTACTGCCCGCTGTCCACTTGGCCAGGAGTTGACGACATGAGAGAGCCCAGTAATGCTTCAGAGGCATTCGAAGGGAAAGACAGAGGCTTACTTGTTTAGGCACTAGTGTGAAGCTCCAGCCTTATTTGATAAGCCAAATCTGGGCTAGGAGAAAAGCCAAGTCAGAGAAGTTGCTTCCAGGGTCTCTTTTTCTAGCCAGACTCAATGCTGAGTCAATGCTGAGACACATCGACTCCGGGCTGAGACAGTGCATCCACCCTGAGATGGATGTGGGTGACTCCACACACAGCCAGCTTTCTGACTGTCCAAACGGAAAGAAGAAACAATTCTCCACCACGTGAAGTCTTGGGAAGAGCGGACAGTAAAGAGGATGCCAACAGCATTCGAAGCCAGGGGCTTCTATTGCCTGGGTGTCCCTCTTCAATTGGCAAAAGATAAAGGAGCAGTATTTGAGACATTTCCTATGCCCCAGAGTTTAATTTAGGATAGAGGAGAGAAAGAAGCCAGCAGCTGGGAATCATGGGGCAGAGGAATGCGCAGGATCCCTAGGGCTGGGGTGGCACTAGCTCAGTCATAGCTTTTTAATTTTCCTCTTGAACTAGAAGTACTCAGGATTTATTCCTCACTCTGCTTAGGGGTCATTCCTGGCAGTGCTCAGGTGACCATATGTGGTGGCAGGGATTGAGTCCCCGTCAGCCACATGCAAAGCCACTGTTCTCTCTCTCTCTCTCTCTCTCTCTCTCTCTCTCTCTCTCTCTCTCTCTCTCTCTCTCTCTCTCTCTCTCTCTCTCTGACCCCTCTATTGTAGCTTTGTTGCTGGGCTCCTTAACAACCAGTTGCAAACGTCTGAGGGGGTTTTCATAGGGAGCACATTTTTGCTTTGGTTGCAGGTCTGACCATTATTTGGAGATGGCATTTTGGACTCCAGCCCATGTGGTCATGCCTGTTCTTGAGGCTGCCCTCCCCCGCCCGTCTGCAGTCCCTGCAACTTGAGAGCTGCTGGGGGCGCAAGCTGCAAACAGAAATTCAACTTCGGTTTTAGTTTCTGCTAGGATAGTAAAAACAGTCCCTTTTTATGGTTGTGAGAGCGACAGACTCCAGGCGGACACCTATGAAGGGGCCAGCCAGATCTCTCACTTCCAGTAGGGTGGGGGCCACACTCGCCACACAACTCGAAGAATTAGCAGCACCACGTTGTGAATGCCTTTGTTTTGGGCAAGGTTGCACGTCTGGATTTCTCTCTTGCTGACCGGGCCAGTTGCTTGTGCATGGTATTGGGCTCTGGCTTGTCTCACTAACACCTACTCACGGTGAGCTTCTCAGAAGGTTGTCTCACTCTTTTCTTCTCCCATTCTTCTCCATTTACTCTCCTTTGCCCCATCACTTCACTGAAAAGACGTGCATGTGTGTATGTATGTATGTATGTATGTATGCGTGTGTGTGTGTAGGGGAAGTTGCTGGAATCGATTGAACATAGGACCTCATGTGAAGTGTGCATTCTGTCATTGAGCTACATCTCACCTGCTTGAAAGTGCTTGGAAAAGATCCATGATAACCCCCAGGTCACTAAATCATATGGTGCTTAAACCTTACATCCTACTTGACCTTCAGAGCATTTGACTCTTTCAGAGGGCTGGGGACCCCACTTGGCTGGCACCCTCAGCCCTCCATGCTTCCTTCGGCTCTTCCTCATCTCCTTTGCTGCCTGCTTCTACCTGGCATCGAAATGGCAAACTTTGCTCAAGTTAGATCCTCAGATCTAGATAATCCTTAGATCCTTAGTTGATTTCTCTTCGCACATTGTCTCTTCTTCTGTCTAATCCATTCATTCAGGGGACTGATCTGTTTTATGTTAAACATATCTAAGTACCAAGTTTTCCATCTCCACTCACTGGAGTTGAGGTCAGGATTCTGAGTGACACATTGGACCCCTGTTTGAAGTTTCTCAGACATTTCAATTTGAGTGTTCAGCTTAGTTCTTGACGCTTCTCTTAGCTTGGATCATGAGTCTGTATTCCTCATTGGCAAGTACACTCCCGGCCTCCTTCAGCTAGCATGGTCTCTTGGAGTTGTTGCATTTTTCAGTGAGTTCTTCATTCTTTTTTGTGGTTTACACACATAATGGATAGGTCACATTTTGTTTATCTCTTCATTTACTGAGGGGCCTCGTGGATTCTGCCTGCTTGCCATTGTGAAAATACCCATTCATGAGTGTTTATTTAAATGCTCATTTTAATTCTTACGGCTGAATACCTAGGCATAACTATCATATCCACCCTCCCAGTAATGCTGAACTCACTAGTCTCATGATTTTAGAAGGAATCAAGAAATTTAAAAAAATTATCTTTTATTGAATCACTATGAGATAGATCTTTACAAAGCTGTTCTTGATTAGGTGTCATTCATGCAGTGTTCCAGTACCCATCTCTCCACCAGTGACATTTCTCAGCACCAGTGTCCCCAGGTTCCTTCCCATAACCCCCCCACCCTGCTTCTATGGCAGGTGCTCTCTCTCTCTCTCTCTCTCTCTCTCTCTCTCTCTCTCTCTCTCTCCTCCCTCTCTCTCTCTCTCCCCCCCACACACATACCTTTGGGCATTGTGGTTTGAAATACAGGTACTGAAAGGTTTTATCAGGAACATAAGTGTTACCTACTTATAACACTCAGTTCTTGTCCAGTGTGATCATTTTCAGCTATTATTGTCATACTGGTCCCTTCTCTATTTTACCTACCCTCTGCCCCACCCCCCACACTTGTGGTTGATTCCAACCATTGACTAATCCTCCTAGTCCCTGTTTTCCCTGGCCATGGATACTAGTCTTCTGCAACATATATATATATATATATATATGTATGTATATATATATATACACCACAAATGAATGCAGTCATTCTATATCTGTCTCTCTCCTTCTGACTCATTTCACTCCACATT
Organism: Sorex araneus; assembly: GCF_027595985.1. Classification (NCBI taxonomy): domain Eukaryota; kingdom Metazoa; phylum Chordata; class Mammalia; order Eulipotyphla; family Soricidae; genus Sorex; species Sorex araneus. Next base: position 207,737,523 of record NC_073313.1, on the reverse strand, counting down.
ATGCTTTCCATGTCCATCCATTTTATAGATTCCTAGGTGGAAGGCTAGATGCCATTGCTACTGTGCCTGTGACCCAGTGGGTCACACTTTTTGTTTTTTTCTGTCTGAGATGCTTCTATTTGTTGCATCTGTGTTCTCCAGGAGAAGGCAGCTGACAATGTCCATTGGGAGACTGCTGGTCCCGTAGAACAGAGTGTGGGTATGGTCTTACCCCCATCACAGGGAGAAAGAGAAATTGATGGCAAGAGTCCATTTGAGCTTGGAACAAAGAGGTGCTCTGCACAGTGTGTGATCAGCCCATTCTGGTTCCCTGAACTGCAGCCTGTCCCATGTACCCATGACACCAGCCCGCCCCTGGCGAGGGGACCTCTTGGTTCTCAGGCTTCCACTCAATCTCTACTATATCCTCATGGGATACTGGACCTTAACAGAAATAGCTCTTCTAGTCTTGAGTGTGACGCTGCTGTTAACCAAGTCATGCTGATCTCGTGATATTCAGAAGATCTTTTGTTGATGGCAGAGTCTAAGCAAAATATGAACTTGCGGAAGCAACCAAGGATGGATGCTAGAGAGCATGATGGTTTCCCTCGTCCTCTGTCCTCTACCTCCCCTGCTCATGTCTTTGTTTGAAGAAAGCCTGAGAGTAGTAGAAAAGGATGAGAATAACAGATTTTGTAGAAACATGTATTTTTTTTTTTTTTTGTGTGTGTGTGTGTGTGTGTTGGGGGGGCGGGTGGTCTTGTTTTCTGTTAACTTTGGATTTCTTTCTTTTGGTTTCTTCTTACTGCTGTACTTTCATGTGTGCTAATCCAACTAATAGACTATAAAAGAGGATCAGTACAGAGTGCTTTTGGGGAAGAGGATTAAGTATTTAGATTTACCAGCTTTCCATCAAGACATTGCTCTGTTCTTTCCCCCGCATCTGTCTGTGTACCAGTGGTAAAAGGAAGGCTGGGCTGTGTCTTCACATTTTTTGCAGCAATCCTTCCTTACACTAAGACTTTTAACAAGAGAGGATTATAGTCAGGCAAAGTCCCCACCCAATTTTTTAAAAAGTTAAATCCACAATATTTTCCATTCCCCCCTTTAATTATATTTGATCTGTGGTTTGGTTAAGCAGACCACATTGCTTGCTGCCTAAATTATTTTCCTACTACCAAATTGCTACATCCCTGAACATGTCCCCAAATCATTTTCAGGCAAACTGTCATTTAGGAAATTGAGTTATATCCTTTATTATGCTACATAATTATAGTATTAGTGTCTATACACCTTTTGTTATAAGTATTTTCTGATTGTTCCCCCCTCCCCCGTTCAATATTATTAAAGCATTTCTTAGGAACTAAAGGGTACTGTTATCAGAGTTAGGTATTGAAATGAAGCTTGAGAGAAAATTCAGAGAATACAAAGTTTCCACAGATTAGCCTAACAACTGTACACTTGTCTTGATGTGTCTTAATATGTTTTTGACAGTGAGTAATTGGTGGATTTCCCTACCTCCCTTTGAATTCTTTTGTGAAATCAAGTGGGTCATTATGAAGCCTAGATAGTAATCTTATTTTATCATTTCAAAATTAGCTCTGTTTGGAGATGTGTAAATGTGTCAGTATTTAGTGAATGTTCATGGGAAAATTGCCTCTACTTCTGTGGAGAGTTCACAAGCTCACAATGATAATAAATACTGTACAGAATAGCTAATGATCTGAAAAAACCTGAGAACATAGGTCAAGTTTACAATGGAATCTTAAAAATGCAAGGAGAAGAAAGAGTAAACAAGATTTTGTGAATCCAAGAATCTGTGGGTGAATTTCCCTCAAAATTCTTATTTTGTGAGAGAAACTAGACATGTATATATATGTATGTATTATTATCATCATCATCCTGTTGATTGTCGAATTTCTCTAGTGGTCTCAGTAACATCTCCATTCGTCCTAGCCCTGAGATTTTAGAAGCCTCTCTTTACTCGTCCTTCCCAATGATGCTGCATTGGAGGCTCTTTCAGGGTCAGGGGAATGAGACCATCATTGTTACTGGTTTGGGCATATGAATACCCCATGGGGAGTTTTCAAGTCTCTCCCATGAGGGCAGGAGACTCTCGGTAGCTTGCCAGATTCTCCAAGAGGGAGAACTAGGCTATAAGAAGCTTCCAAGAGCTTGGTTTTATAGTCTCTGGATGCTGGCCGTTGGTGGGATTATACAGCGCAGAGAGCAGTCCTTGGGTGTGACCGCCTAGCTACTGGAAAATGGGAAATCTGGGCGGAAGAGGCCCAGTCCTGATCTGAGCAGGCTTGGTGGTCTCAGCCCCGGGTCCCACACACCTGGGTTCCTCTGCCGGTACCTTCATGTGTGAGGCTCGTCTGAATGTGTGGAGAGGGGCCTTGAGCATGGCTGTGGGTAGGCCCCGAGGTCTTCGGTCACGGGAGCTCTGCTCAGGGTGGGGAGGGAAACTGAAGCCCACCCCCTCTGAGGGGCCCCGGGGAAGACAGCCAGGCGCGTGGGCAAGAGACTCTGTGTGTGTGTGTGTGTGTGTGTGTGTGTGTGTGTGTGTGTGTGTGTTCAGCAGGGTTCATGCTGAACTAGGAGAGTCCAAAGAGTAAAAGTTTTGCCGTACTCTTCCAGCATTATTTCTAAAAGTAAAAGCCTGAACCTGGCCAATACCCACATTCCCATCAGGCACAGACATGTGTACATACTGGATAACTTGTTAACATAGTATGTTAACATAGAACAGCCACACTCTATCATTATTTACTGTGTGAATTAAAGCTAAAATACCCCTTTAGCTACCTAACTTTTTTCCCAATTTTATATTCGGTAGGTAACTTTCTATGAAAACAACTCAAACAAGTAGCCAGCCCTCCACTGCTTGGTTTCCTAAATAACCTCCAGTCAAACTAACTCCACACTGATTTTGGCATTGTCACAGAAAACCTGTGGCTGATTTGTGCACATTAAGGCCCCTGTGTGCATTAATAAAGTTAATTCTGTAACCAATAAAACTCAGGACCAAAATCATGACAGCAGTTGCCCCAGTCTACCTATGTGCTCTTATAGGAATCCCAGCAAGGCTAGTGGTTTTTTTTTGTTTTTTTGCGGGGCTGGGTGTGGAAACCACACCCAGCAGTGTTCAGTGGTTATTTCTGACTTTGTGCTCAGAAATTACTCATGGCGGTGCTTGGGGGAACATATGTGATGCTGGTGATTGAACCTAATTGATCAAAAACTCAGGTTGACTTTGTGTAAGGCAAATGCCCTGTGCGATTGAGCCAACCCCTAGACATCACTGTATCACTGTATCACTGTCATCCCGTTGCTAATCGATTTGCTCGAGTGGGCGTTACTGGTGCCTGCTCGAGCAAAACCCCTAGACATAAAAAGGTTTTATTCTTTTTATGGGGTCAGAGAAATAGTGCAGAGATTAATGCACATTCTTTGTATGCAGTCAATCCTGGTTTGATCGTGGCACTGTTTATGGTTCCACTGAGCACTACCAGGAGGGGTCTCTGAGCACAGAGCCAGGAGTAAGTTCTAACACTGTTCTAAAAAACATTTTATTTTAAAGAAAAAATCCTGTTTTATAATCTTTTTTAACTCCAGTTTTACATTTTTCTTATTTCTTTGGGTTCACATTTTTCATGATGGTTTATAGATCTGGTTTTAATTTGAAATTTTGAACATGGACTTGGTCTCTTCATTGACTTGATCCTTAATGACAGGATCTGTTTATCAAAATTATCATTAGTATTTCGATTTTGGGGCAGTGCTCAGGGTGTACTCTTGGCTCTGTGCTCAGGGATAACTCCTGAGGGTACGTGGGAGAGCATATGTGGTGCCAGGGATTGAACCCGGGTTGGCACTGTGCAAGGCAAGTGCCATAGCTGCTGTACTATCGCTTCCACCCCTATTATTATTTTTAAGTTTAAGAATTTTTATTGCCTTTTGTAGCTCCTGATCAGGAAAAACTAATATTCCCTTCAGCATCCATAGCAATCATTTTGTCTTTATGAAATGTGACCAACACACCAGCCAAAGATAGATAATAGTTACTAAAGATAGATAATAGTTATACATATGATAGGTTTATATGTAATGTGGATGGTGATTGCTGGTAATTTTTCTGAACTCTTAAAAATTTGCTCTTACAAATGCCCATAAATAATATTCCATGTTTTGAACCTGAATTTGTGGGACACATCTTGATACAAATCACAGGTCATGCTTCTGTCTGTTCCAAGATTTGGTTCTTTTACTCACTCACCCCCCCACCCTCCTCCTAAATCTTTCTCTATTTACAGGTTTATAAATGAAAATAATGATATGAGTAATTCTACCTGAAGGCATTTTTAAATTAACATGAGATAGTTAAATCCTACAAATATACAATGGAGTCATTCTGGTGATCTAGGAACATATAGGAAGACTCAAAAAGATATGCCGAGACTCAGAAATAACGCCTGAGCTCTGGAAGTCAGTGCTCAGGAAGGAGCCTTATTGCCCATAGCTATTGGAACCTTGTGTGAAGAGGGTGGTGTCTCTGGGGGCAAAGTCTGTGACATACAGCGCTGAGACCATAAAGTGGAGCCTCTCTGACTTTGCCAGAGCTAATTAGCACATCCCATTATCTGATATTTCATTACCTTCTAACGTTTTTCAATGGAAAGTCTTGCAAGAGGTGTTTTATGAACAAGTTGTAACTATTTTTTTTAATGGATTTTAGTGATTTAGACCAGATTCATGACCCACAACCACATTTGCCATTATGAGCAACATAGACTTTATTTTTTCCAGATCTTGTGCAGTGAATATTAATCTTTCCATCTTTTGAGTATGGTTTAAGAATTGATGTCTTACGAGTTATTTTATGTACTTCATTACAACTGAAATAAAAACGAGAGGACAGTTTGAAATGTAAACTAACCTTTGCCACAATTTGAAATCCAGGGAACTGGAAGTTCCTTTGAGATCTAATTTAGGGGTGTGCCCTGAGTTGTTGTGGAAAGATGGGAAAGGTCATTTAAACCGGGGTGAGGGCTGATGAGGTGTCCTGAGGTGCAACGCCTGCCATAAAGGCAAGGAAGTTGCCTGCATAGAATGGTAAATTAGACAGGCAGGTGTTTCTGCTGAGTACCACTGTGTTCTCCAGACTTAGAAAGGAGGCCTATTAAGTAAGTTAATAAGTATAGGCAGTAACGATTTGGTGTGTGATTGAGGAAAGTTCTGCCATGTGCTATCCTTCCAAAGCAGCGTTGGTGGAGGTGAGAGGTAGCTCAACAGGCTGAGTGCATGCTTTCCATGTGGAGGGCCTGGGTTTGATCCCCAGTACCACATTCTTATTTATTTATTTATTCATTATGGGGGGTTTTGGCCCACAGTCTGATAATGTGTCAGGGTTATACCTATCTCTTTGTTTGGGACTGCTCTCTGGCAGTGCTTAGTTAGAGTCAAACCTGGGTCTGCTGCGTGCTGCCTGCTAGCTTCGGTACTATCTCTCCTGCTTCCAGAATATCATTCATGCATCTAGGTGACCCATGTGGAGATGTGACTTATTTTTTGGTGGGGAGTGACCACATCGGGCAATGCTCCGGAATTACTCCTGCCAGGCTTAAGGGGATCATATAGTTGCGAGGGATTGAACCTAGGTAGTCCGCAGGCAAGGCAAGCACCTTACCTGCTGTACTATTTCTCCAGCTTCAGGACTTCTTAATTGTATGCAAATATTCTGTGCAAGAGCAGACTATAAAGGAGGAAGAGGACGAGGGCAGATGGTGCCTCTGATGCAAAGCTGGTGGTGGTGGTGGTTGGCGGGGAGGGGGCATCTGGAGTGGGTGCTGGAGGGGGCCTGCCTCCTCTGTTTGTAGCATCTACATGATCCTTGGCCCGCAAGAAACCAAGGAAGTCACGTCAGTGGTCAGCACTCCAGCAAGCTTCCCCTGGAAGATCCGGGGCACTGTGGCCATTGTGGCCCAGCTATGTGCTGCTGACAGAGGTGGCAGCGGTCCCTGTAAGACGCCTGTAGCCCGCTGTTCTGTGAGCTTTCAAGTGTGGCCAGAGGGAAATGTGCGGGAGAGTTTGGGTAAAGCCCCAGTGAGAAATTTATTTGCCTTTTATCTTCACTTGACAGGATGGCCTAAACCACATGGAACTCACTCTGGGCCTCTCCGTTCTGCACTGGAGAGAAAATGCGCTACCCTGCCACCTTCCCGGTGTCAGAGTCCGCGGGAGCTGTGGTGCAGAGGAATGCAGCACTGACAGTGCTGGGGAGAAAGCGCTTCCCGGGCAGGGTGGTTCCGGTCTCCAGCTCAAGTGTTTGTTTAGTAAAGCAAGCAGCAGACAGGCGGAGGAAAAGTTGTTTCACTTTTGGTTTTCATAGAGGCTTCTAGCGGAATGGAAGGGTCTTTGTCTTCCTCCAACCTGCCCCCAACGCCATCCTCAGCGCCCCCCAGCTTTGCTCCAGGAGCCCTGCCATTGCCAACAATGTGATAACCTGCTGCAAAGCTCTTTCTGAGTTAGCCTCAAGTCCTCTGCTGCCTGCCCCCTGCAAAACGAGTGCAAGTGACTAAGGGGCTCAGGGTAGGGTGGCGGGATTAGGGGATGACAGATACAGTGGCCTAGGTGCATTCTTGAGATGGAAAACAACAAGCTCTTTTGCTACATTTGCGAATTTAGAAAGAAGACCATGCAGCCAAGAAATCGCAGGGCACTCTTTTCCCTCTGTGGCTGAAAAGCTGGGGGTTTGCTCCGATGCAGGACTATGCTCTGAGGCTTTTACATTGTTTCCAAACCCCAGTAGCTCCAGACAGAAGTAGCCCCACCCAGACTCAGGCCTGGGTAAGAGAAGCTTGTTCTGGAAGAGAAGCTTGTTCTGGGTTTCAGTCCTTACTTCATCCTTGTTCAGGAGTAACCAGTGTCACTTAAACACTGCTAAAATAGGGCTGCTGCAAAGAGCAGCAGGGGGGGCGGGGGGGGAGGAGGGCAGAGCCAAGACTCTTTAAAAAAAATTCTCTGCTTTATTTTTTGGAGGGGGGCTGGGGTTTGGACCCTACCTGGCGGTGCTATGGGGACCATACGTGGTTCAGGAGGTTTGAATCAGGGTCAGCTGGATGAAACCAAGTACCTTACCTCGTGTACTGTCTGCCCGGCCATGGCAGAAATCCTTGGCAGGCTTTGCCTTGTGCCTGTGATATTCTTTCCCTGCCCTCTTTTCTCTCTGCTGCTCTCTTTTCTCTCCACCTGGTACGCTTAAGCTGGACCAGTAACGTCAGCACACATCCACTTCTCTCCTTTTAGACTTCAAATATCTTGTCCCTTCTGATCTGTCATTAAAAAATGACTCAGTTCATGTTGATGCAAGACCCTTCCAAGGGTCTATCTGTGTAAGATATTGATGCTAAGTTGCTAATGGTTTGGAGTATATTGTTTTTCTAGATAGAATCCAAATTGATATTAATAACGTCATACTGTTGATCACTGCATTCACATTTTATGGCCTTAAAACCAAAAAAGAAATGGACACTGATTTTTGTCTTCTACAGCCTGGATGAATAGGAAGATATTTGAGAGAGAAGTTTTTTAGTACATTCCAGGTACACTATTTAGGTAGGAAGTATTCCTCTGTGGTAAATGAATTCACAGGCAGAGAGAAAGTACACTGAGCCTGAATTTCATTCTGGGCTCTGTCATGGTCCCTTAAACTCCATCATGGTTGACCCCTGAGCACTAAGCTGGGAATAACCTTAGAGCACTGCCAGGTGTGGCCCAAAACAAAACAAACAAGGAAATTCATGTGATGGAGAGTCAGATTTACAAACATTTCAAGGTCTTTTTTTTCCCCTTTGAGGCCACAGCTAGTGATTCTATGTTTGGGGTGGGGGCTGGGCCATAGCTGGCTCCCAGCTCTAAGCTTGGGGTTTGTACCCTATGGTGCTCAGGGAATCATACAGTGTCCTTGTGTTCTTGGGGATCAAATCTGTCCTCTGACGTACAAAGCAGCTGCTCTAACCCTTTAAGCCATCTCCTTGGGGCAGGGAGCACTTTGGGAACACTTTGGGGATGGGGACTCTTAGCTGCTTTCCTTGCTCACCCTTTTTTAAGATAGACTTTTACACTGAATTAACAAATGCCTGTTTTGAAATAATAACTTAATGCTCATAGAGAAGTTACAGAAATAGTTTGGAAAGCCCCTTCACGCACTTCCCCACATGTCAGTCTCTCACTCAAGGATGGCACAGTGACAAAGCTGAGACCAGAACTCTGGCATGGTGCAAAGAAACCAAGGCCTCTCTGAATGTCACCAGTGTGCCCATCCAAGTCTGCCCCACATGCTACAGTGGCATTTAAGTGCCAGACCTCCACCGTCTCCTCTATCTTAAAACACTTACCCCGTGACTGGTGGTTTGGAAGAACCGTGGTTCCTGGGTCTAGAGTATTCAGTGATCTGTCTGGGGCCATCTGGTGCCTTCTCACATGAGACTGAGGCTCGATGAATTTGCGGTAAGATGAGCTGGGTTTGGGGAAGGTGCATATTCTCAGCCCATGGTGCAGGAGTAAGCAACGTCTGTGGCACTTGCTGGCACTCCTGTTCGCTGAGAGAAGCATCTGTGGATGTTCCAGTGGAAAGTTACTCTGGCTCCCTTTCTCTGTATCTAACATGTTGACACTGGTGTGTGTCACTGATGGCTCATATTTTTTTTCTCTTTTTATTTATTTATTTATTTTATAAGTTACTTCACAATATTTGATCACAATTACTATTCAAACACCAGTCCCACCACCATTACACCTCCCCACCACCAAATTCAGGATGTTTCCATCCCAAGCTCCAATTCCTGTCCCAAAACACAAATGAAAGAATATATTTTGTATTGTTTGTTATAAAGAGCAGCTGAACATGCTTACAAAAAAAGTGTTCATATAGGAAGCAGTGTGAAGATTGCTCTATTTTGGCAGGTGCCATTAAGACATTCTATAGGATATCACTAACATGTTGTTAAAATTTGTGTTATGTGAGCTTTGGTATATATGTCTGAAAATATGAATATAGGCATATATATACCTATATATATTTCCCTCTATGATTTGTTGCCTACTGTCTGAACCCCACCAAATATGGTGTGGTAATTATGGAAAATAAGTAGGGAGTGTCTTACAATGTGTTGCGTGGCCATGAAAGCGGCCACATGATACAGGAATATATTCACTCATATGGGAAGCTCAGCCCGAGCACGTGGGAAGTGGCTTGGAGCGTGGCAGCGGTTGGGTTGTGGAGGTCGACTGCTGGGGCTGGGTCCCTTGGGGCGGGGAGGGCTCTCACCCACCCCCCTCTGGGGCTCCCCGAGTGAAAACAGCCTGGTGTGGAGTCTGGTGGCATGGTTGTGGGGGCCTCATTTTATGCTCCCTTCCAGGAGAAGCAGCTGATGGCTCATATTTGAATGTGGTTTGATAAACATAAACTATAGTTCTGGTTTCAGCATATTAATATTTTTGGTTTGGGGGCCACATCGGGTGGTGCTCAGGGTTTACTCCTGGCTCTGTGCTCAGGGGTCACTCCTGGAAGAGCTCTGGGTATCATATGGGATACTGGGGATCCAGCCTGTATTGGCCTTATGCAACACAAGTGCTCTGCCTGCTGTACTATTGCTCCAGCCCAGCATATTAGCAATTTCTGAGAAGGAGAAATACTATGAGACTATGCACACATCTTATTTTTTCCTGGAACATTCTTGCTTATTTGTTTTAGAAACTCTCAATGAGTCTTGCCTACTACTGTGGTGATTACTATGTTATTCTATAGTCATCTTCTGTTTTCTATTCTCTTCATTCTCTCTACAGTTATTAGACTTTTTGTTGTGGTTGTTAAAAGTAGCTATTCTTTTTCATTTATTCATTCAGTCACTTGTTATATTATTATGGACACATGGACATTTTATGGGCAATAATTGATTACTCTAATTATTGATTGGTTGGGTTTGGGGCCATACCAGGTGGTGCCCAGGGGTACTCCTGATTCTGTGCTTGGGGGTGACTCCCAGTGGTGCATGTGGCTGACTCTAGTTTGGTTTCTGGCACCACTTTTAGTTCCCAAATACTACCAGGAGTGGCCCTGAACATGGAGTCAAGCATAAGCCCTGCGCACAGCTGGGTGTGGCCAAATGAGCCCAGACCCCAATTTGCAGGTAGGCAAAGGCCGACTGCTGCCATTTACCAGTGTTGTAAGATCCATAGCTTGTCCGAATTGACAGGACATAAGGAGAAACACACTGCAGTATTCTTTGTCTACGTTCAGACAGAGGCTCTGTGATGGGGCCTAATGATGCTTCAGATCCTACATCCCAGATGTAGGCAGCGTCCCTGGTGGCCAGGACAGCAGGGGTAAGGATGGGATTGCCAGCAGGGCCTTCCCCAGGGCCTGCCTGTGGATTCAGAGACACTTCAGCACATTATTGACAGGATTGTTCTAGTTTATTTTTAAAATTTATTTATTTTTAAATTTAAGTTTATGTTTATAAAGTTGTTCACAATAATTCATTGCATTCAATATTCTAACACCAATCCCACCACCATTATTTCAAATTTTCCCAACCACCACCCAAGCTTGTCCCAATAGCAGGCCCTTAATTATTTATTTTGTATTGCTTGTTGGGCTGGAGCAATAGCCCAGTGGGTAGGGCGTTTGCCTTGCATGCAGTCGACCCAGGTTTGATTCCTCCGCCCCTCTTGGAGAGCCCGGCAAGCTACCGAAAGTATCTCACTCACACGGCAGAGCCTGGAAAGCTACCTGTAGCATATTCGATATGCCAAAAACAGTAACAATCTCACAATGGAGACATTACTGGTGCCCGCTCGAGCAAATCGATGAGCAACGGGATGACAGTGATACAGTGATTCAGTAATGCTTGTTGTGATAGTTAGCTAAAAATGATTTAAAAAAAAGGTTTCTTTAGAAGAAAGTATGTGAAGATTGTTGTATCTCACTCTGGAGCATTGTATAAGAGGCTACGAACATGCTGTTATAGGTTGAAACTTTGTGCTAGTATGTATTTTTAATCGAGATTGGTTGCCTTCTACTTTACATCCCATCATTACCTAAGGCTACTCCTGGTACATCAGTGGTATGGACTATGAAATGCAGTCACATTCTCCAGGAATTTTAAAATTTTAAATAAGGTGATACAGCTGGAGTTGAATTTTTAACTGGATGGTGACTTTGCTTAGTGAGCTTATATGGTGCCAAAGCAGTTCGTCGATGAGACTGCCAGACTCCTGGAAGAACAGGAGGATGGGGGGAGCCCTCCCATCTCTGACTCTGTGAGATCCTGGAAATTTAAGTCATAAAATCCACATACCTGAGTTTTTCAGCAGATTCATTCATGGACGAGGCTCATCTGAGCCTATGGAGATTGGCTGTGAGCATGGCAGTAATTGATATCTGGAGGGTTTGGGCTGCTAGGGCTCTGTTAGGGAGGGTGGGGGGATGGCTCTAGTGTAGAGCAGCATCTTCAACCTGCCACTGCAGGTGTAGAAAGGATGAGGAACACTGGTCAAAGTTTCTATATGCAGTAAGAAGTAGGAAAGTTCTGAAATCCAGTCCACAGTTGGAATCCATTGAAAGCTTTAAGATGTTAGAATTGGCTTGTATGTCTAAGACATAAAGTGAGGTAGGGACAGCACAGGAGTTAATACTCTGGTTTTCCATATAGATGACTTGGTTCTATCCCTGGCTCCATATATTATTCCCTGAGCCAGGAGTGACCCCTAAACACAAATCAAGGAGTGAGCCTTAGGTAATGCTGGGTATTTATGGGCCCCAAGCCCCAAAATAAATAAATAAAGATGTAGAGTGAGGACTGGAGAGGGCTCAACTGGCTGAAGGGATGCTCGGCATGTGGGAGATTTGGGTCTGATTCTTGGCACTGTGTGGTCCTCCACACACTGACGAGCATGCACCTGCCCCTCCCCCACTCCGTGGTAATAGCTATATGCAGGGTTTTTTTTTTTTCCGTCACACCCATCGATGCATAGGGGTTACTCCTGGCTCATGCACTCAGGAATTACTCCTGGCAGTGTTCGGGGGACCATATGGGATGCTGGGAATTGAACCCAGGTCAGCTGCGTGCAAAGCATACGCCCTACCCGCTGTGCTATTGCTCCAGCCCCAATAGCTATATACAGTTAATAGCTGTGTAGTCCTGGGCTCTGAATTAATTTCCTTCAGGCCAGACTTCCTGGGGTTCTCCTTGCTCTGCTGTCCTCTCCAAAAAAAGGAACCCGCTGTGTCCTGAGTTACAGGAATAAGTGGCAGGGCAAGGAGATTATCTGCTTGTCTCCCTCTCCCCAGCACTAGTTTAGGGTCCTGACTTGCTGACTCCACTGCTATGCGGCCACATTTGCCACCTTCCGCCTAATTCGTACGTTATTTACAGAGAAAGGAACTTCTTTCACATCCTATTTCATGGAGCTAGCATTCTGCTGAAAGTCACATTTCCACCAGACTTCCTAACTCCCAGCCTCCTGAAGCCATCATCTGCTTCTTTAAAGGGGCTCGGCGCCTTTCCCTGTCTGAGATGGAAGTGAGTGTCTGCCTCTGAATACAGCCGCTTTTCTGCAGACGCCCAGTGGTGTGATCACAATGCAGAAACAACATTGCTAATCGGAACAATCTCCATGGACGACAACTCATGGAAATAACTATCAATTAACAGCGTAATTGTCAGTTCTACTTTGCCAACATTAAAACAGGCCATTGTTACTTCTATGAGGCCTTTGTGCTGTTCCCTCTTCTCCTTCACTGGGCGTGGCTTTAGGGCAGGTGCCTGGGTTGGAAAGTTTGCACTGATGACCAAGTTAATTGTGGCTTTAATCATTGGCGCTCATGCTCCTGACAGGTCCTTCGGAAGGGAAAGCAGTGGAGCTAGTTAGCCATGAAATTTCTCCCTGGGCATGGCGGGTGGACACCCTTTTGGTTCTGAGCCCTCTGCCGCAGCACATGCTGTTGCATTTCTGTTCTCTCTAATCAGGGAGTGTGTACCCAGAATGTGACATCCAGCTTCTCCCAGCTTTGTTTTCTTTTTTTCAATTTTGTTGATGATGAGGGGGCACCCTCATAGGCTATTGCTGGTCAGTGCTCAGGGGACCATGCCAAGGTTCCTGCAAGCAAAGCATACCCTTCAGCTCTCTGAGCTATCATCCAGGCCCCCCTCTCCTATTTCTGTTGGATTAAGAGTGTGTGACAGAAAGCCAGGTCTATGTGGATGATAGACCTTTTTTGGGGGGGTGGGTCACACCCAGCGATGCACAGGGGTTGCTCCTGGCTCATCCACTCAGGAATTACTCCTGGCGGTGCTTGGGTGACCATATGGGATGCTGGGGATTGAACCCGGGTCGATCATGTGCAAGGCAAACGCCCTACCCGCTGTGCTATCTCTTCAGCAATGGATCCCTTTTACTAAAGCTACTGGGAAGCCTCATCAGGCTCCTAGTGGCCTCTGTGAGGGGGAGTGCGTAGACATGGCGAAAGGAAAAGGATTAGGGTTTGGTGGCAGAAAGCCCTGGGAAGAGCCAAGGTGCCTCATGGGGCAGAAGACAGACATCCTGGTGGAGCCAGGGTCCTGGGCACACAGAGCTCCTTCTGGAGTCTTGACTAAAGGAAAGTCTCCAACTCATGCTTGGATGCAGACCCCTTCATAGTGTAAGATCCGGCTCCACTCGCCAAGACTGAGACACAGCAAGGCTCAGAGGCAGGGCGTAGAGAAACCAGGTTCTCTTGCATTGTGTTAGTTCATCAGCATGCCATAAGGTGCCATTTCTCCACTGGAAGATAAGAATTTGACCTGATCTCTCTCTCTCTCTCTCTCTCTCTCTCTCTCTCTCTCTCTCTCTCTCTCTCTCTCTCTCTCTCTCTCCCTTTCTTTCTCTCTCTCTCTTTGAGGTGCCAGGAACTGATCCCAGGACAAGTGCTCTTCCATGGAGCCACATTTGGCCCCCCAAGTTTGACCTGGAACTTTTGGCATTTGCAACTCCTCTTATGCTGGAGGCGGGGAGGTGGGACTGGGTCATGAGATACAAGTGGAGAATAAAACTGGCTTTCAACTGGATGGATGGATGGATGGATGGATGGATGGGGAATTGGAATAGCTGTGCATTGAGTGACTGCCCAAATATGCCTGGTTCTTTTCTTTTCCTAACTTCCAAAGGGTGAGTCACTTTGCCTGCACACCCTGTTGCAGGCTTAGTGGACACTTCTGTGTCTTTTTTTTTTTTTTTTACTTCTGCGTCTTTAAATTAAGGGATCTTTAATTTAAAGAGACAGCCACAAAAGCACCTTAACTGATGAAAAATATTGATGTTAAGGAAATAGTGCTGTCTCTTTGAGTTTAATGAAAGGTAGTTTACAACAAAAAAGATGAAAAGCCATTCATTAGTGTTTACATTTTAAAATTTTAGGGCAGATGAGACAGCTCAAAGGGTGGGTACTCGTGCTTTGCACGCAGGAGCCCCTGGTTTGATCCTTACCACCACATGTTTTCTGGATCATCCTGGGGACCCCCTCCCTCCATTAGAGTAACATGCTCTAAGTAGTCTCAGGGGATAGCCGGGGGGTAGACCTCCAGCAGAACAAAATAAAAATCATTTAAAAAGTTCAGTGATTACTATCCTCACACTCCCTTAATCATCAGCTTATGTATTCATCTTTCCTGGGCTGCCAGGTAGGTGGTCTCCAGTGAGCTGGTTTTGCCAAAGTCTGTGCTAAATCCAGGGGGCATTTAATAATAGTCTGGTGACTGTGCTTTGTCATCCCCCTTGTTACATCACCACCTGCCCTAGTATAGTCAGCATTCCAGAGAGAGCATGAACAATCCTGACTTGCAGAAATCCTGTACTTGATTTTTTTTTTTTAGGTCCACGAGGGTGCGGGGGTGAGGGGAGACACACATCTGAGGTGCTAACGAATGGGGTTTCCATTCTGTGTTTTAGTCTATTTTCCTCTCATTGCCTCCCTCCAGCCTGCTCAAGGGTGTCCTCAGGGCTGTGCTCAGGACACTTGAGACGCCTGCAGAATCCTCCAGCTGTGCAGAGCACCCCTCACCTTGCTGCTCAGCCCTTCAAAGGTTACATTTGCTGCATGGAAGCACAATTGCTTTTGCTGCGAGGGAACGTCTCATTGCGCCCCCTTTCCACACCATCTGTCTGACCTGGACCCATTCCAGACACTCCGGCTCTGCGGGCAGAATGGTCTTCCTGCTACACAAGTTTTGTAATCTGCTAATTGACAGGGTAAGGAAAATTTATATTTGGGTTACAGCTGAAAAGTTGGCTGTTTCTTTGATGGGACTTTAAACACTGACATATGCTGCCTTGGGTTTGGGTTTTAGGCAGCCCCGTTCTTGCATGATCACGCACGCTCCCCTGTGTTCTCCGCCTCATTGAGAATATGGCATCCTTTGGAGAAGAACACAATATGATCTAGCAGGGAATTAGCCTCTACTTAGTTTACTCATTAAGCAATGATTTTATTATTATTATCTCTTGTGCGTGTGAGACAGATGGCAGAGAAGGAGTTTGCTTTAGTGAACAAGACTGAGTATTGGGCAAGGCCGTTCTCCCGGCCCTGATGGGGAAGTGCCGAGGTGGGCCTTTCGTGTCATGGGCATCTTTGCTTCCGCAGAGATCTGGCTCCTGAGCTTAGCTCTTGATTGAAACGCAAAGCAGTTATCTTTGGCTACATGGAGGTGGAGGTCAGGAGAATCCTAGAGCAGAAAGTGTGGTTCCAACCCAGCTCTTCAAGGTGGCGTTTGTGGTTGCCTCATCTTTAAGTTGTGCTTTGAAGTCCAGGGTAAGTGATGCTTCCCCCCCTCCCCAACCCCTGTCAATGAATGCGGCCATACTTGCAGATCCAGACCTGGGCTCCCCAAAGCTCCCTCTTCTCTGCACAGAAGCTTCTCTGCGCATGTCTATCAGGGGTAGGGCATGAACATGGAGGATGCAGTACCTCTGGACTCCTTAGACTCCTTTCTTGGGGCGCAGCCCCCTCCTTCTATGTTAAGGAACACACGATGCAAAGAAAGATGAGAATGAACTAGGATTTCTTCCCTACCTTTGAAAACTTCAAAGCCCCTCTTCCCAATCTGGTTCTGATGATCCACGTCTCAGTACAAAAATCTTCATAAAGGCCTGAAATCTGCACACCGATCGGAAATAGGTTTTGGAAAGTCGCATTTAATCCCATGAGCCAAGTGATCACTACCGACCATGATCAGGGGAAAACCAAAGTCCACAGCAAATTTTAATTTGGCAAATGCATAAAATGTTCAAAAGAGCAGAGGTCTCATTTACATTCCTCCCTCTTATATGGGATTTTCTTCTATATTAGTAATTAAAGGGCGCAGCTCTAGAGTGCAACTATATCACATAATAGCCATCGGGGACACGCTAACAACTTCCTTGAAGTAACGCACACTAGGGTGTTTATGGTTCAGTGTCACATAGACCCTCTTTGATCTAAATTAGGATTCATTGGCAAACTCACAATAGGCTCCACATGTACCCCTCTCAACCTCTTTCTTTTAATCATGGAAATTAGAGATGGAAAATACCCATTAAGTCACTTAGTCCACTTCCCTGCCAGGGTGAAATTGTTGCCTGTGATACATGCACCACGAGTGCTTGGTCCAAGCTTACATTTAAGTGTCTCGGGGGACATGCAGGCTCCTGATTTTAGAATTTTACTCTTGCTCTTAAAATTTAGAGGGGGAAGAAATAGGAACCAGAGGGAGCGATTTCTTCCTCTTTCGAAGGGCTAGAGGAGGAGTGGGTGGGTCGGGGGACGTGCTCATGGGCAGGTGGGATGTTTGGGAACTGCACCTCTCATCCGGGCAGTTTCACTTCCTGTCAGGTGCACAGTTAAGAGTCAACTCTGGTCCCAAACAAGCTTCATTTGCAGTGCCATGGAACCTCCCAGATCCCAGACGTTTTGCTTCTCTCATGGAGCCAGGTTTGGTGTGGGAGGTGAGGCCCAGGGAAGCAAGAGAGCCTGCCTGGCTTCGGCTTCCTGTTTCGAGCTGGTCTGTACAGACCCTGCTGGTTAGTGTGTACCAGGATCAGATACCTGCCCTCCCACGGGCAGTGACCGGAGCAGGTATCCGGGGGATGAGCAGCATGTGTGGCCACACCAGCTCCAGCTGCTCTCCCAGACCCATATTCTGCAGCAGCACCTGTTCTGTCTCTCGCAGATGATGTCAGCCAGACAGGGAAGCTGAACCCCCTGGAGGGGTCTCTGCAGAAAATGCGCCATGGCTGAAAGGAGCCTTCTGAGGGTGGGAGAATGGGGCCCGATGATGACAGCTGCCAGCAGGCTTGTTTCAGGGGCTCTTTTCAGTCTGCTCAAGCCCCCCAGTTACACTGCTTGCTTACCTAGTCTGATCAGCGGACCTTCCCTGCACTGGTGCAGCTGCCAGGCCTGCACTCCACATTCAGGTCGGTCCGAGGACCTGTCCATTTCACGTTGGTCTTGAGGGACATTCAAGAGGATGGATGTCTTCCCTCTTCTCCCTTCCCCTCCTTTCTTTCCCCTCCTCCCCTCTCCCCTCCCATTCCTTCCTCTCCTCCTCTCCCCTCTCTTTCCCTCCTCTCCTCTCATTTCCTCTCTTCCCCTCTCTTCCCCTCCATTCCCCTTCCTTCCTTTCCTTTCCACTCCCTTCCTTTTCCCTCTTTTCTCCTCTCAGAGACCCAGAGAGGACCATGAGGTGCCTGAGATGCCTCCTGTGCCTCCCACATGTCCAGCATGTGCCCCAATCTGTTGAGCCCTCACTGGCCCAAGGACCTCAACCAAGGATGTTGAGCCCTCACTGGCCCCAATCCATTGAGCCCTCACTGGGCCAGAACTTCCAGTTCTGCAGTGACTCCTGGGAAGCAGCTTCTGGTCATTTTCCCTCACCAAGGATAATCTCCTCCCTGTCCATGCTCCCAGCCATAGCACAGAAGTGGTGGGGAAATGAAGCACCGTTTTGGCTGGCCTCGCTGCCTTGCCCTTTGGCCTGCTTAGCAGGTGTTTCGAATATCTGCTCTCAGGGGCTTTGAGGGTAGTTCCTAAATGGACTCACTTAAAGAGGTCTGTGGGGTCCTACCCAGGCATTCACTCATGAAGGCAGGGCTTCTTGAATGTTGACGTGCATCGCAATCCCTTCGAGTGAAGACTGCTGTTCCCATCCCCCGGCTCAGTTTTCACCTCAGTAGGTGTGGGGTGGCCCCCAGAATTTCCCTTTAAAATAAGCTCCCACAGGAAGTTGCTATGGTAGGTGTGGGGAGCACAGTGGGATAACTACTGCCTCCAGAACTTGCCCCCACCTGCCCGCTCTTTCTCAGAGCACTCGGGGGAATGAAAAACTTCCTTGTGTACAGCTCCAACCTGCTGCGCCTGAGATCCTGGGGAGGAGGCAGGTCGAGTTTTGTTAAGCGGTGCCCCTGTTCCTGTCGTATGAATTGTCTAGAAACGTGGCTTAAAGCAACACTGCATGCAGAACCAGACCCAACCTCATCACACATGTTTGACTCTTGAGTTTTGGACTTGCTGGTGTTTTTGTGGATAATAATAGTAATCCACGCCAGCATGTCTGACTTTGTGGACAGATGCTGAAAGGGGTTTTTCCTCATCTTGCAGCGCTCCACTTCTTTTGTGATTCGAAACCCATCCCTGAGTCCACAGGCATTAGCATCAGATTCTGCACCATGAGGCGCAGGAATAACTCATCAATACTCTGAATCTCTTGCTTAGCACTGTGGTTCTAATCATGCTTTGGGCACAAACTGTAACATCTCAACTTATTTTTTTCAGCTCCTATTTCATGGATAATTTTCAGGGAGAATTTGAATCTAAGCACCATTACCATGTTTTCTGTTTCAAATAGGCTCAGACTACTCAGTCCTCGGAGCTTCTGCCTGCTCCCGTTCATCCTCACCAATATGCTCTCTGGGGGCTGCTTGGGTTCCAGTGTGTCAGAGGGGAGAGGTTAGTGGGCCCCCAGTTCTGAGGATCCCAGGTCAAGGGGCTTGAGGCTCTGACTGCATCTGGGTTTTTCTCTCCTGGGGCAGCAAATTTTCTGTTCAGTTGACCTAGAGGGTTATTATTATTTTTTTGGGGCCCACCCAGAAATGCCTAAGGGTTACTGCTGGCTCTATCTATACTCAGGAATTACCCCTGGGATCATCTGGGATGCCGATGATCAAACCCAGGTCGGCTGTATTGTATGCAAGGCAAATGCTCTACTCACTGTATTATTGCTCTGACCCCACAATCTATTTTTTTAACTAACAGAAAGTGCCTCTCAATCACACTCAAGGCTACTGTTGCCCTCTGGATTATTCCAGTGCACTTCCCGGCCCTCACCCCCAAATCAGGGGTCAGCTCCACTGACCTTGACTTAAGCTTCAGAGTTGGAGGAATTGTGCACACACTGGTGAAGGTTCTATGGACCTTCCTTGACTTGGGAAGATCCATTAACTTACTGATCACAAAATCTGCTTCTCAGTGACTGAGTAGGGATTGAATGCAGGTCACTTGCAGGTTTTCAAACCAGGATTTGGGACTCATGACCAAGTTTTGTCCCCAGGCCACCTCTGTGCCTGGTCAAAGCAATGTGGCCACACCAATAGTAACTTGACTCATTCTCTTTCCTCTTGTTGACTTTCACTTCTCCAGATCTATGGGACAACTAGTTCTAGGAGTAACTGACAAGGTTGAGCCCAAATCTGCTGATTTTAGACTTTAGTCTGACACAAACTTCAACTCCTAATGACTAGGAATGTCAAACTGTATAGAAAAGCATTCTATTTACTTGTTCATTCATTCATTCATTCATTCACTCATTCATTTATTTTTTGATTTGCTTTTGTTTTGTTTTTGAACCACACATGGTGATGCTTAGGGGTTACTCCTGGCTCTGCATTTAGGAATTACACATGGCGGAGCTCAGGGGACCATATGGGGTGCTAGGGATCGAACCTGGGTTGGCCTTGGGCAAGGAAAGTGCCCTACCTGCTGAACTATCTCTCCAGCCTCTATTCATTCGTTCATTCATTCATTCACACATGCATATGGAGAATCTCCTATGTGTTGGGTGTGGAAGAACAAGTGTACAGAAAGGTTTCAGACATGAACAATTGAAAATTGAACTGTAACCCCTTAATGTCTTTGAGCAGAGTCTCCTGCCCCGGCTCCTGGTTCACCGGAGCCCCTCGGTGGGGGGTGGGTTGAGTTTCCCTCCCTGCCCTGAGCAGAGCCCCAGCAGCTGAAGAACTCTGGAACCCAGCCACAGCCATGCTCAAGGCCACTTTCCACATGCTTGGACGAGCTGGGGCTGAGATCCTCAAGCCTGCTCGGATCGGGACTGGGCCTCCTCTACCCAGATCCCCCATTTTCCAGTAGCTAGGCAGTCACACCCACAAACTGCCCCTGGTGCCATGTAATCGCAGCCAAGGTTCAGAGACTATAAAACAAAGCTCCTGGAAGCGTGCAGCCAAGACCTCTTATTGTCTAGTTCTCCCTCTTGGAGAATCCGGCAAGCTACTGAGAGTATCCTGCCCACACGGCAGAACCTGGCAAGCTCCTGTGGTGTATTCGATATGCCAAAAACAGTAACAATGATGGGTCTCATTTCCTGACCCTGAGAGAGCTTCCAATGTGGCACTGTTAGGAAGGATGAGTAAAGAGAGAATGCTAAAATCTCAGGGCTAAGATGAATAGAGACATTACTGGTGCCCACTGGAGCAAATCTGTGAACAACAAGATGACAGTGATACAGTGATAATGTCTTTGATAGAGACCAAAATACTGCTGCTCAGAACTTCAAGGAGAATGTGCCTAGTGTAGGAATGGCAAAGGAAGGTTTCATTAAAGGTGGTGGTGAGTGTTTCAGAGCTGGGAGTGGGGCTGAGGCAAAATTTCATGGTACTAAAATAAACCTGGCACAAGGCACCACAAACTAGAGGTGCTGAGGTGGTGCCATTTATAGTCTATGTGTGGCTGGGATGTGGGGATCTGGGACAGGTGAGCCACAGTGAAAGGGATTAGAGGCAGGGGGGTAAAGTTGAATCATCTATCACCATGCAGACATTCCACATCCTAGTATTTTATTAAGAAAGCAAAGTTGGTGTGGGTCACTTTGATTTAAATGCTCCAAACCCAAAGCCAAAGCCAAAGCAAATCCAACAAACCAAAACACAGGCACATCTTAGATGTACTAAACTCTAAGTTTTAGGAAAACTGGACTTTTTAATGATCCATCCATTTCAACACTCCATTGGTGTTATAATTGACCTGAGAAATGTATAATATGAAGTCTATTTTCTTCTCATAAGACTTAAAGATGAAATGGATGAGGGAACACAACATGGGTTGACTGAGTAGTAAATTTGGGTTATCTTCCTGCACAGCTGGGCCTCTGTACTGGCCTGACTCCAGACATTATAAGGGGAAATGTGAACAAATGCAGCTTTTGTGCCTCAGAGTTCATCAAAATCTAAATTTTTTACAGTTCTTTTTATGTTGCCCTAAAATGTTACTTGACTAAAATAATCTTCCCCTTGATAGCAAAGAATGGCTCACAAGCTACAGATTCATTGGTCAACCTGACATTCCAGGTTCCAAGAGCAAATGCAGGGTCCCGTTTTGCTGGAACACAGATCTTGTGGGTGATTTATGGGTGGGAATGATTTAAGGCTCAATTACTCTCCTTTAACAGCTCCTGCAGTGCCTCTTACTCAGAATTGTATAGCATTTCCCTTTGGGCTCCTTGTGCTCCAAATAATTTCCCTCTCCAGTTGAACATGCTGATTTCTTCCTTGACTTTAAGACTCACCTTGGAAAAAAAGCAAACACTGATCCTCAGTAGATACACAGCTATCCACCAAGAAACCAACCCACAGAGAGAGCAAACAACTTGCCTGTTACCACATGAGGGGTTATATGTAAGTTAGGGCAACTTTGGTTTTGGGTTTTTTTTTCTTTTTGGGTCACACTTGGCGATACACAGGGGTTACTCCTGGCTCTGCACTCAGGAATTACTCCTGGCGGTGCTCAGGGGACCATATGGGATGCTGGTTGGCTTCATGCAAGGCAAACGCCCTATCTGCTGTGCTATCACTCCAGCCCTAAGGCAACTTTGGAGACTTTTCACATTTTTCTCATTTTCTGAGAAAAACTAGGATTAATATTAGTAGCTGAGGGTCCAGAGGGAGTACAGTGGGCAGAGTGCTTGCCTGTGTTTGATCCCCAGCACCACAGATGATCCCCAAGCCCCACCAGGAATGATCCTTGAGTGCAGATACTTTCCCAACCCCAAGCCATACCGGGTATGGTCCAAAATCCAACTTTTTTCCCTCCAAAGAGTAGAGGGGCATGACCCTTGTCAGGGCCTGACTGAATAATCTTGTGGGGGTCATGCAACTGGCACTGAGCAAAGGGGGGTGAATCTCTCCCTGATGGTTCAGCTGAGGATGAAATCAAGCTCCTGGTTTCACTCTGCACACAAGGTCAGTCTGAAAGATAGACAGCAAGTTCCCTCCCCACCCAAAGACTCTCGGGCTGAGGTCTAAGAAAACGGTCTCTACCACCAGCTCATCAATGCAAACAGCAGTTTGGGTGTATTTCCATACAGTGTTTTTTTTTTTTTTTATATATATACAGTGTATTTTTGACCACAGAATATCACCAAGCTTCTACGTAAAGACCCGAGCATTTCTCTTCATCAAGCCTATCCTTCTTTTATTTTTTAAAACTCCCCTCCGGGGTCAAAGGGTGGGGTGATAGAGCCCACGCAGGCTACCCCCAACCCCCTCGAAGGTTTACCCCTTTCCCAGGGACACCACTTACGCATCCTCCTTACCCTGGGATGGTTGAAACATATGCCCCAATGAGTCTCAGCTTCGGGACATGAGAGGAAGCCCTCGTTTCCCCAGACGAGCTGCACAGATGTGTGGGGAACAGGCTGGTCTCATACCGAGAGCGGTTCTGGATAGGAACTTTACTTATTATTTATTTAATTCATTAATTCATTAATTCATTAATTTTGATTTTGGGGTCACACCTGGCAATGCTCAGGGCTTAGTTCTGAGCATTGCGTTCAGGAATTACTTTTGCATTCAGGAATTACTCCTGGCAGACCTGGGGGAAGGTAGTCCCTATGGTGTGCTGGGGATCGACCTGGGTTGGCTGTGTGCAAGCAAACTCCGAATCCGCTGTACTCCAGAACCTTCGGGAGGAACCCTTTAAAAATTGTCGTCTCATGCAACACTGTCACCAGAGGACTCTGAACCCAGCTCAGGGGTCAGCTGGAGGGAAGACTCAGACAGAGTTGAATAGGGAACGAAAGGCCGGAGATCCTGAGGCCGGGGCCCTGCGCCACTCAGACGGGGACTGTCATCTTCTCCCTTACCTCGAGAAACTCCAGATTTCTATCTTTGGAGTCAGGAGTGCTGATTTTTATTTTTCCTTAAGTTTCTTTGCGGGTGGAAGTAGAGCACTGGCTGTTCTCAGTCAGCCAGGCCAGTGGGTCAGTGTCAGGGCCAGAGGACACCATGCTGCTCAGGGGTGACACCCAGGTCACCCCTTGTGGTGCTCAGGGACCTCCAGGGGCTGCACCCCATGATACTGCTATGGGACCCATGTGGGGGTGGGAGTCTAATCTGGGTGGGGAGCCTGCTAGGTCTGTTCCCTGACTGCTGTGCTGCCTAAGACTCTCCAGTTTCCGAGTGAGCAGGGCAGAGATTTCAGAATGTGCCTTTGCTGTCGGCTGCATGACGTTTTGGAGGATGTGTTTGTGTGTGTGTGTGTGTGTGTGTGTGTGTGTGTGTGTGTGTGTGTGTGGCCTTTTCTGGTTTTCTCTTGCTTTCGACTTACAAGTGATTCCGTCTGCTCACTGCTGCCCCCACGGTCATCTTACACCCAGGAAAGCAAAGTAGAAAGGCACGAGTCTGGCGAGACAGATCTAGGCTTCCTGCCACGGCTCCATCAGTGCTGGGTCTTCTCAGTGCTCAGGCCACTCTGTGTTGAGTGGCCTGAGCACTGAGATCAGCACTTTGGAAATATTCTGGACAGTAACAGAGCATCTTCGCAGCAGCGAGCACGCTGAATGGTGTAGCCCGGAAGCTTGAATCTAAATGAAGGTTTGTAAGAAAATTGGGAATTCACTTGTTTCCGAGTGAGTGAACGGGTAAGTTAACCACTGCCCAGGTTCCTGGTCAACATGCACCGAGACCATGGAGTGGGTGGAATAAATGTAAACCACCATAAGATCCTAGGGAAGAATGACGGAAGCTCAGTGCTTCCCCATGAACGGGTCTTTGCCTAAGTTACTGAGAAGTTGGGGGCCCTCCCTCAGGGAGCTCTGGTCTCTAGTGGCTCGGAGGCAGGCTGAGGAACATGGGTTCCACAGACCGGCTCCACAGTAGGAAGCGGCAGGGAGTGGAGAGACCGCAGGGGACTGAGCCTTCTCAGGCCCTTCCCTTGATGTCCCCGTCGCTCTGGGCTCCTCCCCCATAATTTGAAGATGATGGAAGAAGCTTCCTTCCATCTCTAGAACACAATCACACTGTGAGTGGGAGTGGAAACGGGAGAGGAGCACATGCAGCTTTCTAATGGAATCCTGGTAGCCATCTGCTTAGATAATGTGCATTATCTTCCAGAAACGGCAAAGGAGACTCAATTAGCACTGTTGCTCTGCTTGGTCCATGGGTGGAGGAAGTGCTCAGATGGGAGACAGAGAGACAGAGCGACTCCTATTAGGCCCCGTGACTGAGTTGTCTTTGTCATCTGCTTTTAATTAGGGGGGGAAAAAAGGCGGGGGGGGGCGGGGAAGTCTCCTTATCCCACTCCTGGCTTTTTATAAGGAGTAAAATGAAATCTAAAAATAACGAGGAGTGGGGAGGGATTGAAACACAGGCAAGGATGGCCTAAAAATCAGAAATGGAACAGAGAAGAGTTTCAGTGGGAAGTAGCTGCACAGAAATTGCCAGGGTTAGAAAGATGCTGCAGTATCTGAGATCATCCCCTGACCTCAAAGCTGCATTGCAACCTCAGGCTCATTGGAAAGAAGTTGCTTTTTTCTATGGTAGGGGAGAGAGAAAAAGGCAGAGATATAAGTGTCTGGGCGGGAAAGACAGTACAGGAGCAAGGCTCTAGCTTTGCATGCGGCTGACCTAGGTTCCATCTCCAGCACCTCCTTTGGTTCTCCCAACATCTACAGGAGTGATCCCTGAGTGTAGCAATGTGAGTGTTTACTTAGGAACAGAGGGAGAAAGAAGTATAACTAATAGGCAAGGGGTCATTTTTTAGAAAAATGTGCTGTGAATTGAATTCAGCAAGTAGACTAAACAGGAGCCAGGAGCCCAGCTAAGCACAGGACAGATTCCTGAGGGAGCTGGGCATAAGCTTTCTGGGAGGAAGTTTTTGGAAGTGAGTCCTGGTTGCACAGGGAATTATGGACAATTGTCTTTGAGAACACCCAAGCACATGTTTGAGAAGAACAGAAGAGGCATGCTCAGGTGGGCCAGAAGAAGGTGGCATTTCTGAGGTAGACAGCACCTCCTGAAGGAGTTCCAGGTCTCTGCAACTACATTTCTATCTTCTTCTCCAGGGCTAGCCTTATTGGAGAATGCCAGACATTTAAAGGGAAATACCTGTCAGAGGTGATGCAGAAACAATGCCAACTCCAGTCATTGAATTCAGCAACATAACTAGAAATAAGCAACCTTGAAGCTTAGCACAGAAGCACTAATTTCTCAGCTCCTGTTCCACATTCCCCAGAGTTGGTAGAGGGCTCTGCTCTCACAATTACCCGGTACAACAGGCACCAACATCCAGTCTTGTTTCTGTCCCAGCTGGAGAAGGTTGTTACTACATTGCCTCAAAGGAGCGAGCCCATGTGAACTTTGCTGCACTTTATTCCAGAGATGATGCTCCCTTCTCACAGCCCACAGATGAGGATTTGATGCCCAACCATAGCCAAGGGCACAAAGACCCCTGTGCAGTCTTCTGCATACTCCAGTCAAGGAAGAGAGACACTTCACCTGTTTTGTAAGCAGCAGTTGTGGGGCAGGCATGGAGGGATGGCCAGTGAACGGATGGTTCAGCAGTCTCAGATGATGCTGGAGAGATGGAAGCATGTATAAGTGCCAGGAACATGTTCTTCTAAAGACAACACAGCATTCTTCTGAATGGACACTTTTGCAGAGTAGACATACATGTGGCTCTATAGAGGGCTGACATGAAAAGTTGGTTGTCATCACCAATGAGGTCAACTTCACTTATTCGGGAAATGCAAATTGAGGTTATCAGGAGATATCTATTCACACCTATGAAGTAAGGATGGTTGATGTTGAGAAGATTGGAAACAAAAATGTTAGGCAAGGATGTAGCGAAAAAGGGACTCTGGGACACAACTGGTAAGAATGTGAATTGGTTCAGCCTTTCAGTAACAGCATAGAGAGTCCCTTAAAAAGTGGGAAACTCCTAAACATATAATCGTAGGTCATAGAATACTAATTTAAGAGAATATTTGCCTCTCTAAACTCATAGAAGCATTATTCACAATAAGCAAAACATGAGATCAATTTAAATTTCCAATGACAGGTGTCTGGATACAGAAGCTGAGGTGAATGTATCAATTAAGATTATTCTGGTTTTAATGGAATAGATAAGGGATCACTAAGAAAATGATGGCTGGAGGAACCAGTTGGGATGGGAGATGCATGCCAAAAGTAGATAATGGAACAAACATGATGACCTCTTAGTGTCTGTGTTACAAGCCATAATGCCTGAAAGTAGAGAGAGAGAGTATGGGGAATATTTTCTGCCATGGAGGCAGGGGGAGGGTGGGAAAGGGGGGTATACCAGGGATATCAGTGGTGGGGAATGTGCACTGGTGGAGGATGGGTGTTTGATCATGTGAGATTGTAACCCAAACATGAAAGCTTGTAACTATCTCACAGTGATTCAATAAAATTTTTTAAAAAGATTATTCTGTTTTGTTTGTTTGTTTTTGTTTAGGATGAGAAAATTGTGACTCTGGGGACAAAACTCTATGGATGTGGAGAGATGAGGCTAAGTAACATAAATAAGTAGAATATGCCTTGTCATCTGTGAGCTATAGAAGAACTTAAGCAAACTTGCCCTAGACAGAACTAACCCCTAGAGTTAGTGACAGCTCCCTTCTGAGGGAAAGGATGGGATTGAATGGATAAGTAGAGGGACTTTTTTTTTGACGGGAGAGGGCACACCCTATGATGCTCAGGGCTCATTCCTGTCTCTGAGCTCAAGAATTACTCCTGGCAGTGCATAGGGGACTACATGGAATCCTGGGATCAAACCCGGATCGGCCTTTCTTGCTGTACTATCTCTCCAGTCCAGTAGAAGGACTTTTTGGTGATGGATGAGCATGGAAATTTGGTGTGGTGAGTGTGGTGAATATTATATATATACGTGTGATGCTCATTTCCTGAAATTTTATGTTGCAAACCAGTGATAAATCAAAGGAGAAAAGGTTTGGTACTCACTGGGAAACTCACCTGTACACCTTCATCTGATAAAGGGATAATATCCAAGATGTATGAAGAACTCACAAAACTCAACAACAAAAGTGCAGACAACCCAATTTGGTTGGCGAGAAGGCATGCAGATGGCCAGTGGATATGTGTAAAAATGACTATCAAGCAAATGCAAATCAAAACACGGTACTATTACCTCATGTCAGTGATATCTATTTTGAAGGGGTATAAAATTATAGCCCTAAACCTTATAAAACATGATCGCAATAAGGAAGTAAATAGACTCGTTCTTATTATCCTACTAATCTGTGTGTTAATTTGGCTGAATGGTCTATCAGGTGTGTGTGAGTGCAGTTGTGGAAAGTTGTTCTATGGAAAATGGGAAAATTTGGAGCCCATTTGGAGCCTATTTGGGACAGATAGGGAAGTGGTCCAGGAAACTCTTGACAAAACCAAGAGTGAGAACACAGCAGTAGAGGTGAAAGGTCCTGAATTTCAGCATCCTCTTTTAGTTTGCCATAAGCAAAATTTCCTTTATTTTTAAATTTCAGAATAGGAAGTCTTGAATGAATCCTAGGATGTTGCATGACCAGCATCTGTTTATCTTAACCTTACCTAGAGTGAAACCTAGCAAAGAATCAGTGGAGCCTCCAGTTTTGTCTTAGGAGTCTCCTTATTGCTTAGATTTTGAACAAATAGAGGAATAAAGCAAATAACAGATGGTAAATGGAAGCCTGACCTTGGTCAAGACCAAGTTATAGGAAGTAACTTACACCAAAGTAGGTTTCATTATGACCAGTTGCAGAATTGCCAGACTTTTCAATCCAGACAACTCTCCAACTCCTGCCTCAAAGACCTGCCTTCAGGAGTAGCACAGCTCCTACTGTTTGGAAACTTGGTTCCTCACGAGAAATTTAAGTCCATATAAAAATAGCTGGAATGGAGCAAAGCTTGTGGTTCACAAATGTTTCTGAACAAAGACATTTGGAGTCGTTATCTGCTCCAATCAATACATTTCATATCCTCAGACTAGCAAGTGCTATTTAACTGTTGCCAAATATGCTTCACTGTATAATTTAAATTTCTGAAAACTAAGTGGAAATCTCTCTTTTTTTTTTTCGGGTAAGGATATGGTAAAAAACAGAGCTCATCCCAGAAGGGGTCTTTGGGACATTGGAGGAGGGGAAGGGGCATTGTGCTAGTGGGTGTAGTATTAGAATGTTGTTGACATCAAAGTATCATGAACAGTGTTTTAAATAAAATGCAAAGGGGACAAATCCAATAAACAGTCTCTGAAAAAATAAACCTACCAAACACTCATGAAAAGGAAGCTTGTAACATTGTGATATGTGGTGATTGACTACTTGTTCCATCATTTAGCAGTATATAGAAACTAAATTGTAAACCTGAGTTACATATATACATATATGTGTGCTACACTTTATATTAGAAAACATAATGTATAGGCCCCCCTGCACCTCGCGGCCCTGAGAGAAACTGCCCCCAAGTCGGCACCCTGCCGGCTTGGGCTCTTCAGGACCCCTACCCCCACTTTGCCGCCACTGCCAGCCAACCTCAGCGCCGCCCTAATTCACAGGTCCTGCCCAGATTGTGGGGACGTGTCCTTTCGTCAGGAGGCGTGGCCTCAAAGGGGCGTGGCCTCCCTCCCAAACAGCAGCCGCTAATGGGGCCGCAGTTGTTTCTCCCCTCTCACTGCATTGCTCACTTGTGTCATAATTTATGTAACCTACTCCTTTAAAGAACACCGTGGCTTTCTTATAACTATATGCCAATCGTCAACTACCCTATCCCATCCTAACTTCATAAAAACTGTCAGTGAACACAAGAGGTTGCACAAAAAACCTTTATAAAGAGATTACAGCCTCAAGTCTTCAATAGGGGCCCTACATAAGCCAGGAAGAGCGCCTGAGGGTAAGACCTATAACAACATGAAGAAACAGCGAAAATTCCCACCACCAGGAGAGAATGAAAAAAAACTCACAGAAGCCTCAACAGGGACTGCCCACAAATACAGCTTCCTCTCAGATAGAGAATTCAGAGAGGAAATCGTGAAGATGATTGACGATCTCAAAGCAACTATGGAACGGACATCCAATAAATTCAGGGAGGATATGAACGCAGCATTGGAACGGACCACCAAGATAATATGGGAAGAAATGAGAGCAGAAATCTCAAAGCTACGAACAGAAGTGACTCAATTAAAGGAATTGGTAGATGAAATAAAAAACTCTGAAGGAGCCCTGAACAGTAGAACGACCTCAGCCGAAGACAGAATCAGTGAGCTTGAGGATGAGCTACAGAAAGCATATAGGCAACAACAACTGATGGCAAAAGGCCCCAAAATGGCTCTAGGGCGAATCAGAGTCCTAGGGGATGACCTCAAGAGGAACAACGTAAGAATCATTGGGGTATCAGACACACAGGGAACTAATCCTAATGATAAAACCACAGTCAAAGACATCATTGCTAAGAAATTCCTAGAGCTAGAGAATGCAGGCATTCAGATCCAAGGAGTCTGAAGGGTGCCAGCTAGAAGAGACCCCAATAAAAAATCTGCAAGGCATATCATAGTCACAATGATGAATGCCATGGATAGAGACACAATACTGCAAGTAGCAAGGTTAAAGAAGAAAATCCATACAAAGGAGCACCCCTTAGATTTACAGCAGACCTATCAGAAGAAACCCTCCAAGCCCAAAGACAATGGTGGGATATAGTGAAAAAAAATCAATGAAATGAATGCCTCACCAAGAATGCTTTATTCGGCTAAGCTCTCACTTAAACTTGAAGGAACCATACATTACTTCACAGATAAACAACAGCTCAGAAACTTCATAGACTCAAAACCAAACTTAAAAGAAGAACTAAAGGGGCTACTGTAAGACAAGGAAAAACCCTACGAGAACAACAAACCCTACAGAAAGATGACACAAAATCCCATGACAATAATCTCTCTCAATGTCAATGGCCTAAACGCACAAATTAAAAGACACAGAGTGGCAAAATGGATTCGGAAACAGAACCCAACATTCTGCTGCCTACAAGAAACACACCTGAACAGTCAGAGCAAATACAGACTCAAAGTCAAAGGATGGAAAACTATCCTGCAAGCAAACAACTCCCTCATAAAAGCTGGGGTGGCCATACTAGTATCTGACAACATAGATTTCAGACTGAAAAAGGTTAGAAGGGACATTGAAGGTCATTTTCTACTCATCAAGAGATATGTACAACAGGAAGAAATCACGCTCTTAAATGTATATGCACCTAATGAGCGACCAGCTAAATACTTAAAACAACTCCTAGTAGAATTTAATGGGGACATCACTAGTACCATGATAGTAGTTGGAGACTTCAACACTACCTTATCACCTCTGGATAGATCAACAAGAACAAAACTCAGCAAGGAGACAAAGGCTCTGAAGGAAGAAATGGAGGAGAGAGGGCTAATAGACCTATACAGGGCTTTACACCCCAAAACGAAAGAATACACTTTTTTTCCAGTGCACACGGAACATTCTCCAAAATATACCACGTTCTGGGTCACAAATCATACCTCAATAGAATTGGGAAGATAGAAATTGTATCAACTATCTTTTCAGACCATGATGCGCTGAAAATAGAAGTTAACCACACACAGACGCAGAGAACCAAATCAAACACCTGGAAGTTAAACAACTCATTGCTGAACAATGAGTGGGTCACAAAGGAAATCAAGGAAGAAATCAAAAGATACCTCGAAACAAATGAGAATGAAGACACAAACTACCAGAACCTATGAGACGCAGCTAAAGCTGTATTAAGGGGAAAATTTATAGCCCTACAATCATTTCTCAGGAGGAAAGAAAGGGCCTACGTAGATGGCTTGACTTCGCAGCTCAAGATATTAGAAAAGGATGAGCAGAAGGAGCCCAAACCGGAGTGAAGAAAAGAAATAATAAAACATAGAGCAGAAATTAACGACATGGAAACCCAAAAAACAATCCGAAAGATTAATGAAACAAAAAGCTTGTTCTTTGAGAAAATAAATAAGATCGATAAACCACTAGCAAGACTCACAAAGAAAGAGAGAGAGAACCCTAATAAACCGAATCAGAAACGAAAAGGGGGACATTACAACAAAAACTAATGAAATTCAAAAGATTATCAGAGATTACTTTGAAAGTCTGTATGCCATAAAACAAGAGAACCTAGAAGAAATGGATAAATTCCTGGATTCCTACAATCTCCCAACACTGAACAAAGAAGACTTGGAATATCTGAACAGACCCATTAATATCAAGGAAATTGAAACTGTAATCAAAAGTCTCCCCAAAAACAAAAGCCCAGGCCCAGATGGCTTCACTGGCGAATTCTTCCGAACATTTAAAGAAGACCTGTTGCCAGTTCTCCTCAAGCTTTTCTAAGAAATTTAAAAAATAGATACTCTACAAAACAGTTTTTATGAAGCACATATCTCCCTAATACCAAAAGCAAATAAAGACACTGCTAACAAGGAAAACTTCAGGCCAATATCCCTGATGAACACAGATGTGAAGATCCTCAACAGAATACTAGCAAATAGAATCCAACAGCTCATCAAAAAGATTATACATCATGACCAAGTCGGATTCATCCTTGGGATGCAAGGATGGTTTAACATACGCAAATCAATCAACATAATCCATCGCATCAACAAAAGTAAAAATAAAAACCATATAATCATTTCAACAAATGCAGAGAAAGCATTTGACAAGATCCAATATCCATTTATGATGAAAACTCTCACCAAAATGGGTTTTGGAGGAACTTTGCTCAAGATAGTCAAAGCTGTCTATCACAAACCCATGGCAAGCATTATCCTCAATGGAGAAAAACTAAGGGCCTTTTCTCTAAGATCAGGGACAAGACAAGGATGCCCACTCTCACCACTTCTGTTCAACATAGTACTGGAAGTACTTGCAATAGCAATTAGGCAGGAAAAAGACATTAAGGGCATCCAGATAGGAAAGGAAGAAATGAAGCTCTCACTATTAGCAGATGACATGATTCTATACCTAGAGAATCCTAAAACCTCCATTAAGAAACCCCTAGAAACAATAGACTTGTATAGTAAAGTTGCAGGCTATAAAATCAATACCCAAAAATCCATGGCCTTCCTATACGCAAACAGTGAGATAGAGGAAAATGACATAAAAAAAAAACAATGCCATTCACAATTGTGTCCCAAGTACTTTCAGAATCAGCCTAACTAAAGAGGTTAAAGATCTCTACAAAGAAAACTACAAAACCCTACTCCATGAAGTTAAAGAAGACATGAGGAAATGGAAAAATATTCCCTGCTCATGGATAGGAAGACTTAACATTGTCAAAATGGCAATGCTCCCTAAAGCACTATACAGATTCAATGTGATCCCCATAAGGATACCCATGAAATTCTTCAAAGAAATAGACCAAGCAATCCTGAAATTCATATGGAACAACAAATGCCCATGAATAGCTAAAGCAATTCTTGGGAAAAAGACGATGGGAGGCATCTCCCTCCCCAACATTAAACTCTACTACAAAGCGGTAACAATTAAAACAGCAAGGTACTGGAACAAGAGCAGAGCCACAGACCAATGGAGCAGGGTGGACTATCCCTACACACCACCCCAGTTGTATGAACACCTAATCTTTGATAAGGGAGCAAGAAATGTGAAGTGGATCAAGGAAAGCCTCTTTAACAAATGGTGCTGGCATAACTGGACAACCACATGTAAAAGAATGGGTTTAGACCTCGACCTGACACCATGCACAAAAGTTAGATCAAAATGGATTAAAGACCTCAACATCAGACCACAATCCATAAGGTACATTGAAGACAAGGTTGATATTGTCTTGATATTGAATATCAAGATATTGAAGCCAAAGGTATCTTCAAAGATGACATGGAACTAAGCAATCAAGTAGAAACAGAAATAAACAATGGGACTATATTAAACTAAGAAGCTTCTGCATCACAAAAGACACAGTGACCAGAATACAAAGGCAATATACAGAATGGGAAAGGATATTCACCCAATACCCATCTGATAAGGGGTTGATATCAAGGATATATAAGGCACTGGTTGAACTCTACAAGAAGAAAACATCTAGCCCCATCAGAAAATGGGGCGAAGAAATGAACAGAAACTTTCTCAAGGAAGAAATACGAATGGCCAAAAGGCACATGAAAAAATACTTGTCATCACTAGTCATCAGAGAGATGCAGACCACACAACTATGAGATACCACCTCACACCACACAGACTGGCACACATCCAAAAAAACAGAAGCAACCGTTGTTGATGTGGATGTGGGGAGAAAGGGACCCTCCTACATTGCTGGTGGGAATGCCAACTGGTTCAACCCTTCTGGAAAACAATTTGGTCACTCCTCAAAAAATTAGAAATTGAGCTCCCATTTGATCCATCAATACCACTTTTGGGAATATACCCTGGAGAGGCAAAAAGATATAGTCAAAATGACATCTGCACATGTATGTTCATTGCAGCACTGTTTACGATGGCCAAAATCTGGAAAAAAACCAAGTGTCCAAGAACAGATGACTGGCTAAAGAAACTTTGGTACATCTATACAATGGAATACTATGCAGCTGTCAGAAAAGATGAAGTCATGAACTTTGCATACAAGTGGATCAACATGGAAAGTATCATGCTAAGTGAAATGAGTCAGAAAGAGAGAGACAGACATAGAAGAATTGCACTCATCTGCGGAATATAAAACAACAGAATGGAGGCCTAACACCCAAGAATAACAGAAATAAGTACCAGATTTGCTTCATGGCTTGGAGACCAGCCTCACATGCTGGGGGAAAGGGCAGCTCAGATAGAGAAGGGAATATCAAGCAAAAGTGTGGTGGGAAGACCCGTTCCGGATGGGAGAGGCGTGTACGAAGCAGACTATAGACCGAACACATTGGCCACCCAAGACCTCCATTACTAACTACAAAGCCCAGAGGGAGAGAGGGAACAGAGGGGAATGCTCTGCCAAAGAGGCAAGGTGGGGAGGGGAATGGGGTGGGAGGGGGTGGGAGAGATGATGGGGTCATCAGCGGAGAATGGGCACTGGTGGAGGGACAGATACTCAAGCTGTATATGACTGAAACACAAGCACGAGACTATGTAAACCTGTATCTGTACCCCCACGGTGATTCATTAATAAAAAAATAAAAATAAAAAAATAAAAAGTGATGTAAGAAAAAAAAGAAAACATAATGTATATAAATTGCCTTACATGAGTATCTTGTGTTAGTTATGTTATTATTAACCAAATTATTGGTTTATTTCCACCAATAGGCATTACCAGGCAATGAAGGGAAAAGAAAGAAAAGAGTGAGTTGTTAACCATCCATTAAGTTAGACAGAAGTAGAGAGTTAGCAGGAAAACTTGGATTGATCTGAGGATAGCTCAGTGGGCATGGCAGCAGGTTTTTGACCTCAGATCTCTGAGTTTGAGAATAGGGGAAGCTGGTAGGTTAGGGACACAGGTAGAAGCGTTTTTATTCCCTCCCCCAAAAAAGAATTTAAGGAGGAACTTAAGTGTAAGAGCACAGATGAAGCATCCAATGAAATAACTTCAGAAAAATAAAGTATCTTGTGCACAAAATCCAGCATGAGAGTACTGTGTCCCAGAGTCTGTAAACCCCACTATTACAATAGAGTATTTTTATCTAAAAAGCCACACCAGGGGCTGGAGTGATAGCACAGCGTGTAGGGCGTTTGCTTTGCACTCGGCCAACCCGGGTTCAATTCCCAGCGTCCTATATGGTCCCCTGAGCACAGCCAGGGGTGGTTCCTGAGTGCAGAGCCAGGAGTGACCCCTGAGAATCGCTGGGTGTGACCCAAAAAGCAAAAAAAAAAGTAATAAATAAATAAAAAGCCACACCAGTATTCACGATGTTTTTTTTAGTCAGTTCAATGTGGTTTATATCTTTGGATTAAAAAAGTAATAAAGCAGTTACAGAAAGAAACATTGTAACTTTTATTTTGGGTTGTTCTGTGGATTATAAAACATATATTCTATATACCACAATCCTCCATTCTGTTTTTTTTTCTCTTGTTGTTTGTTTATTTTTGAGCCACACCCAGTTGAAGTCTGGCTCTGCACACAGGTGCCACTCCTGGCAGACCTGAACTCTGGTCGGCTGCATGCAAGGCAAGCACCCTACTTGCTGCACTATTGCTCCAGCACTTGCATCATTCTGATGGTCATGGCTTAGTTGTATCTACTAAATTTAGTCTCAGTGAATCTACTTTTAATTTATTTATTGTAGCCACACCTCACTAGTGCCATTCTGCCTGGCATTTCAGTGCTTGGCCCCAGCAATGTGGTGTTCAGGCAGATGGGGTTACCAGTTCCACACCCAGTGCTATGGAGGGTATGTGTGGGGGGTACCGTGGTCCTAGGGAGTGCTCTCAGAGCCTTGTACACACAAGGCATGTGCTGCATCCCACGGATACTATTCCTCTCACCCAGTGAATCTGTTTTAAACAGTTGTTTGGGTGCCAATACTTGACTGTTCTCAGGACTTACTCCTGACTCTGGGCTCAGGGATCATTTCTAGTGGGGCTCTGGGGATCATATGTACGCTGGGGATGGATTCAGGGTTGGCCATGTGCAAGGCCAGCACCTTCAACCCTGGATACCCCTATTTTCCTGGCTTCTTCTTCTTTTACTTCTTATTATTTGCTTTGTGGGTCCCGCCAGGTGATGCTCAGGCGTTATTTCTGACTCTGCACTCAGGAATTAATCCTGACAGTGCTTAGGGACCTTATGGGATGCCAAGGATCAAACCCAGGTTAGCTGCGTGCAAGGCAAATGCCCTACCCACTGTATTATCGCTCCAGGCACTGGCCCCTTATTTTATTTAAATTTTATTATTTTATAAGTTAGTTCACAGCATTTGATTACATTTAATATTCAGACCCCAATCCCACCACCGTTACACCTTCCCACCACCAAATTCGAATGTTTCCATCCCAAGCCACAATCCCTGTCCCAAAGTTAGTTCACTATATATATTGTTTTCTTTTTGGGTCACACCCGGCAATGCACAGGGGTTACCTCCTGGCTTTGCACTCAGGAATTATTCCTGGAAGTGCTCAGGGGACAATATAGGATGTTGGGAATTGAACCTGAGTCAGTCACATGCAAGGCAGACGCCCTACCTACTGTGCTATTGCTCCAGACCCCAGTTCACAATATTTGATTACATTTAATATTCAGACACCAATCCCACCACCAAACTTGGGATGTTTCGTCCCAAGCCCCAACTCCTGTCCCAAAACACAACTGAAATAATATATTTTGTATTGTCTGTTTTGAAGAACTGCTGAATATGCTTTCAAAAAGGTGTTCATGTAGGAAACAATGTGAAGATTGTTCTATTTTGCCAGGAGTCATTAAGACATTCTATAGAATATTACTAACATGTTAAAGTTTGGATGATGTGAGCATTGGTATATATATCTGAAAATATGTATATATGCATATATATATATGTATTTCCCTCCATGATTTGTTGCCTACTGTCTGAACCCCATCAAATATGGTGTGGTAATTATGGAGAATGGGTAGGGAGTGTTTTATGATGTGTTGTATGACCGCTTTCACGGCGGGGCAGTCCAGGAATATGTTCACTCATATGTGAGGCTTGGTCTGAGCATGTGGAGGGCAGCCTAGAGCATGGTGGCAGGTGGGTAGTGGAGGTCAGCTGACGGGGCTGGGTCTCTTGGGGGCTGGGAGGGCTCTCACCCGTCTCCCTCTAAGGCGCTCCGAGTGAAAACAACCTGGCGCGGAATCTGGTGGCATGGCTAAGGGGGCCTCATTTTATGCTCCCTTCCGGGAGAAGCAGCTGTGTGATCTGGAGGGTGGCTGATGATGAGAGTGTCTGGCGCTGGCAGGAGGTGGCTTATGGGAGTGTCCCATAAGTCTCCACCCAGTCTCCACCCACCTGGGTGGCTGGAGACTGGGGCCAGCGGGCGGAGGATCTTTGCTTCTGGGTCCCATTGAGCCCAGAGTCCAAGGTCACAAAGTTCTGCATTACTTGGGTTCTGGTTGCTTCACATTACTTCACTCATGCGTGAGGCTCGGCCCAAGTGTGTGGAGGTCAGCGGGTGAGAAGTCAGCTGCCAGGGCTGGGTGCCTTGGGGTGGGGAGGGCTCTCATCCGCCTCCCTCTCGGCCCCTTATTTTAAAGACAACCACTTAGTAAATATTTGTTGTTTTGTTTTCCTGAATAAATCCATTTGTTATTTTTCTCACTATTTTTAAAGTCTTCAACTGTCACTTTGAAGCTGCTAATAAATACGAACACTTCCTACTTTGTCAGTTTACTTTAAAAACTTACAATAATTCTCTCAACACTTACTAAACTACTTTTTATGCCAACCTTCTGGACATTTTATTCCTAACACAAAAAAAATTGTACCTAGCAAATTTTTTTAAAGGACCCAGGAGCTGGGGAAGAAGAAAGATACAAGCATTCCAGAGCACCAGAGCAACTCGAACATTCAGTTTGAGTAAGTCAATCTCAGCCTGAGGGTGTCAAACTGTCACCTTCCTTATGGAACCTGAGAACTGTCAAATTCCTTCACCGTGAGGCTGACGCCTGCCGGCGAACATCCTTCCCACAGCCTGTGCGCGCTGAGCTTGCCACATGCCTCACAGAGCTGCTTTCCTTTGGGAGAAAAGTACAGGCTGGAGGTGCTAAGATCAGTGCTCTTCGACTTTTTTCCACCTGTGGGCCAGGATGTGTTCCTGCATTCCAGTACACAGACCAGTGGTTCTAGCTGAGGCGGCAGATTCATGGTTCCCAACCTTTCTACCCCTGTAGTCTGGCTGTTGAAGACCAGCACTCTGAGGTGATTATCAGTTAAGCTTTCTAACTAAACAGTCAAGGAATGAATGGGCTGGAAACAAAAGGTTACCACATTCCTATAGCTCAATGTGAATATTAAAAAGGGAAATATGCAAAAAATTAGGGATCCTTCTCACATTGTGGCATTAACAAAATCATAATATTTGAGCATAGCTTTGTATGTGCTTGGAGAGAGAGAGAGAGAGAGAGAGAGAGAGAGAAAGAGAGAGAGAGAGAGAGAGAGAGAGAGAGAGAGAGAGAGAGACCTTGCAAAGTGTGGTCTCTCTACTTTGTGTCTTGGGGGCAGGTACTGCACTGAGGTTTCATAGGTTGAAGTGGTAAGCAGAAAATTAATTCCCATTTCTGGAGACTTCCTGGAGAGAGTCTTTTGGGTCATGTTCAGATATGATTGCCATTGTGCGCCTATGGATGGGACAGGTTCTGAGCCATCTCTGAAGACCTGAGTGGGTGGACTGCACCCTCTCGAGGCCTGTCTTGGCCCCAGGTAGTGATGGTGGGGATATGCATGGCAGAGAAGGAAGGGAGGGAAGAATTGTTGTTTAGGCTCTGCACGTGACTAACTGGTCAGCCTTGGATAATTTATAGATGAGCTCTTTCCAGCACCTTTAAAAATCATTAACTGAAGGATATTTAAAGGATTTCTCGTGGAAGCTGCATGCTACCAGGCACATACTCTGTGGAGGGCTGTGTGGAAATTAGTGACTTATTTAATTTTTTTAAGAAAACAATCTGATTTGGCATGCCAGTGAGTCTTGGCATATTCCTTGATAGTTTTTATGAAGCGCTAACGAAGATATTTCCCTGGCTTGCTTGTGTCTATGATTGCCTTGTTTGCTTGTGTCTATGATTCTTTGCTTGGCAAGGCTCCTCAATAAAGAAAGGCGAGTCTCATCAGAAAATGAGGATGGGAAAGCTGGATATTCACATGACAAAGAAGGAAATAAACTCATATTCTATATCATATAGACATGAACTAAATATAGACCAAGAATGTTTTTATTTAGCCTTAATAATTATAAACATATTTGCTGTAAAAATATAAACAATTATAACTGTATTGAAATTTATATATAGTCCTATCACTTTTCATTTTCTTTCATCCACAGAGGA
Organism: Sorex araneus; assembly: GCF_027595985.1. Classification (NCBI taxonomy): domain Eukaryota; kingdom Metazoa; phylum Chordata; class Mammalia; order Eulipotyphla; family Soricidae; genus Sorex; species Sorex araneus. The sequence continues at coordinate 207,697,959 of NC_073313.1, read as the reverse complement.
AACTACTGTTCTAAATTTCATGTTGATCAGAATAATATCATCAGTGGTTTTATGAGCTTATCATATGGTTTTATGGTTTTGAGATGTTATGTAAAACAGTATCGGCTGTTTTTCTCTCTCTCTTTCCCTCTCTCTCTATATCTCTCTCTTTCTCTCTCCTCTCCTCTCTCTAGGCCTCTCTCCAGGCTTGGGATATTCCTGGCTCTGTGCTCAGGAGTGCTCCTTGATGGTGCTCCAGAGACCTTATGCTGTGCTGGGGCATTTGAACTGGGTTGATTGTGTGCAAGACAAGCACCTTGACTCTTATACTATCAGTCTGACCCTTTGGTCTGAGTTTTCATCTCTGTTACATTTTGCTGTTTAATTACATTTACTCTGCTATGACTCTTACTAAATCTGTGGGGAGTGCATAAAAAAGGAATAAAAGATAATATTGCTTATTAAAAAAAGAATAAGAGAAAACACAACACCCAAAGATAACAAAGAAAATGTGGTATTATATATGGTTAGTTAGACATACAATGGAATAATAGTTAGTTGTAGAAAATAAGAAAATTCTGCCATTAAATCAATATGAATGGAACTTGAGGCCATTGAGTTGAGTGAAATAAGTCAGACAAAGAGAGACAAATGCCGTATGCTCCCACTTACATGCGGGACCTAGAGATGCTGAGTACTGGAACAAGGCAGCACATTTGAAGTCAGGCACTGGGGCTCTGGGGGATGTGGGGAGATGCTGGAAAACTTTGAATTATAAAATAACTAAGTGGGGTCTGGAATGATACTATAGCAGGCAGTACCTTTACATGTGACAGACCCAGGTTTGATCACTGACATCCCATTTGGTCCCCTAAGTAGTGATTCCTGAGTATAGAGCCAGGAGTTAACCCCTGAGCACCACCAAGTAAGGTTCCAAAACCAAAAATGAAAAGAACTAAGAGGCAGGGTATGATGTTCATGGTGTCTGCATGGTTACTGATGTACATGTACATGGTGTGCTGTGATTCCTGGGATGAGAATAGAACTTGGGTGGAGAAATTGTACAAGAGCTAATGCACTTGACTGGCATGAGGCTGACTTAGGTTTGATCTTTGACAGCAAAGTATGGTCCCCTGAGCATACTTTGCTGAGCCCTGAGTGCAGAGCCAGGTGTAAGTCATGGCACTTCTGGCTGTGATTCAAGCCCTCTTCCTCCGTCAGAAAATAATAGGAGAGAGAGAAGGAGAGAGAGAGAGAGAGAGAGAGAGACAGAGACAGAGACAGAGACAGAAAGAGACAGAGGGAAGTGTGTGTGCAAAACTTCTACTTCTTCTGGACCTGTGGGGAAGGAAAAGTTTCTCTCATCCAGAACCAAAGAAATCAAGCACCAAATGACCTTTCCTAAAGCTTCATTACAAGCTTGCTCTTCAAGCCCCTGTTCTCCCTTGAACCTGATCTCAGTTGCTTGTCTCTGTGACTCTTAGCTTGCCGAGTTCCACTCAAGAAGCCTGTATTCTCTCTTGAGCATGTACTTCTCCCTCACACCTTCAAAATAAGTTTCAATAAAAACTTTCAAAAAACAACAGAAAAGGTTCATTCCATCAAGATGGTGTGTGGTGGGTGCAGGGGATATGGCTGGGAGTGTTCGCCCATCTCCCGCGCAGAGCCAGCCACCTCGGGCCTGCAACGGGCTGCAGCTCCCCTGGGTGCTCAGGTTGATGCCCCAGCTCCCTCACTCCCAGAGATGCTGCCCTGGTGCCATGGAGTCAGGCCTTGGTAATTCCATTGCCCCATTGTTCTGTGTAAATCGAGGGAGAGAAACGCTTCTCTACCTTTTTTGACTAAAATGCAAACCACCTGCCCCAGAGGTCTGAAACCAGCATGTGCCTGTTAATTTGACTCCATCACCCTCTGCCACGAGGTCCCAGGTCCTGCGTGGGCTGACTCTGCCCATGGCCTTCCCCTCTGCACAGCCTGGCAAGCCCATCTTTCCAGTGACTCTCTCCAGCCAAAACCGCTCTGGAGTCATCCCACGCTCAACCGGCCAGGAAATCCTCTTGGCTCCACTTCTCCATCCGTATCCAGAACGCCGCCTGCCTCTCCACACCACCATGGCCACTCCCGGCTCCAATTCCCATCATCTCTTGGCAAAATCCTTTGGCCGCCTCCTTCTCTCCTGGCTTCTGCCTGTCTTGGACACAGCAGTCAGAGGGATCCTGTTACACGGAGACCACTGCCCTCTGCTCTGCTTCCTGCCCTGCCAGCTCATTCATGGCGGCAATGAATATTCTGACTGGGCTTGCTCTCTGACCAACTCTCCTCCTTCCTCTCCGGCCTCACGCACTCCCTGCTTGCCCAGCCAGCTAGGCATGCTCCTGTCCCAGTGCCCTTGCACTGTCTGTTTATTCTGCCAGCATTAGATCCAGGGAATGAGCAATCTTGGAACAGAGCAGCTCACTGCAGAGATATCTCCAGATCCCAATTATTTAAAATTTTAGAATCCCAGGAGTGTGGACGTGCGACATCGCACACAATTTTTTTTTTTACTTTTTTTATTGAATCACTGTGAGATAGATTCTTACAGACATCTCATAATATTCATAACAAGCAATACAAAATAATAATGGTGATGGGAAGGTGTAATGGTTGTGGAATTGGCATTGAAATATTGAAAGTAATTAATTATTGTGAACAACTTTATGAAAATAAAATTAATTTCTTTTAAAGGTGATCAGGTGATCTGTGGGGCTAAAGTTTGCCAGTAGAGAGGAGAATGGATGGGAAAATAGAAGGAGAGATTGTCTCAGCTGTTCACCCCTCTTCCTGTGGTCTGCAGTCAGACAGTGATAGATATTTTTCTTATTTTGTTTGTTTGTTTTTATGGGCCATGATGGTAGTGGTCTATATTCCATAAAACAAACAAGAGGGCCGGGCATTAGCAGTGCGCTTTCTGCTGAGATGCGACTTGAGTGGCCACATGTTTATTTGTGCGGCTGCTCTGCTGCTGATGACCACGATCCAGAGGCCAGCTAGACTACTTTTGGTACCAGCAACTGCTTCCACCAATGTCTCTAGACTGTGAACTAAGCCAGAGCCCCATGCTGCCCCAGGAAGGGAAATGATGCAATTTCTAACATAAATCTCACTGGACTTAACTACTAAAGTACTAAAACGCAGAAATCCTAAACCGTGCAGCTGCTATTGCGGCCGCGCAACTTCATATCTCTTCATTCTCAGCAATGGAAAACAATCAAATGCTTCTTTGTCAGCAGGGCTGTTTTTCTTTTTGAGGGGAAACTCCAACAACAATAGTGAATATTGTGTTGAAATATGGAATGTAATCAAGGTAAAGAGAAAATGAAGTGAAATTTATCAGCTACGCAAGCGGGGGTGGGGGGTGGGGAGCTGGGAGGTATACTGGGTTTTTTGGTAGTGGAATATGGGCACTGGTAAAGGAACGGGTGTTCGAGCAGTGTATAACCGAGATAAGCCTGGAAACTGTAACTTTCCACATGGTGATTAAAAAAAAAAAAACAAGAGGCTCACAGCTCTCTTTCGCCACCTGCGTTCGTCGGTCTCGGGCCACTTCCTCACCCAGGACAGCCAATGCCATGGGCAGATGAAGGAAGAAACGAGAGCCAGGCTGGTTGCTGATCAGTTGCCATTTATTCCGTTCTCCCCAGGCACCTGTTCCAGTCTCACTAAGCCCCCCATTTCAGTCTCACCCTGTTCCTCACTCCTGTCTCCTCCTGTCCCCCTTGCTAGTCTCTCCATGCTCTGACTCACCGTTCTTGTCTCTCTAGTCTCTCCCTTCTCCAAAACCTTGGCAGTAGCAACCACACTCAGGTCCCATAGCACAATCAACATATTAAATTGCCTGCAGCCAGGAGATCCACTCAAGGATGAAATACCACCTAGGGTTTTTCCTCCTTTCCTTAGTCCAATAACCATTTAAACACTCATCTTAATACTGCTTCTTAATATTAGGCATTTTGTATGGACACAGTAAGAGATACATTAAGCGATACATTAAGCTTGGAGGGTGGCTCTCCTGGGGACATCTTGATATAGATCCCAGACTATAGTGCTCAGGTCAGATTAGTCTTTTCTAACCCTAGCAGAGTCCTAATCTAGTTGTTACTCTTTGGATCATGACAGAATTTGTCCATGACCATGCTCTTAACTTATAGTTAAGTTTATGGCGCTTGTCCTGGCCCATTTTGATGCCAGGGTACCTCAGAGCTTACCTTGGGTCCATCCAGTCCCTTATTGGAACCCTACTTTTGGGGTGTTAGGAAGTAAGGGCAACTGAGGCTTACGTCGAGAAAAGAGATGCCCCAGAGTCAATATTAATTGGAGTCAATTGACTCCCAAGTTACAAAAACGTAGCATTAACAGTCTTCCTATGTTATACAAAAAGGACACTGCTCTGAATTAACTATGCAAAGGACATAAGGAGAAGAGAAAAGCAATATTTACAAATTAACAGAGTCTGATTAGGAGATAAAGGTGATTGACTGGTTGGGGAAGCAGAGCACAAAGAAAGATGTTACAGATAAACACAGAGGAATGGGAGTCCCTCGGAAGCACTGTGATGGGTACAACCCAAGAAACCTGAGCTCCTCGTGGCAAGGCAGAAAGGACAAACCAATGTTATCCTACAGTGGTCAGGGCTTACGTTTAGCTCTGTGCTCAGGAATCATTCCCAGTGGTGCTTGGGGAATCCTATGCAGTGCCAGGGATTTGACCTGGGGTTGGCTGCCTGCTATGCAAGTGCTTCAAATCCTGCATTATGTCTCTAACCCTGATATTTTTTTTCTGTTGACCTGTGTTTTGAAGCTTTGCAACAAACCACTTGTATGTTTCTAACATATGCAGATTCAACTTATTAGAGTTATTCAATTAGAGTTATTGTGTAAGACAGATCTTTATATGTATTTAATTGATTTTTCATAAGCTCTCTGCAACTTTAACATTAGATATTTCATATACGTAATAGGAAACTAGAAAAAGGAAGTTTGAAAATGTATCTAGCCACTGTGTGAAGCTCATTCAAGTGCCAGGCAGCTCAATCTGCTAGGCAGACTTTAATCTAGAAATTATTTTTTCTTGCATTTGTTTTTAAAATTAAAACTATTTTATTGAATCATTGTGAGATATACAGTTACAAAGTTGTTTATACTTGAGTTTCAGTCATACAATGTTCCAACACCTGTCCCTTCACCAGTGTACATTTTCCACCATCGATGTCCCCATAATCTGGAAAATTTATTTGAAAACTTACCAATTTGATGCAGATATTTTTGTTGAAGTGATTTATGATATAGAAAAAAAATTTGTCTCTCAAGAAGCAGACTATAATGGAATTCATGTGTTTGTATTTTTTTGTCTTGAATACATGATCAAAAGTAATAATGAAACAAAAAATAAGTTCACTCAATAAAAATATTAAAAAAATTAAATTCTAGGAATTTGAAAACATATGAAATGGGTTTCACTCAGTATAGTGAAAACAATAGATGACTTCTCCTTCTCTTCCTTCTCTTTCTTTCCTCCCCCCTCATCCTCCTCGTCCTCCTTGTCCTCCTCTTTTGTCCTCCATCTTTTTCTCCTTCTCCTTCTTCTTTGGTTTATTGGGCCACACCGAGCTGTGATCATGGCTTACTCCTAGCTCATTCAGGGGTCACTCCTGGTGGTACTTGAGGTTTGGACCAGGACAGGCAGCATATGTGGTGTTGAGGATTGAACTGGGATTAGCAGCATGCAAGGCAAAAACACCTCACCCTTGTACTATTCAGTCCTCAAAATATTGATATTTTGTCTTAAATACTAGAGATTTTAAAACAACTAGAGTGGATTTCACTCAGCATAGTGAAAATCATAGCATTCTTTTTTTAAAAAAATTTTTATTAGTGAAACACCATGAGGTACAGTCACAGCATATGAACTTTCGTGTTTGCATTTCAGTCACACAGTGATTGTTTACCTATCCCTCCACCAGTGCCCATTCTCCTCCACCAATGTTCATAGCGTTCTTTTATTTATTTATTTATTTATTTTGCTTTTTGGGTCACACCCAGTGATGCTCAAGGGTTACTCCTGGCTCTGCACTCAGGAATTACTCCTGGTGGTGCTTGGGGAACCATATGGGATGCCAGGGATCGAACCCGGGTCGGCCGCGTGCAAGGCAAATGCCCTACCCACTGTACTATCACTCCGGCCCCGTTCATAGCATTCTTGATGCGGGAGAGAGATGCTTCAGATATCCATGTTTTTTGTTTCTTTGGGGATTTTTCTGCAAGAGAAAGTTGTCTGGTAAATGGGTTAAGAAAAAGGAAACAAACAGAAAACATTGTAAGAATCATAACACCAGCAAATGTACACAGAAACCTAAGACTGACAAGGGCAAGGAAAATATTCCTATCTAGGAATAGGGTGCACACTGAATTAAACTCTCTCATTTGTGATTCTTTCCTGGCCCTGAACTCAACAGCTGCATTATGGGATCTCTGGCAAGAGACTGATAGAGTCATCAAGGGAACTGTTTGCCTAGTGACTCATGATTTTAAGTTTAATTGTTCTGGAGAAGCCAGTATGTTTTGCCTGTGTAGGAATAGAAATATTGAACATATTTGGGTTGAATTTTTTTAATTGGGTGGGGGGAAGGAGTTGTTGATACTAAAGAAATAGAATGAAGACAGGGACCCAGGGAAGGAAGACAGTAGGTAATATCTACTATCAATAGCTTATTAAGGGTTTTAATGAAAATGCAATCTTCAGGAGACAATCTTGTAGAGAAAACATCAATCTCTTTGGTAACTTTCTTATTCATGATTAAGTGTGCTTTATAAATGGACATCCTTCTGTCAATAGAAACTTGTAGTTTTCTTTACTTTTTTTATAATTGGTGTTCAGTAATTAAAAACATTTTCATTAAAAGTTTTTAAATGGACATGATCCCAGAGGCACACAAACCAATCTTGGAACCTGGAGGCTTTTAACAGAAATCCCTCCAGACTTATTACTAAAATCTCAGAAATCCAAAATCATATGCTCTTCATAATCAGCAATAGAAAACAAGTTATCTTTTTGGCAGGTCTGATTTGTTGGGGGAAATTCCAAATAATAATTGTGGGTCTTTTGTTAAAATATTAATGTGATCTAAGTGCAGAGAAAGTAAAGTGGAAATCATCTGCCACATAGGCAGAGGGGTATACTGGGGTTCTTGGTGGTGAAAATGTGCACTGGTCAAGGGATGGATGTTTGATCATAGTATGACTGAGACTTATACTGGAAAGCTTTGTAACTGTTCTCACGGTGATTCAAAAAATAAAAATTAAAAAAATTAAAAAAAAAGTTTTAAAATGGGATGTCCAGAGATAGGCCACTACAAAGCTGTTCATAACTGGGTTTAAGTCATACAATTATCCAACACTCATCCCTCCAGCTGTGTACTTTTCCCACCACCAATGTCCCCATTTCCCTCCCATCATCCCTCAACAATGCGCCTCACCCACACCCCCACAGTCCGCCTCTATAGCAGCCTTTTTTTCTTCTTTCTCTCTTTCCTTTTGTGCATTATAGTTTGTAATACAGGTACTGCAGCCTTATAGAGTACAGGGCTGGAGCAATAGCACAGTGGTAGGGCATTTGCTTTGCACGCAGCCAACCCAGGTTTGATTCTTTTGCCCCTCTTGGAGAGCCCAGCAAGCTACCGAGAGTATCCCGCCTGCATGGCAGAGCCTGGCAAGCTACCTGTTGCATATTTGATATGCCAAAAACAGTAACAACAAGTCTCACAATGGAGGCGTTACTGGTGTCCCTTGAGCAAAATCAATGAGCAACGGGATGACAGTGATCCATCAATACAGGTACTAAGAAGTCATTGTGTTTGTTCAGGGCATTCAGTATTTTAACTGGGAAGAAAAGGCTGAAGTAGCTCTTTTAATTGGGTGGCGGCTTTGGGGTGTGAAGGTGACTCCTGAGGCTTCTGAAAATACAGGGAGGTTGGGGGAAGTAGCCCATTCCTACTCAGAGAAAACCTGAAGATTTCAGTCATAAAACCTGCAAATTTTCAGCAGAATATATCTATATATCTTAGTGAGGTCCGTTTTGAGACAGTGGAGTCTGCCAGGGGGCATGGCAGCAATTTTGGGTTGTGGAAGCAAGCGGCTGCCAGGGGCTCTGTTTGGGTGGGCACCAGACTGACCTGCTCCCCCTCTGAAACTTGATCCTGAGTTGTTGAGGTGCGACCAGAGGCACAGTGGCAATTTTGAGGTATCAGAAGGCCTGAAGGCAACATTAGGTTGCTGATGTACTCACCTTGTGGGTATAAGTTGACCTGCTGGTGGCACCACACCCCCAGGAAACCTAAAGATTTCTTGATAACAATTCCTATTGAGATGTGTATGTTTGTTTTCAGAAATGCCTAATTTACCAGTCAATATTTATCAATTATTTGCAACTTCACTGAGATGCAAAATGTGAGAAAGTTAAGGTTGAAAAGTCTATTAATGGAAGCTTTGCACTTGATTCATTGATGCTCTTGTGATTTTTAAAATTGTTTTCTCTCCCAAGTAAAGTAGTTGGAGTCCATGTTCATCCATATATATGTATGTGTATATATATATATATACATATATATATATGTGCCATATATCTCAAAAGCCTAGGATGAACCCTGGGCACCTTCTTCCCTTCGTCTTAACCTGCCCATGCAGGTTTCACTGCATGGACCTTCTAAATAACTCAAAGGGCTGGAAAGATAACTCAAAGGTAACGAGCTCATGCCTGGCATGCGTGGGGCCCCAGGTTTCATCATAATACTACATGGTTCTCTGAGCACCAGGTATAGCACTGGTTGCACCACTGGAGGTGACCCTGGCAGTCCCAGATCTGTAGGACCCGAGTGGCATAGCAATTTTGGATCTGAACACCTGTGGGTCAGACTCACTGGGTCAAGTATCATGGAGGGGAAACTCTGGGATCCTGAGCACTGCTGGGTAGACACCACCCAAATGTCTTTCAAACACGTCACTCTTCTTCCTACAGCAGTTCTTAATTCATTTGGTGTGAAGGAAACCTTCAGCAGCTTGGTGAAGTCTATGGATCCTTTCATAACCTAACTTAAAATAAATCAACATCTTTACTGATTTATTGGCAACATATTTTTTCTTTTGATGCTGAAATTTAAATATTTTATTTCCTTATTGGCTCCAAGACATATTCCTTCACAATCCAACTGGGAGGTCATGACAGTATATGCGGAGACTAATACTAATAAAACCAAATTGTGGACAATTTTCTCACAAACCGAGTATTCTTATGTTCTACGACACAGAATTTTTGGCTAGACATGGTCTAGGGTTTGGATAAAATGCAGGTCTCTGTTTTGGATAAAAGTGCATGGATGGATGTATAAATTCGTTCTCAGTAAGTAAGATAAATTCAAGGTTGAGTCGTACAATGGAATTTTGAGTACTGATCAGGTTCAAGGCTTGACAGTAGGTGCTGGAATGTGTGGAATCCTTTAATAGCCTCTGTTCTATTTTCCTCTATGAAAGGATCCATTATTACAGAAGTTGGACTATTGTATGCGGATTCCTTTTGTGGGAAAAGACAAACTAATATTAGTTCTTGACTGGCAAAAGGCAGAACACTTAATCTGAACCGGCACAGCAAAAGATGAGTCATCAGGCTTTCCTCCTGCACACCTTCACACACAAGACAAAGGTTGGTGGGCAACTCCCAGGAAACTGCTTCCTCCTCACTCTTCCTCGGGCACTTCCTGGGGAACTGCAAGACATTGCCTGGGTGTGGATCCAAACAACCTTTAGCTAATTGACTCTTTCATTATTTTTTTTGTAAGAGTTGTTCATCATTTAATTAAAGCAAAGCTACATGAAAAGGTTCCTGTGTGGAGCTGGAAAGAGAGCACAGTGGGTAGAGTGCTTGCCTTGCATGTGATCCACCCAGGTTCAATCCCCAGTACCCTTTATATTCCTGTCAAGCCTTGCCAGGGGCTGTTCCTGAACACAAATCCGAGAGTAAGCCCTGAGCACCACTGGGGTTTGGCCCAAAGAAACAAACAAACAAACAAACAAACAAAAACCAAAGAAAGGTTCCTGTAGATCAAGTTGATTTGTTAAATCTGCAAAGCAATTTACTGTGTCTTCTGTTGCTTAGGGTCTGGACCTAATTGGCCTAATTTTCATCCCCTCTTTTCCACTGGGTTTAGATCAGCAGTTTAAGACAATGCCTATGAAGCTGTCACATACTATGTGTTAAAGAGTCTTAAGCACCTTTGGGCTGGGTCCATTGAAATGATGGACAGTTTTTTCTTCCCTCTTAATGCTCCTTTAATGCCTACTCAGGGAGCACTTCATTTACACATCATTTCCATGCTAGACTTAGGCAATTTGGGGTGAAAATTCAGTATTACTTTTACCAAGGAGCTGTATGTTTTGTTAAATAAGATGAACCCTTGAACCCTTCATGTAGGTCCGTGTCTGTTTTTCAAAGCTATTTGCTGTAAGATTTCTCGTAGAATTAGATGGCAATTATAAATAAAAATAAGGATTCAATTTCAAAGGAGGAAAAATACTTGAAACAAGAAAACATTCATGTTTTTTTATATGGTAATTCTTAAGAAGAATTTAAAAGAATTTCAGTTTGTGTAATGAGGTGAGTAACCCAGAGATACATTGTCTTATCTATATCTCAGGTTTGGTAACTAGTACAAATACAGATGCTAATATAATATAAATCTTGGAGTTGTCAGTCAAATCGTTAACTGCTATATTTACTAGGTAATTTTGGAGATTATTTACAAATGTTATTTTTGATTTCTGTATCATAGAACTTAGAAGATGGTTTTCTAGACATTCAGGAATTGTCTAAAGATTAAAAACATAGAAAAATTAATAACAGTCTATGGAGAAACTCATTGCACCCAGATTGATGCAGAAGAAAAAAATTCTCAAGTCAAAGTTTTTTTTTTTTTTTTTTTTGCTTTTTGGGTCACACCCGGCAATGCACAGGGGTCACTCCTGGCTCATGCACTCAGGAATCACCCCTGGCGGTGCTCAGGGGACCATATGGGATGCTGGGATTCGAACCCGGGTCGGCCGCGTGCAAGGCAAACGCCCTACCCGCTGTGCTATCACTCCAGCCCCTCAAGTCAAAGTTTTATATGCTGAAGAAATGCCTGGGGGAAACAAATGAGGTCATTTTTCTTCATGGTTAGAAATGCATATTTAATTTATTTGTGGTAATTATACTGACCAGGACGAGGACTTTAAGTCATTGTCACAAGCATCAGGTGAATCACTTTTATTCCACTAGAGTAAACCAACAGAATATAGCATCCTTACACCTCTAATCAAAATTGGAAATATTTTGATTAATTAATTTTCTATAAAATTAATTTTTCTCTAAAAATACATATTTTAATTGAACTCTGAATTGAGTATCCAATAACTTGAAATGCAGGGGTTTCTCTCCAACTACATGGAGAATTTCTACCACTTCGTGACTGGTCATTCCAAAGATTAAAAGGATGGATGCAAACCTTTTGTGTGAGAAAATGAATAACTATATTTCCATTTTAAGCACTTACTCAGTGGAAGTTTGAAAAACATTAGCAACAAATAGATTTCAAAGTTAGTATTATATTACTCATAATTGCTCACAAAGCTTCTGCCATGATTTAACCCTATGAAATCGCCCCAGTCCCATTCTAACTTCAGTTCCACACCTGGGAGTTGAACATATCCTTCCCCTTAGCAGCTAAGAGGCTGAAAATGGCTCGTTATGCCTGTTTCACAGCTCTTGTTACCTTTCACAGTAAGACCCTTGGTTTGAATGCTGAAAGAGCATCTGATTCCTGGTCTACCCCAGGAGATAGCACATGAGACAAAAACCCCAACAAAACAAAACAACCCCAAAAGTTTTCCCTAAACAACCCTATGAAGAGATTTTCTGGAGCCATAGAGAATCCTTCAGTATCCCCAAGTCCCACCTGTAGGGGGGCACAGAGTCCTCAATGAAGAGGAGGGTGGAATGAGCTGCAGATAAAGTCCCACTCAGCATTTGGACTGTCTCCATTGGTAGAACCTCTAGGGCAGCTCTGTTGCTCCTCTGTCCTCAGCATCTTTTTCCCTCGTTTTTGTCATCACCCTCACCGAGAGAGCAAAGCCTGCTCTTCCTACAGCACATCTGGGACTCTGCGCATCCCAGAAGCCCAGAGTTCTAGTCAGCAGTGCTCAGACAAGAGGAGTCTGTTGGGATATGTATTTTGTTTACATTTAAGATAAATAAAAGTAGAAATGATGACGGGAAGGACTGGTCCACTGTTGGAAGCTTGCCATAAATGCGGAGTAGGGAGAGTTGAGGGAAGTTAGGATAGAGAAGGGACCACTATGACAGTGATAGTTGGAAGCGATCACTCTGGATAAGAACTGAGGCTAAAAGTAGGTAAACGGATACATATACATATGTGTATATATATTAACCTTTTAGTACCTGTATTACAACCATAATGCTCAGAGAGAGAGAGAGACAGAGAGAGGAGAGAGGAGAGAGGAGAGAGAGGTGCCTGCCATAGAGGCAGGCTTGTTGGGGGAGTTGGTGGGAGGGAGACTGGGAACATTGATAGCGGGAAATGTACACTGGCAAAGGAACAGGTGTTGGAACATTGTATTACTGAAGCCCCATCATGAACAACTTGTAACTGTGTATCTCATGGTGATTCAATTAAATAAAGAAATAAAATGAAAAAATCTAACTTTATGTAGGTATGAAGCTGGAAAAGGAAGTGGTATTAAAATAGTCTTCTCAGATAATCATGGATATTCAGTGCTGATATCTATGATTCACTATGTCTAAACTCAAGATGCAGTATTTCTGAAAGATTAGTTTTGAAATCAAACCTGAACTTATCAATGAACTTATCATACTCTGTCACCTTGCCCTAGTTTGTACCTTGAATGCATCTCTTACCCATGCGTGTTTTCATAATGGCATCCAATGCTCCTTTGGAAAATATGAACTCACTGAACTATGCAGAACTTCTAAATATTGGCACACTTTATTATGCAATATCAAAAAAATTAATTTTGCACTGTGTGCTGTATGTAGTGAACTAACTCTAGCTTCATTCTGCTTTCAATTCACTGTTCTTAGAAAGTTATTTCTAGTCTGAGTTTTCCCATGTACGAAATAGGGTTGGTAATTAGCTTTTCTCTCAAGGTGTCTTGGAGGAAGAAATGAGGTAATGGCAGTGAATGCATCTTATAAATGCTCAGATGTAATTTAAACAGGTGTCAGGATTGGAAGATGAGAAAATTGTGTCCTTATTGTCTCTTCTCAGAAAAGTTCAGATAGCAACATTGTAACAGAGTAAAAGCCATGATTATATGATCAGTCATATTCTTCTATTTATAAAGTAATTGTTATAATATTCCTTTTTGAAGATCAATAAAGCAATTTGCATTTGACTGGGCAAGGGAATATGTTTAGTATATAGGAGTGTTTTTCTTGAACTGACCCTTACTAAAATTGTTTTCATGGGTCTGGTTCAATACTTGTATGGATAAGCTGGTAGGAAATTGAGATGTCCAGTGACTTGCCCAAGGATATGTGTCATGAAAAGGACCATGAAGACAAAGTCCTCAGTTTCTGAAGCAAGTATTTGCTTCATTATACTGTCTTTCATAGTTTCATTGGTGACACCTTGGATATCTTTGCAGGAACGAAAAACACACATTATTTTATTCTATAATTTTTAGGTTTCTAAGCTCAAAATCATGTTTCATAGATTCTTTCTGAGTTCATGACAACCTTTTGAACACTTGAACTTTTTGGTAACACACTTAAAGGATTACACATCTAAAGAAAAAGAAATAGGGGCTGGAGCTATAGTACCACTGGTAGGGCAGTTACTTTGCATGCACCCATCCTGGGTTTGATCCCTGACATCCCATATAGTACCCTGAACATCGCCAGGAGAAATTCCTGAGTGCAGAACCAGGAGTAAGTCCTGAGCATCGCTGGGTGTGATCCAAAAAAGGAAAATAAAGGAGTCAAGAAAAAGATATTGAAAAAAGCCTTTCTTTCTGCATCAGATGCTGTTGACTATCTTGTAAAATCCCAAGGGCAGTTGCACTGAGTGAGTTTCACTGACGCTTGTCCCTTGCTTCTAGAATAGGTCTATCTTACATATCTGCTTTGTCAACTGGCAGGAACTGGTATTAGACCCCAGGCTGCATTTTGTGGCCAGGTTAGCTCAAGGTATGCATTCTCAGGACAGAAGCACAGTTTATAATGATGGAACTTTGATCCCTGCCCTGGTGCCGCATGGTTCTAAGTTTATCAGGGTGCATGGCACGCCCAGAAGAATACACAGAAGGAAAGCTTCTAGCCGAAAGGAGTTCTGACTGCTTCTCCGCCTCTACAGTCCCAGCCCTACCCCAGCTTCTTTTCTGGGGTTCATTTTTAACTACTTCTAGAATCTTTTCTGTCCTGTCTGCTGAACTAACCAGAAAACATGGCCAGGTTCAATATTTCCTTTCCCCCTCTCCCCCTTTCTATTCAGAAAAGCTCCAAATTAGTTGGTTCCCTCCAGGTCTCAAAAAACCCAGGGGCTCAGAATCAGCCAATCATCAGGCACGTTCGCTATCAAGCAACTCAGTGAAGCACAGCAAGAATCCTGTCCTGGAGTCTGGATTCTCTTCCCTTTCTGGTCTCCTCACCTCTTCCCCGACCCCCTTTCAAGCCTCTGTTGGCTTTTGCAGAACCCTGACAATGGTATATATACATAACGGCATGATTTATTTCTTAGTTTTGCTGGTACTCTTGTTGAGAGCTGGAATCTTTACCTTAAGAGTAGAACAGGACAGAAAGATGCATGGAATGAGGGGTGGGGTGGGGAGTGGAGTTCTGAATGGTCATTTATTTGTAAAGAAGATGGTGAAACTTACACTTTAGGTCCAATGAAATACTCTCTAGGATCATTCCCAGAACACACGAACACACACACACACACACACACACACACACACACACACACACATTACTCCATTTTGTGTACATGACATTGTATTTCATAATGTGAATGGTACCAGCATGACAGTGGTAGGAAGAAAAAGAGAGAAAAATTTCTAAATTTTAGTACTGATTGAACTCACGATTAAAGCCTTTCTCCTCTCCGCAAAGAGAAAACACACAAAAAGTTCCCCCCAGCAACACATCAACAAAAAAGACTCACACAAAAAATAGCAGCTCAACTCTTGGGCTCACAGACTCATTCTGCAGCTGATGATTCAAATGCCAGTCAAAGCTGACTGAATCTTGAGCAATCAGTTTGGGTGCAAGAGCTCATATAGGATTTCCCAAAGGAGCCAATAATCTCTTCCTTACTCTGGGGGCCACTGGGAGGATTCAGGGGAGCAGTAGTAGCCTTAGGTGCAGGCAGGTGGCGGTGGGGGGTGTTGCACTTTCTTTTTATTGGGTTAAAAGTAGATTTCTGCAGGAGGGACTTTGAGTGATTTTCTTTCTTTCTCTTTCTTTCTTTCTTTCTTTCTTTCTTTCTTTCTTTCTTTCTTTCTTTCTTTCTTTCTTTCTTTCTTTCTTTCTTTCTTTCTTTCTTTCTTTCTTTCTTTCTCTCTTTCTTTCTTTCTTTCTTTCTTTCTTTCTTAGTATGTGAAATAAGTTTGGGATCATAATATAAGCGTGAGAGACAATGAAACTAAAATAGCCACCAAATTATTTGGAGAGAAAATGAGCCAAATGCCCACCCATCCAACCAAGCAAAAATATGGATGAAAAAGAAATGGCTGAATACACTGAGTTATGTAAGAGGGTGAGAGAGAATTCATAGGGTTTCTGAAAACACAATTTCATCAAGAGCTGAAGGAAAATGAAAAGGAAGACAGCAGGCGTAATTGCTGTGAGCAATTGTTTCCTGCTGAGACAGAAGAGTTTTACCATCGGCTCCGTAAGAATACATCCAGGCAAATACAGAAAACATGGAAATAAATACTTCTCATAAACTCAGGATGGGAGGACAAAAGGGCACCCAGAGACATGCCATGTGCAGAAGAAAAGTGAGTGGGCAAAGGCCAGGTAAGGTGCTAATAGAAAAAGAGAAGTGAGAAAATGACATCTCTGTGGGCATCGTTAGAGTGAAGGGAAGCAGGCAAATAGAAGACGCTTAAAATGTAACAGACAAAGCATCCGGGCACTGACACCACAGGTCAGCCTCCCTTAGAGCAAACAGTATCACAAAGGAAATTTCTTTATAACCAAAAAAAGGGAGGCACCTTGGAGCAGATGAAATGTGGCAGCTAGACTTCCAGAGAACTGGGTCATAATCCTGGTTCTTTTGCCACCTGCTCTGTCTCCTTGGAGACATGCCAGTGCTCACTTTGCTTGGTAAGACTCTGATGGTCTGTAATCTCAGACTAAGGCCAGAATAACGATCTATAACTTTTTGACAGCATGATCCTTTTGAGAATTTGAGAAATTTCAAATTCCTTCCACTCCCCAGGGCTTACAAAGGGCTTGTCATTATTTTTTCACTTGTATCACTTGTCATCCTGTTGATATTTGATTTGCTCGAGCGGGCACCAGTAACGTCTCTATTCATCCCTGTCGCATGCTAGTGTAGCACAATGGTATCTGCTCACTCTAGGAATATGAAGAGCCTCAAACTGTTCATTCAGGATTTGGATGAAGAAGTCTGACCATCTTCTTGGTGGGCGGCCACGTGGTTTTTTGACATCCTGCGGAATCCAGTCAGTAACAGCTCTAGTCCAGCGGTCATCTCTAAATCACATTACGTGTTGGGCCCATCTGATTTTCGACACCTTGGCAAATGAGACAGTGTGCCTGATTCTTGATTGTCGATGGAGGTTGGAACTCCGGATTCCTTCTCTCACTTGTGTGAACTGTGATATTCCAAGAATATAGCTCTTTCAATTCCTCTTTGGGATACCTGAATAGCGTTCTCGTCCTGTTTTCATAGGACCCAGCTCTCTGCGGTGTACGTTAGAGCAGGAAGAACGGTGGAGTCGAAAAGATGTGCCCAGAGCTGGAGGTTCTTCGTCTTCTTAACAACTTCTTTGATGCTTTTGAAGGCATTCCACGCTGCTCTCTTTCTCCTGCGCAGTTTTGGCGCCAAGTTGTTCCTCATGTTGAGTTCTTGACCCAGGTACACAATACTGCATTCGGAGATGTTCATTCCATTCAGAGCAAATGAAATATCAGGGACTAGTTCGTTTTCATGAACATTGTCTTGGCGAGATTCAGCTGTAGTCCGACCTTTCCACACTTGCGGTCGAAGTCGGCCAGCAGTTGTGCTGCTTGGCTAATGTTTGGTGTTATTAGAACAATGTCATCAGCGAAGCAGATGTGGTGTAGTTGCCGACCACCGTCTATCTTCACTCCCATTCCTTCCCATTCCAGTCGTCACATGACGTTCTCAAGGATGGCATGCATACACAGACACAGACACAGACACACACACATTTAAATGATCTCTTACTGCTTTTTCCGTTTGAAAAGTTTATGGTGCTATGACTTCTAGGTGGTTTCTAGGTGTTGTTTACAATAATATTTAACCCAGACAATTCCACTACAAGGACGGTTGTTGGAGATGGTGCATATAAGGTTCTACCACTCGGTGAAATATATATAAGAAAGGAAATGGGGGGAGAGAGTTCACTTTGTTTTTTTCTCTTTCCGCAGCACTGTTTTATTTTATTTTATTTTATTTTTTATTTAATAAAAAAAAAAAAGAGTCTCTTGCCCGCATGCCTGTCTTTCTTCCCTAGTACCCCTTGGAGGGGGTGGGCTCCAGCTTCCTTCCCTGCCCCGAGCAGAGCTCCTGCGGCCAAAGACCGCCGGAGCCTAGCCACAGCCATGCTCAAGCCCCTCTACACACGTTCGGATGAGCCTCATGCATGAAGGTACTGGCAGAGGAACCCAGGTGTCTGGGACTTGGGGCTGAGACCTTCAAGCCTGCTCAGCTTGGGACTGGGCCTCTTCAGCCCAGATTTCCCATTTTCTAGTAGCTAGGCGGTCACACCCAGGGACTGCCTCCAGCGCTGTGTAATCCCGCCAATGGCCAGCATCCAGAGACTTAAAACCAAGCTCCCGGAAGTGCGCAGCCCTGAAGTGGCTGCACGATATCTTATAGCCTACTTCTACCTCTGGGAGAACCTGGCAAGCTACCGAGAGTTTGCTGCCCACATGGGAGAGCCTTGCAAACTCTCCATGGTGTATTCATGTGCAAAAACCAATAACAGTGATGGGTCTCATTCCCCTGACCTTGCAAGAGCCTCCAATGTGGCGCGGCATCGGGATCGTTGGAAAGACGAGTAGAGAGAGGCTTCTAAAATCTCAGGGCTAGGACGAATGGAGATGTTATTGAGATCCCTCGAGAAACTCAAAACGATAAACAGGATGATGAGGATGATGATGATGATGATGATGATGATTTTTATATCCATTTATACTTCAGTAAAATTTAAATAAAAAAATTTAGGCACTGTGATTTATGATATTATTAATGATAGGGTCTCATACACATAACCTTCCTGTACCACATCTCCAACAGTTTGCTTCCTTTCACCATGTCCCAGTGTCTCCCCTCTCCTACTAATCCTATTCTCTACCTGCATCCCCACCTCCCAGTGGTAAAGTTCTTCCTGAAGATCACTTTGCAATTTCCTTTGCCTTTGGTCATTTTTTCCTCCTTACTTTGTTTCTTTGTATTCCTCACTTGTATCATCTGTATCACTTGTTATCCTCTTGCTCATTGACTTGCTCGAGCAGGTGCCAGCATTCCTCATATTATAGAATTCTGTTTTTTGTCCCTCTCTGTACCAATTAGGCAGTCACAAAATCAACATGAAGAAATCCATGCATTTCTATATGCAAACAATTAAGTGGGAGACAGAAATTTTAAAAAGAATTCTATTCATACCTATGCCTAAAAAAAGTAGCTGGGAATCAGCTTAACAAAAGAAGCAAAATAAAAAGAAAACTAGAAACCATTACTGAAAGAAATAACAAAATAAAAGGAAAAGGAAACACATACCATGTTCATGGATTGGAAGGATTAATACGTTCAAAATGATAATTCTACCCAAAGTACTATACAGAGATAGTACAGTCCTTATAAAAATACCCATGGTATTTTAAAAGACACAGATCAAATGCTGTTCGAATGCATATGGAGTAGTAAGACCCCAGAATAGCCAAAACAATCCTAGGTAAAAAGAAGATAGGAAGCTTCTGTTTCCCTAACTTTAAATTATATTCTAAATCTGTGTAATCCAAACAAAGTGATCCTATGATAAGGACAGACTCTCAAACCAGAGAGAGAATAAAATTGAAAGCCCAGAGACAGATCTTCAGGTATATGGATAGCTATCTTCAGCTTCAGTGAAATTTAATATGATTGTCAAAGCTTGTCTTCCTCGAATTATTTTAATTTTGATTATCTCAGGTGTTTTGCCTTCCTTGCCTCATCCTCTCTTTCTTTCCTCTGAGCTTTTCTCCTATCCTCCTTTATTCTACTTATTAATGAAGTGATGACATGATTAAGGTGAGTGCCTTGAAAGTGAATGCCTTTAGAAAGAACTTTCCAGGTGTCAGACGTGGTGCCAGGACAGAAAGCATTATAAAGAAAAGGAGGCACAGACAGTCTCAGCACTCAAGGAGACTGTAATGTAGTTAAGAAGATAAGAAATGAAAACATGAAAAGAGAAATAATTATATAGGATTAGATGACAAGGGAGAAGATTACAGTTCAAGAGGTGCTTTCAAAGAGCATGCCTATCATGTGGATGTTCCACATGGATCATAAATGCTGTAGGCATCAAGGAAGATGAATCAGCGGGCTTGGAAAGGTGTCTTGGATGAGGTGCATCCTAGTGTTGCTCGGGGCTGGTCGGGAAGAGATATAAGGTACAGATGGTTGGGGAAGCTCGACAAAGCGGGAGGCACAGGATATTTGTCTGAGCATGTTTAGATGCTTTAGCAGACTATGCTTTAATAGACTGAGTAACTTACAAACAACAGAATTTACTCTTCACTGTTCTGAAAGGTCAAGGCCAAGACGCTGGTAGATTCTGTGTCTGCTAAGAGCCTACTTCTTAGTTCCTAGATGGCTGTCTTTTCACCATATTCTCACATGGCTGAAGGGAGCTTTCAGGGATATCTTCTGTAAGACCATTATTCCTATTCACGAGAAAACCACCCTCATGTTCTAACCACTTCCCAGGAACCTGATCTGCAAATAGAACATTATGGATTAGCTTGCACATAAACTTTTCGTCTATAGTAACCCTGATACTCAGATTCACCTTGGTTTTCTTCCCTCCCTTTCAGTCCTGTCTGCAAGCACCATCTCCCAATTTTTGACTCAAACTATCATTTAGTAGACAACCTGGTAATTCCTGAGTACATGAACCAGGAATAACCCTTGTGCATTGCCCGATGTGACCCAAAAAGCAAAAAAAAAAAAAAAAAAAAAAAGAAATAAAGAAAACCCAACAAGATGTCAATTTGTGCCGTGAACTGGAGACTATGCTCACAAACAAGAATAGTATTGCCCTTCCTGATTTCAGCACTTCTAGAAGTCTGATATAGCCCAACGTCATTCCGACACAACCCAGTTTCTTTTTCTTGTTCTTTCTTTCTTTTTTTTTTTGAAATACCACAGTTTATACACTAGTCATTGCTTTGTACAAATAAACATGCAATGCCCAGTTTAATGAAGATGCAGTCCACTTTCATTCTGTGAAGACCTGCTCTAATACTTTGTTGGTGGCTGGGGGCCACCATAAGCAGCTACTTATCCAGGGACAGATTCTGATTCTGGAAAATGACACACACTGAGTTAACATATAAATCAAAACAATAAGTGGAATTTTGGCCTTCAGTTCCAGATTAATGAGCTAGCAGTGTGTCCAGAACAAAACATAAAATCTTCCCAAAGGTTTGGGGTACACTATAGCGATGGGTGGTTTTGCCAAGAATACAAATAGTAGGTAAGAACAAGTCAGGCTTTTGGAAAAAAAATGCCCAAAACTAGGCAGCACAACAGAGATAAATAAAATACAGAGTAAAGAGGCAAAATAATAAAATACTGTAATTTGGTCTCCCAGCGTGAAGGAGGGAAGCTGAGACTCGAAGAATGGATTAGAATTCATGAGTCATTTGTTCGGTTTTGAACTGATGGAGCCCTGGCTGGTTGGAGGGACTGGGGTAAAGCTGGGTATTCTTCCCCCCAATACTCAACACCCCTGGGATGGTTCTGTTCTCTCAATTCTTTTTTCTATGAGGCTTTTTTTTTTGACAAAGCAGATTTAGGGCCAGGAACTGAGCTCAATGATCATACACCATGTCTTTCATCTTCACAGAGTCCTTCCCAAAGCAAAGCCATTTTTTTTTAATGGAAAAACCACTGACCTCAGAGACATGGAATTACTAGGGAGCTCATCTTTCTGATACTTGTGGGAACCCTCCTTCCTAGCGCCTAGTACTTATAGATTCCTGCACATGTGGCTTCCTGCATGTGTTGGCACCTGCTATAAATATGACCTCTGGCTCAGAGATAAAGCAGAAATTTCATAAAAGTGAGCCAATTCATCTAGAATATTATTTTTAAAAATATTAAAATGTAGATCTCCTTCTAATTATCTACTTCTGGGACCCGCCTAAGTCAAGGTCTGTTAAGAACCAGGATGCTGGGTCTGGACTGATTGTTCTGTAGGTAAGGCACTTGCTTTGTACTGGTGACTCTGCTTCAACCCTGGGCACCACACATAAGGTCCCCTGAGCCCCACCATGCATGGTCCCTGAACACCAGGAGTAGGCCCTGAGCACTGCTGAATGGATGTCGCACAAAAATAAGGAAAATAAGAAAAAAAGAATGTGAGGTGTCCCTTTTGGATTGCGCTTTGCTCCCTTGGGCATGTAATGAAAAAGATCTTGTTTTCATGGATTTAAAAAGTGTAATCTTTCTCTTTTAGGCTTGACACTTATAGCATTTTGCTAGAAAAATCAGGAAGCTGCAGTGACACTCAAGGCAGAAGACCTGGGTCCCTCCCTGTGTGGGCGAGCGCCACACTACTGGGTTGTGTGGGTTTTGTTCCTGGAGGGGGTGCCAGTGTCGGGGGCCACACATGCTCCATGGGGAATTTTCTTATGATAGTGGTCCTGGGACATCCCCATGTGCCTGCCTGGAGTCAGAGTCAGGTACAATGGGATCATTTGGAAATTCTCATTTAACAATAAATTCAGGGGCAGAAATAATCACCTAAAGAATCTGATGTAAGTACAGAATTGTTACTTTGATATTTAGTTTAATTAATGTGTTTAATTTTAATTTATTTAAATTCTCATGTATGTGGGGGTGGGGTGGAATGTGGCTCCATCTCTTCCCAGGAGGGTGACCTTGAATAAGGTGAGAAATCGGACTTCTAAAGTGGGGAGAGCTGCAGCTCACCTGGACCATCTCCCCCAGGTGTCTTTAGATTGCTCACCAGAGCCAGAAATGTGGCTCACCAGCCCAATGACTGTGATACGTGTACACAATTGCTATTTCGATCATTTATTTTATGATTTGATTGTGATTTATTTTATTTATATTATTGATATTTTATTTTCATTATTTTATGGAAGACATACCCTGCAGTGCTTGTATGACAGCTCAGGCCTAACTGCAGAAATCCCCTCTGCCACCCCAACGACTTCTGTGTATTCTGGGGTGCAATTTTGTCCTTTGTCACTTCTTGCTGGGCTCCTCCGCTGGCTGTCTTGGTCACCCTACTCTCCTCGCCGTGTGTCTCCTTTAGGTTCTGCATATCCAGCTTGTAGAGATGTCTTAGCCCTTTCCTTTGATTTCAACTAGAATCTATTCCCACACAAATTTTGAGGTCATGCAGCAGATGTTTCTAAAGGTTTAAAAATTTGAAGGAGATTCATACCAAAGAAACACACAACTGTTTTTAAAAAATGCTAAATCCACATTACTCTGGCTAAAGAACTTTTTTTTATGAATACTTGACTTATTTTATTTTTTGCTACAAAGATGTTCCAGATTACATTTTAATTAATTAATTAATTAATTAATTAATTTTTAATTGAATCACCATGAGATATAGTTACAAGCTTTCATATTTGAGTTACAATCACACAATGATCAAACACCCATCCTTCCACCAGTGCACATTCCCCCCCACCCACATATATCATGGCAGTATCTTGGAGGAGAGCTTAGTTTTAGGATTGAGAAATGAATGGAAAGAAGAGGATGGGGTTGGTTAGAGTTCTATTTTTTTTAGTTTATTTATTTTTTAATTAGTGAATGACCGTGAGGGTACAGTTACAGATTTATACATTTTTGTGCTCGAGTTTCCCTCATACAATGTTCGAGAACCCATCCCTTCACCAGTGCCCATTCTCCACCACCAATAAACCCAGCATCCCTCCCACCCCCCAGTTCCATCTCCCCCCACCCCACCCTGCCTCTGTGGTAGGATATTCCCTTTTGTTCTCTCTCTCCAATTGGGTGTTGTGGTTTGCAATACGGGTGTTGCATGGCCATTGTGTTCAGTCTCTAGTCTACTTTCAACTTGCTAAAGAACTTTTTAAAAAATTCTAACTTGTTCATTTACTGTTCAGTTGTGTTAGCTCTTCTCTCTCTCCTCTCCCTGAAATGATGTTTTTTTCTGTAGAATTTCATTTTTCATTTACCTTCTTCCCAGGTCTTTCTCCCGGCCTCTGGGATCTTTAAGGTTATATACACCTTTAGTTTTAGGCAAGATATGTAATTTTTTCTGGATACTTCTGTAAAATGGGATTGATTTCATTTATAAAGTGGAAGTGGAGATGATGCCAATCTGACATGAGACAGCATTTGTAAACTAGAAAATATTTGTGTAAATAATCTAAATGCCCATTGACAGATAAATGAACTATAAAGTGTGGTATAGACATAGAGTGGAAGATCTTTTCTTTTTAGCCAGTGACAAGGAAAAGGTTTTACTGATATCTGAAAGTATTCCTGATAGATAGCATATGCTCTGTAGTTATTTGCTAAATCTGAACTATTTTCTTTGCTTAAGAGAGTAAATGACAAATTGCTATCGACTTACAAATCCATCCCTTTCATTTCTTGTTCTTCTGTCAGATGTTATCTGACAGAAGAAGCAAGTTTAGTTAGAAAGTGATATTAAATAACTTAACTAAGGGGCTGGTTAGCACAGTGGGTAGGGCGTTTGTCTTGCACACAGCCAACCTGGGTTCGGTTCCCAGCATCCCATATGGTCCCCTGAGCACTGCCAGGGGTAATTCCTGAGTGCAGAGCCAGGAGTGACCTCTGTGCATCGCCGGGTGTGACAAAAAAAAAAGCTAAAAAAAAAAGGCTAAATAACTTAACTAAGATGGGTTCTAAATAAAAACATTAAAGGGTTAATTAACTTTCTCCCTCTTGGGCTTCCTGTGCTATAGAACACTTACTCCTGTGTGTGTGTGTGTGTGTGTGTGTGTGTGTATGTGTGTGTATTTTAGGGTGGGGAAGAATGGGGGGCAATAATGTCCTTACTATAATTCTCCGTTCACATCTTGAAAATGGTCTCTTGAACTTATGTTTAACTTGAAGTGTTTGTACCCTACTGAACAGGATAGAGGACAGGATGACTCACCGAGACAGGGTGGGAGCAGTGATGGCTGTAAAATTAAGCTGTTGGGAGGGTCTTGGTGGAGGGAAGGTATGAATAGTACCCCCATGAGGTCCTGTGGTGTATGGCCCTCTGCTAACTGGCCGGTGAGGTTGGGAATCCTGCATGTGCTTTAGCTGCCCAGGGCTCTCCCGGGCTCCGCTTCTGAGAATGTAAAGAACAATGTCCTGTGCAGGGGCTTTGTGAGTGCATCAGCCCACTCAGGAGGATGGACTGCACTGAGTTTCCCCCAACACTCATGTTGAAGCCCAGAATCAGTATCTCTCATTTGGAGAGAGAGTCTTTCCATGGGTGAGATTTATTAGGGTGGACCCTAATTCAGTGGAACACTTGAAGGACACACGGTGAGCATGAAAGTGGCCATGGAGAAGCTAAACAGAGAGGCCTGGCACAGAACTCCCCCGACAACCCTCAGAGAGAACTAACCCCACGGCTGCTTTGGTTGCGGATGTCCAGCCTCCAAGTGTGAGACAAACATTTTTGGTGTTTGGGCCACCGGTTGGTGTGTCTTGCTTGTGGTGGCCATCACAAGCAAGTCTCCTCACTGAGAAGTCAGCTTTGGGGTTTGAGTGTGGAGGAGAAATTCTGATTCTTAGAGTGGGCGGAAGCACCTTGAGCCACCTCTGCGTGGTTCCTCCCTGTGAGGAGGCAAATTCCTAGTGAGGGGACGTGGTCTCAGCCAGGCCTGACTCCTGACTCTGAGTGCCTGTCCTGTGGCTGCTGGAGGAGAACGTTTGACTCTTGCTAGTCCTCAAGCTCCAGAACTGCAGAATGGGGAGCACCATGCGTATACCTTGAGGGTTTCTGCAAGGACTGAGTGCTGTAAAGTGAACGGGTAGTAAGAGCTTGAAATGATCCCAGGAGATGTCATTTTGGTGTCTTCTCTCCATAACACACACAAACCTGTTGGTTTGGGACTCAAGTAACACTTGCTCAGGCTGCTGAAAACTGTAATCTGGGAAAGGCCGATAGCACTTCTGGTTCACACTGCATATTTATTTAGATTATAATTTTATTTATTAAAAAAACATCACAATACTTTTGTGGGGGAGTGAGGCTGGGCGTTGGAGCCACACCTGGTGATGTTCAGTCAGGGGCTACTCCTGGCAGTGCTGGGAGGGACCATGTGCAGTGCCATGTAATCCGTGGAAACCTGGTCTGTTGTGTGCCGGGCAAGTGTCATAGCCCCTGTACTATCTCTTCGGCCTCCACAGTACATACTTAAAAGGAATTCACAATAAGGTCAGTCCTTCCCTGCAAAGAAAGGGTCTGAATGAAGAAAAAAACTAAGCATCAGGTTTTCCAAAAACATTTAAAATGGTTGTTTGTTTGCAGTGATAAGGGGAGATGTAATTATACTCCCTCCAGAAGCACAGGTACTAGTTGTTCTGCAGGTTGCATCGCCAGCCACCATCCTAGGAGGCGGTGTTGACTGCAATCCAGGTGTGCTTGGATCAGTGTTTCCGTATACAATGATTCATAGTATTTTAGAAACCTTCCTCTCCTGCTGTGGGAGACACAGAAGGGAAAAGAGAAGCCCCTTTGTATGAACGTTTTCCTGCTAGGCTTGGTGTTCTGGTGGCCAATGAAAAAAGTGTTTACTGAATTTCTTCCCTCAATCTCCTTCCACATATCATGTGGTTTTGCATACATTATGTATGCAGGTATTTCTCTTTTATTGTTAGTATTGTGTGTGTGTATGGGGGGGTGAGCAATTATTTTTCCCCCATTTATTTAGGTCGATTTGAAGTGCATATCATGATGGAAGCAAAATAATTAGAGAGAGTTAAGGGAAGTAGATGATTCTAGAAATCATACTAGGGGTGTGTGTGTGTGTGTTGTGTGTGTGTTGTGTGTGTGTATGTGTGTGTGTGCGAATGCTGTCTTCAAGAAACTCCACCTCTTATCTGGGCAAAGAAACAATTAGAGAACAATACAAGACAGTATATAATCAAGTGCTAAATTATGTAACACAGATAATGAGTGCTATAGGGATCGGAGAAAGCAAGCCTAAGACTGGAACAATTCAGTCTTTCACGCCGACAAGCCTTCTTCCAGGGAGACATGTCTGCATTTTCCCTGAGAGTTGATTGTGAGGCAACTCTGGCCCACTTTGTGAATCTATTATTAATGGGGAAGCTAAGGTCTTTTGTATGTTCGATTGCATATCGGTTATGATGGAGCCTGGGTAAATGGGATGTGGAAACCAATAACTTAGAGCGAGTCCTCCCGTCCGGGCGAGCAGGCCCAGGAGATAGTCTCTGCATGACAAGCACCTGCTTCAGTCTCCCTGACAACAATTTCTGCAGAGTTGAAAGCCATTAAGGGGTGGATCTCTACAGTGATAGCCTACATTTTCCAAGGGATAAATCTTTTCTGCTATAGAGGTTGGCAGTTGAATTTCGGGTCCCCCAGCCCCCCTCCTTTACACTTTCCACAGAGCAAAGGCTAGCTGCCGCTGATGGAGATGGCAAATATTGCTCGTTGAGTGTGAGACAGTGGGTGGAAATCTTTCTCCATTTATAACGAGACATCACCTTCTCAGTGTGAAGGGTTAAAGCCAGCCAGGCTGGGATGACTTGGAGCTTTCAGCTGGTCTCCAGGACGCACAATACTTAGAGATTTCGAAAGATCCCGACATACCCAAAATTTTGACATGCTTACCTCCTAAAAAAAAAAAATTCTTCACGAGGTAAATACAGACCATTTTCTCTGATAGATGGAGGGGAGAACAGAAAGCTTCGGGAGGGCCAAACCAGCCTAAGTAATTGGTTCAAATCTATATTCAATTCCAGCTCTAGTCAAAAAACGTTGAAGAGTTATGATCTTTATAGCCTGTCTGCCTGCAGGGCTGTGAAATGGTTCCTCTTTGCCTGATGGAAACCCCAATTTGGTTGCACAGGTTTGGCAGTCTAGGACAGAACTGCAATGGGGGCTCCCTTGTTCCTCCTCCACATGCTCCTCCTTTTACTTTTCCTTCTTCTCCACCTCCTCCCCTTCCTCCTTCTTGAAGCAAAGTAGTTTTACTTAAAAGACATGTAAGGAGAGAGAGGGAGAGCAGAGGGAAAGAAAAGGAGAGAGAAAGAAAGGAGATAGAAAGTACACATTACAGGTTATGAGGTAGACAACAGAGAATGCAACCACCTCTCCTTTTTATTTTGTCTTTTTCTTACTGAGAAAAAGAAAGACCAAGAAAAGATGGTCAGCAGGCATTAATATGACCAAAATTTGATGTATTTAAAATAATGAGTCTTGGGGCCAAAGTGATAGTAGAGAGGGCAAGGTACTTGCTTTTCATGTAGCAGACCTGGGTTCAATCCCAGGCATCCCATATGGTTCTATGAGCCTGCCATGAGTGATCCCTGAGTGCAGAGCCAGGAGAACATTCTGAGCACTACTAGGTGTGGTCCAATAACAAACAAACAAACAAACAAAAAAAACAACAGAAAGTCCTTTGTGTAAGACATTATTTTCTACTTCAATGGGTTAAAAAAAAGTGAGAGAGAAGAGTGTCTCATCTTTAGTTCACTGTCATCACTATCATCCCATTGTTCATCGATTTGCTCGAATGGGCACCAGTAACGTCTCCATTGTGAGACTGGTTGTTACTGTTTTTGGCATATCGAATACGCCACGGGGAGCTTGCCAGGCTCTGCCATGGGGGCGAGGTACTCTGGTAGCTTGCTGGGCTCTCCGAGAGGGGTGGAGGAATCGAACCCGGGTTGGCTGTGTGCAAGGCAAACGCCCTACCCACTGTGCTATCACTCCAGCCCCATCTTTAGTTATCTTTAAAATGTCTCATCTAAGATGTTTCTCTTTTTGTATCAGCACCTCAGTTTAGGCTGTGGAAGAAAATTTTGCAGCTGGACCTCCCTCCTCCACCCGTTTTGGCAACCAAAGCAATGGACACTAGCAGATAAGTGACAGTAATAATGACAGTTCAATTTCTTCAGTCCTTTTCAGTCTTAGATGCTTTACTTCCTTTACTTCCACATAACCATTATTCCTGGTGTTTTATGGAGGCAGAAGCAAGAAGAAAGTAACTTGTCCCAGATACGGTTGCCCAAGACCATCAGAACTGGGCTCAACCCCATGCAATTTCATTCCAAATCAGTGCTTTTGACCATCTGGCAGATTCTAATGCTCTTTGTTGTGGAAAAAATTTCTTGCAAATATGGACAATTTGAGAGCATGGAAAACCAGGCTCTGAAATCCTAAACAAGGAGCTATTATTTGGGAGTGATGGGTTGGTACAGCCAGCAGTATTCAGAGACCACATCTGACTGTCCTCAAAGACCACACCTGACTGTAACTTAGGGAACCACATGTGGTGCTGGGATTTGAACCAGGTTTATGACCACAGCCACAAGCAAGGCAAGTGCCTTAACGTTTGTAGTATGTCTCTGGGCCTCAGAGCTATTTCTTAAGAGTAGCTTGTTGAGACAAATAAATCTCTGAACCGAGAAGTTCTCTGGAGGGATGGCTTCAGACCATGCTCTGGGCTGATTTCACTGGGGCACCTTAGATGGGAGCAGGCATTCTCTCTCTCTCTCTCTCTGCCTGCACCAGATGAACCCTGGCAGCCCCAAACCTCCAGGAACTAAACGCTACCACCGTCACAGTTGATCTTGATCTTCACAGATTTGTTGTCCTGGGACCCCCACGAAAGAGATTAAGTCTGCTGAAAATTGGGCTCTGGACCTGAATTATTTAAATTTTTACGATCCCAAGAGCTTTTGTGGCCATGCTATATCTCATCTTTGTTTTCTTTTTTGTCCTTTTTTGTTGAATCACTGTGAGATAGATCCTTACAGATAACCTATACTATTCATAACAAGCAATACAGAATAAATTATCTAGCATCTGCCTGCGGGGCAGGCTTGAATGGTGGTGGGAAACTTCGAAATACTGGTGGTGGGAAGGTGTAATGGTGGTGGGACTGGTGTTGAAGTACTGAATGTAATCAGTTATTGTGAACAATCTAATGAAAATAAAATTTAAAAAGATTGAGTGGTGAGTGAAGAATTCTTTACTCTCGAGCTGTTAGATGTTCTATTTGTCCTGATGGTGAAGAATGCATCATTTGAATGTTCCGTTTCTGCCTAATTTCAGCTGCAGATAGCTGGTTCAGCTGATAGCTCCCCAAGATTTTGCATTATTGTAGTAGAGATTTGGGTTAAGGCATCTACCTATGGTCTAGAAAAGACAAAGTTGGAGATTTCTCCAAAGGAGCCATTTAACTATAAATGCAGCTTATAATGTAGTTCTAATAAGTTTTAAGCTAATCAGTTTAAAACTAGTTCTAAACCAGTCTTGATTGGTCAGCCAATCAAGACTCACCACTTGCTGAGATAACATGGACTTTGTGGTAAATGTTGGATATGCCCAGTAATTACCTGACTTGCAAAATTCACAGTGTTATTTCCCATGTTTACCCTCATCTTCCCCATAACACTTCATTTTTCCTGTAAACACGTATGACAACTTTGCTTGCCTTTCTTACTTACTAAACAAAAAACATTAGGTATTGATTTTTAACTTGTGATTGTAATATAGAGATTTCCTTCAAGGAGTCAAGTGAAAATAATGGAAATATTCAGTATATCAAATTATGGGGACAATTACTAATGATTTTTTTAAAATTAGAGACACAGCCTGCCTTTCTTTAAGCCTGTGTATGTTCTTCTTACAGGGTTGAATCTGTTTAGTGTTTACTTTCATGGTCTTGAAAGGTCTTTCATGGGCTAGCATGAAGGGAAGGTTATTTCTAAAGAACTTATTATGAAACTTGTATGGTCTAACCATGCTGGAAAGATTGATGCTTTAGGCAGTCTTGTAACAGCTGAAGTGAAAACTGAGTTAAAAAGAAAGTCCAAGCTCCCTCACAAATGAAGTGGCAGTTAGCAGGGTGAAAAGGAAGTCTTTCTAAGTGCTTGCTTCTCTAACATCATTTTCAAGGCATTATTAGGACAAGAAGAACTTATTCCAGACTGATTTTGATAAGTGGGGGGTTGTCATTGTAATTACTTGGTTTCATGTGGTTTGCCCAGGATGCTTGAGTGTTTGTATTCTTATCAGTTAGAGCAGTATCTGATAGAACACTCCAGAGCTAACTCAAAACTCATCCCTTTATTTGGGGGCCCCCATGTCCTGAATAACAATGAAGATGGCTTTCCAAATTAGTTGGAACCATGCTGTCAATAAAAATGTCACTAACAGGAAAGTGACTCATCTAGACTTGAGTAGAGGGAACTGCTGGACACCTTGCAAGACAGCTATCAAATACAGTTTTCCTGTCAGTTCTCCTTGGGGCAACTTCCAGCCACAGCCTCTTACTGCCCTTACCCAGGACTGGAGGGATAGCACAGCAGGTAGGGCATTTGCCTAGCACGCGCTGACCCGGGTTCAATTCCTCCGTCCCTCTCGGAGAACCCGGCAAGCTACCAAGAGTATCCCGCCCGCACGGCAGAGCCTGGCAAGCTACCTGTGGTGTATTAGATATGCCAAAAACAGTAACAAGTCTCACAAAGGAGATGTTACTGGTGCCCACTCGAGCAAATCGATGAACAACGGGATGACAGTGCTACAGTGCTACCCAACACTTGCCAGAGCAGCTGATATTTGACAGTAACTCTCTTTTCCCTGGGTTCATTGTCTTGTCTCTAGGACTGAAGGGAATAATCCACAGGAATCTTAGAGAAATTCCTTTGTAACACCAAAAAGTAATCAATAAACTTAAGCTGTTGGTAAAGTAGAGGCCATGGGGAAGCAGGGTGCCTGACATTCTTCTCCCTGGGTTTGAAATGTGTTTGGTCTAATGCAGAATCAGATTCTGTGCTCCAAATCTATGGATGCATTTTTTTTTTTAAATCTTTATTTATTTTTATTTTTATTTTTAAATTTATTTATTGCTTTTTGGGTCACACCCGGCGATGCACAGGGGTTACTCCTGGCTCTGCACTCAGGAATCACCCCTGGCAATGCTCAGGGGACCATATGGGATGCTGGGGATCGAACCCGGGTTGGCTGCATGCAAGGCAAACGCCCTACCCGCTGTGCTATCGCTCCAGCCCCATATGGATGCATTTTTTAAATTAAAAAAATTTTTATAAGGTAGTTCACAATATTTGATTACATTCAATATTCAAACACCAATCCCCCACCATTACACCTTCCCACCGCCAAATTTGGGATGTTTCATGCCCAAAAGTAGAGAGAGAGTTTGGGGAATATTGTCTGCCATGTAGTTAGTGGGAGGGTGGGAAAGGGGGGTATACTGGGGATATTGGTGGTGGGGAATGTGCACTGGCGGAGGGATGGGTGTTTGATCATTGTGTGATTGTAACTCAGTCATGAAAGCCTGTAACTATTTCTCATGGTGAATCAACAAAATTTAAAAAAACAAACAAAAAAACAAAAACAAAAACAAATTTGGGATGTTTCCATCTCAAGCCCTAATCCCTGTCCCAAAGCACAATTAAAATAATACATTTTGTATTGTCTGTTATGAAAAACCGCTGAAAATGCTACAAAAGTGTATCCATAGAGGAAACAGTGTGAAGATTGTTCTATTTTGGCAGGGGCCATTAAGACACTCTTTAGGATATCACTAACATGTTGTTAAAGATTGAGTGATGTGAGCTTTCGTATATATATCTGAAAATATGTATATATACATATATGTGTGTATATATATATTTCCCTCTATGATTTGTTGCCTACCATTTGAGCTGCATCAAATGTGGTGTGGTACTTATGGAGAATGTCTTATGATGTGTCCAGGAATACGTTCACTCATGTGCAAGTTTCGGCCAGAACATGTGGGGAGTGGCCTTGAGCATGGCAGCAGTTGGGTTCTGGAGGTTTTTGGCTGCCAGGGCTTGGTCCCTTGGGGCAGAAAGGGCTTTCACCCACACCTCTCTGGGGCGCCCTGAGTGAAACTGCCTGGCGCGGAGTCTAGTGGCATGGCTATGGTGGGCGTCATGTTGCTCCCTTCAGGGAGAAAAGGCCATGTGATCTGGATGGTGGCCAATGATAGGTTATCTGGCGCCAGCAGGCGGTGGCTTATGGGCATGACCCCTGGGTCACTGGAGACTGGTGGAAACGGGCTGAAGATCTCTGCTTCTTGTCCTGTTTAGCCCAGAGAGTATGGACGTATTATTGAATCTTCACTCAGTATCTCTTCTCATTATTTTATTGAAATTAGATCTGAAGTAAATTTTGGAACTATTCAATAAACACTTATGGGATACTGAATAAGTGTGAGGTCCTTGGAGAATTAATAAGGGCTGAAAGTACTTTTATAAACTTCTTTTATACAGATCTTTTATCCAGATCTCAAAGACGTGAGATCTTTGGTCCCTCCCTATATCTGGGCAGACTTTTTGGGCTTCTTTGCCAATGACTATGACAGGAGTGTCTTCATGTTTTAAACTAAAGGGATAACTTGCTCTTCCTTTCTCTTGGAGCACTGTCTCAGGACACTCTGAGCTGCTGGGTATGAAGTCTTTCTGTTCTGAGACTGCCTTTCTGGAGAGGCAGAGATAAGCTCTCTGAGTTCCGTTCATGTGACTAAAGTCATCTTGAACCTACCAGATGAGCCTCCTTGACAGGTGAATCCATCACTGTGGAAATCTCACCCAGCTGAGCCTGGCCTAAATTTTCAATCCACAAACTTATGATCTATTATGATTTCTTTGAAAATCACACAAAAATCCAACATGAGAACAAACACTTCAAATAAAATTTGAACCAGAATGCTGCTTTGAAAAAATTTATAGGGCAAGTAAATTTTTGTGGGCAAGGAGCTTTCCACAGTGGTTGCATATTGTAAGCACCCAGCAAGAGGTAGCTTTTCTAAGAATTACTGTAATATTCCAAGTGTTCTTAGCTTTCCTCCCTTGATTTAAGTTCCCCAGCATTGCCAGAATCAACTCCACAAAGCCCCGTCATATATTAGTATGGTAGATATTGCTAGTGTTCCTCTAATACCAAGTCCTGTCTTCCTCAGGAACAGAATCTTTGACTATCACTTGGGTATATAAAGGCAGAGACTAAAGACTACATTTCCTAGCTTCCCAGATAGCTGGTTGAGGGCAGCATAACTATCATCTGGCCAATGAGGTAATCAGAAGTGGTTGTAAGTGTTTCTCAAGAAACATTTGGGGATGATCTTCTCCTTTTTGGTGTCACTTAGAACACAAATTTGTTGTTGAGAGTCCACCTACCATTTTGGACAAAGCTGCAAGTACCTGCCCTTAGCTGGTAGGGAACCTATCTGGGAAGATCCTGGCTTATTTGTGGATCTGACTTACGAGCTTTGCATTCTTGTCTCAGGATTTTCACATAAGCGAATACCCTCTGTAAAAGTCATCTTCTTTTTCACCATTTTTTCCCCACTTAATGTAACTCTATATATTTTTTATTTTTTTTAACTTTTTAATTGAACCACAGTGAGATACACAGTTACAAGGTTGTTTATGATTGGGTTTCAGTTATATAATGTTCCAGCACCTATCCCTTCACCAGTGCACATTTACCACCAACAACATCCCCAGTTTCCATCCTGTCCACCCAGCCCTCTCCCCACCTGCCTCTATGGCAGGCACTTTTCTTGTCTCTCTCTTTTTCTCTCTCTCTATCTCCCTATAACTCTCTCTTTTTATATGTTTCTGCGTTTGCATAGTAAGCTAAGAACTTTTAATTTTTAATTAATTTTATGTACTTTTTAAATAAAGTTTTTCATATTACTTTTTAGCATTGATATTCCAACACCCATCCCTTCACTAGTGTCATTTCTCAACAAGAATGTCCCCTCCCATCCCCTACCCTCTGCCTCTGTTGAGGAGACTTTTCTTCTCTGGCTCTGTCTGTCTCTCTCTCTCCCTGCCACTCCCTCTCTCCTTTTGGGCATTATGGCTCCAATCCAGATACTGAAATATTATCATGCATATCCCTTTACCTCCTTTCAACACTCAGTTCTTGTACAGAATGATCATTTGTAACTATTATTGTCATACTGGTCCCTTCTCTATCCTAACTGTCTTTTGCCCCCCACACCCCTGTGGCAAGCTTCCAACCATTGACCTGTCCTCCTGGGCTCTGTTTTTACTGGTCTTCAATATTA
The DNA here is from genome assembly GCF_027595985.1 of Sorex araneus. Classification (NCBI taxonomy): domain Eukaryota; kingdom Metazoa; phylum Chordata; class Mammalia; order Eulipotyphla; family Soricidae; genus Sorex; species Sorex araneus. Next base: position 207,663,102 of record NC_073313.1, on the reverse strand, counting down.
TTCTCATACTATTTTTTTATAACCCACAAATGTGTGATCATTCTATATCTGTCCCTCTTCTTCTGAGTGAGCCATTTCACTAAAGAGTTACAGAATAGATAGAATAAATGCCTAGTTTATATTTCCTGGGTACCAGGGACAGCATGGCATTCATCATCTTATCTAACCTTTGTTAAATTTATGCTATAGAAGAGGAGAAAGACTCATAAAGTTTAGGTCATTTGCATAAGATCATGTTAGTGAAAGGCAAACAAACTCTCAAGTCTATACTCTCATCTTCCTCCTATTATTCTTCACTATTTCTGCCACATCACGTTACAAGAGGAAGTGAGTTACTAAGTTCAATGAGTGAGACAATTTTATACTAGATCTTGGAAAATTGAGAGATATCCAAAAACAAAAATGGAGAAGGAAATTCCAGAGGAAACACACAGTGTGAGCAGAAATGACAGGGCATAGACCTGGTATGTTGGGAACATGGTAACTCCTGTGATGTGTGGGAAACTGGTGGAAAGGGAATTGAAGATACTCCACCTGGACTGTTCCCAGTTTTGTTTGGTGCCTTTATGCTCTCATATTCTTGGGTTACTCTGCCCTCATCAGCTTCCTTTCTCTCTCATATAAAGTAAAGGCCATAGTAGTTGTTTCCTGGATTGATCAGAGCACCAAATGCTAGCTGCTATAACTCTCAGTCTCCAAATCCTGATTTTGTTTGTATCACATTTTGAGTTTGTTTTGGGCTTCTGCAAAGGTTGAAGCAATGGTCAGAAGGAGAAAGGATGTGTGTGTGGTGAGGAGGGAGATGCTACTCTAAGCAGTGATGCAGGTTCTCTGGAGTATCTCATTGGTGGCACCCAAAATTATGAGGCTCCTTGAGTTCCCCATCAGAACCTATGCATTCAGCTGTCTGATAAGGGTTGAACTAGTGCAGAAAATAACTTGACATTTACAGATTGGGTCTCAATGTGCCATTGTTTACTTCTGAAAGCATCTCATTAGCCAAACTCAGAGACAAGGTTTCAACCTAATATCACGGAATAATGAAAATGGGATTAGTGTTCTAGGTAGTCTCAGCAAGCTGCCGAACTTTATCTAGACAAGTTAATGAAGTCAAAGTCATTACTTTAATAAAGTAATAGGAATTAAATACCCTATATAAATCTTGAAGTATAACATGCATTCAGGTATACGTCAGGTTTACAGTCCTTTATGCTAATGAATCCATATCCTACTATTTTAAAATATCCCCTTTTCCATGAAACAGTTTTGAATTCCACCCCAGTATCTCTCTTCCCACATTTTACTAGCTGAAGGTTATGTATATCTTTTTAGAATTCTCTGCAGTGTGTATACCTGTAGGATTTGTTTCATACATCTTTTATCACTATTGTATCTGACACTGTGCCTTATAAGCAAATTTTGAGTACATGATTGGTATATTGGAAAGATAAACCATACTGGTATATTAAAAGAGAAATTAAAGAGACTGAAACTTCTAGGGAAACTGGCATATTTCCCTCAAACATACTTGAATCTCTCATGCCTTTTTCCCTCTCAATCTGTTTTGTAAGAATGACGTTAATAGTAAGTTCATGGAAAGAGAACCCAAAACAGTGTGACTTGGACATAAAATTGACTTGTATGCATCCAATCCAGAGGGAAAGTAGGTCACATACCTGGTGAATACTGGACAATCACCTCTCATTGGTATCCTCCTCCTCCTCATTATAATAGTGTCCTGCCTGCTTGAGAAACAAGCTCTGGGTTCTCTACAATAAGGAGCTCATCTGGGCTTTGGAAACAGTGGAAACTGAAATTCTTTTTCCTTCCTGGAGCTACTGAAGTAGAAAGAAAATGCTGATGTTAAATACCTTTCCTTTTCATTCTACCACCCTGCTAATATCTAATTCTGGTGGTCTCTGCATGTTCATGCTGAAAAATTCACTTCCCACATATACAGACTCTTAGTATGTATTTTTATGTCCTAAAGAAATACCACATACTTTTCTGGTATCCCCATATTATTCTATTTCCAGATAAAAGATACATTTTTTTTAAAAAAGGGTAATTTTCCCTTTCCAAAAGAATACTTCTCCAAATGATTTATGATATATTACCTTAAATAACAAGATTCTCTTTCATACTTAGAGTGTGATTCTTTTCTCAAAAATCCAGTTAACATATAGCTTTTGGAGAACTCTTATATAACAAAACTCTTCCACTTTCTTTGTGGAATACTGGTTGGTCCCTGGGAGTTAGCAAGTCTGGCTTCAAGTTCACCTCTAATTCTTCCTGTTTTAAATGAAATCCTTGGCCCCACTCACTTTCTTCAATTTTATTTTCCCATTAGGAAAGACATGGCTCAGATGGATGTGCTAGAGGAAATGCACCAGGTAATCCCAAGCAGGCTGCAATCAGTCACTATTAACGCTCTCGGCAGCAAAGATACTTGAAGAAATACAGCTACTTATGGATGGGTGATAAAATTGAATTCATGAAGCAGTTCCTTCTCCATGGGCTATTTCTTGGTGCTGAAGAACTACAATTGCATGCAGACTTTGAGTGTCAGAACTCCCCTCTGTAGTTAGCACCCTTTAAAGAACAGGTATTGAATTTTAGCTGAGTCTAGCATCATCTTTTTCAATTCCAGGGACAGCTGTTAAGTCATAAAATATTTTGAGATATAAAACTCTTGCCTCTGAGAGATCTTTCTCTTTTTTCCTTTTTAAAATCAACATCTGTGAAATATGTGGAGGAGTTGAAACAGAATAAATCTGATGATATTTAGTGACTAACTTCCAGTTGACACTAAACCTTTAAAAAACGCAATGATAAATGTTAATAAAAATGGGGTTTGATCTTTAAGACTATCTTCTTATCCATGTAAACTGCAGGTAAGCAATTTGAATCTGAATGATTGTGAAAGGAAATTAAAATAACACAAATCATTTGATGAAACCATCCTCGTGGAATTCTAATTTAACTCAAATAATAAGTATTTTAATGGTTTTCCTGTGTGCTTATTTTTAGTCTTGTATTCTGTAAGTTACAAGAGAGTTGCTTTCATGCATGTAAAATGCAATTCTCTTCTTGTAAAAATTTGACGCAATGCTTATCCTTTTGATTTGATTGCATTTGCGTGTTCATTAATATAATTGAAACATGTAGCTTCCCCCAAGTTTTCACAGGCTTATTCCTAATTGACTGTTGGCATTATTCTCCCACTACATGTTAGTATAACTGAGTTAGGCCAATTTATTCATGACATAGGGCAAAGTTGAGCAGAGAAAGGGAAGGAAGAGTCAGCCCATTTAGTTCTCAATAGGTGGGGGAGGGGCCTAGGCAGTGGGACCAGTGTCAGGCAGTGACCCTTGGAATCTCTATTATTCTACTTGCTGAATTAGTGCTTTCAGAAGAGAGTTATATGGAGTCTTATGATCTGGACTCAGGAAATGGGGTTCTCTCCGAAATGGTAGATAACATTCTTTACCAACTGGTTCTCAGACTGTGAGAACAGAAACAGAAACAGACTCTTGGTTTCCCAAGTATGTTCTGTGTCTTTCTAGCACATTCAAAACATTACTAGTGGGGATATAGTAGTAAGATCTATGCATTTTGAAGAAGCAAACAGATTCTTACCCTTACTTGGTCACTTTAAGTGTTGTAATCTCACATGAAACAATTAATTTGAGGGTATTTATTCACAAAACGATATAAGGGGTTAAATAACTATTATTCAGCCATTCAGTATATGCTTGTTGAATGCTTTGGGGTTACATCAAATATAAGATATAAAATGCATAAAAACATAAACTGCAATAAACTGGACAAAGGAGATTTAAATAGATGTAGATTTTTGAATCAAATTAAAACTTTAAAATATTTTTTTCTCTTTTACTGATCAACATGTGAGATAGTTGAATGAAAAGAATTAAAGAACTTTTATTATTTTTTCTGCTTTTTGCATCTTTTACTCATCACCCATATGATAAAACTGGATTGGTTAGACCAGTATGGCAATAATAGCTGGGAATGATCATGCTGGACAAGAACTGAATGATAAAGTAGGTAAAGGGATACTCTTGATAACCTTTCAGTATCAATATCGCAAACCACAGTGCCTGAAAGGAGAGAAAGAGAGAGAGAGCGAGAGTGGGAGAGAGAGAGAGAGGGAAAGAGAGAAGAGAGAGAGAAAAAGAGAAGTGCCTGGCATAGAGGCAGGTAGGGGTGGTGGATGATGGGAGGGAACCTGGGGACACTGGTACTGGGAAATGTACACTTTTCCAACACCATTAAATACCAGGGATGGGTGTTGGAATACTGTATGACTAAAATCCAATCATGAACAGTTTTGTAAGGGTCTATCTTACAGTGATTCAATAAAAAAGTTTAAAAATACTTAAAAAATATTAACAGATTAATCAGAGGAAAAATACTGCATTGTTATATTAATAAAACTAATGAGCTAAATTCATAGCACTCAAGGAAATTTTTACCTTAAAAGCTCTACTTTTTATTTTAATGACATGAAAGGAAAATAATTTAGTTAATGCATTTGATAGGCACCCATTTTTGGTAGTAGCTATATTCCATTATTTTTTGAAGGGGTAGGCCACAACAAGCTGTGTTTAGGGCTTACTCCTGGCTCTGCAATCAGGGATTACTTCTAGTGGCATTTGGGGGACACTACACAATGTTGGGGATCAAAGCAGTCAGTCATGTGTAAGGCAAACCCCTTAACCCTTGTATGATCTCTCCTTCCCACTATCTTCCTTCCCACCTTATATTGTGGATCCATGACGTACTTACATAGTTTTTTTTCTTTGAAGGGGTCAACTCACTGAAGTCAGAGATCCATAGATCTCTCAGCTCCTATTCCTGCAGAAGAACAGATACATTTCCTGTGGGTGAGTGATCAGAAGACTGGAGGTCACAGGAGTCTCAGGTCAAGGAAGGAGAAATGCCTTATGGTCAGGATGGAGCCTACTGAAGGCAAAGTATCAGCACCACAGATTCAGTTTGTTTGAAAGACATTCATTTTTCCTGCACAGTAAGTAACCACGTCCTTACCTATTTGTAGGAGCCAGATTCACCCAGAGAGGTTGCTGCTATTGGGAAATGTTAAAGCTGAATGAGCTGACCTCTCTCTCATGTGATTCCATCCCTACCTTTAGAAACTCCATGAGACTAATGTTTTTCCCACACAGAAAAGTTACTCCACACATACTGAAAAAAGAAAGTGTTAAATTCCACCAAACAATCTGTTCTGAGTTGATATATCTGAGCAGCCTGTTTGTTTCCTATTATTATACCTGTTTTGGTATCTTGCAAACATGGTATAAATACAAGACTGAAAATAAGCATATAGGAGAACCATTAAAATAACCCTCACTGCTATGAGGGTAAGTATATCGCAAACAACAAGGAAATATCTTTATGCTTAAATCAATTAGAATTGGTCATTTACATATGTATTTTGAGGTCTGCATTTGAACTGTGGCATAGAGCAGCATTTCTCAACCAGAGATAATATGGGGTCTAGGATATTCCAAGGCAGCCACAACTGACAATCACATTAATGGGGGACCATGCGCAAGACTAGAATGCCAATCAGTAGGACAGGGAAGGAGAGCGTGCATAGGATGGAAACATGGTGGAAAGACTGCCAACATCAGAAAATGACTGAGAAACACTAGTATAGAGCATTTGAAGAGAGTTCAGTGGGATAAACAAAATGGTTTAGGTTTGAGAAGAAAGTTGGCTAAGAGTTGGAAGACCAAACAGGGGTATTTAAACAGGCATATTCTAAAATAATAACAGTAAAACATTGTTATTGCATTGTTCCTACTGCCATCATATTTCTCTCCCTTCATTTGTTTCAAATAACTTCCATGCATATTGCATTGCATTAAATATTTATCCTGGAGAAGAATTCCCAGAGAAAGATAATGGTTAATAATAGACAAAGAATAGTAGGCAAAATTGCCAAAATATCACAAATTCTTCCAGAGCTCAGAGTTGTTAAATTTAGAAATTGTCTATAGAACTTTTTCTTACTTTTTGCTTCAGGTGTATAGAAAGAGAGGCTATGGAATAAAAGAAACTAAAAGTTGGTAGTTTTCAATTATTATTTTACAAGATTGAGGAACGTAAATGAATTTGAATCACCAAAAATGGGGCTACATTGACAAGGTAGGGTGAAACAAAAAGCAGAGAATGGAAACCATATTCCCTTGAATGTTAAGAATTTTAACAAAGCTAATTTGGGACACTGTGGGATGTTTGGGGAAAAAGTGAAAAGGATCAGTGTAAGCATGAAAAATAATATGGTCTACTTAAGAAGCTGTGTTGATTGTGTTAAGAAATTCCAGCATTAAAAATGTAAGACAAAATAAATTCCAAAATGAACTCTGGTGGGAGAAAACATTGTGAGAGCAACATGGAAGGAAATGGAATGTAAGTTCTTCACCTGCAGAGTTAAATCATCTTTAGGGTCCTCCAGTTCTTCTGTATTGAAGTGAGATATGTGGAAGTGAGGCCTTATGTGGGGTTCCCATTAAGATGGGTGTGGGGTTTACACTGCAATGGCATTCAATAAAGAGCTATAGCTAAGCATATCTGTAGACATTCAGAATATTTACATATTAGCGCAGTTATGTTAGTTAGGGTGTTTAGAGAAATATAATATACACACATACATGTTTATGTATATTTCACACTCTGTGCAAGCTGGAGAATCCAGAAGGTGATGTTCTGAGAACAGGAATTTCAATTCCAAGGGCAGAAAAAGATTAATTTCACAATTCAAGAAAGAGAAAATTTTATCTTTCTCTACTTTTTTTGCCCTACAATGGATAGCCATAGTGGTGAGAATGGAGATTCTCTTACTTAGCTACTGACTCAAATGCAAACTAATCCCAGAACACTCTCTGACACAGACCTAAAATTATGGTTTCATCATTAGCTGGGCACTTCTTGGACCAGTTAAACTGACACATAAGATTAGTTATTACACCAGTGAAGACTTGGATGTTTGAGGAAATAGTGTAAAACTTCTTTAGAGGGCTGGAGTGATAATACAGTATAATGCATGCAGCTGACCTGAGTTTAATCTCTGGCTTCCCATATGGTCCCCCAAGCACCTCCAGGAGTTATTACTGAGTGCAGAGCCAAGAATAACCCCTGAGTGTCACTGGGTGTGACCCAAAAAGCAAAAAAAATATTATTTAGAAAGGAAAAGTGCTGGTGGTGATAGGAAGAGAGAAGATTCCTTTGGTGTTGGATGGAGAGTGCCAAGCATAACCCTTGAGTGTAGAGAAACAGTTTTTTTCAAAGAACTGCGAGAAGCCTGGGAGCCCAAGCATTGTTTTTTTTATTAGGGGTTTAAAGTGGGCTTTGGGACCATGGATGCTGGTGTTGGAAAGATCTGGGATTGAAACTTGATTAACTCTAACCTTAAGCTTCCATTGATGAGCCTTGGCTTGCTTTTGGGGACGTGAATAATCTCATTGTTGGTTTGTTGGGGGTGCTGAGAGGCTTTGAAGAAATAACATGGGTAAGGCACAGAGTTGCTTCGTGCAAGCTAATAGAACAGTCAAAACTTTATTCTTGGCTCTAGCATAACTCCACTACCCATGTTCTGGGATGGTTTAAGGTAGTGCATTCATCTCTTCAGGTCTTGAATCCCTCCTCAGAATAGAAGACCAGGTTGGTCTACTCTATGTTTAGGGTGGAAACATCTTAAACTTGCAGTGGACTCTATGGATGGTGCTTGAATACAGATTCTGACTCTGTGGTGGTCCATGGGTTGGAGCATTAGCAGGGGCTGAGAGCTCCTAGGTGTTAGCAGTGAGGCTACTCATGGACCTTTCTTTCAAAGTCAGGCTGATTTTTGGCAACTCTGAACCCACTTTGAGTCTATTTAAAGAGCAACAACAGGGGCCTAAGCAATAGTACAGAAGGTAGGGTATTTGCCTTGCATGTGGTTGACCAGGGTTTAATTCTTGGCACTACATATGATCCCCTGATCACCAGAAGTGATCCCTGAGTGCAAAACTAGGAGTAAACTGTGATCACTTCTGAGTATGGCTCCAAATTCCTCCCCCCCAAAAAAACCTGTGTAAAACAACACCAATCATAATGAGTCAAAGTCAGAACCTAGATGTTCTGAGAAAACCAGATGGTGTGTTTGTCAGTGGTTGGAGAGCATGTCAGAGAGTTGAGGGTGTCTGGGAAACTGGAGAGACTGGTTCTCATCAGAAATGAAGGGGGCTGGTGTGGAGCTGGAAGTGGGAGTGAAAAAAACCAAAGAAGCTTGTGTATGGCAAATTGCATCTAATTCCCTATTGTGTTTAGTCCCTAATTGGGACTCAGCAGAACAATACAAACCCCGTATTCTTGAATACTTTTCAAGAGGACCCTCTGTAGAACTTCACCGCTTCTGAATTTAATCCATTACAGGTTCTATACTTAATGAAATTACAACAATTCAACAAATGATATAATTGCCCTAAATACTGCTTTTAAAATAATTATATGTAACTCGCTGGAATATGCTATTGCATTCTATAATATAATTATGACATATAGTGCTATCATAAATTCTTTATCAAATACACACAGGAAAGCAGTTATTTCAGAGTTGGTATTTCCATGAGACCATACCCAGATTGAAAAATTTCATAGAAATTTGGTAAGAATACAAATACATTTTCCAGGCAACTAGGAGTAATAGTGGGATCAAAGTGAGAAAGAAGATGAATGTCAATCTTTCTCAAAGTAAGTTTGTCCATCACCTGCCTTGGAATTTTGAGCATTGGCTAAAATTTTGAGTCCTACTTTACGCATGCAGTTCTTATCCAGAGTGATCATTTCCAATTATCATTGCCATAGTGGTTCCTAGGTAAAAGAACAAATATGATAACCTCTTGGTATCTGTATTACAAACCATAATGCCCAAAGGTGACAGATAGAGACAGAGACAGAGACATGAGAGACACAGAGATCGATAGATATATCTCTCTATAGAGACACAGAGATAGATAGATATATCTATAGATAGATATATCATGTTGGCCTGGAGCCTACCTAATCCAGTATGGTTTTATCTTAGACTAGTTTTATCTGCAAAGACCCTGTTTCTAGATCCTGAGGAGCTTGGCTAAAACTTCAACAGCATAGAGAGATATGAAAAGTTTCTGCCATAGAGGCAGGTTTTGGGGGGGTGTGGGCATGAAGAAATAGAAACTGGGGACATTGGTTGTGGGAAATGTACACAAGTAAAGGGATGGGTATTGAAACATTGTATGACTGAAACCCAATTATGAACAGCTTTGTAACTGTGTATCTCATGGTGATTCAATTAGCACTGCAGCACTGTCATCCCGTTGTTCATCAATTTGCTGGAGCAGGCACCAGTAACATCTCCATTGTGAGACTTGTTGTTACTGTTTTTGGCATATCGAATATGCAACGAGTAGCTTGCCAGGCTCTTCCCTGCAGGCGGGATATTCTGGGTAGCTTGTGGGATCTCTGAGAGGGATAATTCAATTAAAAAAATAAATGAAATGTTGAGTCCTGGGGCTAGAGAGAAAGCATGGGAGTTTAGACATTTGTTTTGCAAGTGGCTGACCCTGGTTCAATACCTGGCATCTCATGGTCCCCCTAGCATTGCCGGGAGAGACCCCAGTCACTGATGTGGTTCAACTCTGTGACCCCCAGTGCAGATTCCTGAGCATCTGGCAGTTCATTCTGAATTGGAATTAACAAGATGGAAATCTGGCTTTAAATTAGTGTTTCTGGGATATTCTGATGTACCCCAAGGTTTTAGATTCTCTGACCTTAATTATTTTTTCCCCAGAATGCAGACAAGCTTGTCTATTTGGCCCAGGCAACCCTGGTGATCTAGTTGTCCCCCAGCTGTCTGCATTTTTATGCTCGGTAGCCCTCCCACTGGGTTGTCTCACACCTCACACCTGCTCTACTTCTTTCTCCAGTTATGGGGCCATGCACTCATCAAGGTGGACAAGAGAGCTGGGACCCTGAAGCTTCATTCTAATCATTGAATCTGTGATTGAATTTGGTCCATTTCTTCTCCAAGTCATTCTCAAACAATGTCTGCTCCCTCTTCTGACATCTAGATCACAACTTTGATCATTTAATTGTTCATTTGACAAATATTTATCTCCCGAGGACCTCCTGTGTTATTTGAAAGTAATACGTTCTCATGAGGGACTGGAGTGATAGCACAGCGGGTAGGGCATTTGCCTTGCACGTGGCCGACCCGGGTTCGAATCCCAGCATCCCATATGGTCCCCCAAGCACCGCCAGGGAGAATTCCTGAGTGCATGAGCCAGGAATGACCCCTGTGCATTGCCCGCTGTGACCCAAAAAAGAAAAAAAAATACGTTCTCATGAGGAAAAGAAGCAAGGGAGAGGTGAGGAAGGTATTCAGAGATTTGGTTAGAGGAGATGTCACTGACAGGATTGAGTGGGCTCCTGCCACTGTAATGAAGTAGACCAGAGAAGGGAGAATGGTTAGGTTTCTGCTGGCTCTTCCAGACAGAAGATTGATTATCCTGGCTCACTGAAGATAGGAACAGTGCAAATGACCAAGAAGTTGATGGAATCTAGCTTTCACCCAAAGGTGGAACCATTTGCATTTGCAGATGGAAAGGGTATGGAATATGAGAGAGAGTCAACAACTGGGGGGCAATGGGGGTGGTGGTCATTGTCACCAACTGCTAAACCATGGTGGAAAGGCTGTTTTGTGTTTTTTTTTTTTTGCTTTTGGGGTCACACCTGGCGATGCTCAGGGGTTACTCCTGGATCTGCACTCAGGAATTTCTTCTGGCGGTGCTTGGGGGGCCATATGAGTTACTGGGGATTGAACTCGGGTCAGCCACATGCAAGGCAAAAGCCCTCCCCGCTGTGCTATCGCCCCAGCCCCATGGTAGAAAGGCTTTGGGAAGAGTGGGTATGTGTTGGGGAGCTGTGGGGAGGGGATTTGTTGCTCATCTTTGGGCCTACAGCTCCACCATTTATCACTAGACCTCTTTTTTTTGTGCCTTAAACCTTTTCCTTCGTGGGGCTGCCAGAATATTCCATCAAAAATAGTGGAGTGATGGGTGTTGGAATACTGCATGACTGAAATCCAACTATGAATAACTTTGTAAGGGGTTGTCTCACAGTGATTCAATAAAAATGTTTAAAAAAAGACATTCTGATTGATGAAACATTAAAATATTGAGACGCGTGTACCTTGAAAAAAAACATGGATATAGGCATGGGTCTCAGTGTTGGAAGCCACTGCTGGAAAGATGGGTGTTGGAACACTGTATGACTGAAACCTCATCTTGAACACCTTTGTAATTGTGAATCTCACAGTGATTTAATTAAAAAATAAAATAGAATAAAATAAAATAAGATAAAATAAAATAAAATGTTGAGTCCTGGGGTCAGAGGTATAGCATAGGAGTTTAGACATTTGTTTTGCAAGTGGTTGACCAGAGGCTCTGGAGTCTACTATGCACGAACTCTGCCTGAAACTGTACAGTTCAGTGTTGAGTTTTATAGTAGAATGAACTGACTTGTTTCCCAGCAGTTGATCTAGTTTTCTGGCTCTGTCTTATTCTCTGACACCAATATAGATGTGCTAGAGATTGTTCTTGCTCTCCCCAAGGTTTATGCCCCTTATTGATCCTGTGCTGGTCCTTGAGTGCAAGTTGTACTCATAATATCCACATCAAGGACTAGTGGGGATGTAGCAAAAATTTTCACTAAAGTTGTCTGGTAATCATAATTCCTTTCATTTTACAGATGGAGAAATAGAAGCTCAGAATAGATGCGTAACTTAAACTGAACCAACACTGATTCTCCCACTGCTACAAAATTTGAATGCAGTAGATACAAGGGCCAGGAGGATTGCCCCATAGCTGGAAGCCTGCTTCATGAGCAGAGGGGAGAAGGCAGATGGAATAGAGAAGGGATCACTAAGAAAATGATGGCTGGAGGAATCCGTCGGGATGGGAGATGCATGCCGAAAGTAGATAATGGACTAAACATGACCTCTCAGTGTCTGTGTTGCAAGCCATAAAGCCCAAAAAATAGAGAGAGAGTATGGGGAATATTGTCTGCCATGGAGGCAGGGGGAGGGTGGGAAGGGGGCGTATACCGGGGATATTGGTGGTAGGGAATGTGCATTGGTGGAAGGATGGGTGTTTGATCATTGTGTGATTGTAACCCAAACATGAAAGTTTGTAACTATTTCACAGTGATTCAATAAAATTAAAAAAAAAAACCAGCATTGATACATTACTATTAAAAAAAAAGAGAGAGATCTGTACACTATGAAGTTTTTTTTTTTTTTTAACATCATGCTAACGTATCTCCTTTGTCTTTAGGCAAAGGATAGTGGGAGAAAACGATTTTCAAAAATCTGAAAATGTGAGAAAACTAGACTCAGTGCTCATTTTTCATTTTTGTATCTTTAGTTATTTTTTATGAGGTGAAATTTTATGTGCACAATTAAACTATATTTTTGCTTATAATTTTGTTTCTACATGGTCTTTCTACTTCTAATGTGAAATCCTTGCATTAAATCCTAGCCCATAGAGATGACAAAATTTAGACACTGCACTGGGCTGCTGAAGTTGTTTTTTACTATTAACGTCATTGTGAATAACAATCTTCCTGTTTGTGTTGAAAAAAAAAAATCTAGTTTTTAGAGGATTTTCTTCTGGCAAACTCCTAGAATTAAGATGGTCACTTTAAAAAAGATCATGATACAGTGTGAAAAGCATTTCAAGAGAGCTTTTGTATTTGAAACTTTATAATTATTTTCCAGGAGTGCCTACAGGGGAACTTAGAGCCCTCATGGGACCAACTTCCCTGGAGCCCTGGGGGAGGGTTAGCAGCTGGCCGGCCAGGGAAGGGCTGCTTCCAGCCTTGGGAAGCAGAACTTGGAAGCACTTTGCTCTAGCAGTTGTAACATCCCCCAATTCTCCCTCTAAACCAAAGTCAGCCTGGAGGCTTTTGGCTTGGATAAGTATCTAGGTGTCACGGGCTGTCTGTCCCTTTGGAGACAGTGTGTCTGTGACACGGGAATTTGGAGCTTCTACCTCTCACCTTTAGACCATCGCTCAGTTAAAAAACAACACTATGGGATCCAAGTGATGTACGGCTGATAGGGTACTTGCTTTGCACACAGCCAACCCAGGCTCAATATCTGGCACCCCATATGGTCCCCGAACCCACAAGGAGTGATCCCTGAGTGCAGAGCATGCCAGGTGTGATCCCAAGACAAAAACAAATAAACAAACAAAAGCAGTACAGGTCCAATGATAATAGGTAACATTAATAAAGTCTCTGTTCTATTAGCTCATCCTCATGATCCCCTGCAATGATGGTACATCCTATTCTACAGAGAAAAAAACTGAGTCTGGGAGATGTTAGGTGCCTTACTTAGGAAACAGCGAATGCTGATTTCTAAGACCACAGCTATGGTGACTTTGGGCATGATTTTATGTGGGATGTTCTGATATTGGTGGAGGGTTGAAGCAGATACCCAGCAGTAATCAGTTCTTACTCCTGGCTCTGTACTCAATTCTGGCAGTGCTCCAGGACCATATGAGGTGCCAGGGATCAAACCTGGGTCACAATATTAAGGCAGGTGCCTTATCCACAGTAATATCTCCTGGTCCTGGGACATTCTGATTTTTATCAAGCAATTCTTAAATAACATTTAATTAAAGACCCATTATAAAATGTGTTTTCCCCAAATAAAACCTGAGGTTGGAATTTCATGTCCTTTCTGAATATAAGGCTAAGAGGAAGCTACAAATTCTCATCCCCAAATCTGTTGTTTTTCTCAGGTTTAGCTCCTGGGAAATTTGCAGCCCTCGAGGAGATGAAAACCTGCGACCTTTCAAAGTATGATTGCTTACTTTTCAATTTCCATCTTTCAAGGAGTCTAATACTTCCTGGGACAAATAGAGTTTTCTATAGAAATGTCTTTTTTTCTCCAAAGATGCAATTTAAAGATAGATTCATTTACGAGTGCATTGTCAACAAATTGTTTGTACTTATTTAACTTGTCCAACTAAAAACCAAATAAGACTCAGAAATAGATTTCTTGACAATTTGACTTTTGAAAGCAGGGAGTATATAAGAAAAGAGTTTGTGGATATATTCTCCTTGCTTAAAAACTGAGTTGAACAAAGGGTCATGGGAAATTTGGGTCGTGTTGGGCACTTGACAATGGCAATGGTCTCATGGGTTATACACAAATTAAAAATCATTAAATTTGACATGTTAAATAGTTGTGATTTCTTGCACGTCAATTATACTTCAAAAATGCTATAAACCAGTAAACAAAAAAAATTGAATAAAGCTACTTGTCTATTCACCAAACTCATTAACTGACATATTCTCAATTAAACAAAGTTATCCAAAATTTGCCCGGAGGTGAATCTGTTTGAAAATTGTAAATCACTTTAGATGACCCTTTACTATTTCACTGTGGTAACTATTTTTTTCCCTCTCTGGAAATTTATTAATGACACTAATTCATTTTCCTCCTAAAACACCAACTGTTCCCCCAGTTTAGCACAACCAAGCATTTCTGTCTTCATAATAAAATATGAAGCTTAGAGCTGAATCACTTGTCCCTTTCTCTCTCTCTTTCTCTCTTTCTCTCTTTCTCTCTCCCTCTCTTCCTCTCTTTCCTGTAGAAAGAGAGAAATCTTTCTACATCTCTTAATGGCCAGCATTCTCTTAGACCTGCAGTTGTGCTCGATGAATTCAAGCCTCAACACAATCTTCTTCGTAGTTTTAACCTTTCCCTAGAAAATTGCCATAGTCTGACCTTCATAACTACTCTGCTTCCTGTTATAATGTTGCTTTCCTGAGCATACAAAAAAGTTTTGCCTTTCTTGTAAGGTGTGACTTTGTGGGACTGATGCTTGCTACGTTTCTTACAAAAAGTCCTGTGGGTTTTTGGTGAGTTCACCATGCTTTGGAGAGCTGTATCTGCTAGGAAAGCCCACAGTGCTAACTTTTCTATAGAACTTCAGAGTGATACAGAACTTCAGACCAAACAAAATTTGGTCAAAATGGAGAAAACAAAAAGGAGTGGGCCTGTCTTGTGTCTTTAGGTATGAAACCTTGTTTTAATCAGGTCCTGGTTTTGGCTGTTATCACTCACACTTGACCTTGGATTACCTATTTAAAATCAAGAACTAAGCAAAGATGCTGTAGAGTCAACAACAGACTTTTGAGTTAGGAAGAAGAGCTGGGTATTAGAAGGTTGTCTCCTTTGTGAGCCCACCTTTGGAAAGATGCATAAAATTTTTTTGTGGCCAAATGGTCTGCTACTGTTTTCATTGTTAGGGCTAGCTAATCATTACATGTAACTTTTCTATGCTAAAGAAAGGTGTTAGTATAGAAGAAAAAAAAACAAACAGTCTGACTTCCTGCTGTAAAAAGCAAGACCTGAGAAGGGAAATTATGTTCCATCCACAAACAACCTTCATTATTCTGTGGTTATACTTAAGGCAAGAAGATCATGCATTTCCAGATTTTAGAGCTATAAATGCAAATAATGCCGTATATTTTCTAATTCTTTAACTTATGTAACTATGTGGCATTCATCTGGGTGGAGATCTTTTGATTCTACTCTTCAATCTCAGAAAATGATGCCTATATGAGTTTGGGGAAAGGGAAAAAGGGTATTTATTATAGGTGACTTTCATGCACAAAGACCCCCATGGTAATATTTGGAATTCGTATATGTCTACTGCTTAAATATTTCATGAAAAATGAAATAGTCATTTACTAATATTAAAATGTTTTTATTACTAGAGCTTGAGAGATAGTACAGCCTGTAAGGTGTTTGCCATGCATGTGGCTGACTCAGATTTGATCTCCAAGAACCTCATAAAGGTCCCCCAAGCACTGCCAGGTGTAATCCTTGAGCACAGAGCCAGAAGAAGGCCCTCAACACCTCCAGTGTGGCCTCCCAAACAGGACAATATATTTATTTTTTAGTTACCAAGACTTATAATACTGTTAATACTGTTAATGATCAGTCTTCATGCTTGCAATGATCCAATCCCACACTCTTTATCTGAGTAAACACTTTCTACACCATTGTCTCCATCCCCCACATCCAGTCTCCTTGCCAAGTAACCTCCATTCTGTGGACCAGTTCTCAGGTTCTGTTGCCTTTGGCAATTTATAATTCCCTCATTATGCTTCTTTATATCCCAAATATGAGAGGTATAACTCTATCTGTATCCTTCTCTTCCTGGATAACTTTTCTCAACACAATACTCAGTTCCATCCATGTAATAGCAAACTTCATGACGTCATCTTTTCTTAAAAATATGTATCATAGGGGCTGGAGCAATAGCACAGCGGGTAGGGCGTTTGCCTTGCACGCGGCTGACCTGGGTTCGATTCCCAGCATCCCATATGGTCCCCTGAACACTGCCAGGAGTAACTCCTGAGTGCAAAGCCAGGAGGTAATCCCTGTGCATTGCCGGGTGTGACCCAAAAAGCAAAATAAAAAAAAATGTATCATAGGCGCTGGAGTGATAGCACAGTGGGTGCATTTGTCTTGCACACGGCCGACCTGGGTTCGATTCCCAGCATCCCATATGGTTCCCTGTGCATGGCCAGGAATAATTCCTGAGTGCATGAGCTAGGAGTAACCCCTGTGCATCGCCAGGTGTGACCCAAAAACCAAAAAAGAAAAAAAACATGTATTTTGTGTTTTTTTTTAATCCAGTTATCTGTTCTTGGGCATTTGGGTAGTTTCTAGACTTTGGTTATTGTGAATAGTTCTGCAACAAACAGAGGAGTGCAAATGTCTTTTATTTTTTAAAAAAAATTTTTTTTAATTGAATCACCGTGAGAACAGTTACAAAATTTTAAGTCTCAGTCATACAATGATCAAACACACATCCCTTCACCAGTGCACATCTTCCACCACCAAGAACCCCAGTATGTTCCCCCATCCCACCCCCACCCTGCCTGTGTAGCAGATGATTTTCACTTTACTCTCTCTTTACTTTGATTACATTCAATGTTTGGACAGAAAACACACTATTATTATTTGGAATTTTTCCCCAACTATCAGACTTGCTGAAAAGGCATCATTTGATAATTTGTTTTCTATTGCTGGTAATGAAGAATATATGATTTTGGATTTCTGATATTTAGTAATTAAGTCCAGAGTGATTTCTGCCAGAAGCCACTGGGTTCTGAAATTGGTTTATGTGCCTCTGGGATCATGGCCGTTCAGGAGTGGAGGAGCCATTTGTGGGCAGCTGCTTGGGGACTCGTCTGGGCGGGGAGCAGCGCTGGTACCATCCTCCCATCCCGAGATTTCCTGTGCGCCCAGTCACTGCAAACTCATACCTCTGTCCAGTGGGTCTGAATGATGACAGTCACCATGCCACTGCCGCCAGAAGGGAAGGCTGAGAGACAAAAACCTTTTCCCTCCCAGGGCAGCACGAGACTGTAGCTTAGTTCACAGTATAGGGGCATTTCTGCAAGAAGCTGCTGGGTTTCAAACTTGGTCTGTGTGCCTCTGAGGCTCTCTCTATAGTTTGGGGCATTATGTTTTGCTTGGATATTCAACACCACCATTCAAGGCTGCCTTCTAGGGCAGATGCTAGATCATCTATTTTCCGTTGCTCCTTTGTATATCAAGAAAGGAGACCGGGATGGAACTTCCCAGTTCCAGTGCTCCCATGCAGTTTGGACAAATAGTCCTGGTCCCCACATACCAGAGCCATGCTTGTAAAAGCTCATGGTCACTGGGATTCCATCTGGAGAAGGTGTGGAGACTGCACCTCCTCCATCTGGGCCACCCTGGTGTTATTGGCTCGGTTTGGGGCCCGGGGCATTCTCCAGTGTTGTGTTGCCCGCCGACCAGGATTCTTCACTCAAATGTCTTTTCTGAGTAGAGTTTTTGGGCCTTTGGAATAGATGCCCAGAAGTGGAATTACTGAGTCATATGAAACCTCAATTTTTAGGTTTTGGAGGAGTGTCCATATTGTGCTCCAAGATGACTGGTTACGTTTATCCTCAAATTATCTCAACATGAACGCCCATTGATCTTGTTTCTGGAAATGAAGGCCTTTCAAAGCATCTTACCACTCATCACTATGAGTTGCCTAGGTATCTGGCTCTTAGAACCACATGGAAGTATCCTGGAGAACAAGTTCCTTTATTTTTTTATTATTATTATTATTTTTGCTTTTTGGGTCACACCCAACAATGCACAGGGGTCACTCCTGGCTCATGCACTCAGGAATCACCCCTGGCGGTGCTCAGGGGACCATATGGGATGCTGGGATTCGAACCCGGGTCGGCCGCGTGCAAGGCAAACGCCCTACCCGCTGTGCTATCACTCCAGCCCCTAAGTTCCTTTAGTTTTCCTTTTTTTTTTTTTTTTTGGTTTTTGGGTCACACCCGGCGATGCACAGGGGTTACTCCTGGCTCTTCACTCAGGAATTACCCCTGGCGGTGCTCAGGGGACCATATGGGATGCTGGGATTAGAACCAGGGTCGGCCACGTGCAAGGCAAATGCCCTACCCGCTGTGCTATCGCTCCAGCCCCTAGTTTTCCTTTCTGCTTAGACTTATTTTCACGCAAGACTTGAACCATGAACTGAGAGTCCCACCACGAGTCAGGAAACAGGCAAAGATTCTTCTGGGCCCACACTAGGCTGAGCTTTCAGGGCACCCTGGAATAGGGTGGGTTAGCCCAGTGCCCACCCTACAGAACCCCTGCAGCTGAAGGCTTTCACACTCTACAGTCACCATCAGGCTCCCAGCTAGACTCCACTGCTCTGGGCAAGCCTCATCCAGAAATTAATCTGTTGAGAACCTCAGGTATGTGGGTTTTGTGACTGAACTCTCAAGTTTACATGGAGTCAGAAATGGAGTACCTCCCCCATCTCCTGTACTTCTGGAAGCACTGGAAATCATGCATATGCTCCCAAGCTGCTACCCAGTTAAAAATCTAACTCCAAGTGTATAACCTCATGAAATTTTTTTACTCCCTGGAAAGTAAATACCAATAGCGCAGTGGGTAAATAAATAATAAATAAATTTTATTATTTTAAAATAAAATAATAAAATGGATCAAAGCACCTAACTGTATTTAGGTTATGATCATTGATTAGTACTGTGAATCATTTTCATCTGTGTTTTTGAATATAATAATAATAACAAACCCTCAAAAGAAAAGTACTAGTCAGAATGAAATTATTCTAGTGACTGGCCTCAAAATGGATCATTTGGTTGTTTGTTTGGTTTTGGGGGAAGACATAATTGGCAGTGTTTAGGGTTTACTCCTGGCTCTGTGCTCAGGGCTTACTCTTGACTGTGCTCAGGGGACCATATATGGTACTGGTGATCAAACCAGGATTGGCTGTGTGGAAGGCAGCTCCCGTACTATCTTTCCAATCCAACTACTACTCTCTCTCTCCCTCCCTCTCTCCCTCTCTCTCTCTTTCTCTCTTTCTCTCTCTCTCCTATTTTTCATTGTGCTAAGTTGCTTCCAAATTTTAAATCAATTTTAGTCTTGAATATTTTCAAGAAGAGGAAATGTGATACCAAAAAGATAATATTGAATTGTTAGGAAAATGGACCTTCATGGATATAAATGGTATTTCAGTCAACAAAAGCTGCTTTAAGGGTGGATGAAAGCCTGCCATTTCGAATAGTCACATTAGCCTGTCACAGTGTCATTTGCAAGGGCAGGGAAAGTATTTGAAGGCAGTGAAAAATGGTTAGTTAGGTCAATGTTTCTAGAGATGATAAGAAAACCTGGCGGAATGGCTTGCCAGGAGGTGGCAAGGACACACTGCAGCTTGCATGACACATGATTGGTCTAGTGAATTCGTATGTTTAAAGAACTAAGTACCAAATTTGGCAAGAACATTATTATTTTTCTCCCCGATGTTGAAGAACAGACTCCCAGATATGTCAAAGGGCTATGTTGTCAGGGAGAACAAAGAATATTTTGGTTCCATTAGGAAAAGAACTTTGTGTAACGCCAGCATTCTGGAGGGGGGGGGGCTGGTTGGAATCAGTGTTTTAGCAGTGAGAACTTACAAAAAAATGGAAGGGTGAAGAATCCTTGAAGAACAGGACTTTCCCAGCAGTGTGGAGGTCCACTCTCAACCTCATGTTTGTATGGGATGCTTTCTTTCCACTGCACCACCCTCAGGAGCTCCCGAAAGACCTTTATAATCAGTTATGCATGTAGGATAAATTCAGAAAAATGTTTCAACCATTGTGTCCATTGAGCAACAGGGGAAAGTTTTCCCATCTTTTGGGTTCGTGGATTCTTAACCTTCTTGGGCTCAAGGAGTGGACAAATTAATGCCAGCCAGATTAGGAGGGAAAAAGGCCAGATTTAATAACAGCATGAAGAATCTCCATGGTTGTAAATCCTATCATAAAGGGGACAGATGGGGAGTGTGTATCCTGAGCTAAGGGGTGAAATGAGGGTCTAGGGCATCAGGGAGAGAGGATGTGATCTCACATGAGGGGATCACAAATTTTGCCTCCAGCCTGAGAGAGAGTTTAGTTGATTTATTTTTCTTATTTTTAAAATTTAAAAAGCTTTTAATTTGGGGGCACACCCAATAATGCTCAGGGTATACTCCTTGCTGTGTGATCAGGAATTGTTTCTGGCAGTGTGTGTGAGGGGGGGTTCTTATGGAATTCTGGGGATCAAATCCAGGTCAGCTTGTGCAAGACAAGTGTCCTACATCAGCACCCCCTGAGAGATAGCTCAAGGCAATTTAAGGCAATTACCTTGCATGATGCTGAGTGAGCCTGGCAGAATCTCCTGCCCCCGTGCCAGGCTGTCTTCACTGGGGGCCCCTTCGGGGGTGGTGGGTTGAACTTCCCTCCCCACCTCAAGCAGAACCCCGGCAGCCGAAAACCTCCAGAACCCAGCCACAGCCATGTTCAAGGCCACTCTCCACACGCTCAGACGAGCCTCACCCATGAAGAAACCAACAGAGGAACCTAGGTATGTGGGACCTGTGGCTGAAATATCCAAGCCTGCTCGGATCAGGAGTGGGCTCCTACACCCAGGTCCCCTGTTTTCAAGTAGCTTGGCAGTCACACCCACAAACCGCCCCTGGCTGCATGTAATCTTATCAATGGTTAAGATCCAGAGACTATAAAGCAAAGCTCCTGAAAGAGAGTAATGCAGAATCTCGCATGGCAAAGCCTGGCAAGCTACCTGTGGTGTATTTGATATGCCAAAAACAGTAACAATAATGGGCCTTATTCCCTTGACCCTGAACGTGACAGGGACGAAAGAGATGTTACTGGTGCCTGCTCGAACAAATTGATGAGCAATGGGATGACAGTGATACAGTGATACAGTGACACTGAGCCTAGTTTTACCTCTAGCACCACATGGCCCCTGGACACTACGGGGTGCAGCCCCAAAGATTCAGAACTGCTGGCCAAGGTGGTGGGTATCCTTGGCACTGCAGGGCTAACAGTACTGCATTTTCGGACTCTTACATAGAACCACCAGCTGAAACCCTGGGTCTCCACCCAGTGCAACCTCTGGAGGTGCTACTTACCCACTGACTCTCCCCAACTCCCTACCACAAATACAAAACACCTCACTTCTATACACTTTCTCTGATAAAAAGATTATTTCTGGAGTTGGCCCTAAATTTAGGTAACCTGTATTCCTTATGTTAAGGTCACAATTTTTGTACCTTAGTTCCACAGAGCAAGGAGAAAGGAGCTAGAAAAAGCCAGGCTTGCAAATCATGGTAAAAGTCCATGTCAACACTTTGAGGGAGGCTGATCCTACAGTCCTTATTTATACTCAGGTCTAACAGCATCAGAGCAATCGGGGTTTCTGAAAGGACTCCAAGAGCCAGCAGGAGTGGAAGAAGGAGCCCGCTTTCTAACTCACTGTGTTGTACTCACTGGCCCTGTTTTTACATTTCAAATACTTGTTTGCAGACTCTTCTGTGTAATTAAACATTTATGGGTAAAAGTTTGCGTTTTTGTCTTGTTTCATTGTCCTTTTGATATATATGTATATATATATTTATCACTTAAAGTACATTTAAGGAGCACAATGCCAATTTTTTTTAAGTAGAAACGTTTATTGGAAAGTGGAAGGGGAAGGAGAGAGAACTCCCCATATGGGGACAATGTCAATTTTTAACATTATATCTGAAGGACATAAGATTTAAGGTTCTAATTTAGAGTTTGTGCAGTTAGGAAAAATGTTCTGAACACCCGTGACTCCATTTACATCTGGAGGCAGTCTGGATGAGAGGTATTTTCTACAGGTAAGAAGGAAACCAGGTCTGTGAAACTGTCGATAGAGTGTCATTAAGTGGTTGGTGCTTTTGTTTTGCTTTTGTTTTTAGTGTCTGCCATAGAGGCAGGCTGGGAGGGAAACTAGGGACACTGGTTCTGGGAAATGTACACTGGTGGAGGGATGGGTGTCGGAACACTGTATGACTCAAACCTAATCATAAGCAGCTTTATAAGGGTCTCACAGTGATTCAGTAAAAAAAAGTTAAAAAACAAAAAAGTGCTCTCTGTGGATGTCTGTATTTTCATCCTCAATAACTTCCCAAATCTGTGCTGATATTGAATGGACAAAACATTACGCTGGTGGGTTTTTCTACTAATTATTATTTGAAATGTTATTTTCCCAACAAAAGAGTTTTTTTCTCAGTATAATAAAGATTGAAATCCTATGTGTATTGAGTAGTAAATAGACAAATTTTATTTTTTATTTCCACTTGAAGAGTTAGAGTTTATATAAAAGTTTACAAATAACGGTTTTTATTTTTTTAGTATAAAAAAGTTGCCTTGATGATATTATGATGTAATGACACTTGCTTTAAAGGATAATTGAATGTTAGTATTGAAACCTAATATTTAGCTGCCATCTTGTATATATGAACCAATGTTCACCCAGCATGTATTTTATATTTTGTTGCATTGTACACTGCAACCAATAAGCCAATGAATGAACATATATTAAGTACTGTTTCTAAAAAAAATAAAAACCAAGAATGATAAATTATCAATATAGTTTAGTATTTGCTAATTTTAATATACTCTTGTTATGTATATGTAGGGAAGTCATAGGGATTATACATTTAATTTGAAGAAAGTTTAAAACCATACAGTTTATGATATAGGGCCTTTAACTTAAAATGGCCAAAGCACTGACATTATATATTTGCTGTAAAGAGAATAATAAGAGTTTTATTTTTTTGATATTAAATTAGTTAATAAAGACTTATTTCCATTAACTTGAATTTAAAAAGTGCTCCCTAGCAGGAAATTAAAAGAGAAAACAGAAGAATGCTCTTTGAGGAAAGAACCAGGGAATATTAAAATATGATAGGTTATGCAAGATCAAAGTTAGATCATCATTAAATAATCATTTAATTTTACTAATCCTTATTTGATATCTTCCATGTCTCAGTGCTAATGTTGCCTCAAAGTATATTTACCATAATCCTTAGCTTCTCTTTAAAACTTGGAGTGGTAATGAGAGAGAAGAGAGAGGTGTGTGTGTGTGTGTGTGTGTGTGTGTGTGTGAGAGAGAGAGAGAGAGAGAGAGAGAGAGAGAGAGAGAGAGAGAATTTCTGACACAGAGCTATCTATTTAGACTAAAATCTAAATTTCAAGATTTACCTTAATCCTGGCAAGCTATCGAGAGTATCCCGCCCAGACTGCAGAGCCTGGCAAGCTACCTGTGGCGTATTCAATATGCCAAAAAGAGTAACGATAGGTCTCATTCCCCTGACCCTGAAAGAGCCTCCAATCGTTGGGAAAGACGAGTAGGGAGAGGCTGCAAAATCTCAGGGCTGAGTATAATAGAGATGTTACTGGTGTCCGCTCAAATAAATTGACGAACAACAGGATGACAGTGACAGTGACAGTGACCTTAATCCACAGGGTTCTTAGTTTTCTGTGATCTAACTGGACCCCCAATTTTCCCCAAATAATGTAATATCTCTTCTCTTTACTCCATTCTCTATTTTTAATCTTTAGAAGATGTGAGATGTGAGGTTTTATAAGGGCATTTTGTGTCTCTCTTTGGGGGGAGGGGGCTTGAGTCACACCTGGCTGTGATCAGGGCTTCCTCCTGACTCTGTGCTCAGGAGTCACTCCTGATGGTGCTTGGGGGACCGTATGCAACTTTGGGAATCAAACTGGGGTCTTTACTATCTCTCTGGCCCCGATATTTTGGTGTCTTATTTTGAAAACAGGTAGAAATATATTTAAGAAGTAGAAGGTAACTTGGACCCATACTTCTGTCACTGCAGCTGAATGTACTGATATTGCAATAGTCCTGACAGATCTAGTTGTTAAACACCCAGATGTTTGTTGTTTGACAATTAGATCTGTCATTGACACTTTAATGACTGCAGTTGATGGACAGGTAGGGTCCCTCGAGATGGAGCAATTCCTGCCAAAAAGTGGGGAAAACACAGCACAACTTCGTTTGTGTACGTTAGCAGATGTGCCAAAGGCAGGGACAGACAAGCATTTGATATATGAGTGTACACTCTAATAGAAATGAGCAAGAGTTCTGATAATGCGCCTTTGAAGTACTGTCCCCAGTAAGGAAGACTGGAGACACCTTCTAGACACCTCTTGTGGCCCTGAAACTTTCTCCAGTGAAGACCCTTGGGAAACCTCAATCAGGAGGAAAGATGGCCTCCCTTTAACAGACCATGGGTGAGGAACTCTTTCCACCTGCACAGTTTGACAGCCTGTCTGTCCTCAGCCTCTGTCTCAAGTGGCTCATACTCTCTCCCAGCCTTCACATCTAACTGAATGATATTCTTGTCTTGTTGCACTATTGACTCTCCTCAAAAAACAACATCGTAGTTGACCCAGGTTATAAAATTAAACCTCCCACTTAAATGTCAAAGTCATTTGAGATTGAACTTCACTTTATACGGGCTAAAGTCTGATTTTTGTTCCAAAGTCTAATTTTCTTCAAAGCAAGCATGGCATTTCACTCAAGCGTAATTTAACTTTCATTAATAAGCTTTTAAACTAATTTGATTTTTGCCAGAGAGACAGTACAGGGCTTAAGGCACTTGCCGTGCATGCTGTAGATCCCAGGTTGAATATCTGACATCCTATTTTGTTCCCTGAACACTGCAGAGGTCATCACTGGGTACAGAGTCAGGAATGACCCCTAAGCTCTGTCGGGTATGACATCAAAACCCGCCCCCCCCACCCCCGCAAAAAAAAAATCAAGTAAACTATTTTATTTTATCTTGCTGTTTTGATATTAGGACTGGAGCCATAGCACAGTGGGTAGGGTGTTTGCCTTGCACGCGGCCAACCTGGGTTTGATTCCTCTGTACCTCTTGGAGAGCCTGGCAAGCTACTGAGAGTATCCCGCCCGCACAGCAGAGCCTGGCAAGCTACCTGTGGTGTATTCGATATGCCAAAAACAGTAACAACAAGTCTCACAATGGAGACGTTACTGGTGCCTGCTCGAGCAAATCGATGAACAGTGGGACAACAGTGCTACAGTCTTGGTATTAGTGTTGGTGAGAAGGGGGTCACACTTAGTAGTGCTGGCCATGCTGGGGGTATTGGAAATGGACCTTGAGACTTCACACATGCAAGGCTGGACTCTAGTACTGAGCCACACACACTATTAATGAAACTTTGAAAACTTGCTTAGTACAAGTTCAGCTCCAATACTAATGGGGGAAGGACATGGCAAAGCCAGGATGGGTATATTTATGTACCAGTATGCTTGTGCATGTCCCCCTGGTGTGACTGTATGTGTGCAGGTAAGTGGGCCACTCATTGCAGGAGAGAGGTACCGACAGAGGAACTCCAGTGGTAAGCAGTGTCGTTTTGCAGCCTCTCAGGAGTTAATCTGAAAAGGTAGCTGGGCAGTGGCTAGCCTGAAAAGGTGGTGCATGAAGTAGCCCCTTGGCTGTCCAAAGAGAAGGGGCTGTTATCTGAAGGAAATGTGTACTTTTTTGAGGTGAGATCAGTTCTGTGCCCTGAACCGGATGATTTTTCGTTTTTTGTTCTGATAACAAGCTGGTGGTAAGCTTCACTGAACTGAGAAATTGTAAACTCTTAGAAAAGGCTGTCTAAAGATAACAATTCAATGTTTCTCCGTAATGTATTCTGGATGAATCTGATAATTTAAAGCCCACTTCACCAAAATGGGAGTGGTGCTTGCATCCTCTTTATCTTCAATTATGTCTAATCTGTTTCTAATTCAAACACTGTGCTGCTGTTGTCAGATCAAATATAGATTTTAAATGTTTTATGCTTCTCCGCTGGGAAGGTTTAAAATGTATGCAGGCTGTCTGTCAGGACTGTGCCAGTTGAATCTAATAAAGTTTGAGATAAATTTAAAGGAAATAAAAAAGTACTTAAAAATGAAATGATTCATGGTTCATGAGATGGAACATGTTTAATGAATGGCAGTTGGGGAAAAGTTATGGTCGAGTCTCCGTGGGTGACCAGCTTCACCTCTGCAGAGCTCTCCTCGAATAAATGCATTGTGTCGCTCGGCTTACAAGGCAGGAGTTCAGAAACCAATTTAAAAATCAAGTCATCTTTGGGTTGGATGCAAACAGCGCCCATCAGCATATGTGTACAGGGACTATAATCCATGGGTTTTCATTCCACATGATGACACTTCATCATTGCAAGCAGATTGGAAAACATAGTTGCAGTTTTCAATCACCGAATAGGCTGCAGTTGTTACTGCTATTAGAATTCTCTTTCTCTGCTGATATATGTAGATGTGCCCCAAGTAGTCGACATGTT
This sequence comes from Sorex araneus, assembly GCF_027595985.1. Classification (NCBI taxonomy): domain Eukaryota; kingdom Metazoa; phylum Chordata; class Mammalia; order Eulipotyphla; family Soricidae; genus Sorex; species Sorex araneus. The sequence continues at coordinate 207,636,252 of NC_073313.1, read as the reverse complement.
AGGAGAATAGCAAAGCAGAAACACGTTGGAAGGTAATGTTGGACCTGTCAGACCTGGCTCACGAGAGACCAGTGCCAGAATTCTATTTGTCCAGATTCTACTCAGATAAAACTTCTGAGGTCACTTCTTGAATTTATTCATTTTTAAAAAAAAATTTCATTTTATTGAATCACCGTGAAAAAAAATACAAAGCTTTCAGGTTTAAGTCTCAGTCATATAATGATTAAACCCCCATCCCTTCACCAGTGTACATGTTCCACTACCAAGAACCCCAATATACCCCTCTCCCACCCACCCCCCACCTAAGTAGCTAATGATCTTTACTTTATTCTCTCTATACTTTGAATACATTCAATATTTCAATAGAGAACTCACTATTATTGTTTGGAATTTCCCCCCAACAATCAGGCCTGCTGAAAAGGCATTATTTAATAATTTCTTTTCATTGCTGAGAATGAAGACTCTATGAGCTCTATGAGATTTTGGATATCTGATATTTTAGCTCAGTTCACAGTCTAGATGCATTTCTGTAAGAAGCTACTCTGGGTGCCAAAATGGGTTAGAAGACCTCTCAGATCACGGTCTTTAGGAGCAGAGGGTCCATTTTGTGCGTGGCAGCACCAAGTCTTATCTGGGCAGAGAGCATGCCGGTAACGCCCCTCCTCCCAGGATCGCCTATGAGCCATGTCACTGCAAACTCATACCTCTGGGTTGGGAGTCTTAGGAGGTGGCTCTTGCCACATGGGTATTGCCGCTGCCGCCATTTTCCTCACAGAAAAACAGGGTAGAGAGGGAAAATCCCTCTCTGGGCAGCACGGGGTTGTAGCACAGCTCACAGTCTAGATGCATTTCTGTAAGAAGCCGCTCTGGTTGCCAAAATAGGTTAGAAAACCTTCCGGATCATAATCTTTAGGAGCAGAGGGTCTGTTTTGTGTGCAGCAGCTCCGAATCTTCTTGGATTTATTCTTTTAAAGGAAAGCAGGGAAGAAATGTTGACTCGATGCTCAGCCATGTTTCTTTCTGGTTAAATGGCCATTTGGTAGTTTGGAGGCAGTGTTTGCCTGAGACTTAACAGTGAAGGCACTCAGCAATTTGTCACCACATAGAGTTTTCTTGGTTTTGTATCTAATCCCTTTTGCCAGTAAGACTATCTTTTGCTGCATTGGTGTCTTTCCTGGTTTGGTTTTGAAAAGGTTGTTCTGCAGTATCCTTTAAATGCTAATTGGAATTTGTGCATAAAGGAAAAGGCTTTAAAGTCTTAAAAACCATAATCCTTCTGGGTCCCTATCCTCCCTCTTCCCCAGTTTATCTGAAGAGAAACAATATTTTATCTACGGTAAGAATGTAGCATGATAAAAAAGAGTAGGACTAAGCTGTTTCTCAGGAGGGAAGAAAAAAATTGATTTACTGATCTTTCTGCCCAATCCGGCTGACCCATTTACAAAACTGACATTAAAAAGGACCAAAAGTGCATTTCCTTCCCTGATGATCCCCCATCACATCATTCTTTGCTTTGAAGTCTTAAGATCAAGTTCCTATAAACAAGTCGTGTTTCTTTCTTATATGAACTTCGTAGGGATGCAAGAAAAATCTTTCTGTTTATTTGTAGTGGCATTTTCCTTTTGTTTCTTTCTGACTGGCTGTTATTTTCTCTCTGTCTCAAGATGTGTGGGACTGCAGTGTGTGGGGACAATTCAGAAAAGACAGGCTTGGCTTTCCTACTGGGTGTCACTTATGCCTTTGTACCTGTAGCTTCCCCTGGAATTCCCAACGGAAAGAAAATAAGAGGAGGGAGGCATAAGAGCAGAGAATCCCACAAATGCAGCAGGGAAAATCTCTCGTGGAGGGCTCAGAATGCATGAGGATTTGGGGGACCTTTAGAACAAGAAATGCCACTTCAGTCCCATATGAGTCCATCTTATCCTACTGCTTTGCTACTCACCTGTGAACAATCTAGTCGAGCCCAACACACATTTTGCCTGTGCAGCTCACAGTGGGACTCAGTTTCTGCTCCTTGCATTCAATCCTACCCCATCTAATTGGGGATGAGGGTCTGGCTTCATCTCTGTTTCTGTTCTTGGTAAGTATTCCATGGATTTCCTTTGAAATGGGAGTCTTTTGTATTCTCCAGGTTGTCTTGATGACTTGAAGTAACATCACATCCTGGGGGCTAAGGAGACAGCTCAACTCATAGCCTGGGGGCTATGGAGCACATGTTTTGCAGCAGGAAGCATCACAGAGACCCCTGAGCACCACTGAGTGTGACCCAAAGAAAAAAGAAACATCTCATCAGGTGTCACATTAGTGTCATGCAACCTTTTGACTCTATCCACATAGACTTAAAAGGAAAAAAAAAAACACCATGGAAGAAATCTGGGCCTCTAGTGATAGGTTGTCAGTTTGGGAAGAGTGCAAAGTGGCAGGCTTTCTTTAAAATTTCACCCTTTTGGGCTGTACAATGATAGGGCACTTGGCTTTTGCTTCCAAGGCAGCCATAAAGTCTCCTGAGTCCTGCCAGAAGTGAGCCTGAGAGCAGAGCCAAGAATAAGCCCCAGCACTGCTGGGTGTGGCCCACAAATAAACAAAATTCCACCCATTCCTGGAACTCCACGTGGGGAGGGTGGGGGACAAGTGGTCCCACCCTAAAGGGCTGAAGCATATCTGCTCTATCTCCCTTCCAAACACCTTTGGGTGTGACATCTATTAAAAAAGGACTCCGGGGCTGGAGTGATAGCACAGCGGGTAGGGCGTTTGCCTTGCACGCGGCAGACCCGGGTTCGATTCCCAGCATCCCATATGGTCCCCTGAGCACTGCCAGGAGTAACTCCTGAGAGCAAAGCCAGGAGGTAACCCCTGTGCATTGCTGGGTGTGACCCAAAAAGCAAAAAAAAAAAAAAGGTCTCCATTGAGTGCTGTATGACTGTGGTAGCACTGTAGCACTGTTGTTCCATTGTTCATGGATTTGCTCGTGCAGGCACCAGTAACTAGTAACGTCTCCATTGTGAGACTTGTTGTTATGGTTTTTGGGATATCGAATATGCCACGGGTAACTTGCTAGGTTCTACCATGCCGGCGGGATATTTTTGGTGGCTTGCCTGGCTCTGAGAGGGATGGAGGAATCGAACCCCGGCTTGGCCGCGTGCAAGCCAAACACCCTACCCACTGTGCTATTGCTCCAGTTCATGAATGTGATATGATGTATATTGTATTGTTTCATGATTTATTTTCAATTTTGAACAAATTTCTTCCGGGAAGGAAGAGTATGAGACAGAAAAAGACAAAAATATCTCAGGCATCTTGAGACAGGGTTTATAGTTTGCCAAGAATCCAGTGCCGCTATAGTCTGTGCTCAGGAGATGGAAGGAGGAAGCATATAAGAATGTTATGCCAGTCGAGGGCAAGAGGAGTGAGCTGTGAAGGAGGCAGAGCCTGGTGATGTCAGCTGCACTTTCAGGGAATGACAGTCTTCCAGTACTGCAAGGAGGAAATATACACTACAGAGGAGTGCAAAGTGGTTCGGCTGCTTGGTTTTCTTAAAGTACATTTATGCACTAATAAGTCACATATTCTTCCTTTTTAAAAAATTTTTGGTTTTGGTACTACACCTGGTGGTGCTCAGAGCTTACTCCAGGCTAGGCATTCAGAGATCACTCCTGGTGATGCTCTGGGGACTATATAGGATGCTGGGGATTGAACCTGGGTTGTCCACGTGCAAGGCAAGGACCTTACTGGAGTATAATATATATCCTCTCTGACCTCACCATGTACCTTCTGCTAGACCAGAGCTACTTCTGGGGCGCAAGACGGCTGTTTTAGAAATGTAATGTAATGAAATGATACTCAAAAGTAGAAACATTACTGTTTTGCCCAGAAAAGACAAAATGGGAATGAATGGGATGCATGGTCCAGAAAGCTGAAAGTGCAGGGGATCCTGAGAATGAGAAGATTGACTTGGGGACATTAATTGTTCACACATTTCCCCACTAAGACGAACAGAAAGAATACATGCATGTGGATGTGCACGCATCACACAGACACACATACATTGTGAAAAGATGGAGAGCTGTTTTCTTAGTACAAAGATACAGCAAATGATGTTTCACATTATCATGGAGATCCTCGACTACAGGATTGCACCTTATTCTTTCATGCTGCTGAAAAGCTATTTCTGAATGTTAGTGTAGGAGCATATGGATGGAACAGCAGGTGTCCTAGTTGTTACAAAATTGGCTATTTGGTGATTGTACACCTGACTAGAGGGTTCATGCAAAGGGGGAATTTTAATGATTTGACTCCAGCTCCTTGTGGCTTCTGTCTGCAGGTGTCTCCACTGTCCCCCACCCCATCCCTGCTCTGGGCCAGCACTTCTCTGAGTCTGCTTCCAGAGAAACTATTCAGCCCATCCAGCAGCCAGTTATCCACTGGGAATCAGCTCACCAGCACGTAGCCTGGTGCTGGGGTCTGTGACTGACACAGATCATGTCTGTGACATAATCATTCTTTGAAAAATATTTCTTATCCAGGGCCATAGCTGTCACTCAGCCACTGCATCAGCAGATTTAGTTCACACTGTGCATGTGTGAGGTCCTGGGTTCCAGCTTCGATGTCACAAAGCAAAGATATAAATAAGAAAATAAATTCTAGCCAATGTGAATATCAAATAGAAGCCTTGCCCCATCTCTGAGCTAGCTGCTATCCTTCCATTACTCAGGGAGAGCCATTCTCTGCCCTACACCTCAGGAGGCTGTGCTCTAGGTGATGTCTTCAGAAATCTGGCAAGCAGCTTCTCCTGCATTTCACTTTTGAAATGCAGCTCCACCAACTCTGCTCTGGGTTTACTTTTGGCTTTGTGTTCAGGAATCTCTCCAGGCGGGGCTCAGCACACTTTCTGTGGTACAGGGGGTGGAATCAGAGTTGGCCGCAAGCACCCTGCCCACTGTACTCTTTCTCTCTCTGGCCTCCACTATTATTTTAAATTTGAAGTTCTGTACTTGTCATGTATTCATGTTGAAATGATACAGATATAACTACCAATGGCTCTGTTGTGTTCAAGCATCTTCATAAACTAGTTTATTTAGCCATATCCCACTGATAGCTGGTTTCTGATTTTCCATTCTTATGACCGTGCAATATAATAGGCAATTTTGTTTTACTTTGATTTAGGGTCCCACCCAGAGGTATCCAGGGGACTGTATGATGTTGGAGATTGAACCCAGAACTTCCCCTATGCAAAGCCCTTTGAACCAACTCCTCAACCTTTAGTAGACAATTTTGCATCACTGTGAGTACATGTTTTCTCTGAGATTCAAGAAGGAGTAATTTGTTGGTCTTCTACTTTACTGAATACTGCCAAATTGTTTACTCTATAAAATATTGACACCAATATATGTCCCTCAAAGCAACAGAGAATTTCTTTTTACCTGAATTTTTGCCAGCATACCTAATATAGAATTATTTATGCCAATTTGATGAATTGAAATGGTGTTTTATTATTATATTTTATATCTATGTGTCACTAAGTTCAGATGAGGTCGACTATACTTCATGGTACTTACTAGGCATTTTGACATTTTATTTCATGTGTTTCCTATTAATCTCTGTCTAGTTCTTTTAATTGGATAACTTATATTTTTCTTAGTAATTTGCAGAAGTTCTGCACAAATTTTGGGCATCAATACCTTGTCAGTTATACCTGAAAAACACTATTATTTTTTTCTATTCTGTGGTTTGTCTTTTATATTGTTTTTAAAAAAACTTTTAATAAAGTCAGATCAAATAGTATTTTATTTTATGGATTGAATGTGTTTGGGCTTTATGTGAACTCCTAAACCCTGAGCCATTATATGGGGCGTCTAAAATTTTTGGCTTTGTTTTTCTCTATGGGTCTTTAATTCATCTACGGAATGAAGTAAAACTTTAATTTTGTGGTCCTTGGTCACAGCATTACTTACTTATTGGATAACCTGTTCTGTTTTTGTTGACTTGCAATACCACTTTAAATTTACAGCAAGTATATATATACATATATATATGGGGACTTGTTTCTGGGTTTTCTTTATTTTTTATTTGAAAATTTTTTTCAAAGAGTCGTTCATGATTTATTACATTCAATAGTCCAATACCAATCCCACAACCAGTGTACCTTCCCACCACCATTATTTCCAATTTTTTGTCTCACAACCATTTTAATCCAGAGTCAATGTTGTCTGATTTGAGTTTGGCTAGGCTGGCCTTTCTGTGAAGGTTGTTTGCTTGAAATATTGTTCTCCAAACTTTACCTTTGAGTTTTTGTTTGCCTTTACTGTTCAAATGTGTTTCTTGTAGGCAGCACGTGGTTGGATTCAATTTTCTAATCCATCCTGCCACTCTGTGTCTCTTAATTGATACACTTATAAAGGCTATTGACACTGAGATTACTATCATGGAATTTTGTGCTGTCTTTCTGTAGAAGTTGGGCATGTTTGTGAGATTTGTCTTGTCTTAAAGTAGCCTCTTTATTCTTCTTGTATACTTGGTGAGGCATTCATTTCATTCATAGGGTTTTTTTTTGTTGTTTTTAAAAACAATATATCCCCCCATTACCTTCAGGTCCACAGAGTCTCATTTAATAAATCACTATAAATCTTAAGAATGCTCCTTTGTGTATCATTTACTTCATTGATCTTGCTGTTTTCAGTATTCTATCTCTATCTATGGCTTTTGTCATTCTGATTAAGATGTGTCTTGGAGTCTTTCTTATTTGGGTCTCTTAAATAGTAACTTTCAAGTCTCTTAATCTTAGATATATGTGCTCTTCAACTCTGAAAACTTCTGAATGATGATTTCTTTGACTGGTGCTTCTTCATCAAAATCACTTTCCTGAGTCTCTGGGATTCTGAAGATTCTTATGTCATTCCTCTTAAATTTATCCCAGAGTTGTCTTGGGTGCAGCTCGACCCCTACCACTAAATAAAATATGCTTATTTGGGTACCACCACCAGGAGTGATCCCTAAGCACTGTTGAGTGTAGCCCAAAATTTATTTAAGAAAAAAAATAGTGAAGATATGAAATACTAGCATATTTTCAAGAAAACATAATTTTTTTAAGTTGCCACATACTACACCACAAAACACATATTTAAATATTATTACTCTACTGACATCATATTATGGCCATAATACTATGAAGCTGGAAATAGGTATCAAGAAAATAATTCTCCTGATATGTCGAGATTTTTTAATTTCAAAATAACTTGCAAGTCAAAGATTATATAATGGAAATTAGAACTGAAAGATAATGATGATGACATTAATTACGGTACAATCCCTGTCACTGTCATCCCATTGCTCATCGATTTGCTTGAGCAGGCACCAGTAATGTCTCCATTGTGAGACTTGTTATTACTGTTTTTGGCATATCGAATACATCATGGGTAGCTAGCCAGGCTCTGTGGTGCAGGCGAGATACTCTCGGTAGCTTGCCGGGCTCTCCGAGAGGGACGGAGGAATCTAACTTGGGTCGGCTGTGTGCAAGGCAAACGTCCTACCCACTGTGCTATCGCTCCAGTCCAAACCAAATTTGGAGAGAATAAATAGTACTAAGTGAATAGCAATTAAAGAAAAAAGACTAAAAGTTACTGAGCTAAGAGTTAAGAAGTTATGATTAAAGAAAAGTCCCATCTCAAATTAAGTCAAGAAATGAACACTGAGTAATAATTAATAAAGTAAAACAAAGAAATTGGAAGCTAAAACATTCAAAAGACCAGTAAAATTAACAAATATCTTATGAAAATATTAAGAAAAAACAATTCTGACACAAATAAGTTATGAGATATGCGCATATAATGGGAACTTCAAAGAAGTCCACATCTGATTTGAATATAAGAATTTTAGCCAATGACATTTAAAATGTAGAAAAAAATAATGCTTTTTTAAAATAACATAAAATCTACTTAAAAACAAGGAAAAACAAATAGATTAAAAACAGCTACTTTAACTTGAATTAGTTTAAACACACTCAGAGAAACACAAACAAATATTATTCTTCACATTACCAGCAATCAATAAGACAGTAATTTTTTAAGCTACATTACAATCACATCAAAGCACTTAAACTATCTAGGAATAAATCGAATAAATAACATAGAAGGAAGTATTATAAACCTCAATAAAAAAATATTTTTAAAAGCTATACACTGGGACCAGAGTACAGTGGGTAGGGCATTTGCCTTGCATGAAAGGCATTGAACCTGATTCAATCCTCGGCATCCCATATGGTCCCCTGAGCACCGCCAGGAGTGATTCCTGAGTGCAGAGCCAGGAGTAACACCTGGGCATGGCTGGATGTGACACAGAAAACAAAAAAAATCAAGACCAAAAAACAAAAACAAACAAACAAAATCTATACAACGTATAGCCTGTTCACTGAAAAATAAGACTCAATATGTTCTTTGCCACTCCATTATCCCACAAAATCAATGTGCTTTTAATTAAAATCCTAATTTCACAAAGTAAGTGCTCTTGAAATTCAGGTAGAAGAGTTAAGAACAAAGTCACCAAGAAAAATTTTAATGCTAAGAGGGATTTTTTCCCTCAAAGAATTATTTGTTGAAAGAACTTGAAAGGTTTTACAGAGAGTGAAGAACATGTCTTGCTTGTGTTAGACCCCGGTTCCATATCTAGCACCATATGATCCCTAAGCATGGCCAGGTGAGCCTGAAGGATCCTCCCTAACACTGTTGGGGTGCTCAGGTAATTTCTAGCATCACAGGGCCCAAGCAACACCATAGCCTTGAGCCTTTACATTGAATGGTCTGATCAGCTAGTGAAAAAATGACTGGAAGGAACCCTCGGGGGCCTTGGGCACAATGTTGAGGCCACCCACAATCCTCAGGTCAGATTAGTCTTCCTAACTCCAGCAGGGTCCTAGTCTCATCGTTACTTTTGGTTCATGACAGCATTTGTCTATGACCATGCTCTCAACTTATAGTTGAGTATTGTGGCTCTTTGGCCTGGTCCATTTCGATGCCAGGGTAGCTCATAGCTTGCCCTTGGGTCCATTCTGTCCCTCGTCAGGATCCTGCTTTTGGGGTGCAAGAAATTAAGGGCAACTGAGTTGAGAAAGCAGATGCCCGGGAGTAAATATTATTGGAGTCAATCAGCTACCAAGTTACAAAGCATAATATTTGCTGTCTTCCTCTGTCCATACAGAAAGGACATTGCCTTAAGGTAAACTAAGTTCCCTGCAGCAGGGCTAAAAGGACGATGTTATCCTACATATTATGACATTTTCAAAAGAATAGATCAAACACTCTTACAATTTATATGGAACAATATGCACCCCCTCACACCTGAATAGATAAAGCAACCCTCAGGTAAAAGAAGACGGGAGGCATCATTTTCTCTAACTTCAAGCTGTACTATAAAGCAGTAGTAGTTGAAAAAGTATAGTATTAGGATAAGGATAGACCCTCTGGCCAATGGAATTAAATTGAAAATCCAGAAAGTCACTGGAGAGATAGTACAGTTAGTAAGGCACTTACTTTTTATGCAGTTGACCTCGATTTGATCCCTGGTATTCCCTGAGTCCCACCAGGAGTGAGGCTGAGAACTTCAGGGAGTGACCCAGAAATAAACAGAAAGAAAATTCAGACACATATCTTCACATATATGGTCAGTTAATATTTGTTAATGGAGCAAAAAATATGAAGTGGAGAAAGAAAATTCTTTTCAGAAGGTAAATCTAGGAAAAATAATTGGCCACATGCAAAAAAAAAAAAAACCACCAAACTCAGAACTCTTTCTAACGCCCTGCACAAGAATCAAATAAAAATGGATTAAACGCCTTGACATCAGACCTGAATCCATAAGGTATATAGAGGAAATTATAGGCACAACTGTCTATGACATTGGAGATAGAGGCATCTTTAAGGATGAAACACCACTGATCAAACAAGTGGAAGCAAAGATAAACAAATGGGACTACATTAAGTTAAGAAGTTTCTGAACCTCAAAGAAAATGATGAACAGAATATAAAGATAGCTCACAGATTGGGAGAAATTATTGCCCACCTGTCATCCTTTAGTGTTAATATCCAAGATATAGGAAGTGCTGTTCTACAAGAAAAAACATCCAACCCATAAAAAATGGGGGGAAGAGATGAACAGAAACTTTCTCAAAGAAATGCAAATGACCAAAAGACGTATGAAAAATGCTCCATATCACTATTCATCAGAGAAATGCAAATCAAAACAACAATGACATATCACCTCATAGCAGAGAATTTGGTGTAAGGGACTCATCAAAAAGAACAACTAGTGTTGGTGAGAATGTGGGAAAGAGGGACCTTTACTCACTGCTGATGGGAATGTTGACTGGTCCAGCCTTTTGGGAAGATAAAATGGACATTCCTCAAAGAACGAGGAATTGAGCTTCTACTTAACCTAGCAATTCCATCTCTGAAAATATAACCCAAGAACCCAAGCACAATGCAGAAAAGACATCTGAACTCCTATGTTTATTATGTCAGTATTCACAATAGACAAAATATGGAAACAACCCATGTGTCCAAGAACAGATGACTGAATAAAGAAACTATGGTATGGATACACAATAGAGGATTATTCGTCATAAGAAAAAGTCAAGTCATATAAATTTCTGCTATGTGAGTGGATCTGGAGAGTATAATACTGAGTGAAATCAGTCAGAGGGAGAGGAACCAACTCAAAATGATCGTGGTCATATGTGGGATATAAAGAAACTTTGTAGGGGAATATCAAATGCGCAAAGACAATAGAAACAAGATCAGGATAACTGATCTTCAGTAGGAAGATTCTCACTTGAGCAGGGTTGGGGGATAAGTTAGGGAAATGAAGAGTAGGAAAATTGGGGAAGGGAAAAGTACCTGCCACTGAGGCAGTTTTGGGGGCAGGTGGGAAACTGGGGACATTGGTAGAGGGTAGTGGACACAGGTAAAGGGATTGCTGTTGTACATTCTAAGCCTAAGACTCAATTGTGAATATCTTTCTAACTTTGTAATTCACCATGATTCAATAACAAATTACTTTTCATACAACACAAATTGCAGTATACAATAAATGAACACATTTGTACAGATTATTACTATATTATTACCATCATTATTCTTTATTATTATTACTGAAGTTATTGTTGAAATAGTTGAATCAGAGATGGTTTACAAATGTTGAAAGAAAATCTGGTCTAGTGTGCACTGAAAACTGGAGTCTCAGGAACTGTGCTATCCCTTCTCAAACCTGGCCATGCTGCCTCTGGAGTCTCAGAGGAGACAATGGATGAGAAAGCTCTGTGTCCCCTCTCTCTGATGATGAGACTATAGAATGCACATGGAAATGCTGAGAGAAACTTTCCATGAAAGGAAAAATGGATTAACTTATGGCTGGTAAAAGCTTATAAAACATCAGTATTTTCTTTTTCTTTCTTTCATTTTTTTTTTTTTTTGCTTTTTGGGTCACACCCAGCATTGCTCAGGGGTTACTCCTGGCTCTGCACACAGGAATTACTCCTTTCGGTGCTTGGGGGACCATAAGGGATGCCGGGGATTGAACCCAAGTTGACCGCATGCAAGGCAAAAGCCCTATCTGCTCTGCTATCACTCCGGCCCCAGTATATTTTTTTAACATTCACTAATGGTTCTAAAGCAATGTAATTTTCTATAATATTATTATATTTTCAATTTCATGATAAGTTAGGCTCCTAGAGGGGTAAATACTTCCTTAATGAAATCTATTTATTTATGAAACTAACCAAACTTTTGACATCAATTTTTTTAAACTACCGGAGTTTATCTTTTCTTTATTTATTTTTTGCTTTTTGGGTCACACCTGGTGATGCACAGGGGTTACTCCTGGCTCTGCACTCAGGAATCACCCCTAGTAGTGCTCAGGGGACCATATGGGATGCTGGGAATGGAACCCGGGTCGGCCGCGTGCAAGGCAAATGCCCTACCTGCTGTGCTATTGCTCCAGCCCCTTGACATCATTTTTAACATTAAAGGAACTCTGTTAAAGCATTTCCTCATAATCACCTTTTTAAAAATTTTCTGTCTTCCTACCTCTCTTCATAGATTTACTGACAATCAGTTTTGGGAAAGGGTGGTATTTGGAAGAAATCTCCAGAGACCTGGAGACTCAGCACTTCAAGTCAGGCAAAGAAAGGTAAATGAGAGCCAACAGCCTTCCGCAAACTTCCATATTTCATGGGACACCACTCCACTAGACATTAAGTAGGTGTTAGGGTGAAAAAAGGTCTGGAAAGGGATTACTTTCAAAGCACATAAAAGATTCTGAAATGTCTTGCAAAAAAACCCTTCTTAACTTTACTGAACCCAAGCTTTCTCAACATTTATTTGATTATAGAATACTTCTGTATGGTGTGTCTATGCACATGCTACAGGAATACATCATTTGGATAAAAATAGTCTGATTTGAGGCAGATGTTTCACTTAGTAAAGATTATTCTGAACTAGCAGAAAGTTAATGAACATCTTAAACAATCTGAAAAGCCATGTCAGAAGATTTTTTAAAATGCTGTCAAGAACTCATAAAATATACTCTATATTGTGTAGCAATATTGTAAGATGAAGTATGATACATTAAAATCATCAGATTATACTCCATAACCCTACAATCTTCTAATCACATATTTATACATTTTTTGCATTGTATCTGCAAAATGACTCTTGTTATAAATATAATGCTTGAATTATCAAAGTGTGTTATAACCCTAATGATACAGGAGTTCATAGAATAAAGTCACAGTTTTAGATAATGAGAGTATTAATGGAAAAGGATGATTCAAATGGAAAGCAACACCGGAGTTTAGGCTAAATGTAAACTTAAGGATAATTTTATTTTTGGCGCCATGAATTAAACCGAGAGTCACATGCTGGCCAGCATAACCCCCAACCCATCAAAAACCCTCAATCCTTTAAGGATATTTTAATTCAATGCCATCATTTTAAATAAAAGGACGTTGACAATCATTTATCAAGAAGAACAGGTGGGAGATGTGCAGAAAAGGTGACTTGTTTGTTACACCTGAGACAACGTTTTCCTCTATGTAAGTGATAGTAAGAAAGAGTTCAACACTCTGGAAAGAGGAGATTGAATTTGATGAGAAGGAAGGATCAACAAGATTACTGTCTAGTATTTATGGTGAAAAGAGATGTAAGAAATGGGAGCGTGAGGCAGTCACTCAGGAGGTGCATGAATTAGGGGAAGGTGGTGGTGTTGAAGTGTCAGGATGCCAAGAAGCATCAGGACTAAAATTGAAAACATTTTTGAAATGCATTGAGTGAACCAAAGGAGTTTGTGGATTGTTGAGGGTGGAGCAATTGCAGACACCACCCTGCATGCCCCCACCTCCATGGAGGAGCTGAAACAAAGCTGGTGTCCCCAGATGGAAACTCCACCCAATTACTGCTTAACAAACTTCCCACCAATCAAAACTGTGCTGATTTGCATAAGCAGACCTATGCTTGCACAAGCTTGCTGTCCTTTGTATCCCTAAGGTCTCCAAACCCCAGGCAATTTCAGCACCCAATTCAAGTACTTCTTGAGTCTGGGTACCTTGGATCTCCTCATTTCCCACCTACGCCTCCTTCCTCTCCTCTCTTACCTTGTATTTTGCTTCAACTATGTCTCATTCATTCTGGGTCCACTTTCACTCAATTAGTTGCTCACTTTATCTAAAATTAGTAGATATTCATCTTCTTTGAAAACATCATGGCTCACCTAGAACCCCATTGGGATCCAATTCAAGGTGAATTGGTTAGAAATAACTCACAAGAGAGCCCAAGGGCATTTCCCCCGCCCCTCCTGCCTAGTTAAACCTTGCATTTAAAACAAGTATACACTGCCAATGGCCTTTCTTCTCTAGGTAAAAATGCATTTTTCCAGGTAAGGGAGAGGAGGAGCCATTGTCAAGGGAAACATATTGCTGTGCAGTTGGACTACTGGTAGATTACTTGACTAACTTTGTCCTTCATTACAAGTCTCTTGGAAAGACTTCATTAGATAACAAGCTTTGCAATATGTGCTGGATTCTTCACTCTGTAATTAGAAGCACAATGTTAGGCTCCCAAAGCTGCTTTGGTTTGCTGTATCCTCTGAAGCTGCCCTTGCTGAGTGATTTTTAAATGGTTTAGGTTCTGAGATGAGCTGAGATCCCAGAGAATTAATAAAAGCATCCAGAATGTGTTCTCACACTTTAGCTGAATGCACAATGGTCCCAGAATTACGGGAATCAGAATAAGCATCCATGTGCATTCCATTCATTATGTATGTTATAGAATCACATGTTATGGAATATATTAGTAATTATGTTGCATTGGGTTGTAGTGACAGCACAGTGGGTAGGGCTTTTGCTTTGCAAGAGGCCAACCTGGGCTCGATTCCTCCGCCCCTCTCGGAAAGCCCAGCAAGTTACTGAGAGTATCCCGCCTGCATGGCAGAGTCTGGCAAGCTACCTGTGGTGTGTTTGATATGCCAAAAATAGTAACAACAAGTCTTACAATGGAGACGTTACTGGTGCCCACTCGAGCAAATAGATGAGCAATGGGATGACAGTGATATATTGTATTATGTATAGTTCTCTTAAAATTAAGAGAAGTGATGAAAAGAAAGTTGCTGAAGAGGCTTCAGCAGCCACACACACATTCTACAGTCATCCCACAATCAGGTAAATTCATGGGTCCAGCATCACAAATTTATGACTGATCTTGGAAGAGATGTAAGTCAAGCTACTAAAATTCACTGGTACACTGGTCTTCTGGCTGAAAACTCTGGGACGCCCTTGGGAGGGGATTAGGCTGTGTCCCTGCATCTACATCCCCAGCTGCTGCCATGCCAACATCCAAACTTCACTGTTTCATGATATTTTTCTGCAGAGATGCCAAGTCAACAAAATCAGTTAAAGGGTCCAGGATATGTAGAGAATATAAATATAGGTCATGAATGAGTTGAAGGGAAGGAGTTTCTGGCATTGCTGTCCTGGAGGCGGTTGTTGTTATTGAACACTGAAGATATCTGGTGGTCTGCATGCTATTCTTACTTGAATACCCAAGAATCCAGAAGTCAGCTATTTGAGCCATAACATCTATAACATACCATATGCCTGAAACTCTATTATTAACAGCATTGTAAGTCACTGTACCCAAATAAATATTGTAAGAAAAAAAGCACAAATTGCCTAGCCATTTTGAGACAGGCCAGAAAGGATTCTCAGGTGCTGCTGAGGCTCCTTTTGGGCCAACTCTCCAGTCAATTTCTCCTTCTGCCTGTATCTGTTTTCTTAGCCTCCATGTCAAAGAGGACTCAGGGCATGCCTTAGTAAGTACTGAGCTTCCCAGAGATCTTTTATGCAACAGGGAAGTTGTATTATATTGTATCGGATATTTTGGTTATGTCTCTTAAATATGAGGCATAGTATAATGAAAGCAAATTATTAATTTACTAAATAAAAATAAAATGAAAATAAATTGCATATTCTAATTATTATCCCTCATAAATATGAATAAAATTTAAGTAATTTTTTTTTTGGTTCTTGGGTCACACCCAGTGATGCTCAGGGCTTAACTCCTGGCTCTGAACTCAGGAATCATTTCTGGAGGGGATCAGAGGGCTATTGGAATGCTAGGAATCAAACCTGGGTTAGCTGAAGGCAATCACCCAATCCACTGTATTGTATTTTTGGTCACAAATTTAAGTAACTTTTAATAAAGAGTCAGTTTCTCCTCCACTCACCAATTCTTCTCAGGTCCCTGACTTGTCTTCTCATGGGTTTAACTCATTCCTATATTACTTGTAAACCTGAAATTAGATCTTAATTCTTGAATATTTTTGACACAAGCACATTTGTGGAGAAAGCTGGGTACTTCTTATTGCAAGACATAATGGCTGTCCTACTTTGATACTCTCAAGTTAGGCCAATCCGAGCTTCCGTTGTTTCTCTGCTCATGACCATTGTGTCTTCTATGGAGTAATAGTGGGGTCAAGTTGCACTTAGATCTTCTAATAATTACAGAACCCACCGATGTTCTCTTTGAAATTTTTTTAGGGGTTGTAAAATGACCTAGTTCCATTTTTCTTTCCACACTCATTGTTTAGGATTCTTGAAAGATTCTTTTTACAAACTATTTTTTTTTTGTTTGCAGATTTAATGCAAGAAAGGCTCTTTCAATGGTAACGAAAAAGATTGTGTGTATGTGTGCAATTTGAGGAGTTATATTTAAATTTTTTCTGTTGTTTCTTCGTATTTCCTATCAAATGATAGCATTTCAAAATATATTTAATTGCTCTGACCAATTATTTAAAATACTTTTCTATCATGGGGATTTAGAAACATAAAATTAGAATAATTTCAATCAACTCAAGTTATACAATACAACAATGGTTTTCGCTAGGATAAAAATTTGAACAATCTTATTTGCCACCCCTCTACTTCCCATAGATTATCCTAAAGCAAACCATAGATTTAATATTATTTAATTCATAAATAATTGGGGACATATCTTTTTAACATAAAGAATTATAAATAAAAATATAAATAAAACTATCAGGGAGATGCAGATCAAAACAACAATGAGATATCATCTCACACCACAGAGACTGGCCCACATCCCCAGAAACAAAAACAACCGGTGTTGGCATGGATGTGTGGAGAAAGGGACTCTTCTTCACTGCTGGTGGGAATGGCGACTGGTTCAGCCCTTTTGGAAAACAATATGGACGATTCTCAAAAAATTAGAAATTGAGCTTCCATTTGACCCAGCAATACCACTCTTGGGAATATATCCCAGAGAAGCAAAAAAGGTATAGTAGAGATAGTATCTGCATTTCTATGTTCATTGCAGCACTGTTTACAATAGCCAGAATCTGGAAAAAACCAGAGTGCCCCAAAACAGATGACTGGTTAAAGAAACTCTGGTACATATACACAATGGAATACTATGTAACTGTCAGAAAACATGAAGCCATGAAATTTGCATATAAATGGATCAACATGGAAAGTATCATGTTGAGTGAAATGAGTCAGAAAGAAAGAGACAGACATAGAAAGATTGCACTCATATGTAGAATATAATATAATTGAGAAGTGCAAGTTGGCAGTGATGCAATTTCTGGCAGATATTTCTCTGGACTTAGTTACTAAAATACAGAAACCCAAAACCGTGAGGCTGCTAAGTGCGGTCACTCAACCTCATACCTCTTCGTTCTCAGCAATGGAAAACAAATTGTCAAATACTTCCTTTTCAGCAGGTCTGACTTTAGGGGGGAGACTCCAAACAATAATAGTGAGTTTTGTTGAAATATTGAATGCAATCAAAGTGAAATTAAAGTGAAATTTATCAGTTACACAGGCAAGGGGGGGCCTAGGGGTGGGGGGGCTAGGGGTGTGGGGGGAAAGGGTGGAGCTATACTGTGATTCTTGGTGGTGGAATATGTGCACTGGTGAAGGGATGGGTGTTCGAGCATTGTATAACTGAGACTTAAACCTGAAAACTTTGTAACTTTCCACATGGTGACTCAATAAAAAAATTTAAAAAAAACTAATTTTATTATATCTAAAAAAGGACAAAGAACAATTGGTGGGATATTTTTGCAATTAGTTTTTAGTATTATCAAATATCTAGTGTTCAATTTGTTTTATTGCCTTAACAACTTTTGTTTATTTTTGAGCCACACCCAGAAGTGCTCAGGGGATCATGTGGTGTCAAAGATTGAACCTGGGCTCTTGCATGAGAAGCATGTGCTTTAGTCTTTTGTTTGGTTTCTTTCGCCCGCGTTTTTCAATTTTGCAATACTTTTTGGTTCAAGATTCAAAAATCTCATGTATTGCATCTGGCTTTTAATCTCTCTAGTCGCTTGATCTACATGGATCCCTCCATTTCTTTTTTTGTTTATTTGTTTTGGGAGGGGTTGGAGGTGAGTGGGCCATACCTGGCAGTTCTCAGGTCTTACTCCTGGCCCTGTGCTCAGGAATCACTTATGGCAGTGTTCAGAGACCATAAATGATGCTGGAGATTAACTTGGGTTGGCAGTATGCATGCAACCTTATCAGATATGCTATTTCTCCAGTCCCCTCCATTTCTTTCTTGTTTCCCTCCAGTTTTTCTCTTGTTGAATAAACAAAGTTGTGTCTTTTATAGAATTCTTGAACTTTGAATTTTACTGGTTGCCTCTTTAAGGTATCAAGTGTCTTGTTTCTCAGACCAGTAGAAATTAAACCTGATTTCTTTTCTTTTTGGTAAGTTTATTTTATAAATAGTGGTGGGCTCCTTCACACAGAGCACATATCAGCAACCACTGGTGATCATCACATCAATCCATTTATTTGTGAGAAGTTGCAAAATGATAATTTTATTATTCTACTAAATAATATTTAAAGAAACCTGGAATACTTCTACAAAGAGAAGTTTTGCTCATTTACTATTTGACTATTTTTTATTTGGGAAAAGTGGCGTTATAATCAATAGTTTCTGTTCCCTTGGTCAAATATGACAGATATGTTGGGTGTTGTTTGTTTTTTTCACTATCATTATAACCTGGATTTAAGTCATTTTGATTTGGGGTGGACAGAGAGATTGTATAGGAAGTAAAGCACTTGCCTTGCACACTGCAGGTGAAATCCCTGGAGCTGCATAAATTCTTGGGAGCACCATCAGAGGTGACCCACTCCCTTTTGCACCCCCAAATAAACAAAAATTGAAAAGCAAGTTTTCATCTCTTGCTGTTATTCTTTTTTTTTTTATTACTCAAAATAGTGCCCATTTTGATCAGTGGGAACCAGAGTCAATTTAGCTCCTGAGTCATTTTGACATTGACCCTAGTTCCTGGTTTTCTGGCAGGATCAGATGTTCTGTTGACTATTAGCACAGGCTTGTGTCCACTTGGATGGTGTTTTAGACTACTTGGCATCCAGCTTCTCTGTGGAAAACAGTCAGAAAAAGCAAATAGTTTTAACTTCAGCTCAGCCTCTAAGAGGAAACTGAATTCAGTGAAGGGAAAACAAGTGCCCTCAATTAAGGACAGTGAGATTACCCTATCACAGTCTTGAGCATCAAGGCAATAGTTTGCATGACAAAGTACACATGATAGGCAGCGGGTCAAGTGGAGCTATAAATATACACACAGAAGGCATTGATCATTGATGAAAATGAAGAAGTGTTTGGAAGCAGGCAGTTCAGATTTGGTTCACTATCTCAAATCTGCGCGTTTAATTCTGAAGCAGTCTGAGATTCAGTCATGGAAAAGTCCGTTTGTGAATTGCATCCTATTACAGCAGAAGAATTCAGATTCTACTTAACTCTAGACAAAAGGGCGAGGAGGCACATGCACACCGCAGTAGCCTTGTTCCTCTGAGATGCTGTTGGAAAGGAGGCAGGAGCCCCATTGGGAGAGTGTAAATGTGTGTTTGAGGGTGCATGGAGTATAGGGCACACTGTGCCTTCCTAACCTTTTGGGAGTGGCACGGACTCCCTTCTCAAAATTGCTTGGAGTGAGGCTCTTGCATAGATTTTCAGTGTCAGCAGCAAAGATCCTTTATGATGACTACGTTTTATTAAAAATGAATGTGTAGTATTAAGCGCAAATCGGAGATAGAGGCGAGGCATAGTCCGTCTAGGCTCTGGAAAGAAGCGAAGTAGCTGCCTACTTAGACTCTTCTCCTAATTTCGACCTAATCTTGGAGGAAAAGGGAGACTTTGTATCTCCATTCAGTAGCTTTTCGCGGCAGCGCTCCTGAGTGACTTCTGCTTTCTTCTGGGGTTCAAATCTTCCACATCTTTAGGGCCAGGAGCACAGCAGTTCAGGGTCTAAGGGGAATCGACTGAAGCTCCGTGTATGATGGTGAGGGGGAGCACTTTGACTCTGAGAGCCAATGAGGAGACAGAATGCCCTGACAGTCCATCCCTGGAGGAGGGGAAATTCTCGACCCAGCCAATCAGAAGCTCTGGCTTGGACAGGCATTGAAGCTAAAGATGCGAAGTAGCAGGTACAGGGCCATGTCTGTGACAGTGCACGTGGCTCTTGATGTTTAGGAGCAGCAGCAGCTAGAGACTTTTGCTGTGACCCTGGCAAGTTTTCTTCCCTTCTTGCTTGTTCTGTGGCCATAGCTCTTAGGCTTTTCCCTTTTGTAAATTTGTACCTTCCTTAAATCAGCCAGAGTTGGTTCCTGTGATTTGAACCTCAGGACTTGGACAGATCCAGGAAGTAATCTCTGCATGAATGAACAGAGGAGAAAATTCAAAGCTCATGCTTTGCCTGTGGGAACCTGAGGTTCCATCCTTGGCCCTGATAGTCTCCCTGTGTCCCCACTCCCCCGAGGCACCAAAGAAGGTATTAATATATTTAACCTGATTATGAATCAGAATTGCCCTCAAAGCCTGTGTTCTAGAAGGTTTATGATACTCTGTGGTGCTGTGGAGTGTTTGAAACCGCCCACAGGAGCTGTCAGGAATTTCCGAAGGGCGCTCTGCTCTGGCACGTGACCCTCTTAGGGAGAGACTTTTTCTGTCTAGGTTTGAAGAGCACATCTTGTCACCTCAGCAGAAGAAAACAAAGAACAGCAAGGAGTAGAACAACCCAGAGGGCTCTTCTGAGGGTGCCAAAAAGCTCAGCCTCAAGCGGCATTCAGCATGTTGCAAAGGCTTTATAAAGAGTCAATGCCAAAGACACAGTTCTTGCCCCTCCCCCTTCCCTCCCCTCTCCTCCCTTCTCCCCACCTCTTCCCTCCTTTCTCTTCCTTTTCCTTGCAGTGACTCTGTCATGCATGTCATGCCAAACTTGCTTGCTGCTTCCTTCCTTCCTTCCCTCCTTCCTTCTTCTTTCATTATTTCTTTCTTCATGCACCAGTGTTATGAAGAATCAAACCTGGGACCTATGAAAGTCAGATGTGGACTCTAGTCCTTTCCACTGTCATTGAGAGAGAGCCTTTCAGGTACAGGAAAAAAATCTAGAAGCTTACGAAAAGGGAGTTGAAATGGCCTTAATAAAATAACTTCTGTAAAATTTGAGGTAGATTTAATTTTGTTCTGATCATATCCATATGCAAGGGAAAAATGAGCATAGCTGGCACATATTTATCAATAAAGTACATTTCCAGTGAGTTACCTCCAAAACTATTGGAAGTTCTTAAGTAACTTAAGCAATCTTTCTTGATATATTTGCTTCATATTCTCTGGGTTTTGTGCAAAACAAGGGTCAGGTAAATTTGGGGAGCGCTGTCCATCTCACTTCTCCTCTTGGTATGTCACTGTGTCTTTTTATATCACTATATATGTGTATGCAGTATGTCACTGTATATCTTCGAACCTGGGTTGGCCTTGGGCATGCAAGGCAAACGCCCTACTCGCTGTGCTCTTGCTCCAGCCCCTATATTGTATTTTTTACAAATGCTTTTAATCATGAAAACTTTTCTATGGAATATCTATTAATAATTTAATGGTAAACTAGTGTCTGCAAAGGACATATATATATATTAAACACTGCTTCTTATTAAGAAAATCAAGTGGGCATCATGTGCTATTATTTTCTTAATCTGTCAACCTTATCCTTCTTTATCTTTCTCCATCCCTCTGTCCAGTGGGAGCTGCCATGTTTGAATAAACATTTCATCCTCAGATGTTGATTGAGTTGCTGGCATTTTGTCTAAGCTGTCAATACAATAGTTTTCTTGGGAAAGTGGAGTTAGGGTCAAAAGCATACAGTTGTGGTGATGCTGTCTTCTGTGGTGAGCATGTCAAAGAAGAAAGTGATGGTGCGGCCATTTTCCACCATGAGGACTGGGAAATGAAGAGAAGAAGGAAGCAGGTGCTGAGAAAAGGCTACAACACTTGGGGGTTCTCTACAATGCTCAATTTCCTACTTCTTGTCCATTCAGTAGCTTAAATGTTTAATCACTCCCAAATTCCTTAAGATAACCCCTACTTCTTCTTCTTCTTCTTTTTTTTTTTTTGCTTTTTGGATCACACCCAGCAATGCTTAGGGGTTACTCCTGGCTCTGCACTCAGGAATTACTCCTGGCAGTGCTTGAGGGACCATATGGGATGCCAGGGATCGAACCCAGGTTGGGTGTGTGCAAGGCAAAAGCCCTACCCGCTCTACTATCACTCCAGCCCCAAACCCCCACTTTTTATAGTACACATTTTCTTTGTTTAAGCTAGCCAAAATGGGTTTCTATTTCTTACAACCAAAAAAGATCCAAATAATCGTGACTCTTCCCAGAGGGGAATCAATTTTCTCTATCATTCATGATTTGCTGTAATAGGTCTGGCATAGAGTGCTGACATGCATTTTGAGAATGAAGTAGTTTATCTTTAAGAAGAGCACTTAGAAATTTTGTGAGTCAGGGTAAATCATGACATGGGGGGCAGTGACTTGGTCATTTTCCAGTTTGCTCTGTCTCTAGCCTGGAGGTCTCTTGCTTCAGGTGAAGAAAGGAGATCTTAGGGAAATCATAAAACCGCACACAGACTGTTTCTCTGGGTAAATGGGCAAGTTCACTCTGCATGCCAGATTGAGATACTGCACTTTAAAATCCTGAAGTTCCCAAGACTGGAATCCTGAGTGGAAAATTGGACCCCCCAAGGTCCATGGCTGTTGGCCTTGAGTTAAGTGTCACCCTTTGTTCTTACCATGGGAAGTTCAATTTAGAGCAATTTGGAATGATTCCCTCCAGTCCCAGGGCATCATTAGGTATTTCAAGGCTGGTGGTTAGCTTGGTAAAAACCACTTCCCCATATTAGAAGATCACAGGGACTATTGAAAAGACATCACAGAGTGTATGATTTTAAGCAAGTCATAGTTTTCAGATTACCAGTATTTTCAGACAGTTAAAAAAGTGCTTGTATCATATATATAAACACAATCTATAGAGTATACGCTCACATTGACCTTGGAGAAAGCCACTTTAATGCAACATGGAAGTGTTGTGGTATCCGTCGGTATCATGAGATATTCAGAGACGCTTTGTTTCATTTTTTATTATTTGATTTTACTTAAAGTCTGGATTAAAAAAATAACTATGAACCTCAATGAACAAATATGAACCTTAGTTTAGGGGTTAATAATGCCTTAATTAATTTTTTCTTAAACTTTTGGTGTGATTTCTAGTGTTGTGAGACATTTTAACATAGAGTAGGCTGGCTCAGGAATGTGATTCTTATTTTAATTTTGCTGGATCAATCAAACAATCTTTCTAGTGAGTTTTCAGTTACTAAACTCCTAATATGATGAACAGGATAAAATACTATAACTAGAAGACACCATGGATTTATGCACATCACTGGTATCTCTGCAACTAATTACTGAAATAACTACCTGTACTGAAATTACAAGTTGAATTGCATGTTATTATTATTGTATTTTGCAGGTGAATCTTTAGAAAATTGAACCCACATGAGGTCTGTTTCTCAAAGTATTGCTGAAGAGGTGAGAAACATCTGAACCCATGATGGGTTGTGCTGGATTTTATTGGAAAAATGTGATCTGAACCCTTAGCACATTGTCTGAAACTGAGTTCCAAGTTCTTATTTTTTCAGCAAGAGGCATTTCTTAGAAAAGAAGTAATCTAATAATGATGTGATTTCAATGGGAAAACGTTTGATGTCTGAAGATTACACACAACATTAAAAACTGCTACTGATTGCTTTTATAATAACATTTATTAAATTTTGTGTAATTTTTTCCTAGGATATTCTTGAATTTGTATTTTTATTTCTTCTGGGCTCTGCTTTATGTCAGAAATTGTGTTCTTAGAGAAGAAAATACAGGCAGGTGAAGCTCCTGTTAGTTGAAGATTGGCAGTCAAACTGGTATCTTGAAGAGCTTTTTGTCAAATACTGATGCCCTGCTGAGCAAATGCTAACACTGTAAACTACTTGTATACATTTTTCCATGTTTACTTTAGACCTCACAAAAGCTTTGACCAAGTTCAGCTGGGTCGTGGATTTTTGTTTCTTTCATTTTATTGTTATTCTTTTGTGAGAATGATGAGTTTTATCATTTATAAACTTTATGAGAGTTTTATCAGCATCTTTGTAAGAGTGAGATAATAATACTTAATTCACAAGGCTTATGTTAAGGATGCATAGATGTATACAGATATACACCAAACACAGTGCTTCGCATATGCATACATGCTGAAAAAATGTTAGCAGTTATCTTTACTTTAATTGAATCAAACAGAAGAAATAACAACAATGTATGGTGGCTAATATAAAAAATAAAGAGCAATGTGTGTGCGGCCGCTCTGCTGCTGATTGACCACGATCCAGAGGCCAGCTAGACTACTTTTGGTACCAGCAGCTTCTTGCAGAAATGTCTCTAGACTGTGAACTAAGCCATAGCCCCATGCTGCCCCAGGAAGAGAAATGATGCAATTTTTGATATAAATCTCCCTGGACTTAGTTACTAAAATACTAAAATACAGAAATCCCATATCTCTTCATTCTCAGTAATGGAAAACTAATTATCAAATGCTTCCTTTTCAGTGGTGCTGTTTTTTGGGGGGAAACTTCAACAACAATAGTGAGTTTTGTGTTGAAATATGGAATGTAATCAAGGTAAAGAGAAAATGAAGTGAAATTTATCAGCGATGCAAGAGGAGGTTGGGGGTGGGGAGGAGGGAGATATACTGGGGTTTTTGGTGGTGGAATATGTGCACTGGTGAAGGGATGGGTGTTCGAGCATTGTATAACTGAGACATAAGCCTGAAAGCTTTGTAACTTTCCACATGGTGATTCAATAAAATAAATTAATTAAAAAAAAGAGCACTGGAATGTCAACGTGTCCAGATACTATTACCGATCTAGCAGGGTGGTCAATTGTGATTTACATGGAGGTAGATGGTTAGGATAACTTTCTTATTCATTCCATAGACTCTGATGAGAATACACAGGTTAGGCGGTGTCTTGACTGTTTACACAGTTATGGCCCAAACAGTTTCACTGAAGCCTAAAAGTCATAAAAAATTATTAGATCACAGCAATAGAGTCTGTTTACCATTAAAAATTTAGAAATTCATCATTCTTAAGTTTTTCAAAATTGTGTGACAAGTTTAGTTTTTAACAGAGTGATTTTTCTGTGATGTCTATATTTTACCCAAGCTCTGACAATCCAGAGGGCCTGAAATCTCCTGGCTGTTTGTCTATATCATGATAAAAACAGGGTGTTTGATTTTTGGGACTCTCGCTCATTTCTCTCTCTCTCTCTCTCTCTGTCACTCTCTCTCTCCTGACTCATATATCAGAGTGCTATTATCTATTATCCATCCACCACTTTCTTTAGGCCCTCTATTATCCCCAACCCATACATTTATCATTCTAAGTTTATAATTCCCTCATTATACTTCTTTATATTCCATGCATAAGTGAGATCATTTGGTCTTTATCCTTCTTCTTTTAGCTCACTTCATTCAGCATGATTCCTTCTAGTTCCATCCAAGTTGCAGTCTGCTGCAAAAATCTCATCTTTTCTTACTGCTGCATAGTATTCTATTTTGTTTCCATACCACAACCTCTTTATTCATTCACCTACTCTTGAGCACTTGGCTTATTTCCAGATCTTGGATGCTGAGTGAAAGTGAAAATACCTTTTAAAATTAATGTTTTGTTTTTATGCTCTTAAGGTAGATGCTAAGTAGTAGAATCGTTGGGCCATATTGAAACTCAATTCTTAATTTTTTGAGAGGTCTCCAGGCTATTTTACTTAGAGGCTCAACCAGATAACATCCCCACCAAAAATGAATGAGAGTTGTTATTTATTTTTACTATATTTCTGCCAGCACTGATTGTTTCCAGCCTGTTTGATATGTGCCAGTCCCACTGATGTGTCATTTTGATTTGTCTTTCCCTGATGATAAGTGATGAAGAACACTTTTTATATGCCTGTGGGCCATCTGTATGTCTTCTTTGAGAAACTGTCTGTTCATCTCTCTCCCCCTTTTTTTGGTGGGGTTGTTTTAGTTTTAAGATTTTTTTGATTTCTAAATCTTGGATATAGCCCATTGTGTGATGAGTGATGTGTGAATATTTTCTTCCAGACTGTAGGGGGGTCTTTTTATTCAAGTCATCATTTCTTTCCAAGGCAGAAGACTTTGTTTGCTCTAATCTCTGGGAGCCCATCTCTTTTAGCACCACCTGTCTCATCTGCCCCTGTCAAAACCTTCCCTCTCTCATTTGTGCTTGTATGGTGTTTTCATGCTATTCCCTTCACTTGGGAGGCAAAGGAACCATGTGGAGAGCAAACCCTTAAAGAAGTTTGTAGGAGAAATGAAGAGCATCACTTAGTAGGGTTTTGAGATATAAGTAAAGGCCAGCCAGTTCTAGAAATGAAGGGAGTTCCTGGACACAGGCCCAGAATATAAAATGGAACAGGAATGTGGAAATCCAGGTTTAGAGCCAGGATGGGGAGATAAAGAGGTAAAGCTAGAAATATTATGTTAGAGTAAAAAAACAATGCTAAGGTGCTAGGCTAAGGATTAGCTATCTCACTCTTGAGATAGGCTAAGAGTGGGCCTTTGATGGTTTTTAAGAATGTGGCGGTGTGGTTAGGTTTTTATTTTCCCCATAGATAAACCATTGACATGGGGAATCATGCAGACAAAGGAGAAGAACAATGTAGCACAGGCAAGACTAGGGTCAGGAATCAAGTGTCATAGTGTTAGATTAGGGATGACTTGTGAGGTGAATGAGGGGGAAGAGAATAGTATGTCAGTCTACATCACTGTTCTTCAACTTTTCACCCATCCATGGACCTGAGATTGGAAACCATTGGTCTTGATGACTATCCCTACCTTCTCCCACATCTAGTTTGGGTACAAATTATAAATATTAGCTTTTTAATGAAGCCATCATTTAATTGTGAAACTACTCTCTTATCTTGATGAGAATAGTCCATTTGTTTCTAAACTTGGTTATACATTGTGCTAATCTGGATATTTTTTTTAATTTACTGATGCCTGGGTCCCAAATCCAGGCATCATTTATACATATATCAAATGACTTATGTATTTATATTTGATACATCCTTGTCATAAATATTTTTGAATTTACTGATGCCTGGGTCCCAAATCCAGGCATCATTTGATACATATATCAAATGATTTATGTATTTATATTTGATACATCCTGGTCATAAAGATTTTCAAAAACTCTTCAGCTGATACTGCAATACATAGCTAAGAGCCAGAATTACATGTACAATTTATCATACAAATAGCAAAAAAATATAAATACACATTGAGATAAAGATATCTCTTCTTTTATTTCTGACTTTGCCCATGGGTTTAGGAGTTCATAGGCACACAGTGTTTTCAAGTATTAGTTGGGGTTATTAGTTGGGGTTATTAAGTTATTAGCATACAAAATTGTTGGCTACCATGGCTTCAAGGTCCACATTGAGTCTTTGCTATATTTCCACCAAAATAATTGCTTATGGTT
This sequence comes from Sorex araneus, assembly GCF_027595985.1. Classification (NCBI taxonomy): domain Eukaryota; kingdom Metazoa; phylum Chordata; class Mammalia; order Eulipotyphla; family Soricidae; genus Sorex; species Sorex araneus. The sequence continues at coordinate 207,608,794 of NC_073313.1, read as the reverse complement.
ATAAATGGCATGTCATGAGAAGTTTTTGGCACTCTGAACACAGACTGGTTTTCATTGCCAAGAGTTTACTTTGTTTCTACTATGGATTTGTTAATTTATTTGTTAATTTAGGTAAAATTCATCTTAGATAATTTCTATTTCATTGTTCTATGTTAAATTGTTATCTGTTATTATTGTGATCCTATTCAAGTGTGACCTAGATTAGTGCTTCTTAAATTTCAGTGCTTTATAGGGTCACCTAGAAATATTATAAAAATGCAGGTTCAGAGATAGTGTTGGTCTTGGTGAAAGGAGCCTGAGATTTTTTTTTTTCTTTTTGGGTCACACCCAGCAATGCAAAGAGGTCACCCCTGGCTCTTGCACTCAGGAATTACTCCTGGCAGTGCTCAGGGGACTACATGGGATGCTGGGAATTGAATCCGGGACAGCTGCATGTAAGGCAAATGCCCTACCTGCTGTGCTATCACTCTAGGCCCGAGATTATGCATTTCTAATAAGCTTTTAGGTTAAGTTGAAGTAATGGTCCATGGACTTAATTTCACTTGGGGCATCAAGAGATATTGTTGTAACTGTTTTTCTTTCTCTTCAGTTAGATCATATCAGAGAAAGAATGGAAAAGAAAGAAGTAGCATTCAATTTGAAAAAAAAATCTGTGGGTAAAGACTAATTATGGTGTTCAATGAAACAAATTATCTTTCCATGTGTGTGTGACATTTGTACCAATTTCAAATCTCTCTGCTATTCCTTTGAAGATACTCAAGAGAAATGACTTCAGGCTAGTGATAACATAAGATGAGATTCTGTGTTTCCTAATTTTCCATCTTTGAGAACCAATAGTCAACAAAAGAGTTGACATGTTTAATGAATGTCAGTAACTAAAAAGGTATCTTCTTGGGAGCTGGAGTGATAGCACATCGGGTAGGGCATTTGCCTTGCACGTGGCCGACCTGCGTTCGATTCCCAGTATCCCATATGGTCCCCTGAGCACCGCCAGGAATAATTCCTGAGTGCAGAGCCAGGAGTAACCCCTGTGCATTGCTGGGTGTGACCCAAAAAAAGAAAAAAAAGGTATCTTCTCAAAAATATTTAACAATGTTAGAAAACTAAAATTAGAGAATTATTTTTATCTTTATAGTGATCACACCCAGCAATGCTGGGGGTATTGGGACTGGAGCTAGTGAGGTGCTAAAAATCAAACTTTGGGCTTTAAAACTCAATCTAGACATCTAATCTGCACTTGATCTGTCTTCCTGGCTCTAGTCTCAAATTTTCAGAATTTGATCATGAAAATCAGGTCCAAAGGCAAGGGAAAACTTGAAGATGACCTTATACTCTTTAGAGAGCTGTGGAGTTAATGATGGCAAATAGAACATCTCCCCTCAGAATACAAAGTTCAATAAAGTTGATTAAAAGTTTTGCGAGGACTAAAACATTATATATATATGTATATAATTTGAATTGAGAAAGTAAAATATTTTTAGTATCTCAAGTAAATAGAGAATATATAGCAATTTTATTCTTCAAAGAGATCATAAGAAATCTTGGTTTCATTTGAAGAAGAATATAAATGTAAGTTTGTATAGATAACTTGAATATTTAGCAAGCGTAATCAGTAAAATGTAATTGGAATGAAACACATTGCAATATCCTCTGTTCTTTTCAAATTAGAGGAGACCATTTTTTTTGTGTGTGGGGGAGAGTGGTTTGCGTGTGAGTTCTGTTCCTCAGGGAATGTTCTAGTTATTTATCTTGTAGAGTTCTTCTTATCTTTATCCTAAGCTTAAAAAAAATCTTGATTTTGAGAAACAATTCAAAAGACAAACCTGTGCACATTAACAATAATAGGACTCCATTTTGGGAAGGGGGATATTTTTTTTTTCATGGAAAAAGCTCTGGAGATGTGCTTAGCACTCCTGAATTTAAAGCACTAGCCTTGCATATGGCTGACACAATTTACAACCCTGGCACCCCCTAAGGTCCCTCAAGCCCTGATAGAAGTGATTGTTGAGTGGAGAGCCAGGAGTAAATGCTGTGTACCACTGGGTAAGGACCAAAAACTTTATCACTGTATCACTGTTATCCCGTTGTTCTTCGATTTACTCAAGTGGCCACCAGTAACGTCTCTATTATACTCAGCCCTGAGATTTTAGCAGCCTCTCCTAACTCATCTTTCCCAATGATTGAAGGCTCTTTCAGGGTCAGGGGAATGAGACATATCGTCACTGTTTTTGGCATACGCCATGGGTAGCTTGCCAGGCTCTGTCGTGTGGGCGGGATACTCTCGGTAGCTTACCAGGCTCTCTGAGAGGTATATATATATATCTGTTACTGTATTTGGGATATAAATATGCCACAGGGAGCTTGCCAGGCTCTCCCAGAGTGGGCAATAGGCAATAGACTCTTAGTAGCTTGTCAGGTTCTCTAAGAGGGAGAACTAGGCTATTAGATGTCTCGAGCCCACAATGCGGATTATAGTCTCTTGATGTTGGTTGTTGATGGGATTACATGGCACTGGGGGAAGTCTCTAGAACCAAAAACTAACACTAAAAGATTAAAAATAGAAATAAGTGTTTAAGATAAGCTGCAGTTACTACAACTCTGGCTCAAATACCGGGTATACCACAAATGGTTCCCTGAACACTGTCAGGGGTCACTCCTGAGAACAGAGCTAGGAATAATAGCCCCTGAGAACCCCCACGAATGGCCCCCTCAAAACATGGCTAAGATGGTAAATTTTATATTGTGTCTTCTCCTCTCTTTCTCACACACACATAAAATATGACTCAGTTGTAGAGCTCATGCCCTGTGAGACCCTGGTTTCAATTCCCTACAAGAATCAAAACACCACCACCAACTGTCACTGTCACTGTCATCCGGTTGCTCACCACCACCAGCAACAACAAAAACAGTCTACTAGGTTAACCAGTGTCTCAGCATGCATGAAAAGTTACTTGTACTTCCTAGACCTTTGGGGAAAGAAGTAAGTGTAGCTCATTTTTGTTTTTTGTTTTTGTTTTTCTGTCTCTTTACCAATGCTCAGATACCTCTGGGGAAGCACACAGAAGGTTTTTTCTTGAATGGTGGTTTTTGCCATGAATGATGGTTTTGTGAATGAGCTTTGTACTATGTGGTTCTGCAGGACGCTTCGTGCTGCACCTTTTTCTGTGTGTTTGTGAGTTCTTCAGAGTTCCCTAGTGGTCCCTCCAGCAGCTGTTCAGGGAGGAGGACCATACCTGCCATCACCAAGCCCTGGCTCAGTTCTCAAGCTTTGTTTGGTGGTTCCACTCCAGAAAGCGTGCAGAGTCCCATGGCTCCCAGGAAGAGGTCTTGGAGGCAGAATTCAAGAGGCTCCACCCAGCATTTTCCCCCTGGGATGGGAGCTAGGGAGCGTCAAAGTCACGTGCTCTTTGCATACCAATTCCTTTTCTTAGCCCCATTCACATCCAGGCTTGCAGCGTTTTTATAGCAGCCTATGTGTGTTAGGGCTGTTTATCCTGCTTCAATAACATTCTTTGAAATTTCCATGTGGCTATGTGGGACCTCATTTTGGAATTTTATGTTTTTAGAGTATTTGGTGCCTCTGTAACAAGGTCCAATTTAAAACTCAATTCTAAAAGCATAAAGAAACAAGCCAAGAACAACAACAAAAAGATTTTTCTTTAAGTTACCCTTCTATTCACCCTTCTCAAGAAAGCAACTCTGAGCTCACTGACCTATGTCAAATTACTTTTCTAGGCATTAGTGTGTTTCGACCTCAGCACTATTAACACTTTAGAACAGCTCTTTCTTGGTAGTGGAGGAATGTCCTGGGCATTGTAGAGTGTCTAGCTGCAGATAAAAACCCAAATCAAAACAACAAAAAGGAAGAAACGTATATATCCTAAATATGACCCAACCGGAATGGTAGTTCCAGGAGCAACCTCAGAGTCCACCTATGTTGATTTCACTTTCAAAGAAGGAAGTCACCAGAAGGTGAACTTGATTACTTGGTGTCACAGAATCCCTGTCCTAGGTGAGCAGGGCCAGATCCCAGATTTCCAACCCCTGTATAGTGCTCATTGTGAGGTTAGAGACAAATAAATATTAAATTTCACCAGCACTGCTAATTTTAAAGTACCTATGCTTAGAATTTTCTGTGCCAAAAATAGAACATAGAAAAACCTTATCTAATTAGTTAGTGAATAGCACTGAATTAAAATTGGACACTATAATTAATCAATGCTAAATTGTAGTCAAATCCATTACCCTTGAGTAGATTATCTCTGTGACCCACAGTCTCCTTCTGACACCTCACTTTGGGGGGCTGTGAGCACTGATTGGAGGCTGTTGAGAAGGCAAGAGGGTGGGGGTGGAAGGGGCCGTGTGAGTGGCAGTAAATCATTTTTTTGTTATCTAGAGTTTGTTTTTATCTATGTCACTGCTCCTGTCCATTAACAAAGCTAATTGAGAATTGACTACAACAAACTTTTATTAGGGAAAAAGAGCTAGAAAAACACATGTGGAAAAAATTAGAAATCATGCTATTGTGTGATGGAGTGATAATCAGTTTCAGGAGTAAATAATCATATTTCAGACTTCCTCCCTCCTTCCTTTCTTCCTTTCTTCCTTTCTTCCTTCCTTCCTTCCTTCCTTCCTTCCTTCCTTCCTTCCTTCCTTCCTTCCTTCCTTCCTTCCTTCCTTCCTTCCTTCCTTCCTTCCTCTCTCTCTCTCTCTCTCTCTCTTTCTTTCTTTCTTTCTTTCTTTCTTTCTTTCTTTCTTTCTTTCTTTCTTTCTTTCTTTCTTTCTTTCTCTCTTTCTTTCTTTCTTTCTTTCTTTCTTTCTTTCTTTCTTTCTTTCTTTCTTTCTTTCTTTCTTTCTTTCTTTCTTTCTTTCTTTCTTTCTTTCTTTCTTTCTTTCTTTCTTTCCTTCTTTCTTTCCTTCTTTCTTTCTTTCTTTCTTTCTTTCTTTCTTTCTTTCTTTCTTTCTTTCTTTCTTTCTTTCTTTCTTTCTTTCTTTCTTTCTTTCTTTCTTTCTTTCTTTCTTTCTTTCTTTCTTTCTTTCTTTCTTTCTTTCTTTCCCACTCCTGGTGGGTTTGGGGAATGATATGGGATGCTAGAGATTGAACACTGGTTGGCTATGTGTAAGGCAAATGCCTTACCCACTCTACTATGGCCCCTGCATCTCTTTCTTTCTTCTTAAGAGCTTTTCAAGATTTTTTCTTTTAAATCATTGGCCAAGATCCATACCTTTCATTCAATTGTTATTTTTTCTTTCCACAGTGCCTTGTGAAGAACAGAATTTGGAAGTAAAATTTAGAAATTTTCCCAACGTTTCATTTCCTCAAGAGTGCATTTCATTTTTGGATTCTGTTTTGTGCTTGTGTCTGAACTGTGGTGTTTCCGTATCAGGTGAAAGTATAATCCAATACTTGCTTACTGGATTTTTGGGCATTATTCCCATCCCATACTCCCAAACAGGACGTTACATTGGAATTGAAAACTCAGTGGAAGTCATTGAGCATTTGCTGACACTAGTTGCTCTGTCATGAAGACACTGAGCTTTGCTAATAGTGCTGTGACCATCAGGAGGTGGATAATTCATACTCACTTTTGAAGCAAATCATGTGGAGTCAACATTTTCTTCCCCTTTGACATAATCCTTATTGGTCTGATGTGAATTAGAGTAAGGTCCAAGTGCCTACTTATGGATAGAGGTTATTTATTCATTATTATCAATTTGAGGAAAGTTTTTGTCCTTATTCCAAAAGGATTATTTCTAATGCTATCAATAAAATAAATTTCTATGGATTCCAAAAGAGCATTTTATTTTCAAGTTCTTACATTTCCTTGCTGTTTACCATATTGTTTCAGAATCTTATGAGTTACAATAGTATATCTATTGTTAAATGAATTTTCAAAAGATGAATTATGAGATACATAATTTGTTAATCTCAAAAAAATTTTTTTAGAAGGCCAGAGTGATAGTACAGCAGGTAGGGCATCTGTCTTGCAAACAGCTGGCCCAGGTTTGGTCCCTGGCATTCTAGCATTCTATATGTTCTCCTAAGCACTGTCAGGAATAATTTCTGAGTGCAGGGCCAGGGGTAACTTCTGAGTGTGACCCAAGAACAAAAATAATTTTTTTGTTAATGATATTGAATGCTCTTAAATATTATTTTTAGTCCTAACAGCACAAACATAATGCACAAGCACATTTTCAAACTCCTGCAGGAGACGGATGTATCTAGAACCTATAATTGCCCATTCCCTCCTTCTCAGCTTACTGTATCTGCCTCTGGCTAAGAAAAGGAAAGGCCCATCAGTGTTGTGTGTGATGATATTTTAAGTGTTTTCTGAGATCTGTTAGATGATGTTCTGTTTTTTTTTTTTTAATTAGTGAGTCACAGTGAGGGTACAGTTACAGATTCAAACATTTTGTGCCTGTTTTTCCCTCATGCAGTGTTCAGGAGTCCATCCCTCCACCAGTGTCCATTCTCCACCACCAGTGAACCCAGTATCCCTCCCACCCTCCAATCCCATCCCCCCCACCCCACCCTGCCTCTGTGGCAGGGTATTCCAATTTGTTCTCTCTCTCTCCTTTTGGGTGTTGTGGTCTGCAATAGGGGTATTGAGTGACCATCATGTTCGGACACTAGTCCACTTTCAGCGCGCATTTCCCTTACCACGTGGGATCTCCACTCACAATTTACTTGGTGTTCCCTTCTCCATTTGGTATGACTTTCCCCCAGCATGTGAGGCCAAGTTCCAAGCTATGGAGTCAACCTCCTGGTACCCCCCCTGCTCCCTGAGATCTCCCGCGCGTCCCGCAGCAGCTGGGTTGGTACCTCCATTTTGTGCTCAGAAAGCGGCGATCACCATGCTGTGCCCAGGAGGGAAGGGTTGAGAGAGAAAGAGAAATATCCTTCCCCGCTGTTGCTGCATGGGGTAGAGGCTCAGTTCACAGTCTGGAGGTATTTCTGTGAGCTACTGGTGTCCAAAGTAGTTCATTTGGCCTCTGCGATCATGCTCATGCAGCAGCAGCAGCGGAAAGGTGATGATGTTCTGTTTTTGTCTGTTTGGTGTTCATCTATTTCAGACACAGAGTAGTGACCAAAGTTGTTTACATGTCTAGCATTCCCACTCTGGTCCATTTCCCAATCTAATTCTTATGCATCAAGCCCCTTTTCCCCTGCCCTAAATCACTCTGCTCCAGGTGTCAGGAAGCTAGAGACCCTGCAGTCCAGCGGGCACTGACTTAGTAAAATAGTCCATCTCCTAAACTCTTTCCCCTGCCCTTTCCGGTAGAAAACATAATTCTAGTCTTGGCTTTCCCCAGCTTTGGCCTCCAGACCAAGGCAACAGTCAGAGTCACCAAGACAACTCTGCAGTCTTGTGTGGCTTCTCTCTCCCAAATGCACCTGCACTCTTCATTAGGTCATGCTAATAGCTCTCCTGGTTCTATGAGCTTGGAAGCCTGATGTGTGGACTTAAAGAGCTAGTCGACTGTGCAAAACCTGTGCTGAAACCTATCAGCTGGGGAAGCTTAAAATAGGTTTCTTTCTGAGAGATGGAGATGACAGTTGGAAGAAAGGTAGTAGGTAGGAAGGAACTGAGAGCCTTGAGAGCAGAAATACAGATAGAAGCTCTGTCTGCACAAGCTGATAGCTTGGACCTGATTCATCTCAGGAGAGTATCATTCACTCACTCATTGGAATGGAGGGTGATCTAGAGGTAACATGTGTTACACCTTGAATTGCTAGGCTGGATACAGCTCATTGATTTGGGTGTGCTCCTGCCCCAGTCCCCCCTCAGGACTCCACAAGGTTACCGGCTCCATTGAGGAAGTAAAACTTTCCCAGAGATGAGGATGGATCTTTAGTCAAGTGTCTCCAAGTGACTGTTTGCTCCTGTGAGAACCCCTCACACAAGCTTTCAATTATTTGTCCAACCATCCTTCCACTTATTAGACAGCCAAACATTCTGTTTAACAAATATTTGTTTAGCTCTTGCTACCTGCTGGAAATGCTGGAGATATGCCACAGACAGTCCTGGTCTGTTTGGAGTGCAGAGCAGTGGAGAGAGGGGACTGGGCAGCAAAACAGATATCTTAGGTAATGTCGAGTGTTTGAAAGGAAGTGTGAGGATGAGAAGAGAGAAGGACAAGCAGAGCCATTATTTTGGCTTGGCTGGTGAGAAAATGTCACTGTTTGGAGGCATTGCTGAGAGAAACTGAAGGATGAGTGGGTGAATGTTCTCTGGGACACGTGCCTGCTAGGCTGAGGTGGTAGCAGGCACAAACACCCCCAAATAAATGGCAACAAGCAGTCCAAGAGTGATGGAAATGAAGGGGAGGTGAGGCAAAGCCGAAGACAGCTTCCTATGAGGAACTGCATCCTGCACAATACTAACTATTCCCCTTCAGATGGTTCTGCATGTGGAGTCGGTGGGGGTGGGGTGGGGGGTGGGATTTCTTCTGGCTCGGTACAGGTGACGCCCTGGACAGGAGTAATTTCAACCTGCCAGGTGATCAGCTGGTATGCTGAATGTGCACCCATGCCCCAGGGGCCAGAATCTTTGTCAGTAGTTTCTCATTGGATACCATACTTCAGTAAACATTGATTTTTAATAAATCACTCCATGCACACAGTTAGGTAGTCAAGGAATCAAGGCTTATAATAAACAGCTGCTAATCTCTCATGACAATCAGCAGCAAGTTCCCTGTCCTCTCCCTGGCTCTAATCTTTTCCTTTAGAGGTGACCGTGTTGCAGCTCTCTTAATTATTTCTTCTGCTCTGGCTGTTGCTATTTCTGAAAAAATTCTGTGCTCAGATGGTTCCATCTTGCTTCACTCCTTTCTTGTTGACTTTGGTGTGTGTGGTGAGGTAGGAGATGTGGTAGAGAACAACTTAGCGCTCTCTCTTTCACCTCTCTCTGTCTTCTTACTTTCAACCCTTAAATACACTTCTATCGTGACTTTCATTCAATTAAAAGTCATTGTTTATGTTCTTATGGCTGTGTAAATGTTATTTACTGCCTAGTCAATGAGTGCAATATAGTTATTTTTCCTCAAAGTACCTTTCTCTTTCTGGGGGAAGTAATTGCCTTTTTCTACTTTCTTGGTTCAAAGGACCTATCATTACTATTTCTTCAGCTCACAGATCTGTCACTCACTGTCTGAATAATGTGTCCAGTTCCAAATACCCTTAATTTCTGCACGTCACCCTGCAGGCTGGACCCCTGCAGTTCTCCCTCCCATTCAGACTTTCTCTTTTCCAGTGTGGGACCACCCTCCTATTCTTTAATTTAATAGTGACTTTATCTTTCTATATCCCATGCTTCATCTTTGGTCAATTCTCTTTTTTTTTTTCTTTTTAGGTCACACCCAGCTATGCTCAGGGGTTACTCCTGGCTCTGTACTCAGGAATCATTCCTGGCTGTGCTGGGGGACCATATGGGATGCTGAGATTTGAACCCGGGTTGGCTGCTTACAAGGCAAATGCCCTACCCTTTTTGCTATTGCTCCAGCCTCTGGTCAATTCTCTTAAATATCCTAGGGATCTTTTGAGAAAGAGCGTAAGGGAAGTAGCTTTTGAAAAATTACTTTTATTGTCTAAAAATAAATTTATTCAAGCTTCCTATTTGATTGAATGTTGAAATGCATATATAATGCTAGATAAAAATATTTTTTTAGGAAAGAGAAATAGTACAGTGGGTCAAGTACTGTAAAGTAAAGTACTTGTCTAGCATGGTCTATCAGGATTTGATTCCTGGCATCTTGTACGACCCCCGGAGCTCCACTTGGAGTGATCTCAGAGCACAGAGCCAGGAGTAATCCCTGAGCACCATTGGGTGTGACCCCAAAACTAAAACAAAACAAAAACAAAAAGAAACAAAAACTAAACCAAAGCAACAACAATGACAATAAAACACCTCCAGAAGACTTGCATGTGGGAGACCTGGATTTGATCCTTAACATTGCTTGGTCACCTGGAGCATCCTGTAAATAGTCCCTGAGCACTGCTGGAAGTGATCTCCCAAACAAACAAAACCAACCACTAGCAACAAAACACCTTCCCTAAGAATTTTAAGATATGTGCCTGTATCTTCTAGGATGTGGGAATCTTATCATAGTTTTATTTCTTTCTTTTTATGTTATTTTTTTTCTCTCTAAAACATTTTTTGTTTTGTTTTGGATTTTGGATCACACTTGGCAGTGCGTGGCCCCCAAAAGACATCCATAGTATTCCTACTACTATAAAGTTTAATATCATTGTACCTCCATACAAAACTTTGTCTTCATTCAAAACACAGCTTTCATTAAAAAAACACAGTAGAAAAGTGTTCTGGAAAAGGCACAAAATTCCCAGAGTTCCCAAGGCCATCAAACAACAGCATCAATCACAAAGTTTCTTTAGAGCAAAGGGCCGGCTGCTCAGGGAGGTGATGGTTGGAAAAGAATCAAGGCTCCTAGAGCAACTAAAATATTCAGCTCTTCCCTAGAATTCTTTAAATCATGAATCTCTGCCAGGAGGGATTTTTGTCACTTAGGGGAAATATATCAATATCTGGAGATATTTTTTATTTGTCGTGATTTGGGACAAAGAGGGCTTGCTTCTGCTGTTTACTGGATAGCACTCAAGAACTCTGCAAAAATCACTGTGTGAACAGCAGACCCCTGCACAAAGGAATGACCAGGTTCCAAATTTCAAGAGTGATGTGACTGAGAAATTGTGCTTGAAAGACTTCAAGTTCCTTTGTTTATTACAATAGTCAAATGATCAGTGTTGGGTTTTATTTTTCCAAATGAAGCAGTCACTTCTGTGAAGGCTCTCTGTGCTGTTGTATCTGCTTCTAACAAAGAATCTCCTAGATGAAAAGATTGTGAGTTTTTTTATTTCATTCTTTGTTCATTTGTCAAATATCATATGTATTTCATGTCGATTCAGCAAGTCGCCGACACTGTGCCTGCTTTTGTAGAAGTTATGGACTCTTGAAATAAATTGGCATACCTTCTACTTTTATATATGATTAATGATTATATAAAATAGACTGTCTCTATATGAACTAGCTTATCTCTCAATTTGGATGTTGCAAAACCTCTTTAAAAAAATTTCTTTAAAAAAATTTCTTAAAGAAAAAAGCTGTTTCCTGGTTTTGTTGTATTTTGATCTTACACTTTTATCCCTGGTCCCAGCAAGAAAGTTAGGCGGACCTGTGGTGTTCCATTGCACTAGAACAACTGAGTCACCTAGATACTGCTACGTTTGTCCACTGATTCTGAGAACCTCTGATTCAGTCTCTAGGACCCTGTAAAATTGGGTGTGAACATTTGGGCTGTGATAGGGTGGCGGTGGAAGTGGTAGAAATGGTAGTAACTAATATAAAATCATGTCTTTAATTTTTGGAATGAGAAGAGTATTAGCTCTTCAGTCTAGTGTCCTAATTATGTTTCCATGCTATAATATTTGATGTATAGTTCACCATTTATTAATTGTGTGACATTGTGGAAATGACCTAACCTCTGAATCCCAGTGTCCTGATCTATAAAATGGAGAGAATAGTAGATATTTCTTTCTTTTTCTTCCTCTAGAACCACTGGCTTTATTGATGTGTGTGACTTTGTTGATGCTTGTGATGTATTCTATCATAATTCTTAATGTTAGCAAGTTGTGATTACTACGAGAATTCAACTAACCTAAAAATCATCATCATCATCATCATCATCATCATCATCATCATCATCATCATCATCATCCCGTTGATTGTCAAATTTTTTGAGTCTCAGTAACATCTCCATTCGTCCTAGCCCTGAGATTTTAGAAGCCTCTCTTTACTCATCCTTTCCAACAGCGCTGCATTGGAGGCTCTTTCAGGGTCAGGGGGATGAGACCCATCTTTGTTACAGGTTTTGGCATATGAATATGCCATGGGGAGCTTGTGAGGCTCTCCCATGTGGGCAGGAAACTCTTGGTAGCTTGCCAGGTTCTAGAGGGAGAACTAAGCTATAAGATGTCGAGAGGCCTCGTACTTTTGGGAGCTTGGTTTTAAGTCTCTGGATGCTGGCCGTTGGTGGGATTACATGGTGCAGAGCAGTCCATGGGTGTGAGCGCCTAGCTACTGGAAAATGGGGAATCTAGGTGGAAGAGGCCCACTCCTAATTCGAGCAGGCTTGGAGGTCTCAGACCCGGTTCCCACACACCTGGGTTCCTCTGCTGGTTCCTTCATGCATGAGGCTCATCCGAACGTGTGGAGAAGGGCCTTGAGCATGACTGTGGCTAGGCTCAGGAGGTCTTCGGCCGCTGGGAGCTCTGCTCAGGGTGGGGAGGGAAGCTGGAGCCCATCCCCTCCAAGGGACCTCGGGGAAGACAGACAGGTGCAGGGGCAAGAGACTCTCTGCCACCAAAAAATAAATGGTAAATTTTTTTTGTCAACTTCAAGCTGTTTGTCTGTACTACCTATATGTTGTCATGATTTTTCCTCCTAATCCATAACAATTTTTGAAAATGAACCTCTCTAAAAATGCATATTTACTCCTATCTTAATTTTTTTATTGCTCCTAGTTATTTTCAGTTTCCACATTGTTTCCTGAACTAGTAATGAATGCAATGTTTCTATTAAGTCTTTAAAGACTATCACATAAACACTTATCTTCAATTTCTTGCCTTTAAGATCATACAATTTAAAAGAGGACATAATTTTATCTTTATTCCCCAAAGAATCTCTTTTTACTATAATCATTTTCCTGATTATGAAGAGCAGAAAATAAGACCTCCCATGTCTTTATCTAAACTGTGACTGTTATTTCTGTCATGAGTGTGAGACTTTGTATGTATCAGAGATTTGACATGTATTCCAATTCCTGCAGTGTTTTTGACTCAAGTGTTTGCCATTCCTTGGACAATGTTACATCTTAAGATTTCCTTCCTGACTACATCTAATACCACTTTGATTTGAATTTCCACTCTCAGTTCCTTTGATGTCCTTTACTATTGACCAGACCCTCTTATTTTTAAAGCGGAATAACATTAAATGTTTTGATTTTGGTTGAAAACTGTAAAAATAAAAACGTCACAATTTTTGATTCAGAGATATAGTACAGTAGGTAGGGAGCTTTTCTTGTACTCGGTCAACCCCAGTTTGATCTCTGGCATGCCATATGGTCTCCTGGAGGAATCACTCAGGACTGATTGAGAGAGCCAGGTTGTGGCCCCAAACAAAACAAACAAACATTTCTTCAGTGTCATCACCACTGTCAGAGGAAACTCAAGGTCTTAACAGATTTTCCCAAATTGTATTAAGAAATTAATGTAGTTTAATCACATCAACTTACTTTCCCAGTCAACTAAGCAAAAGGCAATTTTTTTCCCCTCTGAAACTTGCAAGCACAATAAGCATGTATACATAATTTTGAGAGTAAGTTCATTGTTAATTTTAACATACAACTATTGTAAAACACAGATCAGAAATAGTATAGGAGGTGAGATAGTATTTGCCTTACATGTGGCTGCCTTGGCTGTGACTCTGGTTAAACCCTGAGCGCCTCATATAGTCCCAGCAGCAGCAGCAGGGTCACTGAGCACAGTGACAGAAATAGTCCTGGTAATCCACTTAGGAAAGGAAAGAAACAGAATCCTCAGAACCATCCTTCTTCCTGGAGCATTGCTTACAATCTTGGGCTTGTAGATGTTTCTCTCTGATCTTCCTGTGTTCATATTTTTTTCCATTGTTTTTCTTTTATGAGAATATCAACAGCAATATTGTCTGCCATGGAGGCAGGGGGAGGGTGGGAAAGGGGGGGTATATCGGGGATATTTGTGGTGGGGAATGTGCACTGGTGGAGGGATGGGTATTTGATCATTGTGTGATTGTAACCCAAACATGAAACCTTGTAACTATCTCATGGTGATTCAATAAAATTTTAAAAAAAAGATTTAAATAAAAGAGAATATCAGCAGCAACAAAAAAAGATTCTTCCATGTTATATGTATAAATGGTTTACTCTTCTTTCCTCTTGCTATGTAGTACTCGATTATAATACAAATACACCATCAATTTTTTATTGAAAAAAGGAAAATATGAGCCAGAGGGATAGTACAGCAGGTAGGGCATTTGCCAGAAATGATCCTTGAGTGCAGAGCACAGATGGGTATGGCAGATAAACAAACAGAAAGCTGAAGTTGTCATATAACACATCTAGAACCCAGGGGCAGTGAATTAGACAGAAGTGGAGGCATACTAATTAATCACTCAGATAATACGATATGTTGACTTATAGCACTAAAACTGTCTATTTAACTCTTTTTTCCTTTTATCTTTTAAAACTGATTCAACATGAATTGCAAGGTTACAAAGATATATGTGATTGAGTTTCAGGCATACATTGTTCCAACACCAATCCTTCTACCAGTGCCCACTACCTTCCATCAGCAATCCCACTTTCCCCATCCAGCCTGCCTATTTTTAAATTTTTTTATTTGTGTGTATGTTTTGAGTCACAACCAGCTGTACTCAGGGCTTACTCCTGGTTCTCCACTCAGGGGTCACTCCTGGTGGGTTCGGGGCACCATATGAAGTCGTGAGAATCGAACCCATATAGACTGTGTGCAAAGCAAACACCCTTTCCACTCTACTATCCCTCTGACCCTCCAGCCTGCCTCTTGACAGGCACTTTCCCCTCTCCCTAGTGTTCCCTTCCCTAACTTCTTAATGATCAGAGAGGTCCCCGTTGTCTCCAGTCTCTATTGTGTTCTGTGTGAACCCCAGATAAATACACCATCGATTGTTTATTTAAAAAAGGAAAATATAAGCCAGAGGGATAGTACAGCAGGTAGGGTATTTGCAAGGAATGATCCTTGAGTGCAGAGAACAGATGGGTATGGCAAACAAACAAACAAACTGAAATTGTAATATATAACATCTAGAACCATATAGAATGGAAACTTTTCCATCATAGAATGGAAAATTTTTGGATCTCAACAATGGCAGCCTACAACTTTCTCTTCCAAATCCTCCATGTCAAATGCATATACTCTCTCATGATTATCTTTATGGATGTGAAGATGTGAAGCTTGACCATAGATGTGTGGTGGTAATTTCACTACAAAATCTGCCATAAGTAAGATAACCAAATACAGTTGTTCCAGTAGCGATGATAACTGCTGCAATGCATTCAACCCCCATACTGAAAGTCAGATTCAGGGCACCACCACCTCAAGGCAAATTGCACAGGGGACAGAGGCAGAACCAGCTTGTGCAGACCTCCTGAGTCAAGGTGCAAGAAGCATCTTGGAAAATAATTTATATTTCATTAGAAGTATGTTGAAATTCACATAGAAAGCTTTGCAGAGACTGGTATCTAATCAGTAGGATAACATTGGTTTATGCTTTCTCCTCTGCCACAAGGAATTTAGGTTTACTGAGTGGTACCCATCACAATGCTCCTGAAGCACCTACATTCCTCTTGTTTATTGGAATGTAGCTCTAAACATTTTAGGATAACATTGGTATGTCCTGTTTCCCTTGCCACAGGGAGCTTAGGTTTATCACAGTGCTTCTGAGGCACTTCCATTCTTCTGTATTTATCTGTAAACTCTTCTCTGTGCTCTCTCCCTCAACCGTCTATCACATTTTTCCCTAATCAGACTGTTAACTTGTAAGGTCAGATTCCTTAGAAATCTATGATTTTATATTTGTGAATGAAATGTTGCTTTTCCTCCTTCTCTTATGTCCTTTTGCATAGTTTACTTTAAAGCAATGTCCTTTTTGTATAGACACAGGAAGACAGTTAATGTTAGGCTTTTTATGCTTTTGTAACTTGGGAGTTCATTGACTCAGAATAATATTCAGTCTTGGGCATCTGCTTTCTCGACTTAGGCCTCAGTTTCCCTTAGTTCCTTGCACCCCAAAAGCAGGGTCCCGACGAGGGACTAGATGGACCCAAGACAAGCTGTGAGCTACCCTGGCATTGAAATGGGCCAGGCCAAAGCACCACAATACTTAACAGTAAGTGAAGACCATGGTCATGGACAAATTATGTCATGATCCAAAGAGTAACAACTGGACAAGGACCCTGTTAAGGCTAGGAAAGACTAATCTGGCCTGAGCACTATAGTCTGAGGTCTATAGCAAGATGGCCCCAGGAGATCAATCCTATAAGCGTAATGTATCTCTTACTGTGTCCATACAAAATGATTAATATTACGAATGTTTATACGTTTGTTGGACTAAGGAGAGGAGAAACACACCCGTATTTTGCCGTTAGGCCAATCGTCTTGCTGGATGAGTATCTGTCCTAGAAGAAGCTTCCCCTAAGGAAAGGACCTTACATCCATTGATTGTATGATGACAGCTATGTGTAATTATTACCAAGACCCCTCATGATTTGGGATTTAACAAAGGTGGTAAGAGTGGGCTGGGGAGGCAGAAACAGGAAGAAGTATGAAGTAGCAGGATCCAGGAGGAGGATGAGGGGACTGGGGAAGGTGAAGATCAGAAGGAGAATCAGAGGAGAATGGAGATGAGATCAGAATAAACTGCAATTGATACCATCCAGCCTGGCTCCCGTTCCCTCCTTTGTTCGCCCATTGCCATCAGCCTCTCCGGGGGTCGGGGAAGTGGTGGAGACCACCAAATGCAGATGGCAAGAGAGAGAGAGTCGCCGTGGCCTTTCTTATTTATTTTTTGAAAACACAAGTATGCAATATTACAATTATAAAGTTCATCTGAAAGCTGAAAGAGAATTTTTTGGGGGGGAATGTGTGTGTGTGTGTGTGTGTGTGTGTGTGTGTGTCCCTGGGCATCATATGTCCAAAGCAAGTGCTCTACCACTGAGCTGTATCCCCACCCGTGGAGAGGAAAATTCTTGATCTAAACTTTGGTGATTTCTCAAGCAAAAGATGGTGCCTTCAATTCCAAATAAAATTATTGCCCTCTCATTCTTCTTAAGATGGTGAGAATGAATTTACTGCATCCCTCATTTCCCAGACGTGTGCCTGCAAATGATCAGATACCAGATACATGTGTATACACACACTCTCCCATACATGCTTTTTCTTATACTCACAACTTTTCTTCTCATTCTCTCACACACTCTCTATATACTTTCACCCATGTACCCTCACAGCCTTCTCTCTCACACACATAAACCATATACACTATCACACATATACCACACACTCACACACATACCATGCATGCTCTAACACACATACTGCACACATTCTCTCACAAACCACATATGTGGTCACACACAAGTATCATATTGCTCTCATACATATATAACACTTTTTCTCACAAATACCACATATGTTTTCAAACAGACGCATTCTCTGCACACACATACCTCTCTGTCACACTTGCAAACACTCTCATATACACACACCTCTGCAGTTCCCAAGAGAGCTTTCTCCTTCAGGGCCTAACATCTGTTTGACTTCTTTGTTCTAGAAAAGCTTCTTGTCAGCACTCTCCTTCTTCAGATCTGCACGGAAGAATGGCATGTCGGCTGTCATAATTAGTCCCCTTTAGAGGCAGTACAGGCTTAATGATAACAAGTGGGCAGAGCCGAATGGCTGGAGGGTAGAGAGGGTGGAGTGCAGCAGAGTCAGCGGCTTTGTCATGGGGTGACTAGAAGCCTCAGCACGTCCTCTTTCCTTTCTGTGGCATGTGGTGTCAGGTTTGGGGGTGAAGTGGACACGGAGGCCCCTCCTGGTGGAGGCCGGCCTGCCTGGGGCTGAAGGAGCACAGAGTGTAATCAGAGTCAGCCAAGAGCCCTCTCTCCTGCTCTTCCAATCACAATGCCCTGATTAGTCACACTTCCTGCTTGGAAAACAGGCTGATAGTGGAAAGGGAGATCCTACCGTGAAAGTGGGAGTGGGAGTGGGAGGAGGAGGAAGAGGAGGAGGAAGAGGAGGAGGAGGAGGAGGAGGAGGAGGAGGAGGAAGAGGAGGAGGAGGAGGAGGAAGAGGAGGAAGAGGAGGAGGAGGAGGAGGAAAAATTCTGGGAGGAGGGGGGAGGAGGAAAAATTCTGGGACCTCAAGTCCCTATGTCTTCTTTCCTATGTCTGCCAAATGACTGACTGGCATTTTGATGTATTGGGCTTCATGTGTTGTTGCGTGAAGATGGCTTTCTCCAGAAGATATGGTGCTCTTAGGTCTCACCAGGCTACATGTCTAAGGAAGTTGGCTAGATCCACTAGGCAGCAATCTCTCTGGACTTGGTTTGCTCATCTGTCAACTGGACTAATTGCAGGCTTTGTTTTGTAGGACTTCTCTACATATTTCAAGAGCGACTGCTTAAAGATCACTTAAATGAGGACTTAGCATAGAGTGGGTCATCAGGAAATGTTAGCTCTCATTCTTGTGGGAAATTCAATAATCTGGGTTTAGTGCTCACATTCAGATTTGCCTATATCAGGTGGATGTCTGTGCTACATTTTGAAATTGAAAAAGAGTATTACAAAATTTTTGAAAACGCAAATGTTTGTTTTGAAATTTAGTCCTAAGAGGTTGGCTTGGAGCTCTTGCTGTTGTGGTTGGGGTCACTGGCTTGTTGAAAGAAAGCAGGTTTGTGTTCAATTTGAAGTTTACAAAGAATATTCTTTGTTTTGAACTTTCAAACTTCAAAAGGAGCACATGAAATGTACTGGAGCCAAAGTTTCTCAACCCTCATGCCACCAATAGATGGGGTTAAGAGTCTCTTAGTCTCCCTGGACTTAAGTAAAATTTGGAATTTTGCACAACTTCTGTAAGGAGACTAACTCTCGCACATTTTTGCCCTAGGATTTTGGAAAACAGATTCCCACCATATGGAGATGGGACACAAGAATGTTAGAGACAAAACAAAACAAAATAAAATTCTACTTTGTGCAGTAAAGTGACGACTGCTGGTTGAAAAGCGCATTTTCATTATTAAAGAAGCAAAATAAAATTGCAAGAAAACAATGGAATGATCAGCTTGCAAAGTTATTTGCTTTGATTAAAAGCACCAATAAATGTGTCGTGGTTCTATAACTGCTTCATTTAGCACTTGACATATAATAGATTTTTTTCTCAACATAATATCTCCATTGAAATATAATTATTTTGCAGATTGCTCAACTGAATACTCTTATAAACATGCTGTGGGGGGGACTCACCCCGGGCGATCATCAGGAGATCATGACAATGTGCACAATTGATGGACACATGAGGAATGTGGCAACGGAGCTTGGAGCTGGGAAGGTGATTTGTTGCAGAGCAATTACCCTAATGCATTTTTAAAAGCATAAAATAAAGAATCATTTCATTTGCTGAAAAGATATTTTAGGTGCGTTGGGAGAGCAGTGACAGAATATTTTGATTGTCAGTTTTTTTTTCTTTAAAGTTAGATAATTACATTTACCAGTTAAAGAATTGCCATTTAAAAATAATATTTTGTCTAAATGTTTAAAGATGTCTATTAAAAATGTATACTGAACATGACAGCGGCCTTTTCATGCTGTAATTCTAGTCAGTGGTCTGAAAACAATTAGGATAAAAAATGTACATTTATTCAGTGCTAGCTGGAAGTCATGATCTGTAGAGTACGGTGAGGGTTGCATTACGATTTAAAAGCAAGTTCTATTTTTGCTCAATAGCTCTTCTGAGAAAGATTCTACAGCTACATATGTATTTTGTTTCTTTAGTAACTTCTGCAGTGGGCACAGTCCCCCAGGAGGTAAAGTCTGGGATGTCCCCTGTTTCATATATAAGAATGAGAGAAACTAGAGGGAATGAAATATATTAATATTTAATCGTAAAATTTGACTCATTTAGGTAGCTCCTTTAGTCAACTGGTATCACCAAAAACTAGCTGTACTGGCTGCTAAACATTGAAATATTTACTCACATGTTGGTAAACTCTCTTCCTCTGAGTCCCCTGTGCAGTCCCTTTGGTTTCATCCCTAAGGATCTACAGATGACCCCAGCATCCAGAGACCAGAGGAGTAATTCCTGATTATCAAAGGCCTTCCAGGCCCTGCCCAAGTCTGACGAGCATCAATTCTATTCAATAGGTGTCTGAACTATCCTGATTGTCCCTTTTTTTTTTTTTAACTTTTTGGGTCACACCCAGCAATGCACAAGGGTTACTCCTGGCTCTGCACTCAGGAGTTACCCCTGGCAGTGCTCAGGGGACCATATGGTATGCTGGGAAGCGAACCTGGGTTGGCTGCATGCAAGGTAAATGCCCTACCCGCTGTGCTATTGCTCCAGCCCCCCTGATTGTCCCTGTATAAATTAATCTTTGGTGATGAAAACATCAAAAAGATCAAGAACAATGAGTAGAGTTGTGCAGATGCAGTGAGAAAGAAATTTTCATCCATTGTTGTTGGAAATGTTGACTGGTTCAACTTTTTTGGAAAACAATATAGACATGCCTCAAAAGGCTAGAAATTAAGCTCTCATTGGACCAAGCAATACCACTTCTGGAAATATACCCTGGGAGCCCAAAAACACACAGCAGAAATACCATCTGCACTTCCATGTTCATTGTAACTCTATTCACAATAGCCAGAATCAGGAAACAACATGAGTGCCCAAGAAATGATGACCAGTTAAAGAAACTATGGTACAGCTACATAGTGGAGTACAACACAGTCACAAGGAAAAATGAACTCATGAAATTTTCTTATAAATGAATGGATATGGAGAGTATCATGCTGAGTGAAATGAGTCAGAGGGAGAGCGACAGACATAGGGTAACTGCACTCATTTGTGGGATATTATAAAACATAGCATGAGACTAATGTCCAAGGACAGAAAAAATGGGCCAGGAGAACTGGTCCGTGGTTGGAAGCTTGTCACAGGAATTCAGGATGTCAGGGGTGGAGGGCAGTTAGGATAGAGAAGGGATCACTATGACAATTATAGTTGGAAATGATCACTCTGGACAAGAGTTGAGTCCTGAAAGTAGGTAAAGGTTTATACATGATAAACTTTCAGTATCTGTATTGGATATACATAATGCCCAAAGGGGGAGGGAGAGAGATAGACTTTCAGAACTTTCAGTATCTGTATTGGATATACATAATGCCCAAAGGGGGAGGGAGAGAGATAGAGGGAGGTAGAGATAGATAGAGAGAGAGAGAGACAGACAGACAGAGAGAAAAACAGAGAGAAAGAAACAGAGAAAAACACAGAGAGACAGAGAGACAGAGAGACAGAAAGACAGACAGACAGAGAGAGAGAGAGAGAGAGAGAGAGAGAGAGAGTTGGGAGTGGGGGGTGGGGGATGGAAGTACCAGCCATAGAGACAGGCTGGGGGAGGGGAGGGTGACTGGAGGGGAACTGGGATCATTGGTGGTGGGAAATTGACACTATTGGAGGGATGGGTGTTGGATCATTGCATGACTGAAACCCAATCATGAATAACTTTGTTAAGAACTTTGTAATTTCACAGTGACTCAATTAAAAAAAAGAATTAAAAAAAAATGAGCCAAAGAAACAAGGCAAGGATATCCACTGACACCACTCTTATTCAACATAGTTCTGAAAATCCTTGCCACAGCAGTCAGTCAAGAAAAATATATCAAAGGGATCCAAATTGGAAAAGAATCAATCTATCACCATTTGCAGAAGACATTATAATAAACATGAATAAGGACTCTACCAAAAATAAAAAACAAAAGCCTTTTAGAAACAATAAGCCAATACAGTAAGACAGCAGGTTAAAAAATTAATACAGATCCAAAAATTTTGAGGCATGTCTGTATGCAAATAATGAACTAGAAGAAAAATAAATTAAAAAGAAAATCCCTTTCAAAATTGAGCCCCCCAGCATCAGATGCCTAGGAATCAACTTAACAACAACAGCAAAAAAGAAAGATCTATACAGAAAAAACTATAAACCAGAGTTAAAGGAAATAAAAGAAGACACCAGGAAATGTAGACATTCCCTATTCATGGATTGGAAAAATCAACTTTGTCAAAAATGACCTTCCTATCCAAAATATCATACAGATTGAATGCCATTATTATTAAAATTCTAATGATATTATTCAAAGACTTGAAGCAAGCTCTACTAAAATTTGTAGGGAACTATAAAACTGCTCAAATATCCAATGCAATCCTAAGGGGGAAAATAACATGGAAGGCATTGTGTTTTCCAACTTTGAACTACAAAGCTATATATAATAATAAAAGCTGCATAGTGCTGGAATAAATATTGACTCACAGAGTGATAAAATAGAATCGAGAGTTCTGAGTTAAACTCACATATTTATGATGAGTTGATCTATACTAAAGGAGCCAAGTGCATGAAATGGGGCAGAAAAATCTCTTCAACATTGGTTGTTGGGAAAAATTGAGAATCACATGTAAAAAACAAAGAAATTAGAACTTTATATCACACTATTCACCAAAGTAAGTTGAAAGCAGATTAAAGACCTCAAATTGGACCAAACTCCATTGAAGAAAATACAGGCAGAACTCTTCAGGAAACTAACCTCAGAGGTGTCTTCAACATGATGACCACAGAGACAAAGACAACAGAAACAAAATTAAATGGGACTGCATCAAACTAAAAAGCATCTGCATAGAAAAAGAAATTCAAGCTATAATAATAGACTTTCTACAGGAAAGGAGCAAATATTTTAACACAGTGATCAGGTAAAGGGTAAATATCCAAAATCTATAAAGCACTCACAAAGCTCAAGAACAAAATAATCCAAAAACTCCATCCAAAAACGGGGAGAGGAAATGAACAGACACTTCCCCCAAGAAGACACATAGATAACCAATAGACATATAACTTATGATTAGGAAAATTCCAATCAAAACAACGTGAAATATTATCTAACACCAGAGAGAATGACATCAATTAAAAAAGTCTGGAAACAACCAGTGTTGCTCTGGTTCTGTTGAGGAAGACTCTCATTCACCATTGGTGTGAATGTGCTTTGGTTATCTATGGAGAACAATGTGGAGAGCTCAAAAAGGTCAGAATATAACCCAATGATACCACTCGTTGACATCTCACCCCTTCTCCCTCCCAGAACAAAAGAAAGTTCATTCAAAAGGATATATGCATACCTATGTTCATTGCAGTGCTTAGCACAATAGTCAAAATCTGGAAACTACCCAAATGCCCAACTATGGATGACTGGGTAAAGAAGCTATGGTATACAGACAGTAAGGAATACTGTGCAGCTCTAAGAAAGAACAAAATCAATCATGCAATTTTTAGCAACATGGATGAAACTAGAGGAGATTCTTTTGAGGAAAGTCCCTCAGACTTCAGTCCACTTTATGTGGTTTTAAAGATACACAGTAAAGCAGCAGTAAAAGGCTAAAGGCAACAGAATGGAGGATTTGGTCCACAGAACAAAGTTTGCAGGGGAAAAGGTAGGGCATTTGGGACCTTGGTGAAAGAAAGTAAGTATTCTGGTGATGGGTGAGGAGTTAGAATAATGCATATGTAAGACCATCATTAGTAGTATTGTAAGTCACAGTACATCAATGAAGATAAAAATATATTACAAAATGGGCCAAAGACTATCAGCTACCCTCAGGGTAGAACATATATCGATGACAAGTAAGTACATGAAAATGATGGTTCACATCATATGTCATCAGGGAGATGCATACAAAAACAAGAGAGAGTGTAACATACCTATTAGAATGGCTAAAATGTAGAGCAATGACAGCACCAAATGCCCGTGAATATATGGAGCAATATATCCTACATTGCTTGTGGGAATATAAAAGCAGTAAAGTCATTTTGGAAGAGTTTCACAGTTTCTTATAAACTAAACACAATCATGCCATATGATCCAGCAATCATACCCCTTTGTATTTACCTAGAGAAGTTGAAAACTTAGGTCCATACAAAAACCTACACATGGATTTTTATAGAAGTTTTATTTATAATTGTCAAAGCTTGAAAGCAGCTAAGACATCTTTAGCAAATGAATAGGCAAATAAACTGAGTTCCATTCATAAAATGAAATACTAATGAAATACAGTGCTAAAGAAATACAGTGCTAAAAAGAAATGAGCCACCAAGCGAAAGACATGCGGGAAACATAAAAATGCACATTATCAATCTGAAAAGGCAATATATGATATGGCTTCATTTCATCCCAACATTTTGGAAAAGGTAAAATTACAGAGATAGCAAAAAGGGTCAGTGATTGGCAGTGGGCCAGAGGTGGGTAAAGGGGTGAGGAATGAATGGGACAACTAGAAGATTTCCAGGCAATTCAAATATGCTAGATGATATCTTAAGACGGATACATGTTGATATACTTTTGTCTAAACCCTTAAGGAAGTAAAACATCAAAAAAAAGGAAGTAAAACATCAAAAATGAACCCTATTGATTGAAAGGAACTATAATGGGCTAATGTGGAATTGTCAACTGCCATAAATATATT
This sequence comes from Sorex araneus, assembly GCF_027595985.1. NCBI lineage: Eukaryota > Metazoa > Chordata > Mammalia > Eulipotyphla > Soricidae > Sorex > Sorex araneus. The sequence goes on along the minus strand of NC_073313.1, from coordinate 207,584,427 downwards.
TAGTGAGTGATGTAGATAATCAGAGAGAATGAGCTTACATGGGCGCAGAGAGTATGTGGGAAATCTCTGTATCTCTCCCAGTTGCTGGAACCATACCTGTCAGTGCTCCAAGCTTACTCCTTCCTCTGTACTCAGATATCACTCCTGGCCAGGCTCTGAAGATCATATGAGGTGTCAGGGAATGAAACAGGGTCAACTACATGCATGGTAAGTGCCCTACCCACTGTAATACCACTCTAGCAGAGACATGAACCCTAACAGGTTTCTTTTGATTCACTATCAAATGTGACCTCACTGATATAAATTGGTAATAAAGTAAGCCTTTTCCCCAAGGTATTTCATGTTGCATTAGGTACTATTTT